>NC_140987.1:140461442-141061442 GCF_052327205.1 Somniosus microcephalus | reverse complement strand
CCATGACAGCAAACTCTGGAGCTTGACGGTGTTTTTAGAGCATGACGGACTACGCTAGGGCATGAGGGCGTTCCCCAGAGCATGACAGCCTTCTCTAGGGCATTAGGGTGAACTCTAGAGCTTGATGGCATTGTCTAGAGCATGACGGCGTTCTTTAGGGCATGATGGCATTCTCTAGAGCATGATGGCGTTCTCTAGAACATGACAGCAAACTCTAGAGCTTGATGGCGTTCTCTAGAGCATGACGGCCTACTCTAGAGCCTGACGGCATTCTCTAGGGCATGATGGTGTTCCCTAGACAGCGTTCTCTATTGCATGAGGGTGGACTCCAGAGCATGACAGCATTCTCTAGAGCATAACAGTGTTCTCTAGAGCATGAGGGCCTTCTCTAGGGCATGACGGCAGAACTAGAGCATGAGGCGGACTCTAGAGCATGAGGCCATTCTCTAGAGCATGACGGCAGACTCTAGAGCATGATGGCATTCTCTAGAGTATGATGGCATCCTCTAGAACATGATGGCATTCTCTAGAGCATGACGCCGTACTCTAGAGCATGAGGGCATCCTCTTGTGAATCACAGCAGACTCTAGAGCATGACACTGTACTCTAGAGTATGACGCATTCCTCTAGAGCATGACGGCAGACACTAGAGCATGACTGCGGACTCTAGAGCATGATGGCATCCTCTAGCTCATGACGGCCTACTCTAGAGCATGACGGCAGACTCTAGAGCATGATAGCTCACTCTGGAGCATGACGGCGGTCTCTAGAGCATGACGGCATGCTCTAGAGCATGATGACGTTCTCTAGAACATGACAGCAAACTCTAGAGCTTGATGGCGTTCTCTAGAGCATGACGGCCTACTCTAGAGCCTGACGGCATTCTCTAGGGCTTGACGGTGTTCCCTAGACAGCGTTCTCTATTGCATGAGGGTGGACTCCAGAGCATGATGGCATTCTCTGGAGCATAACAGTTTTCTCTAGAGCATGAGGGCCTTCTCTAGGGCATGACGGCAGAACTAGAGCATGACGGCGGACTCTAGAGCATGAGGCCATTTTCTAGAGCATGACGGCAGACTCTAGAGCATGATGGCATTCTCTAGAGTATGATGGCATCCTTTA
Organism: Somniosus microcephalus; assembly: GCF_052327205.1. Taxonomy (NCBI): domain Eukaryota; kingdom Metazoa; phylum Chordata; class Chondrichthyes; order Squaliformes; family Somniosidae; genus Somniosus; species Somniosus microcephalus. The sequence goes on along the minus strand of NC_140987.1, from coordinate 141,060,320 downwards.
GAACATGACGGCATTCTCGAGAGCATGACGCCGTACTCTAGAGCATGAGGGCATCCTCTTGTGAATCACAGCAGACTCTAGAGCATGACACCGTACTCTAGAGCATGACGCATTCCTCTAGAGCATGACGGCAGACACTAGAGCATGACCGCGGACTCTAGAGCATGATGGCATCCTCTAGCGCATGACAGCCTACTCTAGAGCATGACGGCAGACTCTAGAGCATGATAGCTGACTCTGGAGCATGACGGCGGTTTCTAGAGCATGACGGCATGCTCCAGAGCATGACGATGTTCTCTTAGAGCATGACAGCATTCTCTCGAGCGTGATGGCCTAATCTAGAGCATGATGGCAAGCTCTAGAGCACGATGTCATTCTCTAGAGAATGATGGCCTACTCTAGAGCATGAGGGTGTTCTCTACAGCATGACCGTGGACTCTAGAGCATGACGACTTGCTCTAGAGCATGATGACGTATTCTAGAGCATGATGGCAATCCCTTGAGCATGACTGCCTATTCTAGAGCATGACTGTGTACTCTAGTGCATGACGGCCTACTCTAGAGCATGTAGGCATTCTCCAGAGCATGATGGCCTACTCTAGAACATGAGGGCATTCTCTAGAACATGACGGCAGACTCCAGAGCATGACGGCTTTCTGTAGAGCATGACGGCCTTCTCTAGTGCATGATGGCAATCTCTAGAGCATGATGTCTGATTGTAGAAAATGATGCCATTCTCTAGAGCATGACGGTAGATTCTTGAACATGACAGATTTCTCTAAAGCTTGACCGGGTTCTCGATAGCATGACGGTGGTCACGAGAGCATGATGGGCTTCTCTAGAGCATGATGGGTTCTCTAGAGCATGACGGCATATTCTAGAGCACGACCACGTGCTCTAGAGCATGTCAGCGGACTCAACAGCATGACGACCTTATCTAGAGTTTGACGGTGTTCCCTAGGGCATGATGATGCTCGCTAGAGCTTCATGGCTATCTCTAGAGCATGACGGCCTTCTCTAGGGCATGACGGCGGCACTAGAGCATGACGGCGGACTCTAGAGCATGAGGCCATTCTCTAGAGTATGATGGCAGACTCTAGAGCATGATGGCATTCTCTAGAGTATGATGGCATCCTCTAGAACATGACGGCATTCTCTAGAGCATGACGCCATACTCTAGAGCATGAGGGCATCCTCTTGTGAATCACAGCAGACTCTAGAGCATGACACCGTACTCTAGAGCATGACGCATTCCTCTAGAGCATGACGGCAGACACTAGAGCATGACCGCGGACACTAGAGCATGATGGCATCCTCTAGCGCATGACGGCCTACTCTAGAGCATGATAGCTGACTCTGGAGCATGACGGCGGTTTCTAGAGCATGACGGCATGCTCTAGAGCATGACGATGTTCTCTTAGAGCATGACAGCATTCTCTCGAGCGTGATGGCCTAATCTAGAGCATGATGGCAAGCTCTAGAGCATGATGTCATTCTCTAGAGAATGATGGCCTACTCTAGAGCATGAGGGTGTTCACTACAGCATGACCGCAGACTCTAGAGCATGACGACTTGCTCTAGAGCATGATGATGTATTCTAGAGCATGATGGCAATCCCTTGAGCATGACTGCCTATTCCAGAGCATGACTGCGTACTCTAGTGCATGATGGCCTACTCTAGAGCATGTAGGCATTCTCCAGAGCATGATGGCCTACTCTAGAGCATGACGGCTTTCTGTAGAGCGTGACGGCCTTCTCTAGGGCATGACAGTGTACCCTGGAGCTTGATGGCTTTCTCTAGGGCATGACAGTGGACTCTGGACCTTTACGGCTTTCACTAGAGCACGATGGCCTATCTCTAGGTCATGACAGCATTCTCTAGAGCATGACTGCCTTCTCTAGAGCCTGACTGCCTTCTATAGAGCATGACGGCATTCTCTAGAGCATGACGGCCTACTCTGGGGCATGACGGCGTTCCCTAGAGCATGACACAGACTCTAGAGCATGACGGCCTACTCTAGGGCATGATGGCGATCTCTAGAGCATGACGGAGTTCTCTAGAGCATGACGGCCTTCTCTAGGCCATGGCAGCAAACTCTGGAGCTTGACGGTGTTTTTAGAGCATGACGGACTACGCTAGGGCATGACGGCGTTCCCCAGAGCGTGACAGCCTTCTCTAGGGCATTACGGTGAACTCTAGAGCTTGACAGCATTGTCTAGAGCATGACGGCATTCTTTAGGGCATGATGGCATTCTCTAGAGCATGATGGCGTTCTCTAGAACATGACAGCAAACTCTAGAGCTTGATGGCATTCTCTAGAGCCTGACGGCATTCTCTAGGACATGACGGCGGACTCTAGATCATGACGGCATTCTCTAGGGCATGCCGGCAGACACTAGAGCATGATGGCGGGCACTGGAATATGAGGAGTTCTCTAGAGCATGATGGGGTTCTCCAGGTTATGAGGGCATTCTCTAGAGCATGATGGTGGACTCTAGCAGAACTAGAGCATGGCGCCATTCTCTAGAGCATGAATGCAGACTCTAGAGCATGACGGCCTGTTCTAGAGCATGACGGCATATTCTTTAGATCATGACGGCCTACTCGAGAGCATGCGGGCATTCTCTAGAGCATGAACGGCCTATTCTAGAGCATGGCGGTGTACTCTAGTTCATGACGGCCTACTCTAGAGGATTATGTCATTCTCTACGGCATGACGGCGGACTCTAGAGCATGTCGGCTTTCTCTAGAGTATGATGATGGACTCTAGAGTATGACGGATTTCTCTAGAGCATGACGGTTTTCTCTAGAGCATGACAGCATTCTCTAGGGCATGAGGGCGTTCTCTAGAGCATGATGGACAGCGTTCTCTAGAGCATGACGGTTTTCTCCAGAGCATGACGGCATTCTCTAGAGCATAACAGTGTTCTCTAGAGCATGACGGTGTTCTCTAGGGCATGAGGGCGTTCTCTAGAGCATGAGGGCATTCTCTAGGGTATGATGGACAGCGTTCTCTAGTGCATGACGGCATTCTCTAGAGCATGAGGGCATTCTCTAGGGTATGATGGACAGCGTTCTCTAGTGCATGACGGCAGACTCTAGAGCATGACGGTGTACGTTAGGGCATGACGGCATTCCCGAGAGCTTGCCAACATTCTCTAGAGCATGATGGCATTCTCTAGAGCATGACAGCAGGGTCTAGAGCATGACGGCATCCTCTAGAGGATGGCGCCATTCTCTAGAGCATGACTGCAGACTCTAGAGCATGACGGCGGACTCTAGGGCATGACGGTGTTCTCTAGGGCATGATGGTGTTCTCTACAGCATTACGGCAGTCTTTAGAGCATGACGGTAGACTCTAGAACATGATGGCATTCTCTAGTGCATGACGGTAGATTCTTGAACATGACAGATTTCTCTGGAGCTTGACCGGGTTCTCGATAGCATGACGGTGGTCACTAGAGCATGATGGGCTTCTCTAGAGCATGATGGGGTTCTCTAGAGCATGACGGCATATTCTAGAGCACGACCGCGTGCCCTAGAGCATGTCAGCGGACTCTACAGCATGACGACCTTCTCTAGAGTTTGACGGTGTTCCCTAGGGTATGATGATGTTCGCTAGAGCTTCATGGCTATCTCCAGAACATGACGGCCTTCTCTAGGGCATGAAGGCGGAACTAGAGCATGACGGCAGACTTTAGAGCATGAGGCCATTCTCTAGAGCATGACGGCATACTCTAGAGCATGATGGCATCCTCTAGAACATGACAGCATTCTCTAGAGCATGACGCCGTACTCTAGAGCATGACGGCGGAACAAGAGCATGATGGCAGACTTTAGAGCATGAGGCCATTCTCTAGAGCATGACGGCATACTCTAGAGCATGATGGCATTCTCTAGAACATGACAGCATTCTCTAGAGCATGACGGCGGAACAAGAGCATGATGGCAGACTTTAGAGCATGAGGCCATTCTCTAGAGCATGACGGCAGACTCTAGAGTATGATGGCATCCTCTAGAACATGACGGCATTCTCTAGAGCATGACGCCGTACTCTAGAGCATGAGGGCATCCTCTTGTGAATCACAGCAGACTCTAGAGCATGACACTGTACTCTAGAGCATGACACATTCCTCTAGAGCATGACGGCAGACACTAGAGCATGACCGCGGACTCTAGAGCATGCTGGCATCCTCTAGAGCATGCCGGCCTACTCTGGAGCATGACGCCTTCCTCTAGAGCATGACGGCGGTCTCCAGAGCATGACCGCAGACTCTACAGAATGATGGCATCCTCTAGAGCAAGCCGGCCTACTCTAGAGCATGACAGCAGATTCTAGAGCATGATGGTGGACTCTAGAGCATGACGACTTGCTCCAGAGCATAATGGCATATTCGAGAGCATGACAGTGTTCTCTTGAGCATGATGGCTTATTCTAGAGCATGACGGCATACCCTAGAGCATGACGGCACACTCTAGAGCATGATGGCATCCTCTAGAGCATGACGGCATGCTCTAGAGCATGATGGTGTTCTCTAGAGAATGAGGTCATTCTCTAGAGCATGATGACCTTCTCTAGCGCATGACCGTGTTCCCTAGGGCAAGATGGCATTCTCTAGAGCTTGACGGCTTTAACTAGGACTTGACAGTGTTCCCTAGAGCATGACGGTGTTCTCTAGAACATGACGGCGTTTTCTAGAGCATGACGGCGTACTCTAGAGCTTGATGTTGTTCCCTAGGGCATGACAATATTCTCCACGGTTTTCTCTAGAGCATGATGGCCTTCTCTAGGGTATGATGGTGGAACTAGAGCATGACAGCGTCCTCTAGAGCATGACGGCGTTCTCTAGAGCATGATGCCATTCTCTATAGCATGATGGCATCATCTATAGCATGATAGCAGAATCTAGAGCATGATGTCAGACTCTAGAGCATGACGGCAGACTCTAGAGCATGACAGCAGACTCTGGAGCATGATTGCGGACTCTAGCGCTTGACGTCTTTCTCTGGAACATGATGGCCTTTTCTACAGCATGACGGGGTTCTCTAGAGCATGACGCTGGACTCTAGTGCATGACAGCCTTCTCTAGGGCAGGACGGTGTTCCCTAGGGCATGACGGTGTTCTCTAGAGCTTGACGGCGGGCTCTAGAGCATGACACCGCACTCTGGAGCATGATGCCATTCTCTAGAGCATGATGCCCTTCTCTAGAGCATGACAGCGTACTCTAGAGCATGACAATTTGCTCTAGAGCATGACGGCATACTCTAGAGCATGAGGACTTGCTCTAGAGTATGAAGGTCTATTCTAGTGCATGATTGTAAGAAGTCACACAACACCAGGTTATAGTCCAACAGTTTTATTTGAAATCACAAGCTTTCAGAGTGCTGCTCCTTCGTCAGGTGAAGTGGAGAGATGCATAAAGACACAACTTATATAGTCAGAGAATAATGCCAGATGATTACAGGTAATCTTTCTAACTGCAATTTATCACACCTCGGCAGAGAGATAATCACAGCGATCAAAGGTGTGAATGGTGTCCAAACAGGTTAGTCAGCAAAACATTACATCAAAGAACAATGAGGTGGGGTCACAAGGGGTCAAATGTTGCAGATGCTGGGGTCTGTATGAAAAACAAAAAACAGACCGAAAAGCATTTTTTTTGCTGGAAATCACAGCAGGTCCGGCCGCATCTGTGTAGAGAGAACAAGCCAACGACGACTCGAGTCTGGGTGACCCTACGTCAGGTGGGGTTACATGTAGCGTGACATGAACCCAAGATCACGGTTGAGGCCGTCCTCATGAGTGCGGAACTTGGCTTTCAGTTTCTGCTCGACGATTTTGCGTTGTCGTGTGTCTCGAAGGCCGCCTTGGAGAATGCTTACCCGAAGATCGGAGGCTGATTGTCCTTGACTGCTGGAGTGTTCCCCGACTGGGAGGGAACACTCCTGCCTGGCGATTGTTGCGCGGTGTCCGTTCATCTATTGTTGCAGTGTCTGCATGGTCTCGCCGATGTACCATGCTCCGGGGCATCCTTTCCTGCAACGTATGAGGTAGACAATGTTGGCCGAGTCACATGAGTATGTACCATGTACCTGGTGGGTGGTGTCCTCACGTGTGATGATGGTATCTGTGTTGATGATCTGGCATGTCTTGCAGAGGTTGCCGTGGCAGGGTTGTGTGGTGTCGTGGTCGCTGTTCTCCTGAAAGCTGGGTAATTTGCTGCGAACGATGGTCTGTTTGAGGTTAGGCGGCTGTTTGAAGGTGAGTAGTAGAGGCGTGGGGATGGCCTTAGCGAGGTGTTCGTCGTCATCGATGACATGTTGAAGGCTGCGAAGAACATGGCATAGTTTCTCCGCTCCGGGGAAGTACTGGACGACGAAGGGTACTCTGTTGGTTGTGTCCCGTGTTTGTCTTCTGAGGAGGTCTATGCGATTTTTTGCTGTGGCCCGTCGGAACTGTCGATCGACGAGTCGAGCATCATATCCCGTTCTTACGAGGGCGTCTTTCAGCATCTTTCAGCGTCTGCATGATGGCGGACTCTAGAGCATGTCGGCATGCTCTGGAGCATGATGGCATTCTCTAGAGCATGACGGCCTTCTCTAGAGCATGACGGCCTTCTCTAGAGCATGACGGTGGACTGTAGAGCATGACGGCCTTCTCTAGAGCATGACGGTGACCTCTAGATCATGTCGGTGTTCTCTAGTGCATGGTGGCCTTCTCTAGGGCATGACGGGGAACTCTAGAGCTTGATGGCCTACTCTAGGGCATGATGCCATTCTCTACAGCTTGACAACTTTCTCTAGAGCATGACAGCCTACTCTAGGGCATGATGGCATTCTCTAGGGCATGACGGTGTTTTCTAGAGCATGACGGCGCTCTCTAGAGCATGGCGGCATTCTCTAGAGCATGACGGCTGTTATGAATCTTATGATCCATGAAGAAAGACTCATGAAATAACACTGGATGGCCAGCTGGTGGTGCCGTCCAAGCAGTATAGATACTCGGGCGTGGGCCCAGCTTGCCCAGGACATTGTGTAAACAGGAACTAGTGAAAGATAACTAGACCTCCATGTTTTGAAACAAGTTGATTAAAGCCTTGCTTTAAACTCAAACCAAGTGCGTAATGAGTTTTATTACATCTACGGCACTCTCTCGACCATGATGGCAGACTCTAGAGCATGATGGTGTTCTCTAGAGCATGATGCCGTTCTCTAGAGCATAACACCATTCTCTAAGAACATAAGAAATAATAAATAAGAGCAGGAGTATGCCATACGGCCCCTCGAGCCTGCTCCGCCATTCAATAAGATCATGGCTGATCATTGACCTCAACTCCACTTTCCCGCCCGATCTCCATATCCCTTGATTCCCCTAGTGTCCAAAAATCTATCTATCTCAGCCTTGAATATACCCAAATACTCAGCATTCACAGCCCCCTGGGGCAGAGAATTCCAAAGATTCACAACCCTCTGAGTGAAGAAATTCTACCTCATCTCAGTCTTAAATGGCCTACCCCTTATCCTGAGACTATGCCCCTAGTTCTAGACACTCCAGCCAGGGGAAACAACCTCTCAGCATCTACCCTGTCAATCCCCGTCAGAATCTTGTATGTTTCAATGAGATCACTTCTCATTCTTCTAAACTCCAGAGCATATAAACTCATTCCACACAATCTCTCATCAAAGGGCAGCCCTTTCATCCCAGGAATCAATCTCGTGAATCTTCGTTGTACCACCTCCAAGGCAAGTATATCCTCTAGAGCATGACTGCAGACTCTAGAGCATGACGGCGTTCTCTAGAGCATGATGGTGGACTGTAGAGCCTGACAGCATTCTCTAGAGCATGATGGCAGTCTCTAGAGCATGACGACATTCTCTAGGGCAATGACTTGGATATGAATGTAAAGGGTATGATCAGTAAGTTGGTACAAAATTGGTAGGGTGGTAAATAGCGAGGAGGGTAGCCTCAGTCTGCAGGACGATATAGATGGGTTGGTCAGAAGGGCGGAACAGTGGCAAATGGAATTTAACCCGGAAAAGTGCGAGGTGATGCACTTTGGGGGGACTAACAAGGCAAGGGAATACACAATGAATGGAAAGACCCTAGGCAAGACGGAGGGTCAGAGGGATCTGGGTGTGCAAGTACACAGATCCCTGAAGGCGGCGGAACAGGTGGATAAGGTGGTAAAAAAGGCATATGGGATACTTGCCTTCATTAGCCGAGGCATTGAATATAAGAGCAAGGAGGTTATGATGGAGCTGTATAAAACACTGGTTAGGCCACAGCTGGAATACTGTGTGCAGTTCTGGTCGCCACACTACAGGAAGGATGTGATCGCGTTAGAGAGGGTGCAGAGGAGGTTCACCAGGATGTTACCAGGGCTGGAGCGCTTCAGCTATGAAGAGAGACTGGGCAGATTGGGTTTGTTTTCCTTGGAGCAGAGGAGGCTGAGGGGGGACATGATTGAGGTGTACAAAATTATGAGGGACATAGATAGGATGGATGCTGAGGAGCTTTTTCCCTTAGTAGAGGGGTCAATAACTAGGGGGCATAGATTCAAGGTAAAGGGCGGGAGGTTTAGAGGGGATTTGAGAAAGAACTTTTTCACCCAGAGGGTGGTTGGAGTCTGGAACACACTGCCTGAAAGGGTTGTGGAGGCAGAAACCCTCACAACATTTAAGAAGCATTTGGATGAGCACTTGAAATGCCATAGCATACAAGGCTACGGGCCAAATGCTGGAATATGGGATTAGATTAGACAGGGCTTGATGGCCGGCGTGGACACGATGGGCCGAAGGGCCTCTATCCGTGCTGTATTACTCTATGACTCTAGAGCATGATGGCGGACTCTATAATATGAGGCGTTCTCTAGAGCATGACGGGGTTCTCTAGGGCATGAGGGCGTTCTCTAGAGCATGATGGGTGGCATTTTCTAGTGCATGATGGCGGACTCTAGAGCACGACCATGTTCTCTAGAGCATGACGGCGTTCTCTAGAGCATGATGGGTGGCATTTTCTAGTGCATGATGGCGGACTCTAGAGCACGACCATGTTCTCTAGAGCATGACGGCGTTCTCTAGAGCATGATGGCGGACTCTAGAGCATGACCATGTTCTCTAGAGCATGACGGCGTTCTCTAGAGCATGACAACATTCTCTAGAGCATGGCGGCGTTCTCTAGAGCATGACGGTGGAACTAGAGTGTGACGGCGAACTCTAGAGCATGACGGCAGAATCTAGAGCATGACGGCAGAATCTAGAGCATGATGGCAGACTCTAGAGCATGATGGCAGACTCTAGAGCATGACGCCGTTCTTTAGAACATGACCGCTTTCTATAGAGCATGACGGCGGAAATAGAGCATAACGGCATTCTCTAGGGCATGCCAGCGGACACTAGAGCATGATGGCGGACTCTAGAATAAGGGGATTTCTCTAGAGCATGACGGGGTTCTCTAGGGCATGAGGGCATTCTCTAGAGCATAATGGATGGCATTCTCTAGTGTATGATGGTTGACTCTAGAGCATGATGTCACTCTCTAGAGTATGACAGTGTTCTCTAGAGCATGATCGCTTACTCTAGAACATGATGATGTACTCTAGAGCATGATGACTTGCTCTAGAGCATGACGCCGTACTCTAGAGCGTGACGGTGTTCTCTAGAGCAGGACGACTTGCTCTAGAGCATGACGGCCTATGCTAGAACATGGCAGCGGAATCTATGGAAATGACGGCCTACTCTAGAGCATGAGGGTGTTCTCTAGAGCATGACAGCCTATTCTAGAGCATGATGGTGTACTCTAGAGAATGACCGCAGACTCTAGAGCATGATGGCGGACTCTAGAGCATGATGTTGTTTTCTGGAGCATGACGGCCTACTCTAGAGCATGAGGGCCTTCTCTAGAGCATGGCTCCATTCGCTATTGCATGACTGCAGACTCTAGAGCAAGACATAAGAACATAAGAACATAAGAAATAGGAGCAGGAGTAGGCCAATCGGCCCCTCGAGCCTGCTCCGCCATTCAATAAGATCATGGCTGATCTGATCCTAACCGCCAATCCACTATCACAGAACCATTTCCTGAATCTAACAGAATTAGACACACGAAATAGCAGCAGGATCAGGCTACATGGCCCCTGGGCCCGCTCCGCTACCCACAGGGCCATGACCGATCCGAACCTCATGGCCCTGTTCTAGAGCATGATTGCATACTCTAGAGTATGACGGCATTCCCGAGAGCATGATGGCATTCTGCAGAGCATGACGGTGTTCCCTAGAGCACGGTGACGGACTCTAGTGCATGATGGTGTTCCCTAGAGCATGACAGCAGACTCTAGAGCATGATAGCTTTCCCTAGAGCATGACGGCGTTCTCTAGAGCTGGACGGCATTCTCTAGAACATGATGGCATTCTCTAGAGCATGACGGTGTTCTCCAGAGCATGACAGCATTCTCTAGAGCATGACGGCATTCTCTAGAGCATGATGGCATTCTCTAGAGCATGACGGTGTTCTCTATAGCATGACAGCATTCTCTAGAGAATGACAGCATTCCCTAGAGCATGATGGCATTCCCTAGAGCATGATGGCATTCTCTGGAGCATGACGGTTGATTCTAGAAAATGATGTCATTCTCTAGAGCATGACGGTAGATTCCAGAGCATGATGGCCTTCTCCAGTGCATGATGGCCTTCGTTATAGCATGACAGTAGATTCTAGAGCACAACAGTTTTCTCTAGAGCATGACGGTGTTCTCTAGAGCATGACGATGGACCCTAGAGCATGACACCATTCTCTAGAGCATGACGGGGTTCTCTAGAGCATGACACCATTCTCTAGAGCATGACGGGGTTCTCTAGAGCATGACGCCATTCTCTAGAGCTTGACGGGGTTCTCTGGTGCATGACGGCGACCTCTAGGGCATGACGGTGTTCTCTGGGGCATGACCGCGTTCTCTGGAGCATGACGGCGAACTCTGGAGTATGATGGCGATCTCTAGAGCATGGCGGCGAACTCTAGAGCATGACGGCGAACTCGAGAGTATGATGGCGATCTCTAGAGCATGGCGGCTTTCTCTAGAGCATGACAGGGTTCTCTAGGGCATGACGGCATTCTGTAGAGCATGACGGCGTTCTCTAGAGCATGACGGCATTCTCTAGAGCATGACGGGGATCCCAAAGCATGACAGGGTTCTCTAGAGCATGACGGTGTTCTCTAGAGCATGGTGACGGACTCTAGTGCATGATGGTGTTCTCTAGAGCATGACAGCGGACTCTATAGCATGATAGCTTTCCCTAGAGCCTGACGGCGTTCTCTAGAGCTTGACGGCATTCTCTAGAACATGACGGCATTCTCTAGAGCATGACGGCATTCCCTAGAGCATGATGGCATTCTGTAGAGCATGACGGTGTTCTCTAGAACATGATGGCATTCTGTAGAGCATGACGGTATTCTCTAGAACATGATGGCATTCTCTAGAGCATGACGGTGTTCTCTAGAGCATGACAGCATTCTGTAGAGCATGATGGTGTTCTCTACAGCATGATGTCATTCTCTAGAGCATGATGGTGAACTCTAGAGTATGATGGCGATCTCTAGAGCATGGCAGCTTTCTCTAGAGCATGGTGGCGTTCTCTATAGCATGAAGGCGTACTCTAGAGCATGACGGGGATCCCAAAGCATGACAGGGTTCTCTGGAGCATGTTGAAGGACTCTAGTGCATAATGGTGTTCTCTAGAGCATGACAGTGGACTCTAGAGCATGACGGCATTCTCTAGAGCATGACGGTGTTCTCTAGAGCATGACAGTGGACTCTAGAGCATGACGGCATTCTCTAGAGCATGATGGCATTCTCTAGAGCATGACGGTGTTCTCTAGAGCATGACAGTATTCTGTAGAGCATGACAGCATTCTCTAGAACATGATGGGTTTCTCTAGAGCATGATGGTGTTCTCTAGAGCATGACGTTGTTCTCTGGAGCATGTCAGGGTTCTCTAGAGCATGACGGCATTATCTAGAGCATGATGGTGGACTCTAGAGCATGGCGATGTTCTCCAGAGCATGATGGCAGACTCTAGAGCATAACACCATTCTCTAGAGCATGATGGTTGATTCTAGAAAATGATGCCATTCTCTAGAGCATGACGGTAGATTCCAGAACATGATGGCCTTCTCTAGATCCTGATGGCCTTCGCTATAGCATGACAGTAGATTCTAGAGCACAACGGTTTTCACTAGAGGATGACGGTGTTCTCTAGAGCATGACGACGGACCCTAAAGCATGACACCATTCTCTAGAGCATGACGGGGTTCTCTAGAGCATGATGCCATTCTTTAGAGAATGACGGCATTCTCTAGAGCTTGACGGGGTTCTCTGGTGCATGACGGTGACCTCTAGAGCATGACGGTGTTCTCTGGGGCATGACGGCGTTCTCTAGAGCATGATGGTGAACTCTAGAGTATGATGGCGATCTCTAGAGCATGGCGGCTTTCTCTAGAGCATGACGGCGTTCTCTAGAGCATGAAGGCGTACTCTTGAGCACGACAGGGTTCTCTAGGGCATGACGGCATTCTGTAGAGCATGACGGTGCTCTCTAGAGCATGACGGCATTCTCTAGAGCATGACGGGGATCCCAAAGCATGACGGGGTTCTCTAGAGCATGATGCCGTTCTCTAGAGCATGACGGTGTTCTCTAGAGCATGATGGTGTTCTCTAGAGCATGACGGCGTTTTCTAGAGATTGATGGTGTTCTCTAGAGCATGATGGCGGACTCTAGAGCATGATGGTGTTCTCTAGAGTACTCCATCATACCGCCTTTGAAATCCACTGCTAGTTTGGGATTTCCGCATGCGCAAGCACAGTGCATGTGGAAATCCCGAGCTTGTGGTCTGTCAATGTACTCGCTGACGCCACTGAAAACCTAATTGCTGACACAGAGTTGTGCTTTTTGCCCACCAACTGCCTAGCAATTACGTGCAGAAATTTTACAGAATAAGGGAATGCCCAAAATGAAAAAAATGCAATTTTTGAATTAAATGATATCCAGGAACATTAAAAGCTTTAATGAGAAGCAATCCTAGTGTATGTTAAAGGAGCACGTTTTTTGAAATAACATTTACATTTCATAACTTTCTGCCCAGTGCACAGTATTTGTTTAGATGTGAGAATTATGAGTAATGAATTGGATTCCCATGTTAAAAGCTAAACCTGTAATGTATTTTAAAGACTGTAGAAGTTAAGAAAAGTAATAATTTAAATGAATGAAAGAGAAATTCGGTAGGCTTAGCGCCGCATTTGAGGCGCTAGAGGGCCTAGCGCCGGAGTTATGGACAGTTGAGAAATTCCCTGGGGCCCTAAATCGGCGTTGCACCGGTAGCGCTGCGCCGGCACCGATGACGTCATCGGTGTGCGCAGCGTCCCGGTTGCCGTGGTAACCCGGCCCCAAGCCGAAATTCAGTTGCGCCCGCCTCGCCCGTGGCAGGCGCAACTAAGACTCTGGCAACAGAGTCTTCCCCCAGTGTGCGCCGGCGCATAAAGGTGGAGCGGCGGCCGGCCGCGTTCCCGGCGGCCGCCTGCCCGCACCTCCCTTCCCGGACTCCTGCATTCCCCCCCCGCGGCCCTGATCAGTGTCTCATGCGAGCCCGGCACTTCCCCAAGGTGCCGGGCTCAGATGTCGGGTCAATCCGCCGGACAGTTGTCGGCTGCAGGCAGCTCCTCCTTAACAGGAGGAGGAAGCCTGCAGTTCCCCCGCCTGCCGCACCGCATCGGGTGCCGCAGCGGGGGATTAGCGCCGGGAAACCCAAGTTCACGCCCGTTTTGAGGCGCTAAAGGAGGGTTTTAGCGCCCGCCGCCGTCTGGGCCCGGCGCACCCGAATTTTTGTTGCGCGCTGCCACATTACCGCTGGCGCAAACTTTCTGGCGCTACAGCCCTGGCAAGACCAGAACCCAATTTCTAGGCCAATCTGTTTTCTGATTGGCGGACCAGGCCCACGAAATCCCAGGTACGCTTCTGCACAGGCTGCGTCCCTGGGATCAGTGGGCCATTACGCTGCCCTCTTACTCGCAGCCTCAGAGCATCAGGATGGCTGCCATCAGGTAGGTGTGTATTCTTTTCGCAGCTCGGCGGTGTACTCTGGAGGTACATCGCTGATCACAATTTTTGGCCCTATGCCCCTGTTTATAAAGCCAAGGATCCTGTATGCCTTTTTAACAGCCTTCTCAACTTGTCCTGCCACATTCAAAGATTTGTGTACATACACCCCCAGGTCTCTCAGTTCCAGCACCCCCTTTAAATTTGTACCATTTAGATTATATTGCTTTTCATCATTCTTCCTAACAAAATGCATCACTTCACACTTCTCTGCAGCAAATTGCATCTGCCATGTGTCTGCCCAGTTTACCAGTCTATCTATGTTCTCCTGGAGTCTGTTACTATACTCCTCACTGTTTACTACGACATAGAATGTTGGTGAATGCTGTGGGTGTTGGACTGAGATACTGATACAGTGCGCTGAATATTCCTGTGAGCACCACAAAATGGGTAGACCTTCCATTTAAACATATATTCCTGCTGGCACCTTGCTCTGAGGCTGTGAGTAGGAAACATACATAGAAACATAGAAACATAGAAGATAGGAGCAGGAGTAGGCCATTCGGCCCCTCGAGCCTGCTCCGCCATTCAATGCGATCATGGCTGATCATCCAAATTCAGTACCCAGTCCCTGCTATCTCCCCATACCCCTTGATCCCTTTAGCCTTGAGAAATATATCTAACTCCTTCTTGAATATATTTAATGAATTGGCCTCTACTGCCTTCTGTGGTAGAGAATTCCACAGGTTCACCACTCTCTGGGTGAAGAAATTCCTCCTCATCTCTGTCCTAAATGGTCTACCCCTTATCCTTAGACTGTGTCCCCTGGTTCAGGACTCCCCGACAATCGGGAACATCCTTCCAGCATCTAGTCTGTCTAGTCCTGTTAGAATTTTAGAAGTTTCGATGAGATCCCCTCTCATTCTTCTAAACTCCAGCGAGTACAAGCCCAATCGATCCAATCTCTCCTCATACGTCATTCCTGCCATCCCAGGTATCAGCCTGGTGAATCTTCGCTGAACTCCTTCCATGGCAAGAACATCCTTCCTCAGATAAGGCGATCAAAACTGCACACAATACTCAAGATGTGGTCTCACCAAGGCCCTGTACAACTGCAGCAAGACATCCTTGTTCCTGTACTCAAACCCTCTCGCTACGAAGGCCAACATACCATTTGCCTTCTTAACCGCCTGCTGCACCTGCATGCTTACCTTCAGCGACTGGTGCACAAGGACAGCCAGGTCTCGTTGCACTTCCCCTTCTCCCAATCTATTGCCATTCAGATAATAATCTGCCGTCCTGCTTTTGCTACCAAAGTGGATAACCTCACATTTATCCACGTTATATTGCATCTGCCATGCTTCTGCCCAATCACCCAACCTCTTCAAATCACCCTGGAGTTTCTCGGCATCCTCCTCACAGCACACACACCCACCCAGCTTTGTGTTGTCTGCAAATTTGGAGATATTACATCTAGTTCCCTTGTCTAGATCATTAATATATATTGTGAATAGCTGGGGTCCAAGGACCGATCCCTGCGGTACCCCACTAGTCACTGCCTGCCACTCGGAAAAAGACCCGTTTATTCCAACTCTTTGCTTTCTGTCTGCCAACCAGTTCTCTATCTAAGTCAGTACCTTGCCCCCAATCCCATGTGCCTTAACTTTACACGCTAATCTCTTATGCGGGACCTTATCAAAAGCCTTCTGAAAGTACAAATACACCACATCCACTGGTTCTCCCTTATCTATTTTACCAGTTACATCCTCAAAAATTCCAGTAGATTAGTCAAGCATGATTTACCTTTGTAAATCCATGTTAACTTTGTCCGATCCTGTCACTGTTTTCAAAGTGCTCTGCTATTACATCTTTTGTAATGGACTGTAGCATTTTCCCCACTACCGATGTCAGGCTTACCGGTCTGTAATTCCCTGTTTTCTCTCTACCACCTTTTTTGAATAGTGGGGTAACGTTAGCTACCCTCCAATCCATGGGTATTGTTCCAGATTCCATCGAATGTTGGAAGATGATCAGCAATGCATCTACTATTTCTAGGGCCACTTCCTTAAGTACCCTAAGATGTAGATTATCAGGCCCTGGGGATTTATCAGCCTTCAATCCCATCAATTTCCTTAGCACCATTTCCCTACAATTACTGATTTCTTTCAGTTCCTCCCTTTCATCAGACCCTATGTTCCCTGACATCTCTGGGAGGTTATTTGTGTCCTCCTTTGTGAAGACAGAACCAAAATATATATTTAATTGGTCATCCATTTCTTTGTTCCCCATTATAAATTCCCCTGATTCTGACTGCAAGGGACCTACACTTGACTTCACCAATCTTTTTCTCTTTACATATCTATAAAAGCTTTTACAGTCAGTTTTTATGTTCCCTACAAACTTACTCTCATATTCTATTTTCCCCTTCTTAATTAATCCCTTTGTCCTCCTTTGTTGAATCCTAAACTGCTCCCAATCCTCAGGTTTACTGCTTTTTCTGGCCAATTTATATGTCCTCTCCTTGGATCTTATGCTATCCCTAATTTCCCTTGTTAGCCATGGTTGGGTCACCTTTTTTGTTTTATTCTTATGCCAAACTGGGAGGGCAGCGTAATGGCCCACTGATCCCAGGGACACAGCCTGTGCAGAAGCATACCTGGGATTGCGTGGGCCTGGTCCTCCAATCAGAAAATAGATTGTCTTTCATTCATTTAAATGACTACATTTCTTCATTTCTACAGCCTTTAAAAGACATTGCAGGTTTAGCTTTTATCATGGGAATCCAATTCATTTTCCGTGAATGAGAAGTGGGCATCAGTTATTATGAATGGTGGGTTTGGAGCAGGTATCCTGCTCCTGACTGGTTGGTGTGGATTTCTCTCTGAAGTACCATCCATCTTGGGGTAGGCGTAGGTGGTAAATGGAATAAAATGGGTTCTGAGAGGCTACTGCCTCAAATAGACAGCAAAAAAATCTGTACCTGAATTATCCTCCCAAAAAAACACCAATCCCTTTTAAGACCCGATGAGAGTCCGAACCATTTCATGTAAATGGGGTTCAGAGGACTTGGTTAATGCTTCTGACCCATTTCCCCCAATCCTTCTCCAAACAATGATTGCCCCTGTATAAGTTCTGGTAGGAGCTGCAGGAAGGTATCCCTCAGATGGATACTACATTAAGGAGGTAAGTTTGTGTACTGCTACTGAAGGTTAGTTTTATTTTGGCAGCAAGCTGATCTTTTTATTACTGTGGAGGTTCAGTTAGGATGTTTGCTGCTGGTTTTGCTCAGCTCTGCTTAAAACACTGCTTCATAGAATGGACATGCATTTCCCAAAGGGAAAGCCTCTTTTCAGGAGGAGGATGAGGACATGGAAGAGGCTATATTGGAGGCTTAGAGTCAGGCTTCACAGAGGCTTCTCTTCTCTATGTGCTGTTACCCACTCATGAGGGTCTACAGACTATTGGGTAAATATGCCAACTGCTGACTGAAGACCTGAATGTCACTTCCACCCAGAGAAGAGCATTATCTGTACCAGTCAAGGTCACTACTGCTTTGAGTTTCTTTGTATCTGGGTCTTTCCAGACAGTGGCAGATGACCTTTGCCACATTAGTCAGGCACCTCCGCATCCCCGTATCAAGAAAGTCACTGATGTTCTATTCAGGAGGGCTGCGTAATTCCCAATGGAAGCTTACAAACAAAGAGAGAGAGAGAGAGCTATTCAGTTCTACAGGCTTGCAGAGTCCACACTTTGTGCAAGGAGCAATTGACAGAATGCATTTGGCACTCAAAGCTCCATATGAGAGCACCCCTCAATTTATGAAAATGAAAAGCTTTCATTCTATTAGTATCCAGCTAGCAAGCAAAGCCAATTACCTTATCCTGTATGTCAAACCATAGAGCCAGAAAGCTGCTAAAACATTTTCATCATGCAACCGTCCAACATGCCAGACTTCATGACTTGGAGCCATATATCTGGATGACCAATTAACGATCAGTGCTATCCTCTGCAGTCATGCTTTATGACTTCAGTAAGGCTTCCACTGACAGAGGAGAACAACAGATAAAATAAAGTCCATGCCACTACAAGAAGTGCCATAAAGCAACTAAAGGACATCACAAGTCTCATTTTAGGGGCCTGAATAAATCTAGAAGAGCCCTGCAATATATCCCAGCAAGAGTCTCAAGATTGATTATAGCTTGCTGCATTCTGCATAATACTGCAATGAAGAAAAGTTTTCTGCTTCCATAAACTGAAGGCGATAATGATGAAGAGAGTGTGGAAGCAGCTCAGTCCCCTTGGCATGAGAAGGGTGCAGAGGAAGGAGAGGACAGCCAGCAACCAGAGAAAGGAAAGCATGACTGATAG
Organism: Somniosus microcephalus; assembly: GCF_052327205.1. Taxonomy (NCBI): domain Eukaryota; kingdom Metazoa; phylum Chordata; class Chondrichthyes; order Squaliformes; family Somniosidae; genus Somniosus; species Somniosus microcephalus. The sequence continues at coordinate 141,041,862 of NC_140987.1, read as the reverse complement.
CCCAGTGTTTTCAACAAATAAAGGTTCATTCACACAGAACCATACCATCAACTGCTGCCTTTCTGTAGAGTGGCATTCAGCTTTCTGCCTTGAAACCTGCTCCAATGGCTACACATGTGGGTGCTTCAAACCTTTTGCCACTGCAAGAGAAAGATTACCAGAAACTGGACCTTCTGTGACAGCTGCTTCCCTGAAGCAAGAGTCACCTGAGGCCCCTAAGATTGAAGGGAATCCACTTTCATCAGCCATCTCTCAACCTAATCTCACTCAGAGACCACTTTGTATGAGTAGTAGATTAGGAGAAGGAGTAAGTAGGTTTGTAGACACAAAGGGTAGACATGATGTTAAGGAATACTTGTAGATAGGGTGATTGGAATTTTTGACACATTTTGGAGAATATTTTATCGTGTGAAGTTAACACTGGTTGTGCAGAGTTCTGAATTTGTTTCTCTGTATGCTTTCAGTTTTTGGGGGTTAAGGTGATGGTAGAGGAAATGTAAACTCTATCTTATGAAGGAAGTTAGCTGAAGTCTGTGGCAGTGAGGGACTTTGTGAGGGCGTGGGGGGCACCCAGAGTCTCGCACGCAGTACTCCAGCTTTGTGCAGGGGTCAACGCTGCAAGAGAGGTCCTCTACCCACAGGGGCCAGGACGCCCTCCAGAAAGAAAGATGTGGGACCACATCACCGAGGCTGTCACTGCCAGCAGTGTCACCCCCACCACCTGGCTCCAGTGGCCAAAGAAAATTCATGACATCAGACCACTGGTCAATGTCAGTGAAAGCATCTTCAAAAGCTGTCCCCTACCAACTGATTCACTATTCAATTCAATTCAATTCAAATCGCTTTATTGGCATGACAAGGTACATCTTATGTTGCCAAAGCATCGAAAAACATTCATGGTTGTACACAAAAATATAGACCTATCCATACAGTGTATAAACAGATATATCCCTGAGTGTATAAATATACATTCATATAATTTGTATATACTCTTTTCTTATATTTAGTGGTTGTCCCTCTGTTTATGGCAAGCTGTAACATAGTGTGCTGCTAATGTTACACAATTTCTCTCTTCCCCTAGTAGGTATGGGAGTTTTTGGTCGTCATTCAGATTTTTGAATTCCGGGCATATTTTTGTGAATTTTGGGTAGAAATTCTCCCTTATGCCCTGATATTTTCTACAAGCTGTGAGGAAGTGCATCTCTGTCTCCACCACTCCCTGACTGCAGTGAGAGCATATCCTGTCCTCTCTTGGTAGCCGGGTCTGCCTGTGTCTACCTTTTTCGATCGCCAGGCTATGTTCACTAAGTCTGTACATTGTCAAGGTTTTTCTCAGTTTGCTATCCTTTACCATGGTCAGGTAATCAGCCATGTTGTATTGTCTGTTTAGGGCCAAGTAGCAATTGAGTTTGCTTTGGGTTTTTGTTGTTTCTGCCCAATATGACAGATATTTTTCCTTTTGCTTAGCGACGATTGTGTTGGGTCGAATTCTTTGTGTTACCCTGTCACTGTCCTGGGGCTGCTTATTGTTAGTAGTGTTAGTAGTTACTTCACTGAGTCCCAGGACTAGTTGACTGAGGGTATTCTTCTTTATGGTCCTCTCTTGGCATTTCAGGGCTTCGTAATGATAGCATTGGGGGTTGCTCATTTCTAGGTGTTTCCAAAATTTGGTGGCTCTTTTTTGCATAGTGATTATTAATGGATATTGGCCTAGTTCTGCCCTGCATGCATTGTTTACAGTTTTCCTTTGAGTCCGGAGAATACTTTTACAGAATTCTGCATGTAGGATCTCAATTGGGTGTTTGTCCCATTTTGCAAATTCTTGTTGTGTTAGTGGTCCCCACACCTCACTGCCATAGAGTGCAATTGGTTCAATTACTGATTTGAAAATTTTGAGCCAAATGCTAATTGGGATTTCTATTTGGGTTGATTTTTTAATGGCATAGAAAGCCCTTCTTGCTTTCTCTTTCAGTTCATTCACAGCCAGATGGAAATTTCCCGTAGAACTGATTTTTAAGCCCAAGTATGTGTAGTTAGTGGTTTGTTCAATTTTGGTTGTTCCTAGTGTGAAATTTATTTTGGGTCCCTGATGTCTGGATCTTTGCTGGAACACAAGGACTTTGTTTTTTGGGGGATATATTGTCAGGGCCCAGGTCTGGCAGTACAACTCCAGTAGATCCAGGTTCTGCTGTAGACCCTCCTTAGTTGGTGACAGCAGAACCAGGTCATCTGCATAGAGGAGGAATTTAAACTTGGATTCATATAGGGTGAGGCCCGGTGCTGTAGATTGTTCAAGTAGTTTTGCCAATTCATTTATGTAAATATTAAAGAGTGTCGGTGAGATGGGCGAGCCCTACGTCACCCCCCCGCCCCTGTGGGAAGTATTTTGTTTGTTTGTCTCCAATTTTAACTGCACATTTGTTGTTTGTATACATCGATTTAATTACATCATATGTTTTCCCCCTACCCCGCTTTCGATAAGTTTCAGGAATAAACCGTCGTGCCAGATGGAATCGAAAGCCTTCTGGAAATCTATAAAGCATGCATAGATTTTGCTTTTGTTTTGATGAACGTGTTTGTCAATTAGGGTCTGTAGGGTGAAGATATGATCTGATGTTCTATAGTTTGGCAGGAATCCAATTTGGCTTTTGCTCAAGACATTGTGCTCCTCAAGGAAGTTTATAAGTCTTTTGTTTATGATACTGCAAAATACCTTCCCCAGGTTACTGTTTATACAGATGCCTCGATAGTTATTTGGGTCGACTTTGTCCCCACTTTTGTATATGGGCATTATGAGTCCTTTGTTCCAGATATCAGGGAAGTAACCGACACTCAGAACCAAGTTGAAGGGTTTTAGGATAGCCAGTTTCATTTTATCGTCTGTGTGTTTAATCATCTCGCTTAGTATGCCGTCTGCACCGCAAGCTTTTCCTGGTCGCAGGTCCTTGAGTTTTTCAAATAGTTCTTTTTCTGTTATTATGGAGTCTAGTGGGTTTTGGTTATCTTTTATGGCCATTTCGAGCTTTTCCAGTTTTTTGCATATTTGGTGTTGCTCTGGCCTTAGTGTGTTTTTCTGGTATAATGTTTCAAAGTGGTTTTCCCATGTGTCTCCATTTTGAATGGCCAATTCGTCATGTTGTTTTTTGTGTAATGTATTCCAGTTGTCCCAGAAACAATTGGAATCAATGGATTCCTCAATGGAGCTGAGTGTATTCTTAATATACTGTTCTTTTTTGGTTCTGAGTGTGTTTCTGTATTGTGTTAGTGTCTGACAATAAGTAAGGCGTAATTCCTCGTTTTCTGGCTGTCTGTGTTTTTGGTTTGATATTTTTCTAAGTTTTTTCCTCATGTTATGGCAATCTGGGTCAAACCATTTTTCATAGTTTTTTGTTTTGGGTTTGTTCTTGCGAGCTTTCAAGTTTGACCTTGTTGCCAAGTTATCAAAAATATTGTTTAGGTTATTCACTGCCCGGTTTATGCCTTCTTTATTGTGAGTGTATATGTTATCCAGAAAGGTGTCCAAGAGAGCTTGAGTTGATTCATTGCTAATTGCTTTCTGGTAGTTTTCCATACTGTTTTTGGCCCATCTGTACGATTTTTTGGTGTTGTACAGCTTACTGGGTTGTGTTTCTGTGTTGGTTGTTTCTGTCTTTTTAAGATACATAGTAATTTGACTGTGGTCTGACAGTGTTGTTTGTGGTTTGACTGTGAATGCTGTGAAAGAGGATGGGTCCAAATCCGTAATCATATAGCCTACGGTGCTACAGCCAAGAGGTGAGCAATAGGTCAATCTTCCTAGGAGGTCTCCCATGAACCTACCATTGACAATGTATAGACCCAGGCTTTGACAGAGCTGCAGGAGCTGTTTTCCGTTGGTATTTGTCTGCTTGTCACAGTTATGCCTGTATGGAAGGGAAGGGATATCGAAGTGGTTATTCCCGAATATGTAATTGTTTCCCTGATTATTGGTGAAGTCTGGTTCTTCGCCAGTTCTTGAATTGAGGTCACCACAGATCAACACGTTCCCCTGGGCCTGGAATTGGATAATCTCCCTCTCAATGTTGGAGAAGGTGTCCTCTTTAAAGTATGGGGGTTCCATTGGGGGGATATAGAGTGCACAAATGAAAACATCTTGGGTGTTAGAGATAATCCCCCTCTCAATTTTGAGCCACATGTGGTTTTCACCCTTTTTTATAAATTTGATGCAATTCTTAAGCTCTGTTTTAACCAAATCAGTATGCCTCCGGAGTCTCTGCCTTGGGTTACTCCTGGCAATTTATTGGAGGGAACCACCAGCTCTGTGTACTTTTGGGGATGGCCAGTGTGTCCTTCTCCTCTATACCAAGTTTCCTGTAAAATGATAATATCCAGATCTTTAGTTTCATCTATGAACTCTGGGGTCCTACTCTTCACGTTGAGCACCGAAGAGCGTAGACCTTGGATATTCCAGATCAAAATATATAAGGATTTCATGTTAAGTTTGATCTTTTACTATGATATGTTAAAGAATGATATGTGTTTGTCGTGTCTAAATGGGGGAAAATAAGATCATCTCAATTGTCTATAAATGCTAATACTACTTGGTTACAATTCTTTCTAGTAATTAGTCCTTGATTTTTTTTTTTCATTTTCTGATCCATAAGGCGGAAGTAGATGCTGCTGCACATCTGCTTAGTGTCTCTTAATGGATTGTCTCTGCCTGAGGTATTGCGTATGCCCTGTGCATCTCTCCCTCTGTCTGGCTGGGAGTGGTCCTGTTCCCCTGTAGGACAGGAGTGGTGCAGGTCTGATGTTGTTGTTGTGAATGGGGATCCTCTCTGGTCCCAGTTGGTGTGGTGGTGGTCTCTGTAGTAGTCCTGGTATGTACCCCGCTGATCTCTGGTGGTCGGGGGGGGGGTCCGCCTGGAGTCTGGGTATGGACCCGGTTAAAAGCGACGTCCTTCAGGGCTTTAGCAAAGATCGGTATTCGTTTCTTGTGGATGTGGACGCGGTTGTGAAGACATTCCACATCGAGGGTGGGGTGTTGGGCCAGGTGCACGTTGTGTTTTAATTCACAGTCTCTTGCTATGCTGGCATTTATCTCATGAATTGTGTTGTTGTTAAAGTCTGTTCTCGGCAGTATTGTGGAAACAGTGATTCTAGTGTTTGGGAAAGTATTGCTTGCCTTCTCAATCACTGTTCTGAGCGATGTTGCTACCCCTTTCTGCTGGGCCTTTAGGTCATTTGTGCCCGTGTGTATTATTATGTGTTGGGGGGAGCCTAATCGGGTTTTGGTCAGCCATTCCAGGGCTCTGTCTGTTGTTGGGCACCAGATCTTTTCTACTTTACGTCTAGGGAAGAGCTTTTTCTCCCATAGAAATTTCCCATTTGAGTCTATGAGTATTACGATGCCAGCCTTGTTGGTATTTACTGTCTGGTGGCTTTCGCCTGGACTCATAGGGTGTGTGTTGGACTGGGGTGGTCGTGTCTGGTGTGTGCGCTCCTCTTGTGAGCGGCTCGCTTGTGGTTCCACAGTGGTGGGGGAAGACTGAGCTTCAGTATGCTGGTCGGTCTGTGTGGCACCCCTTGTATTGTGTGTCTGCTGCTGTTGTTCAGTGTGGGAGTGCAGCTGTTCAGTCGGACTCTGTATTGTCTTATCTCTAGCCTCTGGCTGCTGGTCTAATGGTGCTATCTCTCCTCTATGGCTCTCTTTGTTTTCCTGCAGCTCTTTCACCTGATTCCCAAGTCGATTCAGCTCTCTCCTGTATCTCTCCCCCTCTTGCTTTTGTTCATGTTTCAGTTTAAGGACCTCCTCTCTAAGTTTAACCAGCTCTGTCTCTAACTGGTTAAATTTATCCTTTAGTTGTATCTGGCTGTGTGATCCCGGGGTATGTGTCTGGTCGGCCCTGGAGGGCTCATTCACTTCCTGGCTAGGCTGCTCTTCTCTTGGTGAGCTGGAAGTGGTAGGGGGACTATGTGTGGCTTCCTCCCTGGTAATTACGCTGGGGTTAGTCAGCTGTATCATGTGGCTGTGGGGCCCCGGGGTGAGTGTCTGGTTAGAACTGTGTGGCTCGTTCACCTCCTGACCAGGCTGATTTACTCCTGGTGGGTTGTCAATGGTGGGGGGAGTGCAGGTCGCTTTTCCCCTGTTAGCCACTCTGGGGCTGTTCCTTCCCCTCTCAGTTATTTCTTTCAGTGTCTTGAAGGCCGTTTCAAAGTCATCGAGGTTGCCTTGCACCAATATTGTTCCGTTATCGTACATGTTGACAGTCGTGGTTGCACTGTCCGGGTCCCCTGGTTTCTTAATTTTCAGTTTGGACCCATTAGCGATTCTTTCCTGCTTAACCCTGGTATAGTGTGATTTTATTGCTGTGATCCAAGCCGCTGACTGATCTGAGTAAAAAATGAGATTACACTTTTTCCCAGTGCTGTACCAGTCAGCAAAAAGAGTTTCTGGTTTTTCTCTCAGCTGTTTCTGCTTGATCGATTTTTTAGCATTTTTTTTGGTGTTGGGGGGAATCTGGAAGAGGTTGCTCTCGGTGTGCCTCGGGAGCTGCTGTGGCGGTGTTGGGGGGAATCTGGAAGAGGTTGCTCTCGGTGTGCCTCGGGAGCTGCTGTGGCCCCTCTGATTCACTCATTATTGGTAGTGTAGAGGTAGAAAGTATTGTTGACCTTAGAATAAGCTTTTTTGGGGCCCCGGGTGTGGTGTTTCCCTCTCCCTGTTCGCGACCTTTCCCAGTCCCCGGACTCGCTCACTCTCCAGGCCCTCCCCAGGCCCCGTACTCACTGTCCTGGCCTGTGTCTGGGATTTGCTGTTTCCCGGTGTCTCCCAGCTGCTCCCCTCCCCCTCAGAGGTCTCTGAGCCTCTGTCTTGGCCCGGCTTCTTGGGCCTTTCCCTGGCTTCAAGCTCCCTCCCCAGGACCCGTACTCACTGTCTGTGTCTGGGAGCCGCTGCCTCATGGTGCCTTCAGGCTGCTCCCCTCTCCCTCAGAGGTCTCCAAGCCTCTGTCTCGGCCCGGCTCCTCTGGCTTTTCCCTGGTTTACGGTCCTGTGTTCCGGCCGCCGTTGAGGAGTCGCGCTCCGACCTCCGCTCTGGCCCCGTGCGGCCTCCGTTGAGTCACCGCTCTCCTGCTGCTGTGGCCCCGTGCGGCCTCCGTTGAATCGCCGCTCTCCTGCTGCTGCGGCCCCGTGCAGCCTCCGGTGAGTCACCGCGCTCCGACTGCTGCTGTGGCCCCGTGCGGCCTCCGTTGAGTCGCCGCTCTCCTGCTGCTGTGGCCCCGTGCGGCCTCCATTGAGTCACCGCTCTCCTGCTGCTGTGGCCCCGTGCGGCCGCTGTTGAGTCGCCGCTCTCCTGCTGCTGCGGCCCCGTGCGGCCTCCGGTGAGTCACCGCGCTCCAACTGCTGCCGTGGCCCCGTGCGGCCGCTGTTGAGTCGCCGCTCTCCCACTGCTGCGGCCCCGTGTGGCCTCCAATGAGTCACCGCGCTCCGACTGCTGCTGTGGCCCCGTGTGGCCTCCGGTGAGTCGCCGCTCTCCTGCTGCTGCGACCCCGTGCGGCCTCCGGTGAGTCACCGCGCTCCGACTGCTGCTGCGGCCCCGTGCGGCCTCCGTTGAGTCACCGCGCTCTGACTGCTGCTGCGGCCCCGTGCGGCCGCTGTTGAGTCGCCGCTCTCCTGCTGCTGCGGCCCCGTGCAGCCTCCGGTGAGTCACCGCGCTCCGGCCTCCGCTCTGGCCCCGTGCAGCCGCTGTTGAGTCACCACGCTCCGATTGCTGCTATGGCCCCGTGCGGCCGCTGTTCGGATTCTTCCTTGGTGTGTATATTCCTCTCCTTCTTCTGCCTTTTTGCTTTGGCTTTTCTTTCTGTTTTCTACTTTCCTCTGGGTTTTTTTTTCCGGGTCCCGTCTTTGGCGCTCTTTTTTTTTCCGGGCTTTTTCTTCTTTTCTTTCTGTGCTTAAACTAAGTTAAACTAACCTTAAACTTAAACTGGATTGAACTAAACTAAACTGAACTAACTTAGCTAGAGTTTATACTTCTTAAAACTTGAAATGAAACTTTTTTCCCCACTTTAAACACTAAAAAACATTAAATCTCAGCAGCTCATCTTTCGTGCGACCTCCCTCTCTCCCCCCAGTCTCTCTCACTAGCCTCAGACACTTCTCAATGCATGACTCCGCGCCACCCACCCTGCCATTCACTTATCTACCAATAATCTGTACCAATCACGAGGCACATCTCCCATTCCCAGCTTCACCTCACCCCCTTGGAGGAGATGATGCAAGCCATTCTTGGCAGGGGCATGTCTGAGCCCTTGGCCAGCAGTGGGGCTGAAAAGATACAAGATGCTAGTATCCACATATGTTATCCTCCTTCTCACATGCACCTCTTGCTTTCCCGCCCTCCCCCCTGGTGCCTTCCTCATTTCACACACCCATGAAATCATCGATGGTGATGAGGAGGAGGAGGAGGAGGAGGAGGAGAAGGAGGAGGAGGATCACTCAATTTCACACACCCAGCCACCATCACTCAATTTCACACTCCCAGCCACCAGCTCCTCAAGGTCGACCAGCAAGGCCTTTTGCAGTGTCCCCCCACTGAAAGTCAGCAACCCTCCACCAGCCATGCTGCAGCCACTGGGGTAGCACTGCGTGACATCAGTAGGATCAGCAAAGGCACATACAAGACAATCTCTAAGAGAATCGATAAGGGTGATAAGTTGATTTCTTGATGTCATATTGTATGGATAGATGCATAAAGTTGGATTGGAAAGTTTGCTTTGTGGTGGCTTTTATTTCAGCATTGTGGCCAAGAGGACACTGCTGGTCAGTAACAGAGGGAAGGAAAGGTATGGGATAAATGTTGAAAGGGGAATTGGGTTGTGGCTACCTGTACTGCAGGCAGATGATTCCATCCTGGATATCACAGCCAGAAAGGGCCTGTCTGGGTTGCATCCTTCCTTATGCTTCCTCCTCTTCTGCTTCCTCCTCTTCTGTTTCTTCCTCTTCTGCGTCTTCCTCTTCTGCATCTTCCTCTTCGCTCTGTGGGTGGATGCTGTAAATCTAAATAAAAGCATAAAATGCTGGAAATACTCAGCAGGTCAGGCGGTAGCTCGATCTGAGACGTGAACTCTGTTTCCCTCTCGATGGATGTTCCCTGACCTGCTGAGAATTTGCAGCATTTTCTGTCTTCTCAGAGGCCTTCCTTTACCATCCGAGGCCTTGCAGGCATCCAGCAGCACTCCCTGCATACTTAAAAAAACTTTTAACATGTATTGCAGCAAGCCATTACTTCAATAAAATAATTTTTTAAAATCCAGTCCAAAAGCTTAAATGCAAATTTACCTGAAAGATGTCTGTGTCCCTTTAAGAGGTGCTGACAGTGCATCTGTGAGCCTGCTGAATGCTGAGTTTTTATGGCGAGCTTAAGACCCAGTGCTGAACTCCAAGCGCTGCTAAGGTCCAAGTTCGCTGAGGTGACGTTAAATCGGCGTTCCACACCGACTGATGTCAACTCTCCCTAATTTAAATTTGCAGGGCCATCACTCTTACCAGCAGCGCTGCCAGACCTCGGAAAATGATGGTTGCCATTTGACCTGCCACCAGCTGGTGAAAGAGCAGCAGCCGCTGTCATTTCGCTACATTTTGCCAGTAACAGGTAGCGAAAAGCACCTGAATTTTTAGCCCATTCTGTTTTTCAATTCTTCCTACCAAAGTGAATAACCTCACATTTTCCCACATTATATTCCTTCTGACACCTTCTTGCCCACTCACTTAACGGGTAGGATTTTCATTGGGCCATGGAGTCGGGATTGGAGGCGTGTGGGGGGATTAAAATCCCGAAATCGGGGGCCACGACCCCATCCCGCCCTCAACCCACCTCCATGCCAGTTTGAAAGGAGGCGGGTACCCGCCCCGCACTGGGACCCACCTCCCCGAGGCGGGAAGGGGATTAGTGCCAATTAACTGCCTGTTAACAGGTAGTTAACAGGCAGTTTTTAGCCTAATCCCTATTTTCATTGCTGAAATGTGGGATCCCCGACAGCTCCAAACCACGCCAAGTTAGCAAGGTGGGCCGTCGGGATGAAGGGCTTGGAGGGGTCAAGATGTCCGGTGCTCAGGTGAGTGATGGATGCATGAGTGCAGAGGTAAGTGTGTTTGGTCTGTGTAAAGTGTTTAAAGAAGTTCTACTAGCCTTTACTCACCTTTACAGCCTTCCTTCCTTCCTTCAGGTCTCGGGAGTCCCTCATCTCACCGGCACAGAAAGCAGAATGGCCGCCAGCTGTCAAAATCTGCAGCCTCTGCTTTCTGTTCCGGGAAGATTTCTAAATCATCCTGAGAGGAAGGAATTAATCTGGAGTACAGATTGTCAGTGTTTGACAGCTTCAAACAGCTGTGAAACGCTAATATTTCATCTGTCAAAAGGTCTTGACAGATGAAATTTCAATCTGTGATGTCACCTGTTGCTGGGTGGCTCTTAATTGGCCTGCTGAGCCCACTGGGCGGGCTCAACAAGGTCAATCAAGTCAAAATCATGTGGGTTGGCTAGAACTCGGTAGAGGCGGGACTACAACCCCAAAAGTTGTAGTCCTGCCTCCTACCCGACTCTTCAGTGAAAATCCAGCCCAACTTGTCTATATCCATTTGCAGACTCTATGGCCTACAAAATCGATATGACATGAAAATGGGCGGTGTCATGGCCCAGCGCTATTTAGCTGTGCCGGGTCAAAGTGGTCTACGTAGTTCACAAAATTCATGCTCAGTACTCATTTACATGATTATAGTGCTGATCTCAGCACTAAACCCACTGCTCATTAGCTTACTGCTCAACAGGTGGGCCAATATCGCATGCAGTCAAATTGCAAGTCATGTTTGGCCTAGGCTTTCTCCACTACTTAAAGGGTGCGATGGGAGATGTCACGGCAGTGATTGCAGCACAGGCGGAAGCGACCCAAGGTCTTAGTGCTGCAGTGGTAGTGCAGACCACTCTCCTGTAGTCTCAGCTTGCTGCCACGCAAGATCAGACTGCTGCCATCGTGGCTGGGTTAACTGGTGTCGAATGGGGCTTACAGGGCGTCACAGCAGCCCACCAATCTGTGCTCCAACAGATTGCTAGGATTTCTGAGGCGCCGCCCCTGGTGAGTGACAGTGGGTCTGTGGGGAAGGTATCTGCTAGTCCAGACTGCTACTGCCCGTGCCGAGGTGGTGCTGTCTACAGCCGGGCCTTCTAGGTCCACAGCTGGTAGAGGTCGTTCTGCAAGGCCATTTGAAGTCTCCCTCACGGAAACTCAGCAGCTTTCCACCAGCCATGCTGCAGCCATTGGGGAGCACTGTGTAGAAGCACCAGAGCAGGAAAGGGCACCCGAACGACAGGCACTAAGGGATTGCACAAGGGTGATTATTTGATATTGTATTTGTGAATTGATTAGTGATACATTTATTAATTTTGTTTGGAATCTTTGTTTTGTGGTGGCTCTCATTTCAGCTTTGTGCCCAGGAGGAAGTTGTGATATTCAATGACAGAGGGGTGGTATGATGGAGATATGGTTGATGAGGATGTGGTGAGCAACAGGGATCTGGGGTTTCATTCATTGGAATTGGAGTCTGATGCGACATTCATGGACAGCCCGTGCCCAAGGGGAATTTGCTAGTTGTCTCCTCCTCATCCTCCTCCTCATCCTTCTCTACCTCTACCTCTTTCTCTTTCTCTTCCTCCTCTTCCTCTCCCTCGTACTCTTCCTGAGGTGGTCCCGCAATCCCTGCTGGCAAGGGTTGCACTCTCATAATGGCCAAGTTGTGAAACATGCAGTAGACCACCATGAAATGGGACACCCGCTCCGCTGAGTACTGCAGGGCTCCGCCTGAGCGGTCAAGGCAGCAGATGATGTCTGCTCGATGATGTTTCTGGTGGCAGCATGGCTGACTTTATGTGAGTGCTGACCACGAGAGGTGGAGTTGCAGAGGGGAGTCATCAGCCAGGTGCAGAGCAAATAGCCCTTGTCTCTGAGCAGTCACCCTCAGGTTTGATGTGGTGGCTGGAAGATTGCTGGTGCACCAGATTGACACAGGATGAAGGCATAATGACAGCTGCCAGGATAACAGGCATTGACCATCAGGATGCGCTGTGCATGGTCGCACAACAATTGCACATTAAGTGAGTAGTAGCGTTTGCAGTTACAGAAGATGTTAGGATTGTTATGCGGCGCCCGCAACTCCACTGTGTGTACAGACGAATGCGCCCTGCATCATGGGGAAGCCCGCTATCCTGGCAAAGCCACATGTGCACTTGTCCTGCTTCTCTCTGCTCAGAGAGAAGACAACTTAATCCCTTCTCCTGGTGTAGAGAGCCTCTGTGACCTTCCAGATGCAGCAATGGATGGCGAACTGAGAGATGTTAGTTATGCCTCCTGCTGCAGAATGGAAGGATCCACTGGCAAAGGAATTAAGGGCCACAGTAACCTTGAGGACCACTGGGAGAGACAAGTCACCCTGCTCTGAGGCTCAGTTCTGGTTGCAGAAGGTGGCAGAGTTCTGTGACCTCCTCCCTGGTGAAGCGGAGCCTCCTAATTCACTGTTCCTCACTTAAGTGGATAGAAGAGGAGCGCTCTCTGAAAACCCTAGGTGGGAAGACCTCCTGTTGAGAGCCCTCCTGGCCTTCCTCTTCCTCCCTCTGTGCACATCTTATCCTCTTCCTCGCTGCCTCCACTCCCTTTCCCGAAGTTACTTGAGCACAAGGGGGACTGCCAGTAGAGCCCCCATGACTGTGAGAAAGTGTTGCGAGCAGAAGCCTTTAAATAAGATTTATTCTGCAGAACTTTCTACGGGGCAGCACGGTGGCATAGTGGTTAGCACTGTTGCCTCACAGCGCCAGGGACCCGGGTTCGAATCCGGCCTCGGGCGACTGTCTGTGTGGAGTTTGCACATTCTCCCCGTGTTTGCGTGGGTTTACTCCGGGTGCTCCGGTTTCCTCCCACAGTCCAAAGATGTGCGGGTTAGGTTGATTGGCTATGATAAATTGACCCTTAGTGTTAGCGGGATTAAATACGTGGGGTTACGGGGATAGGGTGGGATATGTGTTGGTGTAGGGGTTACGGGGATCGGGTGGGATATGTGTCGGTGCAGGCTCGATGGGCCGAAATGGCCTCTATCTGCACTGTGTGGTTTCTGTGATTTCTGTGAAGATTGAAGGTGTTCTCCACTTGCCCCAACACTCCGTCACCTTAGAACCTTGCAAGAATTTTATAAGGCTGAAAGAGTTGTAGAAAGTTCTACAGAGCCAATCAAACTGAAGAGGTATGTCAGCTGCAAGTTGTTGCTGATGATCCCTTTAAATAACTCTGCTGGAGGCTCATTCCTGCTTGTCCACACTTGCTCAGCTGGTCACAATTAACACAGGCCAGTAAGTTGAGCAGCGCACTCCAAAATGGCAGATTGGGCATCAAGTGAGCGTTGCACACTCATTGACGTCACGATCTCCATAATCTACATAATGATAGCAAGCACAGACATCGACAGCACTGCCGCCCAGCTGAAAATGGTGGCTGTTGCGGAACCCTCCAGCAGCGGACAGAAGTGCAGCGGCCGCCATTTTTTCCCAAATCGAGCCTCAACGGCCAGCGGTAAGACTGCAAATTTCTAGGCCTTTGCCTCCTCCTCACAGCTTACTTTCCCACCTAGCTTTGGATCCTCAGCAAACTTGGATGCATTACACTTTATCTAAGTCATTAATATAGATTGTAAATAGCTGAGGCCCCAGCACTGATCCTTGTGGCATCCCACTAGGAACAGCCTGCCAACTGGAAAATAACTCGTTTATTCCTACTCTCTGTTTCCTGTCCTTTAGCCAATCCTCTAGCATATGACGATGATTCTGGAGACCTTGACTGGTGTGTACTGAAGGGCTCCTCCAGACCCGTCAAGGCATCTGAAGCACATCTTCAGCATGCCGATTGCTTGCTCTATGACACATCTGGTGGATATGTAGCTGTCATTATAGCACTCCTCGACCTCATTGCTTCGCCTCCTCAACAGTGTCATCAACCACATCTTCAGTGGATAGCTCTTGTCACTAAGCAGCCAGACAGTAAGTCTGTTTGGAGGTGCGAAGTGCTGAGGGAGGGTGGACTGACACAACACAAAAGAATCATTACAGTTGCCAGGTAATCTGGCGCACACATGCATGATGATCTTTTTATGATTGCAGACGAGCTGCACATTGAGAGAGTGGAAGCCCTTGTGGTTCACAAACAATCCTGAGTGATCTGGGGGTGCCTTGGTGGGTACATGTGTGCAGCCAATGCTGCCCTGTACCTGTGGGAAGCCAGCCAGAGCTGCAAAGCCGAGCGCCCAGTCAGTAACCCTGGCTTCATCAGTGGTAAAGTTTACATAAGTGGCTGATTTGTGAAACATGGCATCGGTCACTTGGGTGATGCATTTGTGGGCGGCCGACTGTGAGATCCTGCAAATGCCTGCTGCAGATCCCTGGAAGGAACCTGAGTTGAAGAAGTTAAGGGTAGTAGTAACTTTGACAGCCACTGGTAAGGAGTGTCCACCAGGTCCTCCAGGCAGCAGGTCCTGTTCCAGCAAGCAACAAATGTCTGCGATGACCTGGCACGATAGCTTGAGTCCCCTAAAGCACTGCTGCTCAGTCATGTCCAGGAAGTTCATCCTCTGCCTGTACACCCTGTGTTGGGGGGTCGCCTCTGGTGCGGTGCACCCCTGCGCTGATTCCCTCTCCCCCGAGGAGCATCAGGTCGGCGAGGAGAGGTTGCTGGTGTTGCTGCTGCTGCTACTGCTGGTGTTGTTGCTGCTGCTGCTGGTGTGGCTGGTGTTGTTGGTGCTGGGGCTCATCTTGGTCTGAATCTGAGGTCCACAAGGTGAGACAACATAAGCGGCACCCATGCTGATTTAATAGATGCAGGGTAAAGTGGAAATCCGAGGCACAATCCTCTAATGTAGTGAGAGTGACTAACAATGTAGTGAGAGCGGCTTCTGAGGTTGCAGAAATCACTTGCAAACTCCTGAAAACTAAGGCCTAGAAATTCGGTAGCGCCCCATTTGGGGCGCCAAGCTCGCCTGGGCGCCGGAATTACCACTCCGGACGGAGCCGCTTGCGCCAGCCCGATATTCAGTTTCAGTGCCCCAAACGGAAGCGGGGCGCTGTTCAAGGCGCCCCGTATCCCTCTTGGGGCGCTGCAACTGAATATCGCAGCGCAACGTGCCGCAGCGCCACACACTGTGGCACGGCACACTGCGGTACTGCAGGCCTTCCTCCCCTTCTTAAAGGGGAGGGGCCTGCACCTGCGCGATCGGAGATTGCGAGTGCCGGCAAAAGAGCCTGGCACCGAGGAGAAGTGCCGGGCTCTTGGGACACAGCCGGCACTGCCCGGGGGGGGGGGGGGGCGCTCAGGAGGCCGGGGAAGGCGGCGCGAGGAGGTTCTGGCAGGCGGCCAGCAAAAAAATTGGCCGCCCCGCACCTCCCCTTTAATTAGCGCCACTACCGCCGCAGGTAGGCCCCCCTGAACCGGTCGCAAATTGCGACCAGCGTTACAGCAGGGGGCACGACCAAATATCGCGATCGGGGCGGTAGTGGGGCGCTGCGCACACCGATGACGTCATCGGTGGCGGCGCAGCGCTACAGGCTAACGCCGCCATTAGCGCCCTGCTAAATTTCGCGGGAGGCGTGGCCAGTGGCGCTAAACCCACTAAGTGCCCTCTTTAGGCGCTAACTGGTGGCACAGCCCACCGAATTTCTAGGCCTAAATCTCTGCACAAAATGGTGTCAGCCAGAGCCTTTCCCATTGGCAAGGAAGCAGTTATAATGTGTGAGTATTTATGTGCTTTTTCCAGCTGTCACTTAATGAACTCGCAAAATGGCCACTGAGCTTCCACCTCCCCTTCACAGGCGAGGTTCCCGAGGTGCGTGAATCTCATGTGCACCCATTTAAAGTTCAAACCTGATGTTAAAAGGGCAGTTAAGGGTCTGTAAAAGAGCAGTTAACAACCTCAATGAGGTAGCCGCCTCTCTCAAGTAGTTTCACGGCGTGCCTTGAAATGCGGCCCAGTGAAAGCCGGAAGTTGGCGGGATGACAGCAGGTTCCCGACGCGCTGTCAATTTCAGTGCTTTTAACCACCGACCCACTCCCAAACCCGCATGCTCCCCAATGTGAAAATTCCGACCTAAGGAAATGCACAAGAGTGATTAGTTGAATTTGTGATATAGTTTTGCAATTAATCATTTATAAATTATATTTGGAATGTTTGTTTTACGGTGGCTTTCATTTCAGCATTGCGGCCAAGAGGACACTGTGAAGTTTTGTGACAGAGGGATGGTAAGTTGGGAAAGTATTAATCAATGGGGATTTGGGGTTTCATTCAGTAGAACTGGAATCTGATGATGCGCTCATGGACAGCCCATCTGAAACAGAGAGTTGTAGGCTGCTCCCTCCCTTCCTCCTCCTCCTCATCCGCTGCTTCCTCCTCCTCCTCTTCCTGCTCCTCCTCCATCTGAGATGGTTGTGGAATCTGTGGTAGCAAGGGCTGTGCCCTCATCATGGCCAAGTTGTGGTGGATGCAGCAGATGACCATGAATTGGGACACCCGCTCCAGCGAGTACTGTAGTGCTCCTCCCTAGCAGTCAAGGCAGCGGAACCATTGCTTGAGCACCCCAATTGTCTGCTCAATAACGTTCCTCATGGCAGCATGGCTGTCATTATATGAGTGCTGGCCACGAGTGGTGGGGTTGCAGAGGGGAGTCATCAGCCAGGATAGCCCTTGTCACCTAGCAGCCAACTTCGGGTTTGACGTGGTGGCTGGAAGAATGCAGGCACAACGGACTGGTGCAGGATGAAGCCATCATTAAAGCTGCCAGGATACTGGGCATTCACCATCATGGTGGGTGTGGTCACACACCAGCGGCACATTAAGTGAGTGGTACCCTTTGCAGTTACGGTACATCTCAGCATTGATATGCGGCACCCGCAAAGCTACTTGTCTGTAGTTGATGGCGCCCTGCACCATAGGGATGCCCAATATCCTGGCAAAGCCACGTGCACGCTCCTCCTGCTTCTCTCTGTTCAGAGAGAAGACAATGAAGTCCCTTCTCCTAGAGTACAGAGCCTCTGTGACCTCCTGGTTGCAGCGATGGACGGTGAACTGCGAGATGTTTGCTATGTCTCCTGTTCCAGCCTAGAAGGATCTGCTGGTGAAAAAATTCAGGGCCACAGTCACCTTGAGGGCCTCTGGCAGAGTCATCATCGCCCTGCTCTGAGGCTGTAGGTTTGGTTCCAAGAGGTGGCAGAGATCTGTGACCACCTCCTTGGTGAAGCGAAGCTGCCGAACATACTGCTCTTGGCTTAGGTGCAGGTAGGAGAAGTGGTCCCTGAAGACCCTAGGTGGATAAGGCCTCCTGCTGAGAGCCCTTATCCCCATCCTCCTCCCTCTGTGAACAGCTTGTCTTCTTTGCTGATGAAGTTATGCTTCAGTTGTACAGAGCCTTGGTCAGACGTCATTTGGAGTATTGCGTTCAGTTTTGAAGGAAGGATATACTGGCCTTGGAGCGGCTAGAGCTCAGATTCAACAAAATGATACCAGGGCTTAAAGGGTTAAATTATGAGGGCAGGTTGCTTAAACTCGCTTGTATTCCCTTGAGTTTAGAAAGTTGAGGGGTGATCTAATTGAGGTGTTTAAAATGATAAAAGGATATGATAGCGTAGATAAAGAGAAACTATTTCCTCTGGTGAGGGAATTCAGAACAAGGGATAAGAATTTTACAATTAGAGCGAGGCCATTCAGAAGTGAAATCAGGAAGCATTTTTTAACACAAAGGGTACTGGAAATATGTAATTCTCTCATCAAAAAGGCTGTGGATGCTGGGTCAATTGAAAGTTTTAAGACTGAGATGAATAGATTTTTGTTAGGTAAGGGTATCAATGGATATGGATCAAAGGCAGGTAAATCGAATTAATGTATGGATCAGTCATGATTTAATTGAATAACTGAACAGGCCCGAGAGGCTGAATGGCCTATTCCTGTTCCTAAGTTCCTATTCCAGAGTTAACACAGGAGTGCAGGTAAAGAGCCAAGGAATTTTGGCGCCATGGTGTTTAACAATATATAAATAAACATTCATGCCACGTCTCCTGTTTTCTATTTGGCACTAAATCAGCATAAACATTTTGGATGCTATTAAATTATGATACTTTTTTTGAAGTCGAATGTGATTGCAAGATGTGTGTATGGTTAGATACAAAAAAGGTGAAAATACATCTGTGCTAGCTCAGACTGTTTGAAAATTAGGACTTTGCTCTATCATCAAGACCTCTTTGAGAAACAAACATTTTACAGGGATTAATTCTGTAGTTCAATTGGTTTCTGTCAGATGCCTTCAGCACATTTGGAAAAAGCTCACGTTCTCAGTTACCTAAGTTCTTCAAGCTAGTTCTCTTCTTCTTCTTCGGCAGTCCCTGGGAACCGAGGATGACTTGCTTCCACATTAAAAATGAGTTCTCAGGTGACTGATGAGTCCAATGCGGGACCTACAGTCTCTGTCACAGGTGGGGCAGATGGTGGGTGGGGTGCTTGGGTTGATGTGCGCTCCTTGCGCTGCTTGCGCTTGGCTTCCGCTTGCTCCCGGCGAAGAGGTGTTCACCGCCTTCCCGGATGCTTCTCCTCCACTTTGTGCGGTCTTGGGCCAGGGATTCCCAGGTGTCAGTGGGGATGTTGCACTTTTTCAAGGAGGCTTTGAAGGTGTCCTTGAAGCGTTTCCTCTGCCCACCTGGGGCTCTCTTACCATGTCGAAGCTCTGAGTAGAGTGCTTGTTTTGGGAGTCTCGTATTGGGTATGCGGATGATGTGACCCATCCATCAGAGCTGATCGAGCGTGGTCAAAGCTTCGATGCTGGGGATGTTGACCTGAACGAGAACACTGACGTTGGCATGCCTATCCTGCCAATGGATTTGCAGGATCTTGTGGAGGCAGCGTTGGTGGTACCTCTCCAGTGCTTTAAGGTGCCTGCTGTACATGGTCCATGTCTCTGAGGCATATAGCAGAGCGGGTATCACTGCTGCTCTGTAGACCATGAGCTTAGTGCCAGGTTTGAGGTCCTGGTCTTCAAACACTCTCTTCCTCAGGTGACCGAAGGCTGCACTGGTACACTGAAGGCGGTGTTGGACTTCGTCATCGACATTTGCCCTTGTTGACAGTAGGCCCCCGAGGTATGGAAAGTGGTCCACGTTGTCCAAGGCCTTGTCGTGGATTTTGATAATTGGGAGGCAGTACTGTGTTGTGGGGCAGGTTGGTAGAAGACCTTTGTCTTACGGATGTTTAGTGTAAGGCCTATGCTCTCGTACACTTCGGTGAAGGTGTTGACGATGGTTTGGAGTTCGACCTCCGAGTGAGCGCAGTCGCAAGTGTTGCCTGCATACTGTAATTCGATGACAGAGGATGGGATGACCTTGGATCTGGGCTGGAGGTGACGGAGGTTGAGCAGTTTCCCATTTGTTCTGTAAATAAGCTCCACTCCAGCGGGGAGCTTACTGAGGGTGAGATGGAGCATTGCAGTAAGGAAGATCGAGAAGAGCGTTGGTGCAATGACACAGCCTTGTTTGACCCCAGTCCATACGCGAATTGGGTCTGTGGTGGAACTGTTGGTCAGGATCATGGCTTGCATATCTTCATGAAGCAGGTGGAGGATGGTGACAAACTTTTGAGGGCAGCTGAATTTGAGGAGGACACTCCATAATCCCTCATGGTTGACAGTGTCAAAGGCCTTTGTGAGATTAAAGAAGGCCATGTACAGCGGTTGGTGCTGTTCCCTGCATTTTTCTTGTAATTGACGGACAGTGAAGATCATGTCCATTGTGCCCCTTAGTGGGTGAATCCACATTGTGGGAGGAGCTCTTCAGCCACTGGGAGAAGGTGATTGAGGAGGATTCTTGTGATGACTTTCCCTGTGGCAGACAGCAGGGAAACTCCTCTGTAATTCTCAGATTGATGTCAGCAGCCATTGGTTAAACAATGGAAAATTAACAAAAGGGTTTTAATTTTATGGTAACACTCTTTAATTTTGAACTATTATATTTCTTATATTCTTAACATTTACATTCTATCTTGGCAGCTACATTATCATTGCATTCCATCCCTGCAAGATTATTCTGGAGACCCAGTTGAGAGCCAATGAAATTTGACCCAATCGTAGCAAACAGGTTTGAGTGACAGGCAAACCTGTCATTATCAAACCCATAGCCACCTGGATGAAAGAGCAGTGGTCTACAGCCTTTGAGATGACTTAAAAAAATAATAAGTCTTTGTATTCGTCTTTCTGGCTTGACATCAGTCCCAGAAAAGCCCCTGAGCCTTGATGTTCTCAAATCAGTAACGCATTTCATGTGATCTCTGGGAGGATACTGTCTTTTCATAAAAATAACAAGACTAACTGAAGATGTTCTATCAATTGATACTGGCACTTTTGTTTCACATAGCTTTTTATTAGTAAAATTGGATAAAATAATTGGCAATGCTTTGAAACGTTGGCACTTCTTGACATAATTTCATCAAACCACATAATCATCCTTGAACCATTAAATTTGAATAGTGATGTTTTACTGAGTCACATGCGTCAGTAATTGTCAACCTCCTTAACTCACTTCATTAATACAGCATGCTTTCTATAGCATTAAGTTGCTATTTATTAAAATATTAATTGAGTACTAGTTCAAAATTATCAATTGCTCATGGTTTTTTGCTCCTTTCTGACATCATGCCACGAAAAAATATGAACCTTGCTGACTCACAAAAAAATAAGAAAATAATAGACAGATATTTATATCTTACAATAGAGATTTTGTACAGACCAATACAATGCGATCATAGTTGAAATTATTATTTATTTGACAGAGAGGGTATGTTTGAACTTAACTTTGATTCTAAAATGTATCTCCAGAAAAAACCTTCACAAATATCCACCTATGTGTTGATAGTTTACTTAGTATTGAACAATATTTTTAACAACAGCAACAACAGCACTGCAGCAACTCGCCAAGGTTTCTTCGGCAGCACCTCCGAAACCCGCAACCTCTTCCACCTAGAAGGACAGGCGCAGCAGGCGCATGGGAACACTACCACCTCCAAGTTCCCCTCCAAGTCACACACCATCCTGACTTAGAAGTATATCACCAAACCTTCATCGTCACTGGATCAAAATCCTGGAACTCCCTCCATAACAGCATTGTGGGAGTACCTTCACCACATGGACTGCAGCGGTTCAAGAAGGCGGCTCACCACCACCTTCTCAAGGGCAATTAAGGATGGGAAATAAATGCTGGCCTTGTCAGTGATGCCCACATCCCGTAAACAAATAAAAACAACAACTTGTATTTATATAGCGCCTTTAACGTAGTAAAATGCCTCAAGGCGCTTCACAGGAGTGTTATAAAACAAAATTTGACACCGAGCCACATAAGGAGAAATTAGGGCAGGTGACTAAAAGCTTGGTCAAAGAAGTAGGTTTTAAGGAACGTCTTAAAGGAGGAAAGAGAGGTAGAGAGGTGGAGAGTTTTAGGGAGGGAATTCCAGAGCTTAGGGCTTAGGCAGCTGAAGGCACAGCCACCAATGATGGAGCGATTAAAATCAGGGATGTTCAGGAGGCTTGAATTAGAGGAGCACAGATATCTCGAGGGTTTTGGGGCTGGAGAAGATTACAGAGATAGGGAGGGGTGAGGCCATGGAGGGATTTGGAAACAAGAATGAGAATTTTAAAATCAAGGCGTTGCTTAACCGGGAGCCAATGTAGGTCATCGAGCACAGGGCTAATGGATGAACGGGACTTGGTCTGAGTTAGTACATGGGCAGTTTTGGATGACCTCAAGTTACGTAGGATAGAACATGGGAGGCCAGCCAGGATTGCTTTGGAATAGTCAAGTCTAGAGGTAACAAAGGCATGGATGAGGGTTTCTGCAGCAGATGAGTTGAGGTGGGGCAGAGACGGGCGATGTTACAGAGGTGGAAATAGGCGGTCTTAGTTATGGTGCAGATATGTGGTTGGAAGCTCATTTCAGGGTCAAGTATGACACCAAGGTTGTGAACAGTCTGGTTCAACCTCAGACAGATGCTAGGGGGATGGATGGAGTGGGTGGCTAGGGAACGGAGTTTGTGGCAGGGGCTGAAGATAATGGCTTTGGTCTTCCCAATATTTATTTGGAGGAAATTTCTGCTCATCCAGCACTGGATGTCAGAGCCTGACAATTTAGAGAGATTAGAGTGGTCGAGAGAAGTGGTGGTGAGGTAGAGCTGGGTGCCGTCAGCGTATATGTGGAAACTAACGCTGTGTTTTCAGATGATGTCGCTGAGGGCAGCATGTAGATGAGAAATAGGAGGGGGCTAAGGATAGATCCTTGGGGGACACCAGAGGTAACATAGAAACATAGAAAAATAGAAGCAGGAGTAGGCCATTCGGCCTTTTGAGCCTGCTCCGTCATTCAATATGATCATGGCTGATCCTCTATCTCAATACCATAATCCCACTCTCTCCCCATACCCCTTGATGCCTTTTGTGTCTAGAAATCTATCTATCTCCTTCTTAAATATATTCAGTGACTTGGCCTCCACAGCTGTCTGTGGTAGAGAATTCTACAGGTTCACCACCCTATGAGTAATGATGTGTGAGTGGGAAGAGAAGCTGTTGCAGGTGATTCTCTGGCTATGATTAGATAGATAAGAATGGAACCAGGCGAGTGCAGTCCCACCCAGCTGGGCAAGAGTGGAGAGGTGTTGGAGGAGGATGGAGTGGTCAACCATGTCAAAGGCTGCAGACAGGTCGAGAAGGACAAGGAGGTGTAGTTTACCATGGTCACAGTCACATAGGATGTCATTTGTGACTTTGATAAGAGTCGTTTCGGTACTGTGACAGAGTCGGAAACTTGATTGGAGAGATTCAAACATGGAGTTCCAGGAAAATAGGCATGGATTTGGGAGGCGGCAACATGGAGAGGGATGATAACGGCAGATTCAAAGGAGAGGGGGACAGTACCTGAGGAGTGTTTAAAGTGTTCTAAAGATGCAGATAGTGCCAATTAAAGGGCACAGCACTCATCTTTTTCTAAAAGATAGAAAAATTAACAAATAAAGAAAAAAACTTATACATGCTGACCTAGAAAAGTGGCATAATCTGACCAACAGGAAAGGTAACAACTCAAGAATGGCTCGATACTGTTGCATTGATTCGTATTAGCAAATGCTGATGCACTGACCAAAGTGAAACACTGACAGCTGACATGTATGAGAAGTAGCTTGCAATCATGAAGGCACTCATAAAGACAATGTTATGGTATGGGAAAGAAAGTGGAGACTTTAATCTTAAAAGGCCTTAGATGTCCTTCCCTACCTCTATAGTGTGGAAAAGAAAAGGTGATCAATGTGAAAGCAGAGTATGGCAGATTTTTAAAAATATTGAAAAGTAAGACAGAAAAAGGCAAAAGAGGCAAGAAGACAAAGGTCATATGCCCATGATCGACCCCCCGACAGGTTTGGACTGACGGGGAAGTCATAACTACTCCCCCCACTCAGGCCTCCTTCCTGTGGGTGTACCGCCCGTCTGCTCAAAAGAGCAAGTTATGACTGGGACATGGCGGGAAAACAGAGCGAGATCAGGGGTAAGTGACTGGTCTCATTTTAACTGCCCTCCGCCCCCACCGGCCCGGTTTCAATTGATTTAGAGAAAATGTAATATCTACTTGCCACTAACACTATTGTTACAGACCTAACGCTATTTAGATCAGTATTTCTTACATTAGTTTTGAGTGGTGAAGTGATGCTGCAGTTTATGCTAGCTAATCATTACCATTTTATCAAGAGGCAGTGTTGTACACAGAATGATTTAACAATTAATGGGGAATTCCACATTCCCTCCTTTGCTGAATCCTTTTCATTCCCACAATGATGTTGGAGGTAGTTTTAGTTTTAGTTTTGAAGATAATTCAAGTAAATCGTGGAGACCGGGAGGAGCGGACCTGGAGGGAGCACAGTGAGAGCGGAGAAGTTTAAAGGTGCGGCAGCAGCTCAACAGAGGCAGTTTTTGAAAAAGTGACATCAGAGTAAACAAAGTGACGTTTGCACAAGGGAAGGAGCTCATTGGCGAGTATCTGGTGCATGTGTTTTTTTTTAAGTTTGTAAGTTTATTTCTGCTATGTTAGTTAATAGCCTATTAATTAGAGGGAAAGAGCTGATTGGTGAGTAGCTGGGGAGTGTTTTTTGTTAAGTTTTAAGTTTATTTCTGCTGGGTTAGTTCTTAGTCTATTAAATAGAGACATGACAGGGCAGCTCAGTCCCATGGAGTGCACATCCTGTGCCATGTGGGAAGTCCTAGATGCTTCATGTAGCCTGGACGACCACATGTGCGGGAAGTGTTGCCAGCTACAGCAACTTGAGCTCCGGATTTTTGAGCTTGAGCAGCAGCTGGAGTCACTGTGGTGAATCTGCGAGGCTGAGAGTTATGTGGATAGCATGTTTCTAGAAGTGGTCACCCCACAGCTTAAGAGTATGCAGGCAGAGAGGGAATGGGTGACCACCAGACAAAAGAAGAGGACCAGGCAGGTAGTGCAGGAGTCCCTGGAGTGCATCGCGCTCTCCAACCAGTATTCCGTTCTGAGTACTGGTGAAGGCGATCGTTCCTGTGTAAAGGAAATAGCCATATTCCAAGAGATACACCATCCTATGAACAGATTTCTGATATTATTAATACATGACATACTGGGTTTAAAAGTCTGGAAAGTCTCAACGGCACAAGCTGTAAACAGAAATACAGGCTTCTGAGATAAGATGAAATGTTAACACAAGTTGTAAACACCACACAAACTTTTGAAATGGGAATTGATTGTTAATACTAAAACAATGGCCCTATTGAAAAAGTAAAGGCTTGCTTCCGAGATGTCTGAACATTGGAACCAACACAATAGCAATGCCCAAGTAAAGTGTTAAAAACTTACACTTCGAACAGAAACATAGAACATTAAAAAACCATGTGCCTTTGTAAAAGTAACATCAAATGAAAGACAGGAAACATAAGTCAGTAATATAACCAACTAAGATGGCTAGGAAAACAAACACCCTAGTTGAAGTGTTTTTAATTTACATGTTGTAAATATGATACCTGCAGAAAACTTTGTAGATATGACATCAATAGATACACCAAGCAATTACATTGTGTTTCTGTTGAAATTGGAACACATAAGAGTCACAACATCTGCTTTCAAACAGCAGAGGTGATTTAGAAATTGAATGAAAGACCTTCGATAAGAATGGCATCAAAGAGATAAATCTGTTATAACCATTTTATGATAAGTTTTGAAACACCTATAGAGTAGACAGGATTCTGAGAGTTGGCAGCGGAAATGACAGTAAGAATAGAAAAGAATTCAACAAAGAATGACTGGAGATAATTAGCTTACATCAGCAGAAAACTTCAAAGAAAAAACCTCAAAAAAGATATAAAAATAGAGCTTTTCAGATGGAAAGTCAGAATTCGCTGGAAAGGGCAAGCGTTTCTCAAGTTCAGAGGTGGCCTCTGTAAGTTTTTAATTCTTTGAGTCTCGGGGATCATAAAGGTACTCTTATTTGATTTTGGTGGATATTCTGAATTAAGAAATAATAAGAAATGTAAAAATGTACGAAGTTAAGATTTGAGAATAAGGATCTCTGAGAATAAGAAATGTAAGCTATTTGTATTTTGAACTGTTAAAGTTCCGATTGACTCAACAGCTGTTAACTGTATGTTGGCTCTTAAATAAATCAATATTTTTTTTAGAATTGTCTCACAGAGTACTTCTGTATCAAACTCGCAATCTCAATTTCTGTACACTCTTTGGTGAGGAGTTGCAGAATTCTGGGGGGTTTTCCAGTCCTCATAATATCCGGAAGGTTACTGTCTAGTTAAACTTATTAAGAGTGCTATCTGGAGGACGGTAACATCTTTACATCGTTCCTTTCCTTTAGAGAGATAGCCTGGACCTTTAGACCCAATTAAGCGTCTTATAGAATTCGGCTCTCTCTAACTTTTGTTGAAAGTGAACGCCTGGGGAATACGCCTGATCTGGGGTAGCCCGAAAAGGGCTAGGACTAGTAATTATCCCTTCATCTGTGGGGAGTGCAGCCAGAGTCAAGTCTATGGCACCATGGGTGGCTCAGCTGCATGGGGGGGTGGAGGAAAAAGAGCCGAAGAGCAATAGTGGTAGGGGATTCAATAGTTAGAGGAGCAGACAGGCGTTTCTGCAGCCATAGATGTGACTCCAGGATGGTATGTTGCCTCCCTGGTGCCAGGGTCAAGGATGTCACTGAGCATCTGCAGGACACTCTGAGGGGGTGGGTGAATAGCCAGCAGACATTGTCCATATCGGTACCAACGACATAGGCAGAAAGAGGGATGAGGTCCTACAGGCAGAGTTTAGGGAGCTAGGAGAGAGATTAAATAGCAGGACCTCAAAGGTAGTAATCTCTGGATTACTCCCGGTGCCACGTGCTAGTGAGTACAGGAATAGGAGGATAGAACAGATGAATGCGTGGCTGGAGAGATGGTGCAGGAGGGATGGCTTTAAATTCCTGAAGTATTGGGACCATTTCTGGGGCAGGTGGGACCTGTACAAGCCGAACGGGTTACACCTCAACAGAGCCGGGACCAATATTCTCGTGGGGAGGTTTGCTGTTGGGGAGAGTTTAAACTAGCTTGGCAGGGGGATGGGCAACAGCATATAGGAGTAGAAAAGAGGAATAAGGTGCATAAAAGGGTGAGTGTGTTGGATAGTACTAGAGAAGATAGTACTAGAGGTGGTAGTAGTACCATATTAGATAGAAGCAGACTAAGAAAGACTACGAAAAATTCAAAAATGGGTTTAGAATGCATGTACGTAAATGCACAAAGTGTGGTAAATAAGGTCGGTGAGCTACAAGCACAATTAGCTGTGTGGCAATATGATGTTCTGGCAATAACGGAAAGATGGCTTAAAAATGGGCAGGACTGGGCACTTAATATTCAAGGGTGCAAGATGTTCAGAAAAGATAGGAAAGGAAAACAGGTTGGGTGGGGTGGCAGTGCTGATTAAGGAAGACATTGTAGTGTTGGAAAGGGAGGATATTCTTGAGGGGACAAGGACAGAATCCATTTGGTTAGAGTTGAGGAGCAAAAAGGGTATGATCAAGCTATTGGGGTTATTCTACAGGCCTCCAAATAGTGAGAGGGAGGTAGAGGAGCAAACCTGCAGGGAAATATCAGAGATATGCAAGAGCTATAGAGTGGTGATTTTGGTGGACTTTAAGTACCTAAATATCGATTGGGATAATGCTAGGGTAAAGGGAAAGGAGGGGAGGAATTTCTGAAATGTGTTCAGGAGAATTTCCTTGACCAATACATTCTTGGCCCAACTAGGAAGGAGGCATTGCTGGATCTGGTGCTGGGGACTGAGGTGGGCCAGGTCGACCAAGTGTCTGTGGGAGAACACTTGAGTACGAGTGATCATTGTATCATAAGATTTAGATTTGCAATGTAGAGGAGCAAGGAACAATCTAGATTGGAACTTCTAAACTGGAATAGGGCTAACTTCAATGGGATGTGAACAGATCAAGCCACAGTAAAATGGAACCAAAGACTGACAGGAAAAATTGAACAATGGGTGATCTTTAAGGAGGAGATGTTCCAAATACAGGCTAGGTACATTCCAACAAGAGGGAAGGGTAAGGGAACCAAAGCAAGGGCTCCTTGGATGACGAGGGAGATAGAGAAGATGATGAAAAAAAAGAGGGTGTATGATGCATGTCAGTTGAATTCTTCAAGGGAGAACCAGAACAAATACAATAAGTTGAGAGGGGATATGAAGATGAAAATAAGATTGGTAAAGAGATAATATGAGAGTAGAATGGCAGTTAACATAAAAGGGAACCCAAAAATCTTCTACCGGCATGTAAACAGTAAGCGGGTAGTAAGAGGCGGGGTGGGACAAAGAAGGTGATATATGCTGAGAGGTGCAGGGCAAGGCTGGAATACTGAATGAGTACTTTGTATCGGTGTTCACTAAGGAGGTGGATGCTGACAAAATATTGGTAGAAATGGAAAAGGTAGAAGCAATGGAAGGGGTGAAAATTGATAGACAGGATGTACTAGAAAGGCTGGGTATGCGTAAAGTGAACAAGTCGCCTGGTCCAGATGCCTTGCATCACTGGTTGCTAAGGGAATTGGGGGAGGAGATAGCGGAAAGGCTTACCATAATTTTCCAATCTTCCCTAGATGCGAGGGAGGTGCCTGAGGATTGGAAAGTGGCAAATGTGACACTATTGTTCAAGAAAGGGTGTAAGGACAGTCCTAATAACTACAGGCCGGTCAGTTTAACGTCAGGGTGGGTAAAGTTTAGAAACAATAATCAAGGGAAAAATTAACGGGCACTTGGAGAGGTTTAAGCTAATTAAGGAGAGCCAACATGGATTTGTAAAAGGCAGATCGTGTTTGACTAATCTAATTGAATTTTTTGATGAAGTAACAGAGAGGATTGATGAAGGGAATACAATGGATGTTGTCTACATGGATTTTCGGAAGGCATTTGACAAAGTACCACATAGAAGGTTGGTTAACAAAATTGAGGTTCATGGAATAGGTGGGTCAGTGGCAGCTTGGATAAGGAATTGGCTTAAGGACATAAAACAACAAGTTGTGGTAAATGGCTGTTTTTCAGACTGGAGGATGGTAGACAGTGGTGTTCCCCAAGGGTCAGTGCTGGGGCCGCTGCTTTTTTTTATATATATAATAATTGACCTGGATATTGGAATGCAGAGTAAAAATCCTAAATTTGCCGATGACACCAAACTTGGGGGTGTGGCAAACAGTGAGGACGATACCAATTGACTGCAACAGGACATAGAAAGGCTAGCAGAATGGGCAGACAAGTGGCAGATGGAATTTAATACAGAGAAGCATGAATTGATGCATTTTGGGAGAGGCAATATACACTTAATGGCGCAGTTTTCAAGAGTGTGCAGGGACAGAGGGACCTGGGAGTTAATGTGCACAGATCCCTTAAGGTGGCAGGACATATTGAGAGAGTGGTTAACAAAGCATATGGGATCTTGGGCTTCATAAATGAGAGGTATTGAGTACAAAAGTAGAGAAGTTATGCTGAACCTTTATAAAGCGCTGGTTAGGCCACAACTGGAGTATTGCATCTAGTTCTGGTCACCACACTTTAGAAAGGATGTGAAGGCCCTTGAGAGGGTGCAGAGGAGATTTACCAGAATGGTTCCGGGGATGGGGGATCTTAGCTAAAAGGACAGGTGGGAGAAGCTGGGTTTGTTTTCATTAGAGCAAAGGAGGTTGAGGGGTGATTTGATAGGGGTGTACAAGATTATGACGGGTTTGGATAGACTAGACGGGGAAAAGCTGTTCCCACTAGTTGATGGTACAAGGACTAGGGGACACAGATTTAAGATTTTGGGCAAGAGATAAACTTTTTTATGCAGCAAGTGGTGATGACCTGGAACTTGCTGCCGACGGAAGTGATGGAAGTGGAGACAATGTTTTCAAGGGAAGACTGGATAGGCACTTGAGGGAAATAAACTTTCAGGGCTACGGGGATAGAGCGTGGGAATGGGACTGACTGGATTGCTCTACAGAGAGCCGGCGCGGAATCGATGGCCAAATGGCCTCCTTCTGTGCTGTTATGACTCTATGGGGGAGAAATTGGGTGAGTAGCGCCACCTGTTTGCGCCTAAAGAGGCAGTCAGTGGCTGTAGCGCCACTGGCTGCACCTCCTGCGATATTCAGCAGGGGCGCTAATGGTGGCGTTAGCCTGTTGCGCTGTGCCGCCACCGATGACGTCATCCGTGTGCGCAGCACCCCATTAGCACCCCGTTCGCGATATTTGGTAGCGAACGCCGCTGTAGCACCGTTCGCTACCCGCGCCCGGTTCACGGGGCCATGCTGTGCCGGCAGCGGCGCAAGTTAAGGTGGAGGTGCGGGGCGGCCGCTTTTTCGGCGGCCGCCTGCCAGCACCTCCGTCCCCAGCCTCCTGATAACCCCCCCCCCTCGCGGCATTGCCGGCTGTTTCCCGAGAGCCCGGCACTTCTCCTCGGTGCCGAGCTCTTTTGCCGGCACTCGCGATCGGGGATCGCGCTGTTGCAGGCCCCTCCCCCTTAACAATGGGAGGAAGGCCTGCAGTACCGCAGCATGCCGTGCCGCAGCGTGTGGCGCTGCGGCACGTTGCGCTGTGATATTCAGTTTCAGCACCCTAAGAGGGACGCAGAGCGCCTCGAGCCTTGCCCCGTCTCCCTCGAGGGTTTCTGAAACTGAATTTCTGGCGATCGGTATTACTCCCAGCGCAGCACAAAAATCAGCACCAGGCGAACTTGGCGCCAGTTTGGCACCTCAACCCAATTTCTAGGCCTCTGACTCAATGACATCTGGAACTGCCGAATAGTGCAAATTAATATCTTCTGAACCAATCCAAATTGAGTCAATTCAGATTTACGTGCAAAATGGAAAAAAATGAGCATTTCAGCTCATTTGCTTTTAGAGATATCTGCCTTTTTAAGATAATGTTATCTCATGTGCACATTTGGGACATTTTGACAGCAAAGCCCAGTCTGTGCATATGAAATATAATTTTGTCTGTTTTGAAATTGGGGTAACATTTGTTGTTTTCACATCCTTCAGTACCAACCCTCCTTTTTAAATTAAATTCAAAGAATTTCTGCCAAGGCTCTTCCGATTTCCTCCTTTACTTCATTAATATCCTGGGATAAATGTTATGGGTGCGAAATTCAGCTGCTTTGCAGACTCTAATGGGGCGCAAATGGGTTTTTGCTCAGGTGCGGCGATATTAGCGACACACACTAAATTGGGCTGGGATTTGCCGAGGCGCTAAGAGTTAGTGCCCCACTCCTGTAGGTACCGCCCCGCTCAGCCGCGCCTGGCGATGATGATGTCATCACTGTGCGCAGTGCCCCGGATGCAAAACTCAGCTGCGCCCCCTCACTTACTGCCTGGCATTAACAATGAAAGCGTCAGTTGTCGAGTTGCAGTCAGGAGTCGGCACCACGCGCGCTATTTAAAGGTGCCATCTTGGGGAACTTTTTTGTCGTCCATAACTCTGCTGAAATATTGTCAGACAAGCTGCTGAACATATCCAATTCCACATCGCTGAATCGAGTAGCCCTCTCCCTGTCCCTTGCAGCAGCCATGGCACAAAGCTGTCTCAGTAGCTGAGAGGTTACACTCAAATGCAGCAATGCTGATAATGGGCAGCTGCAGCTTGAAATTACCTCCCCTTTAAGAGCTGGAATAAGCTCGAGTCAAGGCTTGAAGGCTGATTGCTGAACGCAAGTCAGCTAAAATTGGGTAGCACTCTGGCAATAGCACCCCTGCAGCACTCCACTGAGACCATTAGCGCCTCATTTACTGCCCCGCTTCACTCCTGGGGTGAAAACTCCCAATTTTGCAACATTTTTCAATGGACTTTGCCTAGCGCTAACTTTTCAAAAGGTTAAAAGGTAGCGCCCCAATCGCGCCCTATCAGTATAATGTGCTTTATCTGCTTAAGGGGGAACAATTCAGTTGATTTGTGCCTCCCGTTGTAAAAGGGCATTAATAGGGCGCAGAGCAACTAGAGCCCGGGCTCGGCGCCGCTAACGCCTCCCGCAAAATTCAGCGGGAGGTTAGCAATGGCGGTAACCATTAGCGCCCTGCAGCGCTGCGCCTCCAGCAATGATGTCATCACCATGTGCAGCGCCCTGCTCGTGCCCCGGGCGCGATCTTCAGCAGCGCCCCCTGACTTACCACAATTTTTTTTGCTGGCTGCCTGCCAGCACCTGCCCCCATTGCCATCCCCGGCCTCTTGTGAAGCTCCCTCTCGGGGTGCTGGCTGCATTCCGTGAGCCCAGCACTCTTCTTGCCAGCACTCCGATCCCTGGTGGCCCAGCTGGACCCTGGATCGCGCTGCGCAAGGCCCCTCCCCTTTAATAAGGGGAGGAAGGCCTGCAGTACCCTCTTGGGGTGCTATGAGTGAATTTCGGGTGTGCAGACGCAAACTTTTTCAGGGCGCAACCCAATTTTGCCCCCTAGGTCTCATAGTAGACACTTCCTTGCATATCTCTCGTTTTTGTTAGATACTCTGTTGATGCCTGTAAGAATTTGGTTGCTGGCACTGGCAAAATGTCGTATGTTTCCCCTGTGAATATAAATGAGAAGAAATCATTCAAAAGCCATTTCATCTCCTGATCTAGTGGGTAGACTCACATCTCAGCCATTAGTGACCCTAAGCTTATGCCTACTGCTAATATAACAAGATATATCTCAGCCTTTGCTGCCCACATAAATCTTTGGGGGAAAAATTGGGTGAGTAGCACCACCTGTTAGCGCCTAAAGAGGCAGTCAGTGACTGTAGCACCACTGGCTGCGCCTCCCACGATATTCAGCAGGGGCGCTAATGGTGGCGTTAGCCATTTGCGCTGCGCCGCCACCGATGACATCATCGGTGTGCGCAGCGCCCCATTCGTGCCCCGTTCGCGATATTTGGTAGCGAACGCCGCAGTTGCGCCGTTCGCTACCCATGCCCGGTTCACGGGGCCTTGCTGTGCCGGCAGCGGCGCAAGTTAAGGTGGAGGTGCGGGGCAGCCGGCTTTTTCGGCGGCCGCCTGCCAGCACCTCCGTTCCCGGCCTCCTGACCCCCCCCCCCCGCGGCATTGCCGGCTGTTTCCCGAGAGCCCGGCACTTCTCCTTGGTGCCGGGCTCGTTTGCCGGCACTCGCGAGCGGGGATCGCGCTGTTGCAGGCCCCTCCCCCTTAACAATGGGAGGAAGGCCTGCAGTACTGCAGCGTGCCGTGCCGCAGCGTGCGCTGTGGCACGTTGCGCTGCGATATTCAGTTTCAGCGCCCTAAGAGGGACGCGGAGCGCCTCGAGCCTCGCCCCGTCTCCCTCTAGGGGCAATGAAACTTAATATCTGACGATCGCTAAAGCCTCGAACGCTACGCTAAATCCTGCGCTCAGGCGACTTTGGCGCCACTTTGGCGCCCCAACCTAATTTCTAGGCCTTTATGTTTTAATTTATCTTATAGTTTTTAATTCTGACATTACTAATCTTTAGTTTCCTTTTGTATTCAAACCAATCTTCCTCTCTCCCGGATTCCTTGTTTCATGTGAAGTTCTTGTTGCCCTATATGCTACCTTTTTATTTCCCTTTTAAACAATCGGAACTTTGGTCCTAGGCCCAACCATCTTCAGTTGCTTCATCAGTGACCTTCCCTCCATCGTAAGGTCAGAAGTGGGGATGGTCGCTGATGATTGCACAATGTTCAGTTCCATTCACAACTCCTCAGATAATGAAGCAGTCCGTGCTCGCATGCAGAAAAACCTGGACAACATTCAGGCTTGGGATGATGAATGGCACACAATATTCGCGCCATGCAAGGGCCAGGCAATGACCATCTTCAAAAAGAGAGAGTCTAGCCACTTCCACTTGACAATCAACGGGATTACCATCACCGAATTCCCCACCATCAACATCCTGGGGTCACCATTGACCAGAAACTTAAGTGGACCAGCCACATAAATATGTGGCAACAAGAGCAGGTCATAGGCTGGGTATTCTGTGGCAAATGACTCACCTCCTGACTCCCAAAGCCTTCCCACCATCTACAAGGCACAAGTCAGGAGTGTGATGGAATACTCTCCACTTGCCTGGGTGAGCGCAGACCCAACAACACTCAAGAAACTCAACACGATCCAGGACAAAGCAGCCCGTTTGTTTGGCACCCCATCCACCACCTTAAACATTCACTCCCTCCACCACCGGCGTACCGTGGCTGCAGTGTGTGCCATCTACAAGATGCACTGCAGCAACTCGCCAAGGCTTCTTCAGCAGCACCTCCCAAACCCGCGACCTCTACCACCTAGATGGACAAGGGCAACAGGCACATGGGAACATCATCACCTGCAAGTTCCCCTCCAAATCACATACCATCCTGACTTGGAAATATATCGCCGTTCCTCATTGTCGCTGGGTCAAAATTCTGGAACTCACTCCCTAACAGCACTGTGGGAGTACCTTCAGCTCACGGACTGCAGCAGTTCAAGAAGGCAGCTCACCACCACATTCTCAAGGGCAATTAGGGATGGGCAATAGATGCTGTCCTTGCCAGCAATGCCCATAGCCCATGAATTAATTTTTAAAAGTTATCCCCCTACTTATTTAAAGGGTACTTTTATGCCTTGTAGTGTTCTTTTTCCAAGTGCTCAATTTCTCTATCACTGCTTTCTTTACCAACAAAAATTGCCTAGTTAATATATTTTAGTTTCTCACTCCACATCACTCCATCTGAAGGATAGATACTCCAGAATTCAATAAAAGATGCTTCAAACCCAAAGGATGGATATGCCAGATGTATTGAATGGGTGTTTTAGGCTTTACCCAAGGCAATTCAGATTGCCAGGATAGATGCTGCAGGATTAACTGAAAAAGATTTAAAGTGCTCAGAAAAGATATTTTCATTAGATTGCACATCAAGTGGAGTGTGCAAGCTCCTATCTAATTTAACAGTTTTATGCTATTATTGCAGCATTAACACAATAATATGACTGCATAACCTCAGAAGATAATGGAGATATATCAGTTTGCTATTTTTTTATTGTGTTGTACTAGAAATGTACCTGCTTATTAGAGAAAGAGTGCATACTGTATATGCAGCCATACACATTGAGAATCATATATAGTTGTACAGGTCTATACATATAGTTGTAATGCTATTTTAAAGATAGTGAAATCTGATGAGAGTTTCTCCAAAATGCTCAGAACATGTTAAAGTTAAATCTGGTATTGATTGAATGAATAAAATGAATTCTACTTAATTGCTTGGCCTATGCTTATATTTCTGATGCTAGCTGAGGGAAGTTAAAATTGGTGTCACAAACACACACACAAAATCCAAAATGGCAGAATATGAAGTGGCAGATGGATATAGCTAAGGTCTGAAATTGCTAAAGTCAATGTTCAGACCAAAGGACTGTGGAGCACCAAGGAAAAAGATGAGATACAGTTCCTGAGATTTGTATGAAGCTTGATTGGAACAGTGGAGGAAGCTGAAGCCAGAGTTGAGATGGGAGGCAAAATTGAGCTGAAGAGACACAGAGAGGTTAAGGTCAAACATGCAGATGTAATGGAGATGTTCAATGAAGTGGCTATCAAATTTGCATTTGGTTTCCCCAATAAGAGGGGATCATTCATGAGCAGCAAATGAAGTATAGTAGAGAAGTATACAGACGTTGTTATCTCACACAAAATGACTGTTTGAGCTCCAGGCAATTAGAAGAGGTGAATGCACATCTGCTTCTGTTATGGTTGCACAGGAAAATACCAGAGGAAAGGCAGCTGGAAATGGAGGTGATGGAAGAATGAACAATGGCAGTCTGGAGCAGAAAGGGGGAAAGAAGATGAGCTTGTTGGCAGGATCATGTTGTGATTGATTGCAATGGCAGAAGATTATCTTGTAAAGGCTGCTGAGGTGTAAACTGAGGACAAGGGGGATCCTATCATTGTTGAGAAGAAGGAGAGGGATTGAGAGGTGAGACACAGGAACTCAGGCAACCATGGTCAAAGATCCTGTTGACTACAACTGCGCTCCTCCAATTCTGGCCTCTTGCGCATCCCCTATTTTAATTGCTCCACCATTGGCGGCCATACTTTCAGCTGTCTAGGCCCTAAACTCTGGAATTCCCTTCCTAAACCTCTCTGCCTCTCTTTCCTCCTTTAAAATGCTCCTTTAAACCTTCCTCTTTGACCAATCTGTCCTAATATCTCCTTATGTGGCCCGGTGTCAAATTTTGTTTGGAAACACTCCTGTGAAGCGCATTGGGATGTTTCACTACATTAAAGGTGCGAGATAAATGCAAGTTGTTGTTGTTGTTGTTGTTGTTTAAAGCTTGGCTGAAAAAACAAGACAACCTTTCAGAAATTCTGGTGTGAAAAGTAGAGTCATCAGAACAGATATAACAGAGACAGTGAAATTGGGAGAAAGAAGTGGAGCCTCTACAGAAAACGGTGGGAAGAAGCATACTCTTGGAAGGGAGGGGAAGAGTTGTAGTTGGAACACAGAAAAGTAAGGGATACATGGAAAATGAAAATATAGTCAGTGAATTTGACTTCAATGGGCGAGCTGTAAAACAGGCGTCCAATCCAAACCTGCCGTATTCCTGCTGTGCGGGTTAGGTTACAATTACTCCTTTGAACTCTAGAATTGATTCAAATATGCCCAATGAGGTATTTTAAAATAGGGGTAAAATGGTCCACTGCGTATGCAGAATTTGAGACGAGACTAAATCCTACACATTATCAGATCTAAATTGATCCACATAGCCACATTTGGAATTCTTCTAAATTTATTTGAATCATCTGATCTTAGAATGATTTAAATTTGAGAGTTTGGTTCTCACTCCTATTTGATATTTGAAAACAGCTAACATTCAAGTACTCAGCAGGTCAGGCAGCATCTGTGGAGAGAGAAACATATTCTTTAGCCCTACCAACTGCAGCTTAACTGTTAGTATCATCATCAACATGAAGAGTTACAAGAAATGGTACAGAAAACACAGTAACTGCATTAAGTGATGACAGTGGCACATGGAAGTTTAATGGAAATATTCCAATAGTAGTCCACTAGCAGAAAGGATAGCCACTGCTTTAGGCAGCTCAAGGAGAGGCATAGGGCTAGCTGATGGTTTATGGTTTAAATTTGGTTAGCTGTTACTTGGATACTTGTGAATTTTCTGTGTTCAAACTTTATCCAGAGAATGTGGAAGATCTATTGTTCCTGCAAATCAGCATATTGATAACTCAGGTCTTTCAAAAAAGTTAACATTTTATTGATGACTGAGGTCAATGATGCCTGAGATCAATGATCGGTGATGTCTTGATTCAATAGCTTCAATATAAAATGGGAAGGCAGCCCAAACATTAGCCTAGGCATTCAGCTCAAATAGCTTAAAATCCTGGAAACAATGTAACTCAGTATGACTCACAGATCATCTGGCAAATGTTTTGCTCTTGGCACTAGGAAGGCAGGAGGTTAGCAGCTGAGGAAAAGAAAGACAAATGGCACTGTGATCTGGAAGAAGGTATTGCTACAAAACCGTCAAAAACAAGTGTATATGATTGCATTGCTAAAACCAATCATTATAACATATTAGTACTGAATTCCATTAATAAGACTCCATAGAAAACAACAATTTACAGCAGATTGATTCTGTCTTAAGGCTTAGTATGGTTGAATCAGCTTCATTGAATTGGACCAAACATTTACAATCAGACTTATTCACTGATCCCTATAAACTAGCAATTTGGCTAAAAATTTGACAATGTTAAAAACCTGCTGGTGCTACTGCAGGCCAGTGTTAATGGCTGCCAAAAATGGTGGCACTGGCAGGGGATTAATTAACATTAGCCCAGCGCTAAGCTTACTGTGCAACGCTGTCCTGGCAGCATTCGTGCCGGCAGGAGGCCCCAATGTGGTGTGTGTGGCCATAGCATCATTGCAGTGAGGCTGTCGGTTCAGAAAGCAGTTCAGTCTCTTAAACAGGAACTGCCTGCTCTGAAATGGAAAAATAAAAATGATGTAAAAATAGGCAGTTTTTAGCCCTTACAGCTCAAACGCCTTCTGAAAAATTTTTAACATTAAACAGAATTCCCAAATGTGAGGCTACAGCTCTTAAAGCTGAAGTCCCTTCCGCACCTAAAAAATGGGAAAAGTGCTTGTGGTGATTATTCCTTGATTAGTAAAAGTATTGTGATTCGTTGTTTGTTAACTGCCTTGGGATATGTGTTGTAATCTCATTGGTAGTTGATGATCACATGATGTGTTGTGGCTACCTTAAATTCAGTCCTTTTCTAGCTTTAGTTGGGACTGGATGTAGAAAGATATGCTGCCGATTTTAAAGTTAATAAAGCCTAACTTTGGAAGGCAAATCTATTCTTTATTTCAGTGCTTCAGCACTAATACAAATGGCTCAGCAAGCCAGGGAAGGGGCACCCAGGGTCTCACATGCAGCACTCCAGCTTTGGGCAGGGGGTCAAAACTGCAACAGAGATCCTCTACCCACAGGGACCAGGAAGCCCTCCAGAAAGAATGATATGGGAGTACATCATCGAGGCTGTCACTGCCAGCAGTGTCGCCCGTATGACCTGGCTCCAGTGCCCGAAATAGCTTCATGACCTCAGATCCGTGTTCCAGATCAGTGAATGTATCTTCAAGAGCCATTTCCTACCAACTGCACCACTAGCCTCACACACTGCACAATGCACATCTTCCCACCCCAATTACTCACCTACCAACAATCTGTACCAAACAGGAGGCACAACTCCCATTCCTAGCTTCACCTCACCCCCTTGGAGGAGACAGTGCTGGCCATTCTTGGCTGTGGCATGGCTGAGTCCTTGGCCACCGGTGGGGTTGAAAGGATACAAGATGCTGGTATCCTCATACGTTATCCTCCTTCTTGCATGGATCTCTTACTTTCCCGCCCTCCCTTCACTACAACTCCACCCTTGTGCCTTCCTCATTTTACACAACCAAGAAATGCAGCCTGCCTGGCTAGTGGTTGACCAAGAAGAGGGAGAGGAGAGTGAAGAAGAAGAAGAAGAAGAAACACCTTAACTCGATTTCACACTCCTAGCCACCAGCTCCTCAAGGTCAATCAACAAGGTCATTTGCAGTGTCCCCCACTGAAAGTCAGCAGCCTTCCACCAGCCATGCTGCAGCCATGGGGTAGCGCCGCATGACATCAGTAGGATAGGCAAAGGCACAAACAAAACAATCACTAAGGCAATGCATACGGGTGATTAATTGATTTCTTGATGTCACATTGGATGGATAGACGTATATAGGTGGATTGGAAAGTTTGCTTTGTGGTGGCTTTTTTTTCAGTATTATGGCCAAGAGGATGCTGTGTTAGTCAATGACAGAGGGAAGGTAAGGTGTGGGACAAATGTTGAAAGGGGAATCGGGGTTGTGGTCTCTGGTACCTCAGGCAGATGACTCCATCCCGGATATCCTGGCCAGAAAGGGGCTGTCTGTGTTTCATCCTTCCTTCTGCTTCCTCCTCTTCTGCTTCTTCCTCTTCTGCGTCTTCCTCTTCTGTGACTTGCTCTTCTGCGTCTTGCTCTTCTCTCTGTGAGCGGATGCTGTAAATTTGAACTAAAAGCATAAAATGCTGGAAATACTCAACAGGTCAGGCAGCATCTCGACCTAAGATGTGAACTGTGTTTCTCTATCCATGATTGCTGGCTGACCTGCTGAGTATTTCCAGCATTTTCTGTCTTCTCAGAGGCCTTCCTTTACCATCTGAGCCCTTGCAAGCATCCAGCAGCATTCCCCCCACTCCCTGCACTTAAAAAACTTTTAACATGTATTGCACCAAGCCACTACTTCAATAAAATAAAAATTTCTAGTCTTAAATGCAAACTTACCTGAAAAAATGTGTGTGTCCCTTTAAGAAGTACTGACAACATCTCTGTCAGTCTGCTGAATGCTCACTTTTCAGAGCGAGCTTTGGACCCAGCGCTGAACTCAGCGCTAAGGTTGAAGTTCGCAGACTTGGTGTCAAGTCGGCATTGCACACCGACTGACATCACGCTCTCTTCATTTACATCTTGTGATAAATCCATGTAGTGAGACAAGGACTTGAAGAGGCGAGGTATTAGGATTAATAAGAGTACTTTATTAAATGACTGCAAAACAACCAGGCAGGCTTGCATCCAGGCATTGCACCTTTGCTGACCTTGACAGGAAGCAAACCTCTGACCTTAACAGGAAGCAAACCTCTGGCCTTAGCAGCAGCATTGGCTACAGCACCACCTGGTGGATAACCTTAATCATAACATCCCAGATTACTATATCCCTCCCTCCTTAAGATTTCAGTATGAATTTCTTAACAAACAACCATTCCTGAGGGTCACATATGGAGTCTCCATTCATCATGTTCCATACTTGATGAATCTAACAGTTCAGTATCAATCTCTCTGGTGGCTTGCAAGTCCTTTGTGAACGTCTAACAGTAAAGTCCCTGATTGTTTGTGGTGAAGCCACCAACTGCTCCTGAGCAGTGCTCAGAGTATCTGACTCTGCAACGATGGTTTCCTCTTGACGAATAGGTTCCTGTGGAATTGTCTCTGTCCCTGGTGGTGGCACCACAGATGCACTTGGATAACTGGGGGCAACCCTGTCTTCGGTCATTGCATCTGGAACCTTCATTTCAATTTCCCCTTGTCTGGGAAGTATCTGATCTGCATGTCTGCGTACTACCCTACCATCTCCCAACATGACCTTGTATGATACTGGACCTGTCATTGAGTCGATGAAGCCAGGAATCCACTTTGGTCCATAACTGAAATTCCTGGTAAGGACTGCATCTCCTTCTCCAAAACTTTGGCTCTTTGTTCTTTTGTCATGGTTCTCTTTTTGTTTGTTTTGTCTGTTTTCCATTTTCCTTTTTAGGTCTGGGTGGACAAGGTCAAGAGTGGAGCGTAGTCTATGACCTAATAACATCTCAGCAGGAGAGAGTCCTGTGGTGGATTGAGGTGGTATTCTGTAGCTGAACAGAGCCCATGACACTTTGGCTGCTAAACTCCCTTCTGCACTTTTTTTCATCATCTCCTTAAATGTTTGTACGGCTCTCTCCACAAGTCCATTCGAGGACGGATGATATGGAGCCGAGGTCACCTCCACTATGCCATTTTTTCTCAAGAACTCTTTTGTCTCTGTACTCACAAAACAAGTGGCATTGTCACTCACCACGATCTCCGGTAGCCCTTGATCACTGAAGCTCCGACGCAGGCAGTCTATAGTAGTAGTGGCGGAAGCAGAATTTACAGGATAAACATCCATCCATTTGGAATGTGCATCAATGATTATGAGGAACATCTTCCCCATGAATGGACCCGCATAATCTAAGTGCAATCTTCTCCATGATTTATCCGGCCACTCCCAGGGGTGGAGAGGAGCCGCTGCTGGTGCCTTCTGGTGTTCCTGACAAGTGCTGCATGACTTGACTAGATCTTGTATCTCCTCATCTAGCTTTAGCCACCACAAGTAACTCCTAGCCAAGGCTTTCATACGCGAGACCCCAGGATGCCACTGATGTAGTTGCTCTAGGGTAGACTGTCGTGCTGGCTGTGGAATAATCACTCGTGCTCCCCACAACACGCAACCATCTTGCACACTCAGCTCTGTTTTCCTGACACTGTAGGGTGTGAAGTCAGCCCCTTCCGGATGCTGTGGCCATCCCCTCACCACATATTCTCGAACTCTAGGCAGTACTGGATCTTTACCTGTCCATGTTCTTACTTGCTCTGCAGTCACAAGTGCCGTGTCAGTGTCCTCCAACATCAAAACTCTGTCCTCTGGAGCTGCACGGATAGGTGTGCCTGGCAGTGGAAGACGGCTCAAGGCATCTGCGTTCCCATGGTACTCGCCCGCCTTGTAGACGATGACATACTCATATGCCCTCAACGTCACTGCCCACCTCTTGATCCGGGGTGACACCATCTGTGGAACTGCTTTCATTTCATTGAAGAGAGAGAAGAGGTTTATGATCAGTGCATATGGTGAACTTCCTGCCATATATGTACTTGTGGAACCTCTGTAACCCAAACATTACTGCTAACCCCTCTTTGTCTAACTGGGAATAGTTTTACCCACTGGTGTTAGAGTTCGGGACATAAACCCTATTGGTCTTTCAGTTCCATCTTCCATGCAGTGTGAAAGAACTGCCCCCACCCCGTAAGGTGAAGCGTCACAAGAGAGAATAATGTCTTTCTCTGCATTGTAGTGAACCAGCACATCCGACGACAACATCAGTTTCTTGGACTGTTCAAATGAAACCCCCTGCTCCTCTCCCCACTGTCACTGTGTCTCCTTGCGCAGTAGTTTGTGAAGAGGTGCTAACACAGTTGACAAGTTTGGTAAAAACCTGTTATAATAGTTCAGCAGTCCCAGGTAAGCTTTTAACTCAGCCACATTTGTAGGAGCAGGGGCATCCTGCAGTGCTTGTACCTTCTCCTTGAGTGGATGGAGCCCGGTGGCGTCCACTCTGTGTCCCAGGAACACTGCCTCATTCCCCAGGAAAGTGCACTTACTCCTCTTGAGCCAGAACCCTGCCCTCTCCAATTTCTGTAGTACCTCTCTCAGAGTGCTCAGGTGCTCCTGGTCGGTTCTTCCCATCACCAGAATGTCATCCAGATAGATGGAAACATGTGGAATCCCTTGCAGTACACCTTCGATTGTCCTCTGGAAGATAGCTGGACTAGATAAGACACCAAACGGTAAGCGGTTATATGTAAACAAGCCCTTGTGTGTATTTATGGTGACATACTTCTTTGATTCATCATCCAGTGTAATCTGCAAGTAGGCATGACTCATATCCAACTTTGTGAATTTCTTTCCTCCAGCCAGGTTTGCAAAGAGATCCTCTGTTTTGGGAATCGGATACTGCTCTAGTTTGGACACCCGATTGACTGTCAATTTATAGTCTCCACAGAGTCTTACCGAATTGTCCGGTTTTAAAACAGGTACTATGGGAGCTGCCCATTCCGAACATTTCACTGGCTCC
Source organism: Somniosus microcephalus (assembly GCF_052327205.1). Classification (NCBI taxonomy): domain Eukaryota; kingdom Metazoa; phylum Chordata; class Chondrichthyes; order Squaliformes; family Somniosidae; genus Somniosus; species Somniosus microcephalus. The sequence goes on along the minus strand of NC_140987.1, from coordinate 140,999,273 downwards.
AGTATGTTCTCTCTCAATAGACGGTCAAGCTCAGCCTCTACCTTTGGCTTCATGGCATAAGGCACAGGTCGTTGTTTAAAAAACCTTGGCGGTGCCTCCTTGTCTACATAAATCTTAGCTGGGGGGCCATTAAATGTGCCAAGTTCCTCCTTGAACACATTCTCATGTTCACTCAACACTTCTTGCAAAGTCAATTGTTTGCCCGCATCTAGTTGATGTACTGCTCCCCAGTCTAATTTAAGTTCTTTTATCCAGCCCCAACCTAACAGGTTTGGTCCGGTACCCGATACTATAACTACAGGTAGCTGTTCCACTGTGTCCCTGTGTTGCACAGTTACATTAGCTGTACCTAATGTCGCTACTCATTCACCTGTATATGTTTTAAGATGCAGGGAGCAAGGCTTTAACTCTAGAACATTTGCACGGTTCCACAATTTTGAGTACTCTGCCTTGTTCATTATGGTCATGCCGCACTCTGTATCCACTTCAAAGTTCACCTTAGAGTCATTTGCTGTCAGTTGCAATATGATAGGAGCCACTTTTGGAATGTTCTCTAACATGCTATACATTATGAACATATCCTCTTCTTCCTCAGCTTCCCCGCTGATGTGGTGTGCTCCATGTTTTTTCACTTCTCTCCCTTGGTTTTGCTGTCCTCCCCCTTTTGGTTTGGATTCCTCCACAGGTGATTTCGCCCTGCAAGCTCGTTTTATGTGTCCTTGTTTCCCACACTTGTAGCACTTTTCCTCCAGAAACTGGCATTCACTCGCCAGGTGATCGCCCTTGCATCTATAACATGCCTTCACATGCTCACATTGTGGTTTCTGACGCATGTTCAAATTGTGCACAACAACCTGACCTGCAACTTGTGTAGCATTAGCCCTGTCTGAACCCTGTATTTCTTTTACATCTCGGTTCACTGTCTCTATGGCTTGAGCAAGTTTCAATGCTTTTTCAAAAGTAAGCCCAGTCTCGGATAATAATCTGCGCTGCATTCAGTCGTCCATTATTCCGCAAACTAGCCTATCTCTCAACATTTCCTTCAGGTTGTTCCCATAATTGCAATCTTGTGCTAATTTACGCAACACTCTCTTCCTCTTTCCTGTTCCTTGAATTAAACTTGAACCGCTGTAAAATCTCACTAGGCTTAGGGTTGAAATGTTCTTTTAGCAAGGCCACTAATTCAACAAATGATTTGTCTCCAGGCTTTTCAGGACTGAGCAGATTCTTCATCAAACTGTAGGTTTGGCTTCCCACTGAACTAAGCAGAATGGCTTTCCTTTTTCCGGCATCATTTATTTCATTTGCTTCGAAAAAATAACCTACACTTCACAGTATTCCTCCCAGGTTTGTACTTGACTATCAAAAGCGGAAACCGTTCCTATCGTGACAGCCATGCTCTCTTCCAGCTGGTAGCTAACCGTAGCTCGTAATTTTGTTGTTTAAACATCCTGGCAGACTTTTCTTCTTTATTCAGGGTCCTTTAGTTTTCTCATCGCCAAATGTGATAAATCCATGTAGTGAGACAAGGACTTGAAGAGGCGAGGTATTAGGATTAATAAGAGTACTTTATTAAACGACTGCGAAACAACCAGGCAGGCTTGCATCCAGGCATTACACCTTTGCTGACCTTGACAGGAAGCAAGCCTCTGACCTTAAGAGGAAGCAACCCTCTGACCTTAGCAGCAGCATTGGCTACAGCACCACCTGGTGGATAACCTTAATCATAACATCCCAGATTACTATACATCTCCAGGGCCAGCACTGCTAATGGCAGCGCTAAGGCTCTCACCAACATGGCGGCCGCCGAGTCCCCCGCCAGAGAAGGGCGCTTGAGTGGTGGCCGCCATTTTTCACCAGGATAGCGGCGCATATGGGTGGAGGTAAGTAGTCTAATTTCTAGGCCATTATCTTCTAGTAAGGATATAGTTCAATATAAACAAATGAAAAGTAAACTGTGTAATCAATGCAATGCTAATTATTCAGTCTCTTGCAATTAAATTTGATAAGACTGTCATTAGACTCCTTAATTCCTATCTTAGCTGTTCTGGCATCAAAGTGAAGTACCTTTAGCTATAGTCTATCGTGTAGCCTGATTTATACAGTCAGAAAGGTTAGTGAAGAATTTAAGTGTGGCACCGTCACAATACAAGCTATCAACAATAAGAATTGACCTCAAATCAAAGCAAATGTTATTAAAATACAATGTTGTTTTAATGTTTTAATTCCTTAAACCAACATTTTTCCTCCATTCATCCACCAAAGCCGATTCCTGGTCCCATGCCATCTCATCAGCTGAGAGTGTGAGGTGCTCCAGGTTGTGGGCTTTTTATAACTGGAGGAAGCATCCTAGTAGGTTAAACAGCAATTTTGGTTTATCCTATCCCAAAGCTAACAAATAGGCCAAAAGAAAGAAGTTCTACAGAACACTGAAAAGGAGATGCAATATACAGGTGTCAGCTATTAGCATTCTCATCTGAGTCAGAAGGTTATGTATTTAATCCCCACTCCAAAGACTTGGGGGGAGAAATTTGATGTCGCCCCATTTGGGGCGCTATTATCGGCCGGGCGCAAAGTTTAACGCCTGCCGCTAATTATCACCTCCGACTGCAAACTTGGCCTCTATTGCCCCTGGAGGTGATTGGAGCACTAAATCAGGCGCTACACACCTCTCTTGGCGCTAACGTCGAGGAGCGAGGCGCTACCTCAGAGCGTTGGCGAAGCTCATGTGATGTCAGTTAGCAATGGAACACAGACAGACTGGCGCCGGCCAGATCTTAAAGGGGAGTGTCCATCTTGCTGGCCAGACACACCCTGCTCAATGGAGCCTTGAATCTCGGCCTGTAGAGACCTGCACATAAATTGTGCTGGAACCACCAATGGATAGGCCCAGGGAAAGAGCTCAGCGCTTCAGCGACCGGGCCTTGGTGGCTTTGGTTGGCGCAGTGGAGCGGCGATGGGCAGTGCTCTACCCACAGAGTGGCAGGAGGCCATTGCCCCATGAATACAGAAGAGTCTGGAGGAAAGTGGCTCAGCACGTCTCCTCAAGCAGCCTGGTGCCGAGGACCCACACCCAATGTCAGAAGAAATCTAGGGTGCGAGTAATTTAAATTGTGTAATGTGCAATTTGCACACAATTCCTGAGCTACTAGCAAAAGCTGCATTGGGCCAGAAGAGGCCTAGGCAAGTTGTAATTTTTTTAATTGTTACGTTTCGTTGTGGCCCAGGAGGAGCAGGAGGGGTCCTCCTGGCCCAACCAGTAAACCTCAGGCTTCCCCACTGCCCACCAACCCCACCCACACCCCCCTTCTCTGCCTGTGGTTGATTTGGACACCCTTCCTTCTTAACTTAATGTGCCAGAGACCATTTCCGTGAGTCACTAATGGCAACCTGCAGCAGATAACCCCCGAAAAACACATCAACAGCAATTTGAAGGCTGTTTTCATATGTTCCTAAGGTCATAGAATCATAGAAAGTTACAGCACGGATGGAGGCCATTTTGGCCCATTGTGTCCGCGCCGGACAACAAAGAGCTATCCAGCCTAATCCCACTTCCCAGCTCTTGGTCCATAGCCCTGCAGGTTACAGCATCCCAAGTGCACATCCAAATACTTAACAAATGTAGTTAGGGTTCCTGCCTCTACCACCCTTTCAGGCAGTGAGTTCCAGACCCCCACAACCTTCTGGGTGAAGACATTTCCCCTCAAATTCCCTCTAAAACTGCCCCCAATTACTTTAAATCTGTGCCCCCTGGTTTTTGACCCCTCTGCTAAGGGAAATAGGTCCTTTCTATGCACGTTATCTATGCCCCTCATAATTTTATACACCTCAATAAGGTCTCCCCTCAGCCTCCTCTGTTCCAAGGAAAACAGACCCAGCCTATCCAGTCTTTCCTCATAGCTAAGATTCTCTACTTCCGGCAACATCCTTGTAAATCTCCTCTGTACCCTCTCTAGTGCAATCACATCTTTCCTGTAATGTGGTGACTAGAACTGCACGCAGTACTCTAGCTGAGGCCTAACTAGTGTTTTATACAGTTGAAGCATAACCCCCCTGCTCTTGTATTCTATGCCACGGCTAATAAAGGCAAGCATTCTGTATGCCTTCTTAACCACCTTAACTACTTGTCCTGCTACCTTCAGGGATCTGTGGACATAAACTCCAAGGTCCCTTTGTTCCTCTACACTACTCAGTGCCCTACCATTTAATGTATATTCCCTTTCCTTGTTAGCCCTCCCCAAATGCATTACCTCACACTTCTCCGGATTTAATTCCATTTGTCACTGTTCTGCCCACCTGACCAATTTATTGATATCCTCCTGCAGTCTACAGCTTCCTTCTTCAGTATCAATCAGACAGCCGATTTTAGTATCATCTGCAAACTTCTTAATCATACCACCTATATTCAAATCAAGATCACTGATATATACCACAAAAAGCAAGGGACCTAGTACTGAGCCCTGCAGAACCCCACTGGAAACAGCCTTCCAGTCACAAGAACACCCATCAACCATTACTCCCTGCTTCCTGTCTCCGAGCCAGTTTTGAATCCAATTTGACACTTTGCCCATGATCCCATGGGCTTTTAACTTTGTGACCAGTCTGCCATGTGTAACCTTATCAAAAGCCTTGCTAAAGTCCATATACACTACATCAAACGCACTACCCTCATCTACCCTCCTCGTTACCTCCTCAAAAAATACAATCAAGCTTGTCAGACATGACCTTCCCTTAACAAATCTGTGCTGACTATCCTTGATTAATCCATGTCTTTCTAAATGAAGATTTATCCTGTCCTTCAGAATTCTTTCCAATAATTTTCCCACCACCGAGGTTAGGCTGACTGGCCTGTAATTACTCGGTATATCGTTTTCTCCCTTTTTAAACAAGGGTACCACGTTAGCAGTCCTACAGTCCTCCGGCACCACACCTGAAGCCAGAGAGGATTGGAAAATGATGGTCAGGGCCTCTGCTATTTCCTCTTTTGCTTCGCTTAACAGCCTGGGATACATTTTATCCGGGCTTGGGGATTTATCCACTTTTAAAGCTGCTAAACCCTTTAATACTTCCTCTCTCACTATGCTTATTTCATCTAATATTTCACACTCCTCCCCCCCGCCCCGCATAGCAATGTCTGCTTCGCCCCTCTCCTTTGTGAAAACAGACGCAAAGTATTCATTAAGAACCCTACCACTGTTTCCCGCCTCCACACACAGATTACCCTCATGATCTCTAATAGGCCCTACCCTTTCTTTAGTTATCCTCTTGCTCTTAATATATTTATAAAACATCTCTGGGTTTTCCTTGTTTTTGCTTGCCAATAATTTTTCATGCTCGCTCTTTGCTTTCCTACTATCCTTTTTGATTGCACCCCTGCACTTTCTGTACTCCTCTAAAGATTCTGGAGTATTTCACCCTCGGTATCTGTCATACACCTCCCTTTTTTTCTTTATCCTACCCTGTATGTCTCTAGACATCCGGGGGCTCTAGATTTGTTCGTCCCAGATTTGTTTGTCCCACCTTTTTTCTTTAAGGGCACATATTTGGTCTGAACCCTCCGGATCTCCTCCTTGAATGCCTCCCACTGCTTTGACACTGATTTACCTTCAAGTAGCTGTTTCCAGTCCACTATGGCTAAATCCCCTCTGAGCTTAGCAAAATTTGCTTTTCCCCAATTTAGAATTTTTATTCCTGGTCTATCCTTGTCCTTTTCCATAACTACCTTAAATCTAACATAATTATGGTCACTAGCAGGAGGTGCATGGGAACACTACCACCTCCAAGTTCCCCTCCAAGTCACACACCATCCTGACTTAGAAGTATATTGCTGATCCTTCATCGTCGCTGGGTCAAAATCCTGGAACACCCTTCCTAACAGCACTATGGGAGTACTATCACCACACGGACTGCAGCGGTTCAAGAAGGCGGCTCACCACCACCTTCTCAAGGGCAAATAGGGATGGCAATAATTGCTGGCCTTGCTGGCGATGCCCTGGTCGCATAAACAAATTTTTAAAAAGCACCAACATGCTCCCCCACTGATACGCCTTTCACCTGCCCAGCTTCATTCCCTAAAACTCAGTCCAGAACTGCCCCCTCCCTTGTTGGGCTTGCTACATACTGGCTAAAAAAGTTCTCCTGGATGCATTTTAGGAATTCCACACCTTCTATACCCTTCACACTAATTTTATCCCAGTTAATATTGGGGTAGTTGAAATCCCCTACTATTACAACCCTATAGCTTTTGCACTTCTCAGAAATGTGTCTACATATTTGTTCTTCTATCACCCTCTCACTGTTTGGGGGTGTATAGTACACTCCCAGCAGTGTGATCGCCCCATTTTTGTTTTTCAATTCGACATGCCTCTTTTGATGATCCCTCCAACATATCATCCCTCCACACAGCTGTAATAGTTTATTTAATCAATACCACGACCCCCCCACCCATTTCACTTCCCTCTCTATCCCGTCTGAAAATCCTGTAACCAGGATTCATGGGTATTGTTAGTTGAGTTCTATTCTGACCTGATAACAAAGCAAATACAGATGAGAAATGCCATTTAGTCCACCCTCACCCATCCATTCAAAAAAGTCCCTACAATTCCCCCACCATGGCATAAAATGCCCTTTTTTTTTAATGATTTCAGAGTTCTTTTCACTCTCAAGCCAGAAATTCATTCCATGTGTTCATCACTTTTTGTAAAGGTGAAATGTTAATTAGAATGTAATTACTGTCAGTTATTTTAGTACTTTTGTGCTATAATTATGCAGGAATAAGGAAAAAGACTTGTTTTATGTCAAAATTATAATTTTGTCAGACATCATTTTTAATAAGAAACAGAGTTAACGGGGTAGATTTAGACTTTGTACGATAGTGTAAAATGGGTGATTGCGAGTGGAAATAAAAATCGTGAGAGATGTAAAACGGGCTGCCGACTCATTAGCCCCCATGTTACACTATCGCACAAAGTCAAGATCTATCCCAACATTTCAGGTCAATGACCTTTTATCAGAACTTTTAATTATGTGTTGTGCACCTTGCAACGTGGCTGAAAGATAACCTAAGGGGATATAAAGTTCATTATAACAATATTTTCAATATTCTCTAAAAATATTTTTTTGTCTTAATTTCCTGCTAAATAGTTCTTTTAAAAGCAATATTGAGCTAGCCAGCTAATAGCACATCCATTTCACAGGAACATTGGCTTCGGAACCAACTCATTCTTTGGAATGACTCAACAAAATATTTTTGTTCAAAAACTAAATACTGCAGATGCTGGAAATCTGAAATAAAAAACAGAAAAATCTGGAAGAACTCAGCAGTTCAGACTACATCTGTAGAGAGAAAAACAGAGTTAATGTTTCAGGTCGATGACCCTTCATCAGAATGTTGACACCAAGTCAAAGGAAGAGCTATTAGGAGGGGCGACTGAAAGCTTGGTCAAAGAAGTAGGTTTTAAGGATGGTGCTAAAGAACGAGAGAGAGATGGACGTTCAGGGAGGACATTCCAGACCTTAGGACCTAGATGGCTAAAGGCATGGTCACCAATGGTGGGGTGAAGGGTAAGAATGGAACCAAGTGAGGGCAGTCCTACTCAACTGGACAATGGAGGAGATACGTTGAAGAAGGAAGATGTGGTGACCATATCAAAGAATGCAAAGAGGCACAGAAGGACGAGGAGGGATAGTTTTTTATTTCAAAATATTTTAGTTGCCTGGCAGTGTTCCCATTGATCTTCAGTCGATATCCTGTCCTTTTCTGAAAATTCTGACACTGGTTTCTTGTTATCAACAGAGTTATAAAGATAGCACTGCTTAAGTTAATAGACTGATATCAGGCAACACAGATAAAGTTAAAACATTTATTCACAGTCAACTACAGGGCTGCTTCCAAATAAGACAATGGCTTTGTTTCAGTTTTCTTTTCACTTTTTTTTTACATCTGTTTCTTTTTACTGATGACTGTCTCTACTTATGTAGTGGATCAAATAGATACAAAATGTTCGGATTTTGTTCCAAAGTTTAAATGTGTCACTGAGTCACTATCAAAGAAAGGGACTGGCACATATTTGTAGCATAGTGGGTTATGGAATCAATTATCTGGAGCAAGTCAAGTGAACAGTGAGGAGGATAGTGATAGACTTCAAGAGCTCACAGGCAGGCTGGTGGAATGGGCGGACACGTGGCAGATAAAATTTAACGCAGAAAAGTGCAAAGTAATACATTTTGGTAGGAAGAACGAGGAGATGTAATATAAACTAAAGGGTACAATTCTAAAGGGGGTGCATGAACAGGGAGACCTGGGGGTATATGTGCACAAATCTTTGAAGGTGGCAGAGCAGGTTCAGAGAGCAGTTAAAAAAACATACGGGGTCCTGAGCTTCATAAATAGAGGCATAGAGTACCAAAGCCAGGAAGTTATGTGCAATGAGAAGGGATTAATTAATAATCTTGTTGTGCGGAGTCTTTTAGGGAAGAGTGACCATAGCTTGATAGAATTCTTCATTAAGATGGAAAGTGAAGTAGTCCAATCCGAAACTAGGGTCCTAAATCTAAACAAAGGAAACTAAGAAGATATGAGGAGTGAGTTGGCTATGATAGATTGGGTAGCTTCTTTAAAAGGCATGATGGTGGATAGGCAATGGCTAACATTTAAGGAACAAATGCATGAATTGCAACAGTTATACATTCCTTTCTGGCGCAAAAACACAAAAGGAAAAGCGGCTCAACCATGGCTAATAAAAGAAATTAAGGATAGTATTAGATCCAAAGAGGAGTCATATAAAGTTGCCAGAAAAAGTAGCAAGCCTGAGGATTGGGAGCAGTTTAGAGTTCAGCAAAAAATGACCAAGAGATTGATTAAGAGGGGAAAAATAGAGTATGAGAGTAAACTTGCAAGGAACATAAAAGCAGACTGTAAAAGCTTCTACAAGTATGTAAAAAGAAAAAGATTAGTGAAGACAAATGTAGGTCCCTTACAGTCAGAAACAGGAGAATTTATAAAGGGGAACAAGGAAATGGCTGAGCAATTAAACAAATACTTTGATTCTGTCTTCACGGAAGAGGACACAAATAACTTCCCAGAAATGCTAGGGAACCAAGGGTCTAGTGAGAAGGAGGAATTAAAGGAAATTAGTATTAGTAAAAATATAGTGCTGGAGAAATTAATGGGACTGAAAGCCGATAAATCCCCAGGGCCTGATAATCTGCATCCCAGTGTACTAAAATGGGTAGCCATGGAAATAGTGGATGCATTGGTTGTCATCTTGCAAAATTCTATAGATTATGGAACAGTTCCTGCAGATTGGAGGGTGACAAATGTAACTCCACTATTTAAAAAAGGAGGAGAGAGAAAACAGGGAACTACAGACTGGTTAGCCTAACATCAGTAATATGGAAAATGTTAGAGTCTATTATAAAGGGTGTGATAACAGGACACTTGGAAAATATCAATGGGATTAGACAAAGTCAACATGGATTTATGAAAGGGAAATCGTGTTTGACAAACCTACCGGAGTTTTTTGAGGATGTAGATAAGGGAGAATCAGTGGATGTTGTGTATTTGGATTTTCAGAAGGCCTTTGATAAAGTCCCATATAAGAGGTTAGTGTGCAAAATAAAAGCACGTGGGATTGGTGGTAATAAACTGGCATGGATTGAAAATTGGTTAACAGAGAGGAAACAGAGAGTAGGAATAAATGGGTCTCGTTCGGGGTGGCAGGCAGTGACTAGTGGGGTACCGCAGGGATCAGTGCTTGGGCCCCAGCTATTCACATAGAAACATAGAAATATGGAAGATAGGAGCAGGAGTAGGCCATTCGGCCCCTCGAGCCTGCTCCACCATTCAATGCGATCATGGCTGATCATCCAAATTCAGTACCCTGTCCCTGCCTTCTCCCCATATCCCTTGATCCCTTTAGCCTTAAGAAATATATCCAACTCCTTCTTTAATATATTTAATGAATTGGCCTCTACTGCCTTCTGTGGTAGAGAATTCCACAGGTTCACCACTCTCTAGGTGAAGAAATTCCTCCTCATCTCTGTCCTAAATGGCTTACCCCTTATCCTTAGACTGTGACCCCTGGTTCTGGACTCCCCAGCCATCGGGAACATCCTTCCTGCATCTAGTCTGTCTAGTCCTGTTAGAATTTTATACGTTTCAATGAGATCCCCTCTCATTCTTCTAAACTCCAGCGAGTACAAGCCCATTTGACCCAATCTCTCCTCATACGTCATTCCTGCCATCCCAGGTATCAGCCTGGTGAATCTTCGTTGCACTCCCTCCATGGCAATTCACATTATATATCAATGATTTGGATGAGGGAACCAAATGTAATATTTCCAAGTTTGCTGACGACACAAAACTAGGAGGAATTGTGAGTTGTGAGGAGGATGCAAAGAGGCTTCAAGGCAATTTAGACAAGTTGAGTGAGTGGACAAATACATGGCAGATGCAGTATAACATGGATAAATGTGAAGTTATCCACTTCGGTAGGAAAAACAGAAAGGCAGAGTATTATTTAAATGGTGATAGATTGGGAAATGTTGATGTACAGAGGGACCTGGGTGTCCTTGTACACTGAAAACAAACATGCAGGTGTAGCAAGCAGTTAGGAAGGCAAATGGTCCATTGGCCTTCATTGCAAGAGGATTTGAGTACAGGAGCAAGGATGTTTTACTACAGCTATACAGGGCCTTGGTGAGACCACAGCTGGAGTACTGTGTGCAGATTTGGTCTCCTTACCTAAGAAAGTATATACTTGCCATAGTGGGAGTGCAGCGAGGGTTCACCAGATTGATTCCTGGGATGGTAGGACTGTTGTTTGAGGAGAGATTAGGCCGACTAGGCCTGTATTCACTAGAGTTTAGAAGAATGAGAGGGGATCTCATTGAAATGTATAAAATTCTGGCAGGGCTAGACAGACTTGATGCAGGGAGGATGTTTCCCCTGGCTGGGGGGTCTAGAATGAGGGGTCACAGTCTCAGGATACGGGGTAGGACATTTAGGACTGAGATGGGGAGAAATTTCTTTACTCAGAGGGTGGTGAACCTGTGGAATTCTCTACCACAGAAGGCTGTGGATGCCAAGTCACTGAATATATTTAAGAAGGAGATAGATAGATTTCTAGACACAAAAGGCATCAAGGGGTATGGGGAGAAAGCGGGAATATGGTTTTGAGATAGAGGATCAGCCATGATCATATTGAATGGAGGAGCAGGATCGAAGGGCCGAATGGCCTACTCCTGCTCCTATTTTTCTATGTTTCTATGATGAACCTTTATAAACCACTGGTCCAACCTTAACTGGAGTATTGTGTCCAGTTCTGGGCACTACACTTTAAGAAGGATGTGAAGGCCTTCGAGAGGGTGTAGAATTTGTAAAATTGAACATTGTCCTATAAGGGTCTATTGGCAGAAAAGGCATTAACTTTTAAAGACTGTTTTAAAAGAAGCCCAGAAAAAGGGGCACACAAAATGGCCGCCAGACCCCGTGACCAGCTTTTGGGACACTTTAAAATGGTTCCTGCAGTCCTCAGACAGCTTTTGTGGATTCAGCCCACAGTAGGTTCTGGAAGGCAGTTTCAGGGAAAACGAAACCAGACAGAGCCCCATACATATAGATTGGATACAGATCCGATCAGATCGGCCTGTAGATAAAGGCCATCTAAATGTTTACCCAGACAAAGGAGAACAGATTCAAGTTCGAAGAGGGACATTGAAGACAATACAAGGTCATTCCAGACCAGAGATGGCAGTTACCGGCCATCCCGAAGATACTTTAAAAACAAAGAATACCCCGCTGTGCTACAAGCCTGCCAAAAGTTAAATAAAGACTAACCTTGATTTGGCGGGAGATAAGGGCCTCCATGGAAAAGTATAACTGGAGTCCCGGGGTTGCCATCGGTAGCTTTTTGGGGAGCTTTTGCAGTGTTTGCAGCTTTTGGTATGCTTCTTAGCCTTTGGAAGGCTTGACATCGGAGAAGGTGGTTCGAAGAAGAAGAAGACGAGACCCGGGGTAGTTATCGGGAGATCATCGACAAAAACCCGGGGCCATTAACGAGAAGAAGAGGAGACAAAATGCCCTACCGATCGGGTAGCCAGCGTTGAGTGTAGGAGCACGGAAAAATCGAGACTGTGACCACCATCGTCGTCTGCAGGAGCACCGAGAAGACAGCCGGTGGGCGAAACGATGGACGGCGAGTCCTGCTAACTTAAGGTGGCCGAGACGCCAGCAGCCTGGGCAGCCCGCTGTGCCTACAGTCCACTGACCACGTGGAGACAGGACGCCTGAGAGGACCAAAACGCAGACTTCAAAATCTCTATGTTTCTAACTGGGATTGGTGAGCATGTTTCTGGCCCCTCATAATCTAATCTAGCTAGGTTTAGGGGGTGGGCATTTTGGGTATAATTTAACAATGAGTTGTTGTCCCTCGATATTGCGTGTGTTTCCCTATTTCAGGATGAACCTTGTAAAACATAATATGCCTGTAGATATGTTGGTTAGTATTGTATTATGATTTGTTTTTCCCTCCCATGTACCTTATTTGGCTTATATTTAATTTTTCCTCCATGCAATTAAATTTCATTTTGTTTCATTAAATTTGGTCTATAGAGTATTCTCTGCATTGTAGTTCCGGCCTCAAAGTCCAGTGTATAGAACCTAAGGGGTGAGTGGGTCGAACCACTCGGTGTATTACTGTGCAAGAGAGCGAGGCCTCTAGAGAGAGAGAGAGAGAGACCTCGGCGATCGAAAACCCCTTACAAGGGTGCAGAAAAGATTTACAAGAATGGTTCTAGGAATGAGGGACTTCAGTTACATGGATAGACTGGAGAAGCTGGGGTTGTTCTCCTTAGACCAGAGAAAGTTGAGAGGAGATTTGATAGAGGTGTTTAATATCTGGCACAGGCCTCCTTCAGGGCTGTAACCATTCTATGATTCTATGAAAAGACAAAAGTACTATTAAGGTAAGAATGTCTGAAGTTGTGATTATACACATGATCATATTTCACTCGCTATTGACTAAGTGTTGTTTGCCATGTGTCTTTCTGATATTTAATTCTGTCACCAAGTAGCTGGAAGGCTCCCATCTCCCCTTCTCCGACAGCCAGGCATGCTGAGACTCCACTGGTCTCCAGCATCTACTCCTCTGCAGCTGTTAGTTTTGAGATTTGTGGAGGGTCACCTCCAGTTCTCTGCCTCTCCCTAGTGTTCTCTGCTCTCTCCTCCTGCAAGGAGGGAAAGAAGAAACCTATAAGTGAGAGTAATGGCATGTGTTCACCTGATTGATGGAGAGCATTTGTTGAGGGTGACTATGAGGGAGAGGCATGACGTTGCATAAGGATAAGGGTGAGTGTCAGTGGTAGATGGATAGATGGGGATATGAGGAAGTGCATAGACAGAGAGGGATGGGTGCATCTGCAAAGTAAGTTGATGTGAGGAGTGATGTGCTGGAGTAGGCTTGAGAAGGCAGAGTGAGGGGGTTGGGGTGATACGCACAACAGGATGTAGATGAATGTGCCGTTGCTCTCACCTTTCCTACCATGCTAGATAATTGAACTGCTTCCTGCATTGTATCCAGCAGCGTGGCACCACGATCCTGCTGCTGACCCCCAGGCAACCTCCAACCACGCCTTCTTGGTGTCCCCAGCCGGTTTCTTCCTCCAGTTGCTAGGGAACAGTATATCCCTCTGGGTCCTCACAGCCCCCAGCAGTACATCCAGGGAGGTGTCCGTGAAGCGGGGTGCAGCCTATGCCCACCTCGACTCCATTGCAACACTACTTTCTCCCTCTTTCCCAACTGCAAATGCTTCAACTTGCATGGTTGGAGTGTTCCTTTAAATACTGGAGTTGAGATCGCATCATGTGGGTCGTCACCACGTCCACTGGTGCTCATTGGATGGGAAACCTGGAAATCAGATGTAGCTGCGTTAAAAAGCCATTGACCGATGTGCCTTACATATTTCTTGGTTTTCCACATGCTATCGGGCCCTCCCCCGCACCCAGTCTAACTAGGCATTAAAATCCAGCCCCATGGATCTTTCACATCCACCTGAAAAGGCAGACGGGACCTTAGTTTAACAACACATCTGGAAGATGGAACCTCAGTACTGCATTGAAATGTGAGCCTGGATTATTTGCTGAAGTCCTGGAGTGGGGCTTGAACCCATGAACTTCTGACTCAGAAGTGAAACATATGAAGTACATCTAGGCTTAAGTACATTGAATTTGGAAAGGGTAAATAGTGAGGTGGCAAAGGCTTTAATCTGCATACAGTTCTGGTCGCCATATTATAAAAAGGATATAGAGGCACTGGAGAGGGTGCAGAGAAGATTTACAAGAATGATACAGGAAACTTTCGTTTAACTGGAGGTTAAATGTTCGGAAAGCTCTATCTACCGGCAAAATTCAGGAGCCGTTTCCTATAAGTTTTTTTACTTCTTGTTGCTTTTTTTTTCCAGTCAGGCTCTGCAAGGTCTAGCTGAAGCTGTTGCTTAGCTACAGAGACGCTTTTAAGCTGCAGCCGACTGTTTTGAAGCTGTTGCTAAGCAACAGGGTTTGTTGATTCACATGGAGCTCAAAAGCTCTGTATGTTTTAACATTAGCGCTGGTTTCTACGGCAGTTTTGATGGTACGGCACCAGCTTGGTCCCATCAGTGCCGGATACCAGAAAGTTTCCTGTACCAGGAAAGGATGAATATATTGGCTGGGACTCTTTTCTCTTTAAAAAAATAAGGCATGAGGAGTGACCTAATCGAGGTCTTTAAAATTATGATAAATGTTGATAGAGTGGATACAGAGAGAATGTTTCCACTTGTGGTGAAGTGCATAACTAGAGGACATCAATTTAAGATAGTCACCAAGAAATCCAATAGGGAAGTCAGAAGAAACTTCTTTACCCAAAGAGTGGTGAGAATGTGGAACTCGTTACCACAGGGAGTGGTTGAAGCGAATAGTATAGATGCATTTAAGGGGTGGCTAGACAAGCATATGAGGGAAAAGGGAATAAAGGGTTATGCTGATAGATTTAGATGAGGAAAGATGGGAGGACGCTCATGTGGAGCATAAACGCCAGCATGGACTGGTTGGGCTGAATGACCTGTTTCTGTGCCGTATATCCTATGTAATCCTATGTAGTAAGACAGCGGGAGGGATCTACAAGAAATGAAATAAGCTTAAATATTAATGAAAACAGGAAAGGAGAGCATAGGACAGGCTAAACTAAGGGAGGACATAAATCATTGGGGTATAAATAGAGTTATAGAACAGGAGTGTAAAAAATGGTTAAAAATCAAGTGAGATGAACTGCTATTAAAAATGGTTAAAAATAAAGTGAGTTAAACTGTCTGTACAGCATTACACACAGGGCTCGATTTTGCCATTGGTGTGGGCTGGGGGCGTGTCAGCCACTTTTCGCGTTAGCCACCAGATTCCAATTTGATGTGGGAAAAATATGCGATTTTCCCCTAATTGGGCAATTGATTTCCAGGGTGCGGGAAGCCCTGGCCCAATGAGTCTTTCCATCCTGAAAATTGTCTCCGATGACGTCATCAATGCTGTTGGATTAAAGGCCTGCAAGCAGCCTTGATTCTTCTGGAGACTGCAAAGGCTCTGCAATTTATTTGAAGGAGTTGAATTGTGGAAAATGTCAACGATAAAGCAAAAGTGTGCTCCTCGATTTGATGGGCCTCCCTCCAAGCTCTGGTGTACGGAGGAGAGGAAAAAGCCACCCCAGCAGACAAAAGCTGTGTGGCTACAAGTGGCCCAGGTTGTCAACCCCATTTCACTGAGCCGCAGAACCTGGCTGCAATGCAGGAAGAGGTTTCATGACCTTCTCCGCACCGGAAAAGTGAGTATGACTTTCCCATCACCCTCAATCTGATCACCATCGCCTCTCCTCACGGGCAATCTGCTTTGCCAACCTCTTCCTCCACATCCCACTTGATACTGACATCCCTGCACCCTTACCCATTCCCTCTCTAAGGTCACATTCACTTAACTATTCGACCATGCAGCCCTAACATTCCCTATCACTGTGATGACATGACAACAACTACTTACAACACACAGGGACAGTCCTTTGTATCTTTCTAAGCATCTATGCTATGCATTCATTACACTCACTCCCTCCATGGTCCATGGAGGAGCTTAGTCGCAAGGGTATTGAAAACATGGTCATTGTTCAGAATAGAATGGCATCTCTTGAGGAGTGATGGTCAGCTATTGGGCAAACAAAGCAGACCTTCATGCAAGACCTCTGGAGTAGGACTTCCAGTGCAGAAATGGGTCCTCATGGCCCCCTGCAGTGCAGCAAGGTGCTGTCAAGCCACTTGCTACCTCTGAAGTGGGGCTGACACATGAGAGGGATGTTGGTGGCAGACAACAAGGAAGTGGGGGCTCCTCTCCAAGCGCTCACACTTCCATGCCACAGCCAAGCCCTCGGTCAGAGCCCCACCAGAGTCCTCACGCAAATGAGATGGGCGTCTCAGCCCCTGCACAGCCGTAGGAGCAGCAGACTGTTGGCGAGCCCACACAGGTTTGCCACCCCAGAGGATGCCCGCCAAAGGCGTCGAGACAGGAGCAGCAAGAGAGCGAGCAAGGGGCCTCCACATCTGCTGAAGCCACAGGGGAAGCACCACGTAGGAGCACGCATAAGAGGAAGATAAAGCACAATGAGTCACAAGGGTAGTCACTTGGGGGCTGTGTTGTTTAGTTTTTGGATCAGCCATCATCGTGATTGTATCATAAAGTGTTTTGATGGCAAACTGTTGAAGTTGTGGCCTGTGCCATTTCGCAAATGGGACTTTCACATTGAGGGCTTAGGGTACCTTGTAATTATCAAAATGGTGGTCAGAGTGACAGGATTCCATAGGTTCTTCTCCATTGTCGATGATCTGGTAAGAAGGAGCGAGACAGAAGTGTTTGATTGTGCAGGCTAAGCAAATCTGGCCAGGATGAGTGCATCCCTTTTATCCCGGGGAGCAATATGGTGGCGCTCTGGCGCCTTCTGGCCTGTGCATCTTCAGGTGGGTGACTAGCAGCTTGGCACTCCCCCTGTTGATATTCCTGCTGTTGGTGCTGCTGTTGCTCATGGTTCTGCTGCTGCTGCAGCTGGTCTTCATCCGAATCTGATGTCCAGGAAGAAAGGAATTAAATGGTCACCATACTTCTGGTATATGCCTCAGTTGAGGAAGCGCTTAGTCAAGGTGAGGAGAGGAGTTTCCAAGGAGGTCACACTGGAGATGGGTGTCAGACTCCAAACTTCCACAACACTGAGTATGCCTGCTAAAAGATCCCCCAGACCTGAAACAGCAAAGTTCTGCCACCTGCAAATGATCATCGGTGAAAACTCCTTTGCAATGGTGGAGCTGCAGCTGTTTGTAAGCAATCCACTTGTGAGGCCACCAGGATTACCTGGCGTGTTCCAGAGGAGGCGTGTAGGATGGGGGAAATGTGTTAAAATCGGAAAGGCCTCTCAACATGGGATTATAGAGGCAATTAAGTGGTTGTTAAGGGCCTTAAGGGCCTATCCCGCCTCTTGGAGGTGAGATGGAAAGCGGGTCAGAAAACATGCATTTGGGAAAATTGCTTGTAGGTGGGATGGAGGTGGAAACGGGCCCGCCCGCCAGTTTTGGCGATTTTAACAACTTGCACGCCTCCAAACCTGCCTCCTCGGGGCTGGGAAAATTGAGCCCACATTGTCCTTAATAAAACAGGGGAACTGGAGGCAATAATACATTGCGAGGAACCAGATATAGTAGGGATTACTGAGTCATGGATACAGAAAAATCAGAAGTGGGAATTAAACATTGCAGGATATAACATATTTAGAAAAGATAGAGAGGGTAAAAGGGGAGGTGGAGTAGCTGTACTTATTAGAGATAACATAATGGCAATAGAAAAAAGTGATGCAGTCAACTGTAAGAAATAAATAGAATCCACATGTTTAAAGATAAAAGATAATAAAGGATCAATAATACTATCAATAATGCTGAACACCTAATAGTGGAAGGGTGGTGGAGGAAGAAATATGCAAATAAATTAGGGAAATTAGTAAAAAACAAAGAATAATAATCATGGGGGATTTCAACTACCCCAAAATTAATTGGCCAGGAATGGTAAGTAAAGAGGATAAGGAAATGGAGTTTCTACAATGTGTACAGGACTCCTTTCTAACCCAATATGTAAGAAGCTGAACAAGGGAGGATTCACTACTGGATCTATTAATCTGTATTGAACCAGAGCTGATAAGAGAAGTAAAAGTAGGGGAACATCTAGGCAATAGTGACCATAATCTGGTTTAGGATAATAATTGAGAAGGATATAAGCGTGACAAAGAAAAGGATGATAGATTGGAGCAAAGCTGATTTTGAAGGGCTGAGAATGGAACTTGGGAAAATAAAATGGACAACAATATTGGCAAACAATGAAACAAAGATGTAGAACAGCAATGGGAAATATTTTAAACGATGTTTAACAGAGACCAAAAGAAATATATTCTGCTAAAAAAAAAGAACAAACTACACACTAATGAGACACCTTGGATGAATAAAGACATAAGGGAAAAATTGAGGGTAAGGAAAGAGGCATACACTAACTATATGGATAACAGGAGAGAGCATGACAAGGGAGAATATGAAGAGATTAGGAGAGAAGTCAAAGAAACAATTTGGAAGACAAAGAGGAACTATGAAATTAAATTATCAAGGAACATAAAACAAATTAGTAAAATATTCTACAGGCACATAAAAAAAAGAGAAAGTCGGGATGGGAATAGGACGACTAAGGGTCGGTCAAGATAAAATCACAGGCAGCAATAGTGAAATGGCAGAAATATTAAATAATTATTTTGCTTCAGTATTTACCAGGGAGACAGGTCAGGAGGGCATGACATCGGAAGATGAGATTAGAAATGTTATAACCGTAATTAAAATAAAAAGAGGAGAAATATTAAACAAACTAATGAAACTCAAAGATGATAAAACCCCTGGTCTGGACAGATTGCATCCATGCATTTTAAATGAATCTAGGAAAGATATAGCAGAAGCACTATTACACATATTTAATAATTTGTTTGATAAAGGTGTAGTGCCAGAGGACTGGTGGATAGTTAATGTTATATCTATATTTAAGTAGGGAGAGAGAATATGTCCAAGGAACTAATGACCAGTCAGCTTAACATCGGTAGTAGAAAAATAATGGAATCCTTACTAAAGGAGAAATTAGAAAAACATCTAGAAACCAAAAATATAATAATGAATAGTCAACATGGACTGCAAAAGGGAATGTCTTGCTTGACTTACCTCTTTGAATTCTTTGAAGAAGCAACAGAGAGAGTAGACAAGGGTAAAATAGTAGATGTAATATATCTAGATTTCCAAAAGGCCTTCAGTAAAGGACCACATAATAGACTAATGAATAAGGTCAGAGAATGCAGAGTCAGGGGACAAGTAGCAGAATGGATAGCTAGCTGGCTGCAAGACAGAAAGTAGAGAGTGGGGCAAAGGGTAGCTATTTGGAGTGACAGTAGGTGGGAAGTGGGGTCCCACAAGGATCAGTGCTCGGACCAGTGTTGTTCACAATTTATATTAATGATTTTGGAATCAAGAACACAATTTCTAAATTTGTGGATGACACCAAATTCGGGGGGGGAGGATAGTTAACACTGAGGAGGACTGCAACAAATTACAAGAAGACATTAATAAACGTGCAAAATATGTATATAATTGGCAAATGAATTTTAACATAGATGAGTGTGAGGTATTACATTTTGGTAAGAAAAATAAGGAGGTCATATAGTACTGGAAAATAAGAATCCAAATGGGGTAGAGGAGCAAGTGGATCTGTGAGTACAAATGCAAAACTCACCAAAAGTTATGATACAGGACATTAAGGCCATAACAAAAGCAAACCAAGCCTAAGGACTTAATTATAGAGGGTAGAATTGAAAGTAGAGAAGTTATGCTAAACTTGTATCAAACCTTGGTTCGACCACACTTGTGTACAGTTCTGGTTGTCATATTATACAAAGTATATAGAGGGTGCAAAAAAAATTTGCAAGGATGATACCAGAACTGCAAGGTTATATCTATCAGGAAAGGATGAACAGGCTGGGTCGCTTTTCTCTTGAAAGATAAGGCTGAGGGGTGATCTAATAGAGGTCTTTAAAATTATGAAAGGTTTTGATAGAGTAGACAAAGAGAGTGTGTTTTCACTTGTGGGAAAGAACCAAAGGCCATCAATGTAAGATAGTCACCAAGAAATCAAAAAGGAAATTCAGAAGAAACTTCTTTATCCAGAGAGTAGTGAGAATGTGGAACTCGCTACCACAGTTAGTATTTGGGGTATGAGGAGAGAGCGGGAATATGGTATTGAGATAAAAGACCAACCATGATCATATTAAATGGCGCAGCAGGCTCGAAAGACTGAATGGCCTACTCCTGCTCCTATTTTTCTATGTTTCTATGTTGAGGCGAATATTATAGATGCATTTAAGGAGAAGCTAGATAAGCATATGCGGGAGAAGGGAACATAAGAACATAAGAACATAAGAAATAGGAGCAGGAGCAGGCCAATCGGCCCCTCGAGCCTGCTCCGCCATTCAATAAGATCATGGCTGATCTGATCCTAACCGCCAATCTACTATCACAGAACCATCTCCTGAATCTAACAGAATTAGACACACGAAATAGGAGCAGGATCAGGCTACACGGCCCCTGGGTCCACTACGCTACCCACAGGGCCATGTCCGATCCGAACCTAGACTCATGTCCAAATTCCTGCCCACTCCCCGTAACCCTTAATTCCCTTTACTTCTGGGAAACTGTCTATTTCTGTTTTAAATTTATGTAATGATGTAGCTTCTACAGCTTTTTGGGGCAGCATATTCCATGGACCTACCACCCTCTGAGTGAAGTAGTTCCTCCTCATCTCAGTTTTGAAAGAGCAGCCCCTTATTCTAAGACGATGCCCCCTAGTTCTAGTTCCACCCATCATCGGGAACATCCTCCCCGCATCCACCCGATCCAACCCCTTCACAATCTTATATGTTTCAATAAGATCGCCTCTCATTCTTCTGAACTCCAATGAGTAGAGTCCCAATCTACTCAACCTCTCCTCATATGTCTATCCCCTCATCCCCAGGATTAACCGAGTGAACCTTCTTTGTACTGACTCGAGAGCAAGTATGTCCTTTCTTAAGTATGGACACCAAAACTGTATGCAGTATTCCAGGTGCGGTCTCACCAATACCTTGTACAACTGAAGCAATACCTCCCTATTTTTATATTCTATCCCCCTAGCAATGAAAGCCAACATTCCATTGGCCTTCTTAATCACTTGCTGCACCTGCATACTAACCTTTTGAGTTTCGTGCACCAGGACCCCCAGATCCCTTTGTACATCAGTACTTTCCAGTTTCTTGCCATTAAGATAATAACTTGCTCTACGATATTTCCTGCCAAAGTGCATAACCTCACTCTTTCCAGTATTGTATTCCATCTGCCAAATCTCTGCCCACTTACTTAGCCTGTCTCTGTCCCCTTGCAGGTTTTTTATGTTCTCCTCACTCACTACTTTCCCTCCCATCTTAGTATCATCTGCAAACTTTGATATGTTACACTCGGTCCCCTCCTCCAAATCATTAATATAGATTGTAAAGAGTTGGGGACCCAGCACTGACCCTGCGGAACACCACTAGTTACTGATTGCCAGTCTGAGAATGAACCATTTATCCCAACTCTCTGCCCTCTGTTAGATAGCCAATCCTCTATCCATGCCAGAATATTACCCCCAATCCCGTGATTTTTTATCTTAAGCAATAATCTTTTGTGTGGCACCTTGTCAAATGCCTTCTGGAAGTCTAAATACACTACGTCCACTGGTTCCCCTTTATCCACCCTATATGTTACTTCCTCAAAGAACTCCAGCAAATTTGTCAAACATGGCTTCCCCTTCATAAAACCATGCTGACTTTGTCCTATTAAATTATGATTATCCAAATGTCCTGTTATTGTCTCCTTAATAATGGACTCCAAAATGTTACCTACCACAGATGTTAGGCTATAGTTTCCAGCCTTTTGTCTACTGCCCTTTTTAAATAAGGGTGTTACATTAGCAGTTTTCCAGTCTGCCGGGAGTCTTGGAAAATTATTACCAATGCATCCACAATCCCTACTGTCACTTCCCTCAAGACCCTAGGATGTAAGCCATCAGGTCCAGGTGATTTATCCGCCTTGAGTCCCATTATTTTACTGAGTACCACTTCCTTAGTGATTTTGATCGTATTTAGCTCCTCCCCCCCCCTATAGCCCCCTGTTTGTCCAGTGTTGAGATACTCTTAGTGTCCTCTACTGTAAAGACTGATACAAAATATTCATTCAGTGTTTTTGCCATCTCCATATTTCTCACCATTAATTTCCCGGTCTCATCCTCTAAGGGACCAACATTTATTTTAGCCACCCTTTTTCTTTTTGTATAACTATAAAAACTCTTACTATCTGTTTTTATATTTTTTGCTAATTTACTTTCATAATCTATCTTCCCTTTCTTAATCAATCTTTTTGTTATTTTTTTGCTGTCTTTTAAAGTTTTCCCAATCCTCTATCCTCCCACTAGATTTGGCTATCTTATATGCCCTTGTTTTTAGTCGAATACTATCCTTAATTTCTTTACTTAGCCACGGATGGCTGTCTTTTCTTTTACACCCTTTTCTTCTCAGTGGAATATATTTTTTTTGGAAGTTGTAGAATAACTCCTTAAATGTACACCACTGATCATGTATCGTCTTACCCTTTAATCTATTTTCCCAATCCACTCTACTCAATTCCGCTCTCATACCTTCATAGTCTCCTTTATTCAAGCTTAGCACGCTTGTTTGAGATCCAACCTTCTCACCCTCTAATTGAATATGGAATTCAACCATGTTATGGTCACTCATTCCAAGGGGATCCTTTACTAGGACATTTTTAATTAATCCTGTCTCGTTACACAGGACCAAATCTAAGGTTGCTTGCCCCCTGTTCGGTTCAGTTACATACTGCTCAAGAAACCCAATAGAGGGTTATGCTGATAGAATTAGATGAGGAAGGATGGGAGGAGGCTCGAGTGGAGCATAATCGTTGGCATGGACTGATTGGGCCGGATGCCCTGTTTCTGTGCTGTATATTCTATGTAATTCTATTTAATTCAAACATTTACTTACATATTCTGCTTCTCTTTTCTGTCCCCATGGAGATTTCTCTATTAATAATGTTTCTTTGTGAGTGATTATAACTTTTAAGAACATAAGAATTTGGAGCAGGAGTAGGCCACACAGCCCCTCGAGCCTGCTCCATCATTCAATAAGATCATGGTTAATCTTCAACCCCTCAACTCCACTTTCCCACCCGATCCCCATGTCCCTTGATTCCCCGAGAGTCCAAAAATCTATCTATCTCAGCCTTGAATATATTCAATGATTCAGCATCCACAGCCCTTTGGGGTAGAGAATTCCAAAGATTCACAACCTCTGAGGGAAGAAATTCCTCCTCATCTCAGTCTTAAATGGGTGACTCCTTGTCCTGAGACTATGCCCCCAATTCTAGTCTCTCCAGCCAGGGGAAACATCCTCTCAGCATCTACCCTGACAATTCTCCTCAGAATTTTATGGCCTAGAAATTCAGTATCGCCACGTTTGGGGCGCTACAGTCAAGCGTGCACTAAATTTAGCGCCCGGCACAACTTAGCACCACCTTCAGCGAAATTGAGTTGCATCACCCCAAGAGGTTCTTGCTGCGCTAAAGCAGGCACTGCACGACTATCCTAAGGCGCTAAGCCGGAGAGGCGAGGCGCTACCACCAAGGGCGGGTGCAGCGCAGGTGCGGCCTGTTAGCGATTGCAGGCAGACACGCTGGCGCCGGTCACCTCTTAAAGGGGGAGGGTCGATTTGGCTTGCAGCCACGCCCTGCACATTGGAGCCCTGATTCTAGGCCTGGACAGACCTGCTGCGACATCGTTACGCCTACGACCATGGAGAGGGCCAGGGAGCGAGCGCGGCGCTTCAGTGAGGGGGCCCTGAAGGTTCTGGTTGGCGCAGTGGAGCGCAGGCGACCTATCCGCTTTCTGGACAGTGGCAGGAGGCCACTGCCCAACGAATATCGAAAAGCTTGGAGGGAGGTGGCACACAGAGTGACCTCCAGCAGCATGGTACCTAGGACCCCAACGCAATGCAGGAAGAAGTTCAACGACCTCACTCGGGTTGTCAAGGTGAGTACCCTTTCCAGTATCCTCTTCATCCCTGCATGTGCACCTCACTTTATGGCCAAAGGGTCCTGCAAGCCCCAATGCCCAGCCCTCATCCAAGACCTATGGGCCTCTCATGAAAATCACATGCACAATCACCACTTTACACACTGTAAGGGCTATTCGACCATGGGAAGCAGTGCAGCCAAGATCAGGGCTTCACACTGTAAGGGCTAGTCCACCATGGGAGGCAGTGCAGCCAAGATCCGGGCTTCACACTGTAAGGGCTATTCTACCATGGGAGGCCTTATCCCCGGAGGGAGAGTGTGGCCTCCAGTCCTGCTACAGTGAGCGCAGAGGAGGTGCAGCTCCTTGCAGAAATGGGCGCCCAGGCGGAGCGCAGGCACACTGAGCTCATGGCTGCAGTGGCAAGGATGCCTGACTTCATAGAGTCACTGGCAAGGAGTGTACAGGAATTCGGGGCAGCACAGGCGGCTTCCAGCCAAGTGCTTAGTCATGCCATGCAGTCACTGGCTGGTCTGATGCAGACACAGATCAGGGCCACACGAGCACTAACTGCTGCCACCCTCGCTGGATCGGGCAGGATTCGCCGGGGCCCTCACCGCGCCGCAGCAGGCCAGCAGTCTGTGCTTCAGCAGATTGCTGCACATGGTTCAGTGTTGCCCCATGCAAGCGCCAGTGTCTCGTCCAACCAGGGAGTGCCTGTGCTCTGTCAGGTTGGCAGTATTCCTGCTGCCAACACTGTCACTCCTCCACTGCAGCTGCCACCACCCGTAGGACAGACTGCTGCCGCCCAAGCAGAGTTGGAGCAGTCAGCAGCCGGGCCCTCCAGGCCCAGAGCTGGTCCAGGCCGTTCCCCCAAGGGCATCTGCCGACTTACTATCTGACCCTCAGCAGCCTTCCCCCAACCTTGCTGCAGCCACTGGGGTCCCATTGCGGAGGAGCTGCAGGGTGGGAAGGGGCCAATCTCGGAAGCGAGGCAGATCACCCTTGCAGGCCAAAAAGTAGGAGGTGTGGCAAAATGCTGTGTTTTTTTTTGTGAAGGCCGAGGATCATGGTCATTTTTGTTTAACTCTTTTGTTCATTGTTTCCAGGTTGTGAGAGCCAGTTATGTGTCTGACTGTTTTTTTGGGGGTTTCTCTGTATTTGTTTGTCATGCGGGAAGGGCACAGAGTTTGTTAAATAAATAATTGTCTTTATTCAGATTGTGCATGTTTGCACTTTGAACTATTTGTTGCTTTGACCGGCTCAGGGTTTGCGGAGCAGGTCCATTCATGTTCTTTCAATGGCACAAGCCATTCCCTGAGAGGGGGCCTAGAACCAACTTGCAATAAGCCGCTGACGGACGGCCCTTGCACTTTGTGCCTCCCTCCCGTCTTGGTGCTCCATCTCCTCCTCCTCCTCCTCCTCTGGTGGTCCTCCAATGTCTGCTGGCAGTGGCTGAGTACTGAGGATAGCCAGGTTGTGCAGCATGCAGCACACTACAACGAAATGGGAGACTTGCTCAGGCGAGTACTGAAGGGCTCCCCCGGAATGGTCCAGACAGCAGAACCGTTGCTTTAGCATGCCAATTGTGTGCTCAATGATGGTCCTGGTCGCTTGATGGCTGTCATTGTATCGCTCTTCAGCAGGGGTGCTGGGCGCACGAAGCGGGGTCACCAGCCAGGTGCACAAAGGATAGCCCTTGTCCCCGAGAAGCCAGCCTCCTGGGTGAGCCGGGGCTTTGAAAAGGTCTGCCAAAGAAGTCTGGTGCAGGATGAAGGCATCGTGGCTGCTGCCTGGAAAGCGGGCATTGACAGCTACTATCAGCTGCCTGTGGTCACACACCAACTGCACGTTCAACGAATGGAACCCCTTCCGGTTGCGGTAATCCTCGGTATTCTCTAGAGGTGCTCGCAAAGCCACATGCATGCAGTCAATGGCGCCCTGGAACATGGGGAAGCCCGCTATTCTTGCAAATCCCATTGCACGCTCCTGCTGCTTGTCCAGGGTCATGGGGAAGGAAATGTACTGATGTCTCCTTTTGAAGAGTGCATTCGTGACTTGGCGGATGCAGCAATGCACCGCGAACTGGGAGGCATTGGCAATGTCCCCAGTAGCGGATTGGAACGAGCCGGTGGCATTGAAGTTCAGAGCCACCGTCACCTTCACTGCCACCGACAGAGACGTCCTGCTCCTCAGCTGAGGCTGCAGATCTGTCTGAAGCAGGTGGCAGATCTCAGTGACCACCTCCCTTCTGAATCGAAGCCTCCAAATACACTGCTCCTCAGACATGTTGAGGTATGAGAACTGCTGGCGGTATACCCTGGGAGGGTAAGGCCTCCTGTGCCAATGCCTGTTGGCCCTCCTCCATCTGGCCATGATTGGCACTCCCTCTCGGCGTCTCTGAGTCCTCTCAATGCAATGGAGAAACCCAACGTTTCCACCCATTGCAGCCCCCATTATGTGTGGCCACTCAAGGCTATGGCACTGAAAAATCAATCCAACTGCAAAGCTCTGGGCTGAAGCCAGAAGTACCTGTGCGAGCGCTGAGTCAAAGCAGAAAGCTCTCTCCCTTTGTCTCTCTGCAAATCTCTCTCTCTCTCACACAGAAGGAGTGGTCCAAAATGGCTACCACAAAGAAGGCAGGACGAGCCCCCTTTAAATAGCGCCCCCCCAGCCCCACAGCGACTGAGAACCGTTCCACTCAACCAGTCGCTGGGAGCGCCAGGCGGAAAGAAGGGGGGCGCCACTGAAGTTCCGGTTCGGGGCGCACCAAGGGCGTTGCACCATGAAATGACGTCAGGATCTGCGCGCGCAGCTGAGCGGGCGTTGCGGTTTTGCGCCGCCGCTAAATGTCCACTCAAGTTTGCGAGAGGCGCAGATCGCGCCGTGCCCGGGCGCTAGTCGCTTCGCGCCCCACTTATCACCCTCTTAAGGCGCTAGCGGCTGGCGCTACCAACTGAATTTCTAGGCCTATATGTTTCAATTAGATCACCTCTCATTCTTCTAAACTCCAGAGAGTCTACTCAATCTCTCCTCATAGGACAACCCTCTTATCCCAGGAATCAATTTAGTGAACCTTCATTGCACCACCTCTGTTGTGCTTTTATTTACAAATCCCAGTTTATGAGAAATACCAGCAACTAATATTCATACAGCTAGATCCTGTTTATCAAGCTCAAACAAATATCAACATGAATACCTCAGAATAATGTGCTCAAGCATCTTTCAGCTTTATAATAGAATCCATTTTAAATAATAAATAACAAATAATAATCTTTTCAATTTTCCTGCAATGTACACTATACGTTCCACTCCGTTACCTGGACTCCCCTCAGATTAAGATTCATTAATTCAGATTTTAAAAATCAAGGTTTTTCAAGGCAAATTGACATATGGCTTCAAAGGCAGGCATGGGATCAGACAGATCCCGGCCAGTGGAGCCAGGTAATTCAAAATTCTGCTTGAAATTGATCTTTCCCCAACACACCGGCCACTGCATAAAGCAGGCAAGCTAACTAGATCTAAAGCTCCTACTTTAAACAAATCTGCCCGATTTCAAGGGAGAATATAAAATCGAACGGGATGTATAACAGGCATCCAACCTGAACCGGTCCTGTTCCCACTAATCAGTTTAGGTTAAAATCAGTCCTTAAATGTCTGTCTTACAAGCCTTAGATATGAAATGTTGTTCTTTTCCCATGCTCCAGTACAACCTTGCATATTGGTCAAACCTATGTAGACATTCATCCATTCAATTAAAGAGGTGTAACTTTTGGTGTAGATTAGTTATTATTTAATTACTAGTCGTGTTATAATGATTTAAAAAATTCCAGTGGGTTGTCAAGCACTCCTTCTGTACTGCACTGGAGTGTCAGACTAGATTTTTGTACTTAAGTCTCTGGAGTGGGACTTGAACCCACAACCTTCTGACTCAGAGGCAAGGGTGCTACCAACTGAGTCACAGCTGACAAAAAAGGTGACCGGCATGCTGCCAATAATCTATGAAGAAATGACAGAGAATCTCCCTTTTACCTGATGAGGTCTGTGCATGGCAGTGCTGTTACAGTTCTTGCACGGGCCCCTCTTCCAGGTCAGTCCCAGTGCCCCCCTCGAACGACTTCAGAAGGCTGGATGCCAGAGCCGAACTGGTATCCCCTGTTTCCAGCTTTCTTGTAATACAAGTGGGAGAAAACGTGGCTGTGCCTCTGTCATTCACTAGTGTCCTCATGCCCTTTCTCAGAACTAATAATTTATTCACCATACCACACAACTGCATGCATTATAGGCTAAATGAGAAAGGAGCTCAAAAGATTGTCAGTACAGATTAACCTATCAGTTTGTTGCGCTTTCACAAGTAATAGACACTTTGGGAGGAATTTTAGCCTACAAAAAGTGTGGGTTTGTAGTGTGGGGGTAGATAAATGGTTAAAAATCAGATTCACGACCTGAATCCGCCTCCAACCCGCCCACTTCCGGTTTTTACGGAGGCAGGAGGGGAGGCAGGACGGAGGCGGGCAGCCAACCCACTCCCAGGAGGCGGGCAGCCAACCCACTCCCAGGAGGCGGGCAGCCAACCCACTCCCAGGAGGCGGGACATCAATTTCAATATAATGAGGCGCAAAGCCTCTTTTTTAACCACTATTTTGTTTATAACTCTAGGTGGGCAGATTTTACACAATTCTTAAAACTATGCAGTTACAGCAAGGAGGGGACTGCTGGATCCAGAAGATAAGTGCCTTTGTACTTAACTCCTGGATCCAGGGTCCCTATCTAACCCACCCCCGCAATCAGAGAACCCCTCACGAGACATCCGATCACCCACCCAGGCCTCCCTCCACCACCCAGCCCCCCCCCCAGCACCGATGATGCTGAGGCAGGCCACGATCCTGTGGTGGCCACCCACGATCTTCCCTTCACCCTGATCATCTGGCCCTAATCCTCTCGCCCCACCCCCCCAATCATCTGCCCGAACCCCCCCCACGATCCTTTTAACAGCCCAGCCTGACCCCCGATCATCTGCACCAACCCGGCCCCCCCCCAATCCTTTTAACTGCCTGGCCCCCACGCGAACCCTCTCTCCCTCCTCTGTGCGTAGTGCCACAGGCCTGCCCGCCCGCAGCCAGCCAGCCTCTCAATCTGGCTGGCTGTGGGTGGGAAACCGAGGCCTCGCATGCAAATCAGGCCCTGCTGTTGAAGTCGGCAGGGCCTGTGGGAAACCCGGCCTCCAGGGTTTCCCGACAACCTCGGCGCCCCGCCTCCAACCCACCCTCCTCCTTAAAATCCAGTCCTTCCTGTTCAATTCTTTAATGTTTGCTTGTTGAGTTTTGCCCCAGGACCATAGCTCAGTAAAACATTGGGGCTGTGGTCACAGAGCTAAAAAGATATGAATAGATCAGTAAAATCAAGACCACAGTGGAGCTCAACACTGCCATTCTGAAATACCCCGCTGGATCTTACCTGCAACAGTATACATTCATAGCCAGACAATTAGATTATGGCTGATCTGTATCTTGCCTAACAAGAATTTATCAATCTCAGTAGTGAAATATTTAAATGACCCCAGCCTCAACAGCTTTATGGAGGAGTGATTTCCAGATTTCCACTACCCTTTGTTTTTTTTTATATTAGTTCATGGGCGTCGCTGGCAAGGCCAGCATTTATTGCCCATCACTAGTTGCCCTTGAAAAGGTAGTGGTGAACTGCCTTCTTGAACCGCTGCAGTCCGTGTGGTGAAGGTACTCCCACAGTGCTGTTAGGGAGGGAGTTCCAGGATTTTGAACCAGCGACGATGAAGGAACGGCAATATATTTCCAAGTCAGGTTAGTGTGTGACTTGGAGGGGAACTTGCAGGTGGTGGTGTTCCCATGCGTCTGCTGCCCTTGTCCTTCTAGGTGGTAGAGCTTGTGAGTTTGGGAGGTGCTGCCAAAGAAGCCTTGGCAAGTTGTTGCAGTGCATCTTGTAGATGGTATACACTGCAGCCACGGTACGCCGGTGGTGGAGGGAGTGAATGTTTAAGGTGGTGGATGGGGTGCCAATCAAGCGGAATGCTTTGTCTTGGATGGTGTTGAGCTTCTTGAGTGTTATTGGAGCTGCACTCATCCAGGCAAGTGGAGAGTATTCCATCGCACTCCTGACTTGTGCCTTGTAGATGGTGGAAAGGCTTTGGACAGTCAGGAGGTGAGACCCTCACCGCAGAATACCTAGCTTCTGACCTGCTGTTGTAGCCACAGTATTTATATGGCTGGCCCAGTTAAGTTTCTGGTCAATGGTGACCCCCAGGATATTGATGGTGAGGGATTCGGCGATGGTAATGCCATTGAATGTCAAGGGGCGGTGGTTAGACGTTCGCTTGTTGGACATGGTCATTGCCTGGCACTTGTGTGGCATGAATGTTACCTGCCACTTATCAGCCCAAGCCTGAATGTCGTCCAGGTCTTGCTTCATGTGGGTATGGACTGTTTCATTATCTGAGGAGTTGCGAATGACACTGAATACTGTGCAGTCATCAGTGAACATCCCCACTTCTGACCTTATGATGGAGGGAAGTATATTGATGAAGCAGCTGAAGATGGTTGGGCCTAGGACACTGCCCTGAGGAACTCCTGCAGTGAAGAAATGCATTCTGACATCATCCTTGAATGGCCTAGCTCTAATTTTACGGTTGTCCCCCCTTGTTCTGGACTCCCGCCCACCCCCCTCCCCCCAACAGAGTAAATAGTTTCTCTCTATCTACCTTATCAAATCCTTTAATCATTTTAAACACCTCAATGAGATCAGCCCTTAATCTTCTATACTCCAGGGAATACAAGTTTGGTCGCAGGCAATGTTCCCATTGAGCTGTGCAGCCGTCTGGCATTGCAGCTGTCTGCAAGTCCCACGCAGGCTGCTTGCCAGCTTCTCAATATGAAAAACTGAGATTTGTATAGACCACACAGCCCATTAAAGGGGCCGTGTGCCCCCCAAAAATTTAAGGGAACATTGATTGCAAGTGCTTAAAGTTAAGGAGGCCTGATTTAAATAAGCTTCTGCAGTCACAGGTGCCTTCTCAGTTTATCGTGGGGTATAGTTTTGTGAGAATAGATTGTTTGTGATCATGACTTTGATGCTCTTCACTTGGAAAAGGAGAAGTCGATGATGGATGCTGCTTTAGCTGCACTGCATTAGGCTAAAAAAGAGGAGGAAGAGGAGCACCAGCGGCAAGGGCGTGCTGAGGAGGGAGCTGTAGGTGGACCGTAGAGAAACCAGCAACAGAGGGCCTGTGCGAGCAGAAGGCCATTCCCACCTAATAGGGTGGACAGACAGAGACTCAGCTTCATTGACTTCTCCAAGGAGCATTGCTTTCGGAGGCTTTGAATACCACAACACGCAGTCACTGACCTCTGCAGCCTCCTCAAGGAAGATCTTGTGCTATGCCAATGGCAGTGAAAGTCAACACTGTCCTCAATTTCTTCGCACTTGGATCATTCCAGGCAGCGACAGGATACATGTGTTGCGGTTGTCCACACACAAATGCATTAGGCAGGTGACGGATGGATTATTTGCCACGGCAAGCAGATGTATCAACTTTGTTTGTGATGACAACAGTCAGACTGTGCCAGCATTGGGGTTTGCATATCTGGCTGGCTTCCCACAAGTGCAGGGTGTCATAGATTGCACATATGTGGCTATCAGACCACCCCTGACCAGCCCTGACCAGCCAGGTGCATTTGTAAACTGCAAGGGTTTCTGCTCTATAAATGTTCAGCTCATCTACAATCACAAGAAAAGGTTCATGCAGGTGTGCACACAATTTACAGGGAGTCGAGTATCCTCACCATGTTTCAGCCTGGGGCCAATCTCAAAGGATGGCTGCTTGTGGACAAGGGCTACCTCCTTCTATCATGGCTCATGACACCTCTCAGGCACCCCACCACTTAACAGCAGGAGAGGTATAACAGCAGCCACATGCCCATGAGGTGCGCCATCGAACAGGCCATTGGGATGCTCAAGCTGAGGTGCCTGAGAGAAGGAGCATGGAGCATGGAACTGGTCCGATTGTTGCTGATGAAAGTGTAGTGGAGGTGAGGAGTGCAGTGAATGGAGTAGGATTGACAAGCGAGAGTGAGAGGGGGTGCATTGCAGGATTTGGGTGAATAACGCTGTCTACTGACCTTTCCTGACGTACTCAGGTTTATGACACTGTCTCCATGACCTCATCGTTACACTCCTGCTGCCGACTTTTTCTACCACTTCTACCCACACCACCTTCGTTGTGGCAGCTGTTTATTTCCCGGCTTGTGGGAAATTGAACATCTCTCCTGGCCCTTACAGCACCCAGCAGATCCTCCAGGGAAGCATCAGTAAATTGGGAGGTGACCTTCCCTCTCTTCGCAACCATATATTCTTCAACTTTTCCTCTGTTTAGATACCTCCAAACCTCTGCCTACATTTCAGTGCTGCACTGGGTTTGTAAGTTGGCACCCGGAAATTGCACTATGCAGGTTTGTGGCACGCCCGCTGATGCGCAGTGAGGACGCAAAGCTGGCAGTGATATTCAAATGATGCCTGGCCATTACAATTACCCAAGCTTCCCCATCACGCAATGTTGCAGGCTCATCACACGCTAGTGCACCCCCCCCCCCCCACCCCGCCAATGCTCTGATCTCATCTCTGGGTTAATATCGGAGCCTTTGGGCTGGATTTTGTCAATGGGAAGCTTTTGGAGGTGGGACTGCTGCTTGCCGGCTTTCAATCCCGCCTCCACCAACTTCTGGCCACCCAGCGGGATTTTCCCCTGATTGACCTTGTTAAGCCCACTCAGCGGGCTCAGCAGGCCAATTAGGGGGAAGTCATTGACAGAGCACGCCAACATATGATGTGCCATCTGTCAAGATTTTTTGAAAGAAGAAATGTCAGCATTTGACAGCTCTGTGAAGCTGTCAAACAGTAACATTCTGTGTAGTTTGATGAGTCCTTGTGTTAAGGACTCATCTAACCTTTCAACTTTGCAGAAATCACCTGGTTGCTGGTTCAGAGGATCCAACAGCCAGTCTGTGAAATCTACAATGGAGATGTCGGGACTCCGGCTTCTCAGCGGCTGAAGGCTGTAGGCAGAAACAAAGGTAAGTGAACATTTTCTAACACTTTACACTTGCCTTACATACTTACCACTCCACACTTGCACCCATCACTCACCCCTACATCACACTTTCAGACCTCTTCGACCCCCGCAGAACTCCTGCTCGTCTCCTCCACCCTGGCGGAGTTCCCTGATAGCGGGAAGTGTGCACTTGGGAAGGTAAAATGGGAATAATCCTATTTTCTGCCTGTTAACTACCTGTTAACAGGCAGTTAATAGGCTTTAATCCCTTTCCCACCTCGAGGAGACGGGACCCGGGGCAGGACGGCTTCCTGCCTCCTGGCAAGAGGGCACGGAGGTGGGATGGGGGCGGGTTTGCCACCCACCCTCAAATTCTGCAACTTTACCGGCAGTCCCGCCTCCATACCCGCCTCCTTGGGCTGACAAAATCCAGCCCTATATGTGTGAAGTACATTGTGGCTGTGATTTTGTCATCGGTGTCGGGTTGGGTGCGGGATAGCTGGCTTCTGGCTTCCAGTCCTGCCCCCAGCTGCATCCGCTCCACAGACATGATTTGACCTTGTTTGACCTTGTTAAGCCCGCCCTGCAGGCTTGCCAGCCAATTAACAGGAGGCGGGTCTGATGACGTCTTTGATGATGCGTCATCTGCCGGTTTCCTTAAAAGGACCATGCACAATTTTATTTTGACAGTTGATTTCTCAGTGTTTGACAGCATTGAGGTGCTGAAAACACTGACAATCACTGCCCAAAGGTGACCTCTTGCACCCATGCTCTCCACTGACTCCCTCCATAGGCTGGAATAGATGGCAGCTGCAGGTGAGGTGACAGAAGTGATCTGTCACTGGTGAGAGAGGTTCTCCCAATGAGGTGGCACTGGACACATAGTTGGATTTAAAAACTTGTAAGTTAAAGAAATCTGTAAATGTTTTAAAAATGCAGTACCCAACATTTTCTTTGCTCTGAAACTCACCATGTGCAATATTAGATCCTTCACACCACTTCTGCAGCTGTCATCATTCCACAAACATTACAGCAGACTCACAACACGTCACACTTACCTGGTGTGGTGTCTAGACGTCGGGAAACCCGACCCAGAAGCGGGAAAATCCAAAAACAGGCTAAAAACTACTGGCAATTACCTGTTAATAGGCAGGTAATTGCCTTTAATCCACTTCCCGCCGCTAGGTGTCAGGTCCATTCACAAATCGGGGACCCGGCACTTGGGAAAGCTGTTTGGAGGCGGGTTGATGGCAGGATCGCAACCCGCTGTCAATCAAAATGAACTTAACCTCGGACCTGCCTCCAATCCCGCCCTCTGAGCGCCGGCAAAATTGCGGCCAGAGTGTTGGTAGGTAGTACCATTTAACTATGAAATTGCAACTGGGTAAACTGCGTAAAGAGAAAGAAGTTTTTCTATAATTAACACATTTTTAGGTACGAAGAGCAAAATTATGTTATACATAATAGATACGAATGGTTTAAAAAGTTTTTAATAATTTTTGAAAAGTTCTTATGTCAGAAATTCCTGTACCAGTGTTGAACAGACCCCCTGATGTGAAATTAGAGTTTCTACAATTTTTCTGTAAATGTTGGTATTAAAAATTCAACAAATTACCACTTACAGCATAGTTCATAAAATAATAGAGTTAGATAGACAGATTAATTTTTTTGTGGTTAGCGGTCTAAGCCAGACATAGATTGAGGTCTGGAAAATGTTCTTGTGCCACGATCAGGAGGTTTGTTTATATTGCATCTCTACATCTGAGTTTGACTGTATTTAAATATGAGTAATTTACTTGTAGGACAGTTTCGAGTATATAGGTTTTTTTTATTAGCTTGTAATTTTCATGCTGTGGAATACTGGAATAATGCAATAGCGTTAACAGATCCGAAAGAATAATATATGCAAGAAAATATATGTGGTCAACTGTTCAGCTGCATGGCCTAGCTATTCACCCATAACCTGCAATGACTCATTACACCATATGTTTCTTTGTTTTGTTGGCAAGTGATTTGATTACTTTTGACTGTTACATGTATATGAAAGGATGGTGGGCTATGGGAGGGAGGGAAAGAGGCAGAAGTGAATGGATGTCAGGTGTTTTAAGGCTGGCTGGAGCTGATTGGATTTGACAAGCACTGTAGCCACTTGTGGTAATGGATGTCTCTGCCATAGCAGTGAAAAGGTGAAAAGGATTTAATTCCCCCTGAAAGAAGGAAACATGAGTCATTATTTAATTACTACCTTCAGTGAAAATCCCCCAGCATCCCATGTTGATTTATAGGCCTGTCTCTTACTTTTTATATTAATGAACAAACGGGGATTTTAGATCGACTGTGAATTACTTTGCTTCCTCTGATCTGCACAGAAGTTTACTTCACATCTCTTGAAATCCAATGCAAAGTAGGTAGTCAAAGTTAAGTATCTCTAATAAGAAATGAGATAGAAAATGCTCCCAAAATTCAAATTAATGAAATTGTTAGAGTAAAAATGTTATTAAAATGGTAATTTGTTATTTTAACACTTTTTACCATGGATAAAAATGTTGGAATAGCAGTAGTGAAGGAACAATTAGATAATTTCCACTCTGTACTTAATTTCCCCCAAAAATGTCAGGTTTACTGTGAACAGTCTATACTAATTTCCTGGCATGTATAAACTAATTTTCTTTCAAAGCTTGTCAATGTCAGGTACATTATTCATATAAAATTGAATTTGAAAAGTATATGAGTAACATTCTTAATGCTGTTGATGTTGAAAGCTGATATTATAGAGATTTGTTTCATAAATTAATGTTAGATATCTTGGCAGATAAATTAACTAGAGACGAAATAAAGCAGTAGGACTCATAAACTGAAACATTTTTCTCTCTGCTAATAACGCAACTACATTTCCTATGGAATTCCTTGTTGGTAACTAGTTAATGCTAAATGTAATGACAATTTATATTTGCTTTCTTTCCAGCAATAAGAAACACAAGTTTACTATGTTTCCCTAGGTGGTAACTGGTCAAAGTCATATAGGTTGACAATTTCTATATTAGTACAACATTAAGTACGCTATAGATAAACCACCAGACCACTTATAATGGAGAACTCAACCTAACAAATCTAAAAACCATTATCAAGTGTGGCAGTGGGTCAATAGTGTGGAAAAAAACTCATTCTTGTCTCTAAACCTTCAGTTGTCTTTAGACTCAGATGCTGACAGTTTGACTATAATCACTTTTTCACCACAGGGAGCTCCTAAAGCTATTTAATTTGCATCTGAATCCATTGCCTTTCTCCCTGTCTGCTTTTCTGGAAAGTAGCTTTAATAATTCAATAAAAATGCACATATGTCCAGTGGTTTTTCTTTCTTTTTCTTTTAAGAGACAAGTCTTTGGAGATTCTTGATGCAATTCATAATGATCCATAGCACGAGCAATTAGAAATCCATTACAGTCATCTTTGGAATTCTTGGGCTAGATGGGGATTTGGTTTTCATATATTTAGCAAATTTTACAACAACATTTGAAAAACATGTTGCAGTAATATGTACAGATTTAAAGTCGTGTTGGAGTCGACAGAAATCAACAGGCTGAGACTTTTCTTTAAGCAAAAACAAAACGTGTCTTACTTTAATCAATCTCCACGAGGTCTGAAGGCTCAGCCTCGTGCAGGGGCTATGACGTCATCACGCAACCGACGTCATCACGTCATCACGTTCCCAACGCTCTTAAAGGGACCCTGCACCAATAACCCAACCCAACATGTACATATCACAACATTGCTATACAAAGTGAATTGTGTTTAGGTACATATAACAGCATTGGCTATACATTGTGTTATTGTCCCTATGTGGTCTCTGCCACAGTCGCACATTTAAATAACATAAAGAACAAGTCTTGCTATCAGGAATCCTTCTAATAACAACAAAAACTTGCATTTATATAGCACCATTAACGTAGTAAAACATCCCAAGGTGTTTCACAGGAGCGTTATCAAACAAAATTTGACACCGAGCCCTGTAAGAAGATATTAGGACAGATGAGAGGTAGGTTTTAAGGAGTGTCTTAAAGGAGGAAAGACAGGCAGAGAGGGGTGGTTTTCACCAGCACTGACTGGGTGTAATCTGGCAGAGTGGATCGCCTGCCCATTTTAGAATCTGTTCAACTTTTATCCTTGCCAACCTTAAGGTTTTTCAAAATTGCCAATTTAGCGCCAACTTGTGCCACACTGTGTCATTTTGTGTTGTGGACTTATGCACACTAAGAACTACTTGGTTGCCCAAATGAAATTAATAGTACACCATCCCACCATCCCATCTCACCATCCCATATGACATCAGCGCCGACCTGTATGGCTGCTGTTTTACGAGCTCCTCCCCAACTGGTATTTTAATGTTGTATTTAATGTATTTAATGTATTTAATATTGTATTTTAATATATCGTACTGTTAGTTTTTAGTATTCTACTGTTTAGTATTTAGCACTCTAGTTTTAGTATTAGTAATTTAGTTGTTTTTAAAAAAATATTCTACTGTTTAACCGACCTGCATGGCTGCTGTTTTATGAGCTCCCCAACTGGTATTTTAATGTTGTATTTAATGTATTTAATGTTGTATTTTAATATATCGTACTGTTAGTTTTTTTAGTATTCTACTGTTTAGTATTTAGCATTCTAGTTTTAGTATTAGTAGTTTAGTTGTTTTTTTAAAAAATATTCTACTGTTTAACCGACCTGTATGGCTTATGAGGGTAGCCGCTGTTTTACGAGCTCGTCCACAACTTTCCACTTTATTTATTATTGTATTGTTATTATTAAACAATTTTGTAAGTACTGTTCCTTCACTTATCCGCTACGACCATCAATCACTTCTGGACATAAGATCGTCCGGAGATATAGGACCTACCCCCGATCTTTCGAACTGGGATTCTGCTGCTACTACCATCTACCCTCCCACCTGCTTACCTGACTTAATTCCTGTTATCAGGAAGCGACGACGGCGCAAGTGGGGCAGACGAGCAGGTGCATTAGTGAAGCTGAGGCAACATGAACACCACCCCCCCTTTCCGAGTATTCTCCTGGCGAATGTGCAGTCACTGGACAATAAGCTGGATGAACTCAGAGGGAGGCTCACCTTCCAGCGAGACATTAAGAACTGCAATGTCTTGATTTTTACTGAGATTTGGCTTGATCCATTGGCACCAGCTTCGGCCATTCAACCAGAGGGATTCAACATTCACCAGCTAGACCGAACAAAGGACTCGGGGAAGAATAGAGGGGGTGGAGTATGCTTTATGATCAACAATTCTTGGTGTTCCGACGTGGAACTACTTACATCTTCTTGTTCACCCGATCTTGAACACCTGATGATCAAATGCCGACCCTTCTACCTCCCGAGAGAGTTCTCATCCGTGATCATTACAGCGGTGTATATTCCACCACAGGCCGACGCAAATAGGGCACTAAACGAGCTGTATGGGATCATTAGCAGGCTTGAAACTTCCCATCCAGAGGCTGCATTCATCGTGGCTGGCGATTTCAACAAAGTCAATCTGAAGAAAGTACTGCCTAAATACCATCAGCATATCACTTGCCCAACGCGAGCCAAGAACACACTAGATCACGTTTACACTCCATTCCGGGATGGATACAAGGCCCTCCCCCGCCCTCCCTTCGGCAAATCAGATCACGACTCCATCCTGCTGCTACCCACCTATAGGCAGAAACTGAAACAGGAAAAGCCTGTGATGAGATCTCTACAACGCTGGTCGGATCAATCAGACGCTATGTTACAAGACTGTTTTGATTCCACTGACTGGGATATGTTCCGGAATGCCTCGGACAATGACATCAACACATATACAGATTCAGTCATTAGTTTCATAAACAAGTGCATAGACGACGTTGTTCCGAGGATTGTTGTACGAACATTTCCCAACCAGATACCATGGGTAAATGGCAATATCCGTGCTATGCTAAAAGCACGATCCATCGCATTCAACTCTGGGGACATGGATGAGTACAAGAAATCAAGGTACGACCTCAGAAAAACTATCAAAAATGCAAAAAGACAATACACGGACAAAGTGGAGTCACACTATCATAGCTCAGATTCACGAAGGATGTGGAGTGGACTACAATCTATTACAGACTACAAAGGGAAACCCAACTGTGTCATGCCCAGCAATGCCTCTCTCCCGGATGAGCTTAACACTTTTTACACCCGGTTTGAGGCCAACAACAACTGGCCTGTTACAAGGGCGCCCGCGGCTCAGGACGACCGGGTCTTCTCAATTTCCATGGCTGACGTGAGCAAGACCTTTAAGAGAGTGAACACCCACAAAGCACCCGGTCCAGATGGAATCCCTGGGCATGTCCTTAGAGCATGCGCTGACCAGCTGGCAGGCGTGTTTACGGATATATTCAACCGTTCACTGTACCAGTCTGTAGTCCCCACCCGCTTCAAGATGACATCGGTTATTCCAGTCCCCAAAAAGCTAATGTAACCTGTTTAAACGACCACCGCCCCATAGCACTCACTTCTGTCATCATGAAGTGCTTTGAGAGGCTGGTCAAAACCCACATCAACTCGTTACTACCTGACACACTGGACCCACTCCAATTTGCCTACCGCCCAAACAGATCTAGGGATGATGCCATCGCCACTGTACTGCACACTGCCTTATCACACCTGGATAAGAGGAACACCTATGTGGGAATGTTGTTCATTGATTATAGTTCAGCATTCAATACCATTATCCCCTCCAAGCTTGTCAACTAGCTCAGTGAGCTAGGACTTAACATCTCCCTATGCAACTGGATCCTGGACTTCCTGACGGGAAGACCCCAGGTGGTGAAAATAGGCAGAAACACCTCCTCCACACTGATCCTGAACACGGGAGCTCCCCAGGGTTGTGTGCTCAGCCCCCTTCTGTACTCCCTGTTTACTCACGATTGCGTGGCCACGCACAACTTCAACTCCATCATCAAGTTTGCTGATGACACTACCGTTGTAGGCCTGATCACAGATGGCGACGAGACAGGCTACAGGGAGGAGGTAAGAGCCCTAGGAGAACGGTGCAAGTACAACAACCTCTCCCTCAACATCAGCAAAACAAAGGAGATGATCGTGGACTACAGGAAGCGGCAGGGGGAGGGACACACCCCAATCTACATCGAAGGGGCCGAGGTGGAGAGGGTCAGCAACTTCAAATTCCTGGGTGTATTCATTACGGAGGACTTAACGTGGTCCCATCACATCGACGTTGTAACGAAGAAGGCATGTCAACGCCTGTTCTTCCTCAGGAGACTGAAGAAATTTGGAATGGCCCCCCAGATTCTCACCAACTTCTACCGGTGCACCATCGAGAGTATCCTGTCCAGCTGCATCACTACCTGGTATGGCAACTGCACCGCCACAGACCGCAAGGCTCTACAGATGGTAGTGAAAGCTGCACAACACACTATAGGAATTAAACTACCTGCTGTGCAGGATATCTACCCCGAGAGGTGCCGGGGGAAGGCCCTGAGAATCATTAAAGACGCGAGTCACCCCAGCCACAACCTCTTCGCCCTGCTCCCGTCCGGCAAGAGATACCGAAGCATACGGTCTCGTACCAACAGGTTTCGAAACAGCTTCTACCCCCAGGCCATAAGACTCATGAACGATTAATTTATTATTATTTATTACTGTTGTTTTGTTTATTATTACTGTCTTTCTATTAGTATTTCTATTAGTATTTTTATCATTGTTATGCCATATTTATTCCAATGTTGGGAGGACTCGTAAAAATCAACATTTCATTGTGCAGTACACACGTCTGCTGCATATATGACAAATAAAATTGAATTGAATTGAATTGAATTGAAGCTTGTAAAGTTGCATGAAAATTTTAGTTTATATGTTGAGTGTTGATAATATTAGGAGAAAGCATTAGACACTGTTTCTGCTTCCAATAGACTGTTAGTTGATACATATAATAAATATTACAAGATCATGAAGACATCCAAAATTAATGAGTGCACTATCTGATGTTAATTCAGCTCCATCACACTGTCAGGCTCAATAATTCCTCCCTGTTAGTTCCTTGATGGTGGTGTTAATGCTCACTATTCAAGGACAATTTGTTTTTTAAAACAAAGATGAGCAGATGAAAATAAAAAGTTGTGGAGGTCAAAATCCTTGGGTTAGGTGAATTCCATTGGGAGCAGCTGAGAATTTGGGGCAGAAGCCGGAACCATCAAGTTTCCACCACATTTCCACACTATCTGGGTTGGCACATGAGTCTTCTGCCGATGCACGTCTAGTGATGGAGCAGTAACTCCAGAATTTCGGGGCTGTGATTAAATACTTGATTTAAAAAAAAAATGTTATTGATGAGAATATTCCCTTTTTGAGAAGATTCTCACATTTGAGGTACCAGACCCTGTAAACGTTTTGCACCTTAAGCTCACATTGTAGGATTTACCACCTAGAATGTTTCTGGGACCAAAACAAAAATTGAACATTTGATGATCTGAGGAGAAATGAATCAAATTTTGCAGTTTTGTTGTGACTGCTACTGAAGTGTTTTTTTAGTATTTTGCATGAATATTTGATGTAGAAATGTGACATTTAATATTCATGCAAATATTATGACGTCATCGGTGTGCGCAGTGCCCCGGTTCTGCCCCGCTACCAGTCCGACCCCCATATTTAGTTGCGGCCGCCTCTTCCGCAGCGGCCGCAAACAACGATGTGAAGACCGGGCTGTGCTGCAGCCTTAGTGGCGCTAGTTAAGGCGGAGGTGCGGCAGTCCGCTTTTTCGGCGGCCGCCTGCCCGCACCTCCTTCCCTGGCCTCCTCCACCATCCCCCTCCGCGGCATTGCCGGCTGCTTTCCGGGAGCCCGGCACTTCTCCGTGGTGCCGGGCTCATTTGCCAGCACTAGCGAGCGGCGATCTCCGAGTTGCAGGCACCTCCCCCTTAAGAGAAGGAGGAGGCCTGCAGTACCGCAGCCTGCCGCTCCGCAGCGGGTGGCGCTGCGGCACCTACAGCGCTGAAATTCAGTTTCAGCGCCCCAAGCGGGGGCGGGCACACCCTGGAATAGCGCCCGGTTCCGACTTGGGGTGCAAAAACTGAATTTCTGACGGGCACAACTGGCTCCGCACGCAGCGCTAACTTTTGGGCGCTAGCCAGCTGGCGGGGCCAAAGTGAATTTCTAGCCCAAAGAGTTGTAGACTTACAGAGCCTGCCTCTGAAGCATGAGAATCGCTTTGCCCCTTTACAGCAAATCTACCATCCTATTTGAAAGTTCAATATTTATATCCTTTCTCAGTGGCATTTCCTTTGAAGTTTTCTGCTGATGTAAGCTAATTATCTCTAGTCATTTTTCTGCTGACCCCTGCTATTCTTATAGTCACCTCAGCTGGTAGCATTAAGAATCATGTCTCTACCTTTAGGTGTTCGAAGCTTGTCATAAAAAATGGTGTAACAGCAGGTGCATCTATTTGATGTCATTCTTACCAAGGTCTTCTGTTTGTGTCTTTTCACAACATGCAAATTAAAACACCACAACCAGGGTGATCTATGCAATTCTTGTTACCTCAGCTGGTTACAACACAGAATCATGTCTCCTGTGTTTCATTTGATGTCATTTTTACAAAGGCATATGTTTCTTAATTTTATGTGTTTCTTTCCG
Source organism: Somniosus microcephalus (assembly GCF_052327205.1). Taxonomy (NCBI): domain Eukaryota; kingdom Metazoa; phylum Chordata; class Chondrichthyes; order Squaliformes; family Somniosidae; genus Somniosus; species Somniosus microcephalus. The sequence goes on along the minus strand of NC_140987.1, from coordinate 140,956,302 downwards.
AAGTGTAATTTAGAACACCATAACAGGGTGTACCATTGTGTTCTTTCCAAAGCTTCAGACTTCAGGAGCCTCCAACCTCCTGTTTCAATAAGGTTATTGACTCAGTGTCAACAACTTATCTTATAGAAACATAGAAACATAGAAGATAGGAGCAGGTGTAGGCCATTCGGCCCCTCGAGCCTGCTCCACCATTCAATGAGATCATGGCTGATCATCCAAATTCAGTACCCTGTTCCTGCCTTCCCTCCATATCCCTTGATCCCTTTAGCCTTAAGAAATATATCCAACTCCTTCTTGAGGATGAGTTCATTGAGTGTATTAGGGATGGGTTTCTTGAGCAGTATGTAACTGAACCGACCAGGGGGCAAGCAACCTTAGATCTGGTCCTGTGTAACGAGACAGGATTAATTAAAAATGTCCTAGTAAAGGATCCCCTTGGAATGAGTGACCATAACATGGTTGAATTCCATGTTCAATTAGAGGGTGAGGAGGTTGTATCTCAAACAAGCGTGCTAAGCTTGAATAAAGGAGACTATGAAGGTATGAGAGCAGAATTGAGCAAAGTGGATTGGGAAAATAGATTAAAGGGTAAGACGATACATGATCAGTGGTGTACATTTAAGGAGTTATTTTACAACTTCCAAAAAAAGTATATTCCACTGAGAAGAAAAGGGTGTAAAAGAAAAGACAGCCATCCGTGGCTAAGTAAAGAAATTAAGGATAGTATTCGACTAAAAACAAGGGCATATAAGGTAGCCAAATCTAGTGGGAGGATAGAGGATTGGGAAAACTTTAAAAGACAGCAAAAAATAACAAAAAGATTGATTAGGAAAGGGAAGATAGATTATGAAAGCAAATTAGCAAAAAATATAAAAACAGATAGTAAGAGTTTTTATAGTTATATAAAAAGAAAAAGGGTGGCTAAAGTAAATGTTGGTCCCTTAGAGGATGAGACCGGGAAATTAATGGTGGGAAATATGGAGATGGCAAAAACACTGAATGAATATTTTGTATCAGTCTTTACAGTAGAGGACACCAAGAATATCCCAACACTGGACAAGCAGGGGGCTATAGAGGGGGAGGAGATAAACACGATCAAAATCACTAAGGAAGTGGTACTCGGTAAAATAATGGGACTCAAGGCGGATAAATCGCCTGGACCTGATGGCTTACATCCAAGGGTCTTGAGGGAAGTGGCGGTAGGGATTGTGGATGCATTGGTAATAATCTTCCAAAACTCCCTGGACTCAGCAAAGGTCCCAGCAGACTGGAAAACTGCTAATGTAACACCCTTATTTAAAAAGGGCAGTAGACAGAAGGCTGGAAACTATAGACCGGTTAGCCTAACATCTGTGGTAGGTAAAATTTTGGAGTCCATTATTAAGGAGACAGTAACAGGACATTTGGATAATCATAGGTTAATAAGACAAAGTCAGCATGGTTTTATGAAGGGGAAGTCATGTTTGACAAATTTGCTGGAGTTCTTTGAGGAAGTAACATACAGGGTGGATAAAGGTGAACCAGTGGACGTAGTGTATTTAGACTTCCAAAAGGCATTTGACAAGGTGCCACACAAAAGATTATTGCTTAAGATAAAAAATCACGGGATTGGGGGTAATATTCTGGCATGGATAGAGGATTGGCTATCTAACAGAAGGCAGAGAGTTGGGATAAATGGTTCATTCTCAGACTGGCAATCAGTAACCAGTGGTGTTCCGTAGGGGTCAGTGCTGGGTCCCCAACTCTTTACAATCTATATTAACGATTTGGAGGAGGGGACCGAGTGTAACATATCAAAGTTTGCAGATGATACTAAGATGGGAGGGAAAGTAGTGAGAGAGGAGGACATAAAAAACCTGCAAGGGGACATAGACAGGCTAAGTAAGTGGGCAGAGACTTGGCAGATGGAATACAATACTGGAAAGTGTGAGGTTATGCACTTTGGCAGGAAAAATCGTAGAGCAAGTTATTATCTTAATGGCAAGAAACTGGAAAGTACTGAAGTACAAAGGGATCTGGGGGTCCTGGTGCACGAAACTCAAAAGGTTAGTATGCAGGTGCAGCAAGTGATTAAGAAGGCCAATGGAATGTTGGCTTTCATTGCTAGGGGGATAGAATATAAAAATAGGGAGGTATTGCTTCAGTTCTACAAGGTATTGGTGAGACCGCACCTGGAATACTGCATACAGTTTTGGTGTCCATACTTAAGAAAAGACATACTTGCTCTCGAGTCAGTACAAAGAAGGTTCACTCGGTTAATCCCGGGGATGAGGGGATGGACATATGAGGAGAGGTTGAGTAGATTGGTATTCTACTCATTGGAGTTCAGAAGAATGAGAGGCGATCTTATTGAAACATATAAGATTGTGAAGGGGTTGGATCGGGTGGATGCGGGGAGGATGTTCCAGATGATGGGTGAAACTAGAACTAGGGGGCATAGTCTTAGAATAAGGGGCTGCTCTTTCAAAACTGAGATGAGGAGGAACTACTTCACTCAGAGGGTGGTAGGTCCATGGAATATGCTGCCCCAAAAAGCTGTCGAAGCTACATCATTACATAAATTTAAAACAGAAATACAGTTTCCTAGAAGTAAAGGGAATTAAGGGTTACGGGGAGCGGGCAAGAATTTGGACATAAGTTTAGGTGCGGATCGGTCATGGCCCTGTGGGTAGCAGAGCGGGCCCAGGGGCCGTGTAGCCTGATCCTGCTCCTGTTTCGTGTGTCTAATTCTGTTAGATTCAGGAGATAGTCCTGTCATAGTGGATTGGCGGTTAGGATCAGATCAGCCATGATCTTATTGAATGGCGGAGCAGGCTCGAGGGGCCAATTGGCCTACTCCTGCTCCTATTTCTTATGTTCTTATGTTCTTATGTTGAATATATTTAATGAATTAGCCTCTACTGCCTTCTTTGGCAGAGAATTCCACAGGTTCACCACTCCCTGGGTGAAGAAATTCCTCCTCATCTCTTTCCTAAATGGCTTACCCCTTATCCTTAGACTGTGACCCCTGGTTCTGGAATCCCCGACCATCGGGAACATCCTTCCAGCATCTAGTCTGTCTAGTCCTGTTAGAATTTTATAAGTTTTGATGAGATTCCCTTTCATTCTTCTAAACTCCAGCGAGTACAAGCCCAATCGACCCAATATCTCCTCATACGTCATTCCTGCCATCCCAGGTATCAGCCTGATGAATCTTCGCTGCACTCCTTCCATGGCAAGAACATCCTTCCTCAGATAAGGCGACCAAAACTGCACACAATACTCAAGATGTGGCCTCACCAAGGCCCTGTACAACAGCAGCAAGACATCCTTGTTCCTGTACTGAAACCCTCTCGCTACGAAGGCCAACATGCCATTTGCCTTCTTAACCGCCTGCTGCATCTGCATGCTTACTTTCAGCGACTGGTGCACAAGGACGCCCAGGTCCAAGGACCGATCCCTACGGTACCCCAGTAGTCACTGCCTGCCACTCGGAAAAAGAGCCGTTTATTCCAACTCTTTGCTTCTGTCTGCCAACCAGTTTTCTATCCAAGTCAATACCTTGCCCCCAATCCCATGTGCCTTAATTTTACACGCTAATCTCTTATGCGGGACCTTATCGAAAGCCTTCTGAAAGTCCAAATACACCACATCCACTGGTTCTCCCTTATCTATTTTACCAGTTACATCCTCAAAAAATTCCAGTAGATTAGTCAAGCACAATTTACCTTTTGTAAAGCCATGTTGACTTTGTCCGATCCGTTCACTTTTTTCCAAGTGCTCTGCTATTACATCCTTTATAATGGACTGTAGCATTTTCCCCATTACCGATGTCAGGCTTACCGGTCTGTAATTCCCTGTTTTCTCTCTATCACCCTTTTTGAACAGTGGTGTAACATTAGCTACCCGCCAATCTATGGGTACTGTTCCAGAGTCTATCGAAATTTGGAAGATGACCAGCAATGCATCTACTATTTCTAGGGCCACTTCCTTAATACCCTAGGATGTAGATTATCAGGCCCTGGGGATTTATCGGCCCTCAATCCCATCAATTTCCCTAACACCATTTCCCTACAAATACTGATTTCTATCAGTTCTTCCCTTTCATTAGACCCTATGTTCCCCGACATCTTTGGGAGTTTATTTTTGTCCTCCTTTGTGAAGACATAACCTCGGCCCCTATTACTTTTTTACTTATAATTTTTTTGCACCCCTTTGTTTTGGGTCTTCCTTTCCCCCCCCCTCCCCCTTTCCTTTTGTTTCTCCCTCCCACCTGGCAGCTGTCTCTTACCTGCCAGTACACTTCACACCTAATCTCAGCTGCCATTTGTCTCCAACGGCCTATTACCATCTCGTCTGGTTTCGAATACCTTTTATTGTCTCTTTTACTTCTTTTGTTCGATCGCAGCCCTGCCTTCGATCTATTTTATTTTCTTTCCAGTTTTGAAAAAGGGTTTCGACCCAAAACGTCAACTCAAATTTCTCTCCACGGATGTTGCCTGACCTGCTGAGTTTTTCCAGCATTTTCTGTTGTTATTTCGGATTTGCAGCATCTGCAGTATTTTGCTATCGTATGTATTTAATTGGCCTGCCATTTCTTTGTTCCCCATTATAAATTCCCCTGATTCTGACTGCAAGGGACCTATGCTTGACTTCACCAATCTTTTTCTCTTCACATATCTATAACAGCTTTTACAGTCAGTTTTTATGTTCCCTGCAAGCTCAATAGCCTGTATGCTGTTTACAGCTTTAGATTGTTGAGGCTTCCAGATTTCCAAACCCAGTTTGTCTTGATGTAATAAGGCCAGAATTATTTCATCGAATGGTGTCTTTTTCGGAATATGGCTTATTCCTTCACAGAAACACAGTTTACATATTACGAAGTGACGGTGGACAATCAGGAGAACAAAGTAACAAATATTTTACTCCAACATACTTTATTTTCCTTCAGAGAATTATCCCAGATGGACTGTTTTGCACTATAATTAAATCACGCACTTTTCACTTTGGTTACTAAAGCAATTTTGTGAAGATTTTGTTTGCAGTGCCTGTTTCAAGAGAGCTGTGAACATTTAAGTGGTAGGGTAAGAACTTGATGATAAAGTGAGCATGTTTATTAAAATGCTGTTTAAAAAATGACGATGCAAATGAAAAAATTAGTGATGAGCATTTTGTGTTTTGGGGAGGAGGAAAACAATTGAGCTATGGAGCTTTATAGCTTGTAATTATATATTTGAGAAGTAAAAATTGAGTTTGATGCTGAATCAACATAGAACGCATGTAACCATCCACTGAATTTGAAGGAACATCAACAGATCCCCCAAAGTATACATTTTTATTTCCCCAAAATTGGACTGGGTTTTTACCTGATTTTTTGCCTCTCCCAGGAGATCACATGGTTTTGGGTGGAGTGTGTAGTCTATTATGATTCACAATTGTGTGGGACAAGCTGGATGGACCAGAGGGTCTTTTCCTTTCTGTCATTGTTCATATATCATCAAAATCATCTCTCACTAGACTGTATTACTCCAAAGTTGGAGGAACAAAGCAGCAAAAGGCATGGAGGGATTAGAAAATAAGGAGAAAGATCTTGAAGGTGATTTACTGAGGCACAGTGGGGAATCAGTCAAGGAAAGAACTTGAGAAATTGACCCTTTGATGTGATAGAGGCATGAATGAGGGTTTCAGCAGCAGACGGGGAAAATTGGGGTACATGCGTACAATGTCACAAAGGTGGAAGAAGGAGGTTTTGGGGATGGAGTGGTTGAGGGGTAGGTAGCTTAACTCAGGACTGAAGATAACAGTGAGCTTATGCACTCATGGGGGTCAATTTTAACTCAGGTGCGGGCAATTGTCGGGTTCCCCGAATTTCGTGATTCCCACATGAATCTAAATAGATGTGTGAGATTGATGTAATTTTAACTCAATTGGCCAATTGATTTCCAACGTGTGGGAAGCCTTTGCAAATGGATTTTTCATGATTGCAAGTCCCCTCCGATTATGTCATCATTGCTGCTGCATTTAAGGTCCACAGCAAGCCTTGCTTCCTCTGCAGGCTTCCAAGCTTTCCCCTTATGATGGCACAGGAGCCTGCAGGAACAATGGCCAGCGGGAGGGCAAGAGCTGCACCTAAATTTGATGAGGCATCATTGCAGGCATTGTTGGATGGGGCTAGGGCCCACAGGGAGGTCCTGTTTCCTTCTTCAGGGAGGAAGAGGCCTCCAAGTCAGACCAAGGCTGTGTGGCTACAGGTGGCTGGGGAAGTCAACCTCTTGGGGCTCACACGGCGCACCTGGATGCAATGCAGGAAAAGATTCCATGACCTTCATCGCACTGGAAAAGTAAGTATGAAGTTTCCATCACCCTCAATCTGATCCTCATTGCCTTTCCTCACCAGCACTCAGCTTTAGCAATCTCTTCCTCCACATCCCACTTGACACTCACATCCATGCACCCATAGCCATTCCCTCTCTCTCTCTATGCTCACATTCACCTAACTACTCAACCATGCAGCCCTCACACTCCCTCTCACTCTGATGCTTTGAACACAACTGACAACACACAGGGCGGGCCCTTGGTCTTGCAACTTCACTCCATCTTTGTCTCCTTCTAAGTATCTATGCTATGCAATCTCTACACTCACTCCTTCATTCTCATTCAACCTCCACTTGTCTCCCTCATTGCAGGAGAAGAGTGCTCACAACAGGAGAGAGCGAGCCAGGACAGGAGGAGGGTCACCCTCATTAGCTCTGCTCACCCCCTGGGAGGAAGCCGTCCTGGAGATTGTCGGGGCTGATACAGATGCGGAAGTTGGGGAAGGACAGACAGGGGCATCCCCGCAAGCTGGTGACAGAATAGTTTCCCATCTCTCTCATTGACATTGCATGAGTCGCTGATAATGATTCTGAAGCTACATCATATGGACTTATGATCATCTTCAAAATGCAATGTGCATGTAACCTTGGCATCACATCTCTAACTTTTTCCTTGACTCCCCCACAGGGCCATCAAGAGCCCCCGTCCCCACTGTGCAGGAGGAAGAGCCTGAGATTCCAGGCTCCTCAGAGGAATCTGCAACCTCTGAGGGCGCAGCGTCAGCAGAAATAAGTGCACCCAGCACCAGCGCAGACACTCACACCTTGGTGGGACCTTCAGGACATAGGGTAGTGTTGTCACCTGGTGTATCACAGTTCACAAGTGAGCATCAGCAGATTGTGGAGACAGGGACAGCAGTGGAGAGTCCTCATCGGAGGGCGCAGGACTCTGCCAGCTCGGCTCAGCTGCATGTCGACCCTCTGCCTCTGGGTCCATCCATAAGATCAGAGGGAATGGAACTCCATGCACAGATGCAAGAGTCTCTGGCAGGTTTTGTCTCCAGGGTTGCTGCGAGTGTGGAGTGAATGGAGGAGTCCATAGTGAACATGAGCAGAGCCTTTGTGGAGTCAGTGGTGCATGAACGCATCAACACGGAAAGGATGGCTACCTACGTGGAAATGATTGCTGCCTCCGTGGTAAGGCTGGCTATGGTAGAGGAGAGGAGGGCTACGGCCATGGAGGAGGTTAGTCGCCAGGGTATGGAAAACATGGTGAGTGTTAAGAATAGAATGACATCTCTTGAGGAGTGATGGGCATCTATTGAACAGAGAAACCAAACCTTCATGGAAGTCCTTCTGAGTAGGACTGCCATTGCAGATACGGGTCCCCATGGCCCCGCTGATGTGCAGCAAGGTGCTCTCAAGCCACTTGCAGGCGCGGAGGGGTAGCTGACCCATGAGAGGGAGGTTGGTAGCAGGCCTCAAGGAAGTAGGGGTTCCTCTCCAAGTGCTCACACTTCCATGCCACTGCAGAGCCCTCGGTCAGAGCCCCGCCGGAGTCCACACCCAAGTGAGATAGATGTCTCAACCCCTGCACAGCCGCAGGAGCAGCAGACTGCTGATGAGCCCTCACAGGCTCGCCACCCCAGAGGATGCCCGCCAAAGGTGGCGAGACAGGAGCAGCAGGAAAGTGAGCAAGGGGCCTCCACATCTGCTGAAGCCACAGGGGAACCACTACGTAGGAGCACGCGTAAGAGGAAAATAAAGCACAAGTAGTCACAAGGGTAGTCACTTGGGTGAAATGTAGAGTATATTGTAAAAATGCCATCAGTTGGTTCTTGCGCATAAAAATTCTGATGGCAACTGTTGCAGTTCTGGCGTGTGTCATTTCACGAATGGGGCTTTCACATTGAGGGCTTAGGATTACTTGCAGCTCTCAGGATGCTGGTCAAATAGCTAGGAATCCGTAGGGTTTGGCCATTGTCGATGCTCAGGTAAGAAGCTGCGAGGCAAAAGAGTTTGATTTACTAGGCTAAGCAAATCTGGCCAGGATGAGTGCGTTCCTTGCATCCCGGGCAGCAATATTCTCGCGTAATGCTGCCACTGGTTGATGGGCCTCTGCAGGATGCTCGTTTTCGCCCCCCTCCTCCTCCTCCTCCTCCTCCTCCTCATGCTCATTATCATCATCTGAGGAGGGTATGTGAGGAGCCACTTGGTCCTCAGGAATCTGCAGGCCATGACTCTGTGCCATGTTGTGAAGTGCACAGCAAACCACGCCGATTCTGGAGACCCTGGCTGCTGAGTGCTATAGGGCGCAACCTGATCTATCCAGGCACCTGAAGTGCATCTTCAGCAAGCCGATGGTTTGCTCGATTATGGACCTGGTGGAAATGTGGCTGGAGTTGTAGTGCTCCTCAGCTTCGTTGGCTGGCTTTCTCAACGGCGTCATTAGCTAAGTCCTCAGGAGATAGCCCTTGTCTCCAAGTAGCCATCCGTGAAGTTGGTCTGGTGGACTGAATAGCGGAGGCACACTAGACTGGCGCAGTATGCAGGAGTCATGGCAACTGCCAGGGTACTTGGCACAAACATGCAAGATCTCCTTCTTGTGGTCACAAACCAGTTGAATGTTAAGGGAGTGGAAGCCCTTGCGGTTGACAAAAATACCTGGATTGCGATGGGGTGCCCTAAGGGCTACATGTGTGCAGTCAATGACGCCTTGCACCCTTGGAAAGCCTGCCAGATGAGCTAATTCAACCGCTCGCGCCGCCACATTTGCGCGATCCCTGGTGAAATGGATGTGATTGTGCGCGAGGGCAAAGAGGGCATCGGTTACCTGCGTGATGCAAGTGTGTGCGGCCGACTGGAAGATGCTGCTGATGTCTGCTGATGATCCCTGGAATGAGCATGAGGCAAAAAAGTTGAGTGCGGTGGTGACTTTGATGGCCACTGTTAAGGAGTGTCCACCTGGTCCTCTGGGCAGCAGGTCTTGCTGCATCATTGCGCAGATGTCAGTCACTACCTCTCGCGAAAGTCGGAGCCGACTTTGGCACTGCTGCTCAGTCATGTTGAGGTAGCTGACCCTGTGTCTGTTTGGTGGGTATCTCCTGCGCCGACAGGATTCTATGTGCTGGCCCCTTCTGGCCTGTGCTGCCTCAGGTGGGTGAGCAGCAGCCTGTCGCTCCTGCTGCTGCTGTTGTTGGTGTTGCTGCTGTTGTTCCTGGTTCTGCTGCTGCCTGGTGCTCGAGCTCCTCTAATGCCAAGAAGGGAAGGAGAAAAATGGCTCCCATGCTTCTGGCATATGCCTCCGCTGAGGAAGCGCTGAGTGAGGGTGGCGAGAGGGGTTTCCCAGGAGTTCACACTGGAGATGTGTGTGAGGTTCCAACCTTCCACAGGTGTGGTTAAGCCTGGTAAAAGTTGCCCCAGGCCTGAAACAACAAAGTCCTGTCACCTGCAAATGATGACTGATCAAATCTCTTCTTTAATGGTTGACCTGCAGCTGATAGTCAGCAAGCCAATAGTGCTCACGCCAGGTTTCACAGGCGTGATCCCCACCAGGCGTGTTTTATGTGGGAAAAGGGTTAAAAATGCAAGGGCCTGTTAAAATGCCATTGTAAAGGCCAATTACTGCTGATTAATGGCCTTAAAGACCAGTCCCGCCTGTTGGAGGCGGGACTGATTCAAGACCATCAGACACGCCTGGGTTAAAATGGCTCTGGGTCAGGAACCAGGCGGGGGTTCCCGCCCACCAGTTTTAGCGATTTTAACACCCCGCATGCCTCAAAGCCTGCCTCGTGGCTCAGTTAAAATCGACCCCATGATCTCAGTCTGAGTGAGCAATCAGGAAATTGATGGGATTAGCTGCAGAAACATGTAAGTGCTGATGAGAGCCAAACAGGATGGGGGTGATTTTCCCACTGGAGGCGGGTTTTGGTTTGGATGGGTTCCAAACCCGCTTCCACTGATAGGTTTGAAAAAATTGCGATTTTCCCGATTGGCAAATTGCTTTCAGAGGTGTGGGTTGCCCTTGGTCAATTAGTGTTTTGGGACTGAAACCCGCCTCTGTTGACATCACTTTTCCAATCTGATTTAAGGGCTGCTTGCTGCCTTGGATCATTCCACTGGATTTCTGTCAATTCTGCACCACCTGCAACATATTTTGAGAAACTACTATGTCCAATTCCAAGGCAAGGCCTCCCCGAGGTTCTCGGATGAAGTGCTGCAAATGTTGGTTGAGGGGGTGACAGCTAGTAGAGAGGTGCTCTTCCCCTCATCTGGGAGGAAGAGGCCTCCCAAAAAATCCAAGGCTGTGTGGGTCCAGCTGGCAAGGGATATAACCTCCAGACCTGTGTGCAGATTGGGCGAATGTTTATGCGTATTCATGAAATGCCATCCCTGTTGGAAAGCATTAAAATGATTTGCTGGCAAAATGTTGGCGTGGTGGCACCTGTTCTTTCGCCTTAGGCAGCACAACATTGCGGGTTCCGCGAGACTTGCGTTGTCAGGTTGGTGGCCAGAGTGAAAGGGGGCCAGAGAGTCATGTTCATTGTCTATGATGTCTTAAGATGGAGCCAAGGACATGTGCCAACATGGGCAAGCTATGCAAATCTGGCCAGGATGAGTGCATCCCTTGCATCACGGGCAGCCAGGTGCTCGCGTGCTGCCGCTGTTGCTGGTTGATAGACTGGTACTCGGTCCTCCTCCTGCTCCTCCTGCTCCTCCTCAGCCTCCTCCTCCTCCTCATCCTCATCCTTATCTGAGGAGGCCTGGAATTGAGCCACTTGCTCATCAGGAAGCTGCAAGCCACAAGGCTGTGCCATGTTGTGCAGTGCACAGAAGACCATGAACATGCTGGAGACCCTGTATGGTGTATACTGCAGGGCTCCACCTGATCGGTCTAGGCATCGGAAGCGCATCTTCAACAACCCAATGATTTACTTGATGATGGACCTGGTCGAAGTGTGGCTGGCATTGTATCATAGAAATATAGAAGATAGGAGCAGGAGTAGACCACTTGGCCCCTCGAGCCAGCTCCGCCATTTAATGCGATCATGGCTGATCATCCAAATTCAGTACCCGGTCCCTGCTTTCTCCACATACCCCTTGATCCCTTTAGCCTTAAGAAATGTATCCAACTCCTTCTTGAATATATTTAATGTATTGGCCTCTACTAACTCTGTGGCAGAGAATTCCACAGGTTCACCACTCTCTGGGTGAAGAAATTCCTCCTCATTTCTGTCCTAAATGGCCTACCCCTTATCCTTAGACTGTGACCCCTGGTTCTGGACTCCCCAACCATCGGGAACATCCTGCATCTAGTCTGTCCAGTCCTGTCAGAATTTTATAAGTTTCAATGAGATCCCCTCTCATTCTTCTAAACTCCAGCGAGTATAAGCCCAGTCGACCCAATCTCTCCTCATACGTCATTCCTGCCATCCCAGGTATCAGCCTGGTGAATCTTCGCTGCACTCCTTTCATGGCAAGAACATCCTTCCTCAGATAAGGCGACCAAAACTGCACACAATACTCAAGATGTGGTCTCACCAAGGCCCTGTATAACTGCAGTAAGACATCCTTGTTCCTGTACTCAAACCCTCTCGCTATGAAGGCCAACATGCCATTTGCCTTCTTAACCGCCTGCTGCACCTGCATGCTTACCTTCAGCGACTGGTGCACAAGGACACCCAGGTCTCGTTGCACTTCCCCTTCTCCCAATCTATTGCCATTCAGATAATAATCTGCCTTCCTGTTTTTGCCACCAAAGTAGATAACCTCACATTTATCCACGTTATATTGCATCTGCCATGCTTTTGCCCAATCACCCAACCTGTCCAAATCATCCTGGAGTTTCTCGGCATCCTCCTCACAGCACACACGCCCAACCAGCTTTGTGTTGTCTGCAAATTTGGAGATATTACATCTAGTTCCCTTGTCCAGATCATTAATATATATTGTGAATAGCTGGGGTCCAAGGACCGATCCCTGCGATACCCCAGTAGTCACTGCCTGCCACTCGGAAAAAGAGCCGTTTATTCCAACTCTTTGCTTTCTGTCTGCCAACCAGTTCTCTATCCAAGTCAATACCTTGCCCCCAATCCCATGTGCCTTAACTTTACATGCTAATCTCTTATGCGGGACCTTATCGAAAGCCTTCTGAAAGTCCAAATACACCACATCCACTGGTTCTCCCTTATCTATTTTACCAGTTACATCCTCAAAAAAATTCCAGTAGATTAGTCAAGCACGAGTTACCTTTTGTAAATCCATGTTGACTTTGTCCGATCCTGTCACTGTTTTCCAAGTGCTCTGCTATTACATCTTTTATAATGGACTCTAGCCTTTTCCCCACTACTGATGTCAGGCTTACCGGTCTGTAATTCCCCGTTTTCTCTCTACCACCTTTTTTAAATAGTGGGGTAACATTAGCTACCCTCCAATCCATGGGTACTGTTCCAGATTCCATCGAATGCTGGAAGATGATCAGCAATGCATCTACTATTTCTAGGGCCACTTCCTTAAGTACCCTAGGATGTAGATTATCAGGCCCTGGTAATTTATCGGCTATCAATCCCATCAATTTCCCTAACACCATTTCCCTACAAATGTTGATTTCTTTCAGTTCCTCCCTTTCATCAGACTCTATGTTCCCTGACATCTCTGGGAGGTTATTTGTGTCCTCCTTTTTGAAGACAGAACCAAAATATGCATTTAATTGGTCAGCCATTTCTTTGTTCCCCATTATAAATTCCCCTAATTCTGACTGCAAGGGACCTACGCTTGACTTCACCAATCTTTTTCTCTTCACATATCTATAAAAGCTTTTACCATCAGTTTTTATGTTCCCTGAAAGCTTACTCTCCTATTCTATTTTCCCTTTCTTAATTAATCCCTGTGTCCTCCTTTGTTGAATCCTAAACTGCTCCCAATCCTCAGGTTTACTGCTTTTTCTGGCCAATTTATATGTCCTCTCCTTGGATCTTATGCTATCCCTAATTTTACTTGTTAGCCACAGTTGAGTCACCTTTTTTGTTTTATTTTTATGCCAAACTGGGATGAACAAATTCTATAGTTCATCCATGCGGTCTTTGAATGTTTGCCATTGCCTATCCACCGTCAATTCTTTGAGTGACATTCCCCAATCAATCCTACCCAACTCGCGCCTCAGACCATCATAGTTTCCTTTATTTAAATTTAGAACCCTAGTCTCTGAGTCGACTACTTCACTCTCCATCTTAATGAAGAATTCGTTCATATTATTATCGCTCCGACCCAAGGGGCCTCGTACAACAAGATTGCTAATTAATCCTTTCTCATTACATAATACCCAGTCTAAGATGGCCTGATTTCTGGTTGGTTCCTCGACATATTGGTCCAGGAAACATCCCTTAAACACTCCAGGAATTCCTCCTCCACAGTATTATTACTAATTTGGTTAGTCCAATCTATATACAGATTAAAGTCACCCATGATGACTGCTGTGCCCTTATTGCACGCTTCTCTAATTTCCATTTTAATGCCATCCCCAACCTCCGCCTTACTGTTTGGAGGTCTATATACCACTCCCACTAACGTTTTCTGCCCCTTGGTATTTCTCAGTTCCAGCCATACAGATTCCACATCATCAGAGCTAATATCCTTCCTTACAATTGTGTTAATCCCTTCATTAACCAGCAATGCTACCCCACCTCCCTTTCCTTTTTGCCTATCTTTCCTGAATATTGAATACCCCTGGATGTTGAGTTCCAAGCCTTGGCCACCCTGGAGCCATGTATCACTCTTCAGCCTTGTTAGCTGGCCTCCTGATTGGCGGCATTAGCCACTTCTTCAGGGGGTAGCCCTTGTCACCAAGGAGCCATCTGTTAAGTTGGTTTGATGGATTGAAAAGCAGAGGAACTCTAGAGTGCTGCAGGATGAAAGATTCATGGCAACTACCACAGAACTTGGCGCAAACATGCAAAAACTCCTTCTTGTGGTTACACACCAGCTGTACATTGAGGGAGTGGAAGCCATTATAGTTGACAAAGATAGCTGGGTTGTGATGGGGTGTTCTAAGGGCCACATGTGTGCAGTCTATGATGTCCTGCACCATTGGCAAGCCTGCCATATTTGCAAAGCCAACTGAAACATAGAAACATAGAAACATAGAGATAGGAACAGGAGTAGGCCATTCGGCCCTTCGAGCCTGCTCCGCCATTCAATGAGATCATGGCTGATCTTCGTCTGAGATCATAGCTGATCTTACCAGTTCAGTACCCCGTCCCCGCCTTTTCTCCGTAACCCTTAATCCCCTTAGCCTTCAGAAATATATCCAATTCTCTCTTGAAAATATTTATTGAATTAGCCTTCGCAGCCCTCTGTGGCAGGGAATTCCACAGGCTCACCACTCTTTGAGTGAAGAAATTCTTCCTCATCTCTGTTTTAAATGATTTGCCCGCTATTTTTAGACTGTGGCCCCTGGTTCTGTGCTCCCCGGCCATTGGAAACATTCTCTCTGAATTCAGCCTGTCCAGGCCTGCCATAATTTTATATGTTTCGATGAGATCCCCTCTCAATCTTCTAAACTCCAGTGAGTACAAGCCCAAACTATTTAATCTCCCTTCGTAGGTCATTCCCGCCATTCCAGGTATCAGCCTGGTGAATCGCCGTTGCACTCTTTCCATGGCAAGAACATCCTTCCGCAGATGGGGCGACCAAAACTGTACACAATACTCCAGATGCGGTCTCACCAGCACCTTGTACAGCTGTAGTAAGGTATCCCTATTCCTATACTCGAACCCCCTTGATATGAAGGCCAACATACCATTTGCCTTCTTAATCGCCTGTTGCACCTGCATGCTCTCCTTCAGTGACTGGTGCACAAGAACACCCAGGTCCCTCTGCACTTCCCCATCTCCCAATCTATTGCCGTTTAGATAATAATCTACCCTCCTGTTTTTACCCCCAAAGTGGATAACCTCGCATTTATCCACATTATAGTGCATCTGCCACGTATCCGCCCATTCCCCCAACCTGTCCAAATCGCACTGTAGCCTCCTGACATCCTCATCAGAGCCCACCCCTCCTCCTAGTTTAGTGTCGTCAGCGAATTTGGAAATATTGCATCCAATTCCCTGATCCAGATCATTTATATATATTGTGAACAGCTGGGGTCCCACGGTTATACTTGCTTGATCCCTTGAGAACTGGATGTAATTGTGCCCCTTTGTGAAAAGGGCATTAGTAACCTGTGTAATGCAACTGTGGGCGGCTGACTGGGAGATGCCGCTGATGTCTGTTGATGATCCCTGGAAGGAGCTGTGAAGGAATAAGCCATATAACCTATTCAGAAAAATACACTATCTCATGAAAGAATTCTGGCCTTATTAAAACATGACAAACTGGGTTTCTAAATTTCCAAACCAACGATGAAATAGCTATGTAACAATTCTGGCTATTGAGATAAGATAGTTGTTGACCCTGAATAAATAACCTTATTGAAACAGAAGGTGCATGGCTCTGACAGGCTGACCTTTGGGAACAAAAACAATGGTTCACCCTGGATAAGGTGTTCAAATTAAACTTTATAAAGATGGCACGTAAGATAAGGAACATCTGCCCTCGTAAAGATGACATAAAGTAAGGAACACCTGCCTTTCACACCATTCTATATGGTGACCCTAGAACACCTGGAGATGAGATAAGATTCTGGCTGATGTAGCAGTAAGAATTGCAGATGTCAGCAGAAAGATGAATAGGGATAATTGACTTGCATCAGCCAAAACTTTAAAGGAATTGCAACTGAAAAAGGGTATAAATATTGAACTCTCAAATGGGATATCAGATTCGCTTTAATCGGGCAAAGTGATTCTCGGCTACAGAAGCGGCTCTGTAGTCTCCAACACTTTGTACCTTGGGGATCAAAGGTATTTGATATTGATGGATATCCTGTATAGAAAACTTTAAGAACTGTAATACTATAGCGAAGTTAAGATTTAAAAGTAAGATTCTCTGTTAATAATAAGATAGTATTTTTTCTCTTTTTAAAACTGATAATGTTGCAATTGACTGATTCACCAACTCTAAATTGCATGTTGGTTCTTTTAATAAATCTCTATATATTTTTAGAATTGTCTCACATAAGTCTTCTGTATCAAAAACTCGCAAACTCAATTTCTGTACATTCTTTAGTGAAGAGTTACAGAATTCTGGTGGAGATTTCTGGACCCTCATAATATCCGGGACGTTGAGTGGGATGACTTACCAGAGGAAGGCAGCAGCAGCCAACTTCCCGGCACCAGGGGTGCTTCTGCTGCTCAGGAAGGGAGGAAAAAGAGTGGGAGAGCAATAGTGGTAGGGGATTCTATCATAAGGGGAACAGATAGGCGTTTCTGTGGCTGTAGACATGACTCCAGGATGGTTTGTTGCCTCCCTGGTGCCAGGGTCAAGGATGTCACTGAACGGCTGCAGGACATTCTGAAGGGGGAGGGTGAACAGTCAGAGGTCGTGGTTCACATTGGGACCAATGACATGGGTAAGAAGAGGGATGAGGTCCTGCAGCAAGAATTTAGGGAGCTAGGTAGCAGATTAAAGAGCAGGACCTCAAAGGTTGTAATCTCTGGATTACTCCCAGTGCCACGTGCTAGTGAGTATAGGAATAGAAGGATAGAGCAGATGAATGCGTGGCTAAAGAGTTGGTGCAGGAGGGAGGGCTTTAGTTTCCTGGATCACTGGGCCTGCTTCTGGGGAAGGTGGGACTTGTACAAGTCGGACGGGTTGCACCTGAACTAGAGCGGGACAAATATCCTTGCGGGGAGGTTTGCTAGCACTGTTCGGGGGGGTTTAAACTAAAATGGCAGGGGGTTGGGAACCTGAGCAGGGAGACAGAGGAAAGGGAAACAGGGATAAAAGCAAAAGATAGGAAGGAGAAAAACAAAAGTGGCAGTCAGAGAAATCAACGGTTTAAATCAAACGTGACCACAGTAAATAATCATTCTAATAGGTCTAAGAGCATTAATAAAACAAGCCTGAAGGCTTTGTGTCTTAATGCGAAGAGCATTTGTAAAAAGGTGGACGAATTGGCTGCGCAAATAGAGGTAAACGAATATGATTTGGTTGGGATTATGGAAACGTGGCTCAAGGATGGCCAAGACTGGGAACTCAACATCCAGAGGTATTTGATATTCAGGAAAGATAGGCAAAAAGGAAAGGGAGGTGGGGTAGCATTACTGGTTAAAGAAGGTATTAATACAATTGTAATGAAGGATATTAGCTCTGATGATGTGGAATCTGTATGGGTAGAATTGAGAAATACTAAGGGGAAAAAAACATTAGTGGGAATGGTATATAGACCTCCCAACAGTAAGGCGGAGGTTGGGGATGGCATGAAAAAGGAAATTAAAGAAGCGTGCAATAAGGGCACAGCAGTCATCATGGGTGACTTTAATCTACATATAGATTGGGCCAACCAAATTAGTAACAATATTGTGGAGGATGAATTCCTGGAGTGTTTATGGGATGGTTTCCTGGACCAATATGTCGAGGAACCAACCAGAGATCAGGCCATCTTAGACTGGGTATTATGTAATGATTAAAAATCACGGGATTGGGGGTAATATTCTGGCATGGATAGAGGATTGGCTATCTAACAGAAGGCAGAGAGTTGGAATAAATGGTTCATTCTCAGACTGGCATTCAGTAACTAGTGGTGTTCCGCAGGGGTCAGTGTTGGGTCTCCAACTCTTTACAATCTATATTAACGATTTGGAGGAGGGGACCGAGTGTAACGTATCAAAGTTTGCAGATGATACTAAGATGGGAGGGAAAGTAGTGAGTGAGGAGGACATAAAAAACCTGCAAGGGGACATAGACAGACTAAGCAAGTGGGCAGAGATTTGGCAGATGGAATACAATACTGGAAAGTGTGAGGTTATGCACTTTGGCAGGAAAAATCGTAGAGCAAGTTATTATCTTAATGGCAAGAAGCTGGAAAGTACTGAAGTACAAAGGGATCTGGGGGTCCTGGTGCACGAAACTCAAAAGGTTAGTATGCAGGTGCAGCAAGTGATTAAGAAGGCCAATGGAATGTTGGCTTTCATTGCTAGGGGGATAGAATATAAAAATAGGGAGGTATTGCTTCAGTTGTACAAGGTATTGGTGAGACCGCACCTGGAATACTGCGTACAGTTTTGGTGTCCATAATAAGTAAGGACATACTTGCTCTCGAGTCAGTACAAAGAAGGTTCACTCGGTTAATCCCGGGGATGAGGGGATGGACATATGAGGAGAGGTTGAGTAGATTGGGACTCTACTCATTGGAGTTCAGAAGAATGAGAGGCGATCTTATTGAAACATATAAGATTGTGAAGGGGTTGGATCGGGTGGATGCGGGGAGGATGTTCCCGATGATGGGTGAAACTAGAACTAGGGGGCATAGTCTTAGAATAAGGGGCTGCTCTTTCAAAACTGAGATGAGGAGGAATTACTTCACTCAGAGGGTGGTAGGTCCATGGAATATGCTGCCCCAAAAAGCTGTCGAAGCTACATCATTACATAAATTTAAAACAGAAATAGACAGTTTCCTAGAAGTAAAGGGAATTAAGGGTTACGGGGAGCGGGCAGGAATTTGGACATGAGTCTAGGTTCGGATCGGTCATGGCCCTGTGGGTAGCGGAGCAGGCCCAGGGGCCGTGTAGCCTGATCCTGCTCCTATTTTGTGTGTCTAAATCTGTTAGATTCAGGAGATGGTTCTGTGATAGTGGATTGGCGGTTAGGATCAGATCCGCCATGATCTTATTGAATGGCGGAGCAGGCTCGAGGGGCCGATTGGCCTACTCCTGCTCCTATTTCTTATGTTCTTATGTTCTTATGATTAATTAGCAATCTTGTTGTACGAGGCCCCTTGGGTCGGAGTGATCATAATATGATCGAATTCTTCATTAAGATGGAGAATGAAGTAGTTGACTCAGAGACTAGGGTCCTCAATTTAAATAAAGGAAACTACGATGGTCTGAGGAGCGAGTTGGGTAGGATTGATTGGGGAATGGCACTCAAAAGGGTTGACGGTGGATAGGCAATGGCAAACATTCAAAGACCGAATGGATGAGCTACAGAATTTGTTCATCCCATTTTGGCATAAAAATAAAACAAAAAAGGTGACTCAACCGTGGCTAACAAGGGAAATTAGGGCTGGCATAAGATCCAAGGAGACGACGTATAAATTGGCCAGAAAAAGCAATAATCCTGAGGATTGGGAGCAGTTTAGGTTTCAACAAAGGAGGACAAAGGGATTAATTAAGTAAGGGAAAATAAAATATGAGAGTAAGCTTTCAGGGACCATAAAAACTGACTGTAAAAGCTTTTATAGATATGTGAAGAGAAAAAGATTGGTGAAGTCAAGCGTAGGTCCCTTGCAGTCAGAATCAGGGGAATTTATAATGGGAAACAAAGAAATGGCAGACCAACTAAATTCAGACTTTGGTTCTGTCTTCACGAAGGAGGACACAAATAACCTTCCAGAGATGCCGGGGAACATAGGGCCTGATGAAAGGATGGAACTGAAATAAATCAGTATTTGTAGGGAAATGGTGTTAGGAAAACTGATGGGACTGAAGGCCGATAAATCCCCAGGGCCTGATAATCTACATCCCAGGGTACTTAAGGAAGTGGCCCTAGAAATAGTAGATGCATTGCTGGTCATCTTCCAGAACTCGATAGACTCTGGAACAGTACACATGGATTGGAGGGTAGCTAATGTTACCCCACTATTCAAAAAAGGTGGTAGAGAAAAAGCGGGGAATTATAGACCGGTAAGCCTGACATCGGTAGTGGGGAAAATGCTAGAATCTATTATAAAAGATGTAATAGCAGAGCACTTGGTAAGCAGTGACAGGATCGGACAAAGTCAACATGGATTTACAAAAGGTAAATCATGCTTGACTAATCTACTGGAATTTTTTGAGGATGTAACTGGTAAAATAGACAAGGGAGAACCAGTGGATGTGGTGTATTTGGACTTTCAGAAGGCTTTCGATAAGGTCCCACATAAGAGATTAGCATGCAAAATTAAGACACATGGGATTGGGGGCAAGGTATTGACTTGGATAGAGAACTGGTTGGCGAACAGAAAGCAAAGAGTTGGAATAAACGGGTCATTTTCCAAGTGGCAGGCAGTGACTAGTGGGGTACCTCAAGGATCGGTCCTAGGACCCCAGCTGTTCACAATATATATTAATGATCTGGACAAGGGAATTGGATGTAATATCTCCAAATTTGCAGACTACACAAAGCTGGGTGGGAGGGTAAGCTGTGAGGAGGATGTCGTGAAACTCCAGTACGATTTGGACAGATTGGGTGATTGGGCAGAAACATGGCAAATGCACTATAATGTGGATAAATGTGAGGTTATCCACTTTGGTGACAAAAACAGGAAGGCAGGTTATTATTTGAATGGCAATAGATTGGGAGAAGGGGAAGTGCAAAGAGACCTGGGTGTTCTTGTGCACCAGTCGCTGAAGGTAAGCATGCAGGTGCAGCAGGCGGTTAAGAAGGCAAATGGTATGTTAGCCTTCGTAGCAAGAGGGTTCGAGTACAGGAACAAGGATGTCTTGCTACAGTTGTACAGGGCCTTGGTGAGACCGCACCTTGAGTATTGTGTGCAGTTTTGGTCACCTTACCTGAGGAAGGATGTGCTTGCCATGGAAGGAGTGCAGCGAAGATTCACCAGGCTGATACTTGGGATGGCAGGAATGATGAATGAGGAGAGATTGTGTCGATTGGGCTTATACTCACTGGAGTTTAGAAGACTGAGAGGGGATCTCATCGAAACCTATAAAATTCTGTCAGGCCTGGACAGACTAGATGCAGGAAGGATGTTTATGATGGCCGGGGAGTCCAGAACCAGGGGTCACAGTCTGAGGATAAGGGGTAAGCCATTTAGGACTGAAATGAGGAGGAATTTCTTCACCCAGAGAGTGGTAAACCTGTGGAATTCTCTGCCACAGAGGGCGGTGGAGGCCAGTTCATTCAATATATTCAAAAAAGAGTTGGATATATTTCTTAAGGCTGAAGGGATCAAGGGATATGGCGAGAAGGCAGGGACAGGGCACTGAATTTGCATGATCAGCCATGATCTCATTGAATGGCGGAGCAGGCTCGAAGGGCCGAATGGCCTACTCCTGCTCCTATCTTCTATGTTTCTATGTTACATTGTAGCTAAATTTATTAAAAGCACTATCTGGAGGACGGTAACATTCTCGGGTTGTTCCTTTCCTTTAGGGAGAGATTGCACGGACCTTTAGACCCAGTTAAGTGTCTTCAGGATTCGGCTACCTCAAACTTTAGTTGAAAGCGAATGTCTGAGAAATACGCCTGATCCAGGGTAGCCCTAAAGGGGCTCGGGCTAGTAAATATCCCTTCAGAGCCTGAGTCAAAAAAGTTGAGTGCGGTGGTGACTTTGACAGCCACTGGTAAGGGGTGTCCAACCATTCCTCTGGGCACCAGGTCTTGCTGCAGCAGTCTGCAGATCTCTCGGACAACCGCTCGCGAAAGTCTCAGCCTCCTTTGGCACTGCTGCTCACTCATGTTGAGGTAGCTCATCCTCTGTCTGTAAACCCTCTGTTGGGGGTATAACTGCGGCGAGGTGCCTCGATGCGCTGGCACCTTCTGCCATGTGCAACATCAGGTGGCTGAGCAGGAGGTTGGGGTTCCTGCTGCTGTTGCTGCTGAGCTGCCTGGTTCTGCTGCTGCCGTGGATGCTCCTCATCCGAATCTGAGGTCCATGGTGAAAGGAAATGAATGGTTCCCATGCTGCTTGCAGATGCTTCCACTGGAGAAGCACTCATTCCAAGTGGGGAGAGGGTCTTCCTAGGAGGTCCCATAGAAGCTGCAGCACCTCCGACTTCAGAAGGCCTGCTAAAGCTGTTGAAAGACCTTTTAAAGCAAAGTTCTGCCATCTGCCACTAATCCCTGATGAAAGCTCCGTTTTAATGGTGGAGCTGCAGCTGTGAGGAGGCAACCCACTTGTCAATCCTCCAGGTTTAGCTGGTGTGGTTTAGGAGGGTCGTGGAACACGCTGGAAATGTCGAAAAATAACGAGGGCCTCTCAAAATAGGATTAGAGAAGCCCTTAATGAGCATTTAAGGCTTTTAACAACCTCTCTGGCCTGCTGGAGGCAGGACCATTTCCCACCCTGCAAAACCAGCACTGGCAAAATTGCGCCGAGGTAGATCGGAGGCGGTTTCCGAACCCGCACTCATTTTTTGCGATTTTCTCGCCTTCCCCACCTCAAAACCCGCCTCCTCAGGGCTGAGAAAATCGCCCCCGATGGCTTCAGTTTTACTCATGAGGGAATGAAAAGAGAGCAACATTGTAAGCTTTAATAGATCAAATCTGAAAGATAAAGGCCTAGAAATTCGGTTGGTAGCGCCGGCGTTGAGCGCCTAAAGAGACCTAGAATTGGGGCGATACCCTGTGTTGGGGCGGTCGCTATGAAGATAGCGACAACTCGCATATTGACTATACATTTAACGCCTGTGCTAAGTGTTTGCGCGCGCCCGCGAGCGCAAGCAGATCATGACGTCATTTCAGTATGCAACGCCTTTTAGGAGCGCCTGAGCGCATATTGGGTGGCGCCCGGAGCATTAACGCCTAGCGCTATTAGTGACAGTTCGAGGGAGCGCTAGCAGGCCGTTCTCGGAGTAGGGGGGTGCTATTTAAAGGGGACAGCTCTAGTGCAGAAGCTTCAGCCACTTGGCCTGTTCATTGCGATCATTGCTGGAGAGAGTTGGCGAGCTACTGTGGAGCAGAGTTTTGGGAATTTAGCATTACAGTTCTTGGGACCTTCAAACCTGTTCAGAGCAGTTGGAGCACTACACCTAACAGCCTTTTGACCAACTGGCATCGGAATGGGAGCTGCTTTGGAGGGCGACGGCCTCATGTCCGAACACTGTGAAGGGGCAGAGAGACGGCGGGAGAGAGGGCCGGGATTGGGCAGAAGGAGGAGGGGCAATGGAGGTCGGCCAATCCGACGGTATGCTGCGAGGGTCTTTAGGCAGCAGGTGTCAAGCCTTGACATGTCGGAGGAGCAGTGTTTGCGAAGGCTCCGATTCTGGAGGGACATTGTTACTGATCTGTGCCACCTGCTTGCTGAGGATCTGCAGCCGCGTGAACGGTGCAGGACCTCTCTGTCCGTGTTCGCTAAACTGACTGATGGCCTCAATTTTTATGCCAATGGATCCTTTCAGTCAGCCATTGGGGACATTGCAACTGTCGCTCAGGTTGCAGTCCACTGTTGCATCCGGCAAGTTACAGATGCCTTTTATAGGCGAAGACATCAATTCATGACCTTCCCTCTGACCCTGCACAAGCAGGCGGCGCGCGCGCAGGGTATCGCTTCTGTTGCGGACTTCCCCACGGTGCAGGGGGCGACTGACAGCACACACGTAGCTTTGAGGGCGCCATGCCAGCATCCTTAGGACTTCCGCAACCGCAAGGGGTTCCACTCCCTCAACGTGCAGCTGGTCTGTGACCACTGCCAAATCATCATGGCAGTCGACGCGTATTTCTCAGGGTGCAGCCACGATGCCTTTATCCTGCGGTTGACCTCCGTTTGTGACCTTTTTGAGGGGCTGGCTTGAACACGAGGCTGGCTTACTGGGGACAAGGGCTATCCTCTCTGCCCATGGCTGATGACAACACTCCGTGTGGCTGACACCCCAGCAGAAGAGCTGATCAACAGCGGCCATCAGGCGACCAGGCACAGTGAACAGCACACTATTGGTGCTCTCAAAAAGCGTTTCCGATCTCTGGAACATTCGGGGGGATCCCTGCAGTACTCGCCAGAGCAAGTGGGTCACATCGTCGTCGTCTGCTGCATGCTCCACAACTTGGCGATTCGACGCACCCAGCCAATTCCACCTGTCCCTCAACGACCAGCAGAGCAGGCAGAGGAGGAGGAGGATGAGGAGGAGGAGGAGGAGGAAGAGCAGGCGGAGGAGGAGGAGGAGGAGGAGGAGGAAGAGCAGGCGGAGGAGGAGGATGAGGAGGAGGAAGATGAAAGGGCTCCTGAAAGTGGAAGGGCCATACGTCAGAGGCTCATCAGGACTCATTTCGAGACCCCTCTGGCGGAATGATGCGAGTCTTAACTCCTGCGCACTTTGGATGTTTGACGGCCTCTGAATGCCAGCATCACTGAAAGTAGTCACGTGCACCACGCCACATTGAAACTTCTGTTTATTGTCACAAAAGTCTTTCATTACAGCAAAACAATGTCATGTCAACAGAAACCATAACTAACAAAATAACTGTGAACTCTTCGGCAAAGCCGCAAAACTCAACAAACCTTCTGCAAATATAACAACAGGTGAGGGTGTCCTTGAATTTGGACAAACAAACGTTTCAGCACCTCCCTCTACAACTGGCCCCTTGAGGGAGAACGACTTATCTTTCACGGCCGGCCCCTTCCCTCCCTGCTGCTCCTACGTAATTGGACCCCAGTGGCGGGCTCAAGGCTGGGGGACGCCTGCTGACTGTATGGAAGCGCAGAAGCCCCTGAGGGACGGCCTGGCCGACCTCTGGGCTTGGAGGGTGTGGACGCAGGATGCTTGATGTGACCATGGCTGGAAGCAGTGTGCCCTGCAGGTGGTGGCAGCTGCAATGCAGACGTCCCAGCGCTGGCATGTGCAATGGTCTCCTGCCGAGAGAGGACACCTGCACCATGGTCGGACAACACACTGGCTATCTGAGGGGACCGGCTTGGCTCATCTGCCTCAATCGCATGCTCCACTGATTCCTGGCCTTGTATGGGACTGGAAGGGCCCGGGGTGATCCTCACTGATGCAGAGAGGGTGGCTGCAGTGAGAGATCGCGTTGCCTCAATCTGGGTGTGGATGAGCCCAGCAAGTGACTGTGTGGCAACAGTGAGGACCTGTGTGCCAGGTGCCAGTGCTTCAGAGAAGCCCTGGACAGTTCTTTCCATTGCTTCGGACAAGGCAGGTGCCGACCGCTCCACTGCCTTGGACAAGCCCTGGACAGACCTTTCCAGGGATTGTCCGAAGCCCTGAACAGTCCTTTCCATAGCAGCCTCAAAGCCCTGGACAGTCCTCTCCATTGTTGGGCCGAAGCCCTGGATAGTCCTCTCCATTGTTGGCCCGAAGCCCTGGATAGACCTGTCCATTGTTGCCCCGAAGCCCTGGATAGACTTGTCCATTGTTGCGCCGAAGCCCTGGATAGACTTGTCCATTGTTGCGCCAAAGCCCTGGAGAGTCCTGTCCATTGTTGCCCCAAAGCCCTGGAGAGTCCTCTCCATTGTTGCCCCAAAGTCCAACGTACTCTTAGCCAATGTATCTATTGACTGAGGCATCTTCTCCACTGCAGCCATCAGCTCCGTGTGTCTGAGCCGGGCCTGTTTGTTCATTTCACCCAGGCGACGCACCTCCTCTGCACTCTGAGCAGCAGTCATAACTACCTGCCTTGCCCTCCGGGGAGACGGTGGCCGAACTTGCCTATCCCCCTTGCGTTGCTGCATGCCGCTTGTTCCGGCAACTGGTTCATCCTCAGAGCACCCCCCCTCCCCTCCAGGGGACTACTATCCCCAGTCTGTAGATGTGTCCGCTCCCCGGATTCTGCAATGGCTGGTCCGGATTCCTCCTGCTCCTCGCCTCCGGTGGCACTGGCACTGGCAGCTTCAGTGCGTTGAGCCCGAGTTGGTGCTGATTCATCTGAAAGCAGGGAGGTGGAAGAGTGGCTTTAGCAAAAGAACAGGTTTGCGGAAAGGCATGCCAGATTGCGGCAAGGCTCTGACATGGCTGCACACTGAGGAAGCATGCTGGCGGGGGGACCAAGTGGAAGGCAACAGGTGAAAAAGGTGAGAGTCTTACCCTCGCTGTCGGAAATGGGGTCGGCAGATGCAGTGGTCGCAGGACCAGACAGACGTCCTCCAAGAATCTGGTGCACTCTCTCCTCCAGATCCGTGAGAGGGACCACTTGTGGAGGCCCGCCACCGGTTTGAAAGTGGTCCCTTCGCCTGGCCGCCAGCTTGGACTGGAGAGGAAAGAAGGGGAAGTTGTGTTACATGAGGCCTTGAGACATCATCGCATGCCCCCCATGGTGAAAGAGCCCTTACATGAGGCCTTGAGACATCATCGCATGCCCCCCATGGTGAAAGAGCCCTTACATGAGGCCTTGAGACATCATCGCATGCCCCCCATGGTGAAAGAGCCCTTACATGAGGCCTTGAGACATCATCGCATGCCCCCCATGGTGAAAGAGCCCTTACATGAGGCCTTGAGACATCATCGCATGCCCCCCATGGTGAAAGAGCCCTTACATGAGGCCTTGAGACATCTGTCCATGTGTGTGGCCAGAAAGGGCCATGGGTGCTTGCTGACAGATGGCCATTGGGGCATCATGGCAACAGGGTGCCCGAAGTCAGCTGCAGATGGAGGGAATCAGAAGTTTGCTAAACCATCACTCACCCTAACGATCCGTGTGAGGTCGTTGAATTTCTTCCTGCACTGAACAGGGGTCCTGGTCGCCATGCTGCTGGAGTTGACCCTCACAGCAACCTCCCTCCAAGATCGTCGGTAAGCCTTCTGATTCGGCCTCTTGCCATTGTCCGGATACAGGACATCTCGACGGCGCTCAACTGCAGCCACCAACTGGTCCAGAGCCTCAGTGCTGAAGCGCTCTGCTCTCTGTCTAACCTTCTCCATGCTCAACAAGTTTCTAATGCCAGAGAAGGGCGAGCGCCGATTCTGAGGCCTACAGGGCATTGGGTGTTGAAGCTCAGGCTGACTGACCTACCCCTTTAAGAGCCGGCCGGCGCCTGGAAGTCTCGTGGTTTCCCGTAATTGAGATCACCTGCGCTGCGCCCGTCCGCGTCGATATTGAGTAGCGCCTGAACCTTTGCGCCTTAGGAGCACCGTGCAACGGCTGAATTAGCGCCTCAATCCCCTTTGGGGGCGATGCAACCCAATATTTCGCCAGGCAGCGATAAGTTTCGTCTGGCTATAAACTTTGCGCACCGCCAGTTCTAGCGCCTCAAGCGGGGCTATACCCAATTTCTAGGCCAAACAGTTTAGACACAGTTTACTTTTCCTGTGCAGTATGCAAATTTTCTCTTGATTTTCCTGCATATCATATCTGAAAGAAAGAAAGACTTGCATTTACATAACGTCTTTCACGACCACCTGACATCTCAAAGCGCTTTACAGCCAATGAAGTACTTTTGGAGTGTAGTCACTGTTATAATGTTGTAATGTTGTTATTTGGACTAGTTCCTTACTTTTTCCAGTATATTCTTACTTATACATGTATAGGAAAATCTACAGAGAAAAGCAGAAAAAATTGTAGTCTGAAAATGGCTTTCATACCTTGCTGCATGGGAGAGCTCTGGCAAATATTAACACACTCGCAAGAACCTCTGCAAATATTAACACACCCAAAGACCCCTTGCATGTACCTTCACACTTCCAGGGATGCTTTTTAAATATTAACACATTCCCAGGAATCCTTGCCAATATTGATTCACTCCCTGGAATCTCCTGCACATAATGACACACTTCCAGGGATCCCCTGCAAGTATTGATCCCCAGGGTTCTTCTAGCATAACTTTGAAAATACATTATCAGCTACCCAAAGGAAAACATTGTAGAAGTCTGCTTTTATGAGAATACAGCAATATAAATAACATGCTAGTAAATCAACAAATGCAGAAATATATAGAATACAGACTATTCAACACACTGGGCTGGATTTTGTCAATGGGGAGCTTTTGGAGGCGGGACTCCCACTTGTTGGGTTTTAGTCTCGCCTCCATCAACTTGTGGCCAACCCACGCTATTTTCCCTTGATTGACCTTGTTAAGCCCGCCCAGCGGGCTTAGTAGGCCAATTAAGGGAAAGCCAGTTACAGGTGACATCAGCGAGTGCTGTTTCATCTGTCAAGAGCTTTTGACAGATGAAATGTCATTGTTTGACAGCTCTGTGAAGCTGCCAAACACTGACAATCTGTCTTATAAGTTGTGTCTTTACTCAAGATTCTATTAAAAAGCCTTCCAGACCAGAAAGCAGAAGGCTACAGCTTTTGACAGTTCAGCGGCCATTCTGCTTTCTGTGCCGGTGAGCTGAGGGACTCCCGAGACCTGAAGGAAGGAAGCCTGCAGGAAGAAGTAAAGGTAAGTAAAACTTATTAAAACACTTTACACACACCTCACACACTTACCTCTGCACACATGCACCCATTACTCACCTGCACAACGGACATTTCGGCCCCTCCGACCCCCGCAGAACGATGGCCCGCCTGGCGAGGTTCGGAGCCATCGGGAAGCCCACACTTCAGGGCTCAAAATAGGGATTAGCCAAAAAACTGCCTGTTAACTACCTGTTAACAGGCAGTTAATTGGCATTAATCCCCTTCCCGCCTCGGCGGGACCCGGCACGGGTCGGCTACCCGCCTCCTGGGAAGATAGCATGGAGGCGGGTTGGGTGGGTTGGGCACCCGCCCCCAAATTCTGCCATTTTCCCGGCAGTCCCGCCTCCAAACCCGCCTCCCCAGGGCTGGCAAAATCCAGCCCACTGTGTTCTAGCGTGCAATATTCCTCGCCCTAGATGGACAGAAACCTGATGACCTTGAGGACCTTAGGGATACCCTGAAGGATCCCCTATGTTCCCTGGACCCTAGTGTGAGAATCTATAGTCTAAAAAATTGTTAATAATCTGGGAACAACGTATGGTAGTCACATGTGGCAAAATCATAAATCCTCATTAAACTATAAACCAAATAATTCTATAATCTCAATAGTTCCGTACTAACTGTCCTCACACTCATAAACTAGAATTTATTTTGACAGAAACACATGCTACGCGGTTACATATTATGAAACCAGCCATCGATCAATAATTTGTTTAACTCAAACTATAGAAAAAAAGGAAAAAAACTACTGTATTAAAGAGGATTAGCAACATATATTTTGATATTGGCATGAATATAGAAGAAAGTAAGTTTGGCATTGAATTAACTAAAAATTCAGTAACAGCAAAGGAACTACCAGTCAACCTGCTTCATCACGCTAATGAGCCTGACCTCATTATACTAAATAACATCATCGAAATTATAATTTTACCTGCAATAGAGACAGGAACTCTACTACTTTTTAATGATGACATTATTATCTCTCCTGGACATTAACAGCCTAAAGGAAGCAAATGATTCAAGACTATTGATACAGTAGAACTGAACAAATAGTTCATAAGTATAGAAAATATAAAGAAAAAAACTAGGGTAAATTCTTCTTTGATATTATTTAGTATAATGAAAGGAAAATGAGAAAGTAATTCAGACCACTGATCACTCTTTGTAATACAATGGGTATGATGCTTGCTCAAAACAAATAATGTTTAGAAATGTAGGAATTGATCTGGGGTTTGGGGTTATTGCCTCTGGCCAGTCAGAAGTCTCTGAGCTGCTCCAGAGCCCCGTGCGGTTTCGAATCGCTCCCCTTCCCTGGTTCTGACCACCGGACTTATTCGGCAGCGATGTAGACAGAAATGAGACTCATGGTTGGGTGCAAAACAGACCAGTATTTATTGAAATAAAAAGAAAATAAATTGAAAATAATCAATACAGCACTCCTATGCTGATACAGCACTTTTACTTAACACAGTACACGTTTTACTTACTACAGCACTCTGGCCTAGTACAACACTCTTTTACTTAAATACAGCACTTTTAGTCTACAACAGCGCTCTTTTGCTTAGTACAACACTCTTTTACTTAAATACAGCACCTTATGTCTACTACAGCACTCTTTGCTTAGTACAACTCTCTTTTACTTAATAGGGGAGGAGAAAATGGACACAACAAGGGAAAATTGACTAAAATTACAATTTAACAAAATTGCCCTTAATTCCCACCCCTAAATACCTATCTAAGTTGCCTTGTAATGGTTCAGAAAATCTATGCTCACCAGTGAAACGCCTGCTCCGTGCCCCTGCGGTCTTAGATTCTTCACCACCCTGAAATGGAGATACCCCAGTGTTTAAAAGTAACTGCTGGTATTCCACTCCTTGGGCGGGCTGTTGAGCTGTTTTTCTGTCGGCAGAGTACAGAGGCGAGGCGACAGAGAGAGAGAGAGATGGCCTCCTGAGAAGCCATCTTTATACCCCATTTGGAGCCGAAATCTTCGCGCCCAAATCCGGATGTATCTGGGCTATACAAAAGGGAATCGATCTATCCCCATTCATTGTGATGGGTTTTTGAATGTATCCCCATTCATTGTGATGGGTTTTTGAATGTATCCCCATTCATTGTGATGGGTTTGGATAAAGCTGTCTCAGTTTGAAAAAAACATGTCTGTTTCCTTAATTGCTGGGTGAACAGCCCTTGGAGGTTAGTGTGAACAAATCCATTGTCCCCAACCGCAATTGATTGGCAGTCTCAAGTGCTTAATCTTTTGAGTCAACATTGTAGAGCGTTCGTGTAAACAAAGTTCCTTTGTTCATGTTGACAGTCTCAAGCACTTAATTTTTTTTTTTATTCATTGATGGGATGTGGGCATCGCTGGCTAGGCCTGCATTTAGTGCCCATCCCTAATTGCCCTTGAGAAGATGGTGGTGAGCCGCCTTCTTGAACCGCTGTAGTCCATATGGTGTAGGTACACCCACAATGCTGTTAGGAAGGGAGTTCCAGGATTTTGGCCCAGCGACAGTGAATGAACGGCGATACAGGTCCAAGTCAGGATGGTGTGTGGCTTGGAGGGGAACTTGTAGGTGGTGATGTTCCCATGCGCCTGCTGCCCTTGTCCTTCTAAGTGGTAGAGGTCGCGGGTTTGGAAGGTGCTGTTGAAGGAGCTTTGGTGAGTTGCTGCAGTGCATCTTTGAGTCAACATTGTAGCAGTTTCCCAAACCGCATTTGATTGACAGTTTAAATACCTCATTACTTCAGAGGCTGTTTTTAAAAAAAAATCCTTTGTCAGCCATCTTTGATTTTCCTTTCCACGCACACACAAGCTGTGTTGTGTCTTTTGCCACGTGGCTGGACAGCCATCTTTGATTTTCCTTTCCACACACACACACAGGCTGTGTTGTGTCTTTTGCCACGAGGCTGGACAGCCATCTTTGATTTTCCTTTTTCACATACACACAGGCTGCCTTTTCTTCTGCCATGAGGTCTGACGGCCATTTTTGATCCTTGGATTTTTAAAGGTATATTCTACCCAGGTATTCTTTAATCAAAAATAAATCTTCGGCGCTGTAGAAAATTTCGAAATTCTTGCGAAACCCTACATAAAATAAGCAGAAACCTCTGGCAAAGCTTGAAGGTATCTAATAATTTGTAGTTTCATAATGGACTAATGCTTCCCCAGTGAAAAAATGTACCACCTAGTGTGGTACTGAATCATACAGACCAGGAAAGTCTCAAGTTTCATCCAAGTCTGTGCTGTGTTAGCTTTTCTCAACTGGGGCAGTAGTGGGGGTGGTATTTGTCACAGTGTTCCTGAGCACGAGAGGAAAAAACAGCCAGCATTTCCATTCTTGCCAGAATTTTCCCCTAAAAAAAACGGGTGAGTTTGGAGCGTGGGGGCAGTTAAATTGTAAAATATGGGATTCCCGACCTGATCCCATCTCCAATCCACCCACTTCCGGTTTTGCCGGAGGTGGGACAGTGGGTGGGGGGTGCGGGTGACCAACCCGCTGTCAGGGGGCAAAACGTCAATTTAAATATTGTAATGAGTCTGGAAGCCTCTTTTTCACCTCCATTTTGAAATGAACTGTCTGTGGACGGGTTTCACACAATACATGAAACCCGGCAGTTAAACAGAGGCGAGGACTGCTGCATCCACGAGCTAAGTGGCTTTATACCTGCCCCCTAGATCCAGGGTCCCTACCTAACCCACCCACTGCGATCAGAGACTCCCCCCATGAGGCCTCCGAATGCCATCCCAGGCCTCTGATCCCCACCCTGAGGCCTCCCCCGCCCGACCTCACCAATGATGCCGAGGCCGACCACAATCCTCCGGTGGCCGGCCCCGATCCTCTCTTTCCCCCCCCCCCGCTGATGCTCCGGCCGACCTCACCCTGTCAATCCCTGCTCCCTAGCCGACCCCCTCGCCCCATTGACTCCCTCCCATGATCCCCGATGCCTTCCCCCCAACTGCTACAATCCGCGATGCCGACCCAACACCCCACCCCCACCCCAGACCGACCCCTGCAGGCCTACCTACCCGCAGCCAGCCAGCCTCTCAAGAATGTCAATTGGGGTCCTACAATCGCATTGGGACCAATGTTCTCTTTAACGTGTGGCCGCACAGCGCTCTCCAGCTTTCACATGGCCAGATCACCGGTTTTTAATTGGAAAAACCACGCATGCTCAGTATTTTGAATTGGTCACACAGCCCCTTAAAGGGGCTGGGCACCCAAAAAACTTAAAGGGAATCTTGGTTGGTACCCCAATTTTCAAATGCAAAGTGCCCAATGCCTGTTTCAGGCAGGCGCATGGGACACCTTCCAATTTGGTGACTGGTGCATTTCTGTGGGAGTTCGGGCGCGGGAGCTCGTGACTTTAAATTTGCCCCTTGAATCTTCATTTTGCGCTGAGAAAAATGAGTGAAATGACGTTGAATTTCTCTCCCGATGAGTGCTATATAAATGCAAATTGATGCTGTTGTTGTCTCTGAGTGCACAGCAGAAAATGCTGCACTGGCAGCAGGCACTTAAGTGTTTGGCACTTACAGACAGGTAGGTTAACTGCCCATGTGAAAATTGTCCCCTGTAGTATAAATTCCAAGTGGTTTATTAATCTGTTTTGAATTAAGTAGCACAAATGAGCAATATAAATAAGGAGATATAAATAGAATCAGATGGCAAAGTAATGCAATACTTTGACCAGCGAATCAAAACAAAACAAGAATGAAACTAAATCCAATGGACACTCACACTGTAAAACTAAAGACTTAGGGGGTCAACTTCCATGCTGGGTTCTCCTGCTCGCCCATTGTAATTTTGGTGGAAGAGCTGCGCAAAACCCAGAAAAATGGTATAAATGCCTATTACATTGTTTTTCCGGGGTTTCCACCATTCTTCTGCTGAATTTATGATGGATGAGTGAGGGGTCCTCCACAGAAATTAACCCCAATATAACTATGCAGATAGGGGCCTAATCAAGCACTGCATCACATCCTACATCCACATAGAGTGTTGCAGTGAAACACTCCATTTTTCATTGCATTAAATAGGGTTAATGGTTTAGAAAAATTTGTACTTCAGTTTTGGATTTGTTCTCAGAGAGACAATCTGAAATTCACATTCGCTCAATTTGAATCTGAATATAAGCCAACGATTTAAATCCTATCCACCTGGCAGTTGAACAATTAAAATCACTTAGCTTACTTACCTGCTCTGGAGGCGCCTGAAGCTGACCGTTCTGGATTTTAACCTGTTTCACTAAGCAGGCAGCAAGAACAAAAGCCTAAAGGGTCCTTCTTTACATATGCACTTTGGGTCCCGATGACATCATTGGGATCCAGCTGCAATTCTATCTGGACGGCTTGAGTGGGAAGGGAGCCAGGGCCAGTAGAGGTTCAAATCGGTAAGTTTTTTTACTTTCCTTGAGGGGTCCAGAGTAACAGGAATGCTCCTCCGGGCTCCACAAGAAAAGCTTAAGCCTCCATAACCGTAGATTACCCCGCATCCCGAACACGAGACCTGTGTTCCGCCACCTACCTGGTGTCAGCAGACAGCCTCCAAGCTGTGTGATTGTGCACTGCTTTCCACCGACTTCCTGCCCTGTTTGGTGAATTTCCAACTCGCCTCTCTACCCACCTGCCCAAAACCTGCCTGGAGTAATAGTCAGGGCTCAAGTCTTAACCTGAAACCTATTTAGACATTTAAGGCTTCAGTATAAAGTCAAAAAAGTAGCAGTTAGTAATTCTTATTTATGCTCTGTGAGCTAATTTGAGTTAAATTGCTCTTTAATGCAATACAACAGTATGAATGACAATGGCATCAAACTGTAAATCAAGAATGACATGGGTTAAACAATTTCATGGTTCTTTTCAAATACATTAAATTTTGGTTAACTCGGACCATTTTAGGTTTAGGTGGTCTAAAAAGTCTGCCAATCCTGTAATCTCAAAGAGTCCCACAATGCTGTTACCCTGATCACTATCAGAGGATAACTTGCATCAATAATCTGAATTTTAGTTTTGTCAGTTCTTCTTTGTTGATTATCCCAATATTACTGACTGCATCTCCATTGGCCCAAAAATTGCGGTCGGCGGCGTAGCTACAGCGTACGCTGCCGACCTATGAAAAGAATACGACCTTACCTTGTGCGAGGCCCAGAACGAGCGCTGCGTGTGACATCAGGGAGGCCAGGAGCGCAGCGTACGGACTATGCGTAAGGGAAGACAAGCCCACAAAAGCTGTCAAAACTGAGCCATGCCCACAGAACTTCTTTCAGTCTCTTCCAGTGAAATTACATTTTAAAAACTTCTAAAAAACATGTATTTTATTGTAAAGTGATACCAGAACGCTTAACAATCTTTTCAGATGCACTCAAATGGGTTCCAATGTTTACATGCAAGGGCGACTCACACATTCGACCATTTAATAAGTAGGTTTTAAGAGGACACTGAATGATCTTAAAGGGGATTACGTGTCACACCAAAGTTCAATGTGAATTAAAGTTTGTGGCTACATCAAAAGTGCAGTGATTTGTCACAGGTCATTTTCACAATCATCCTCACTGTACAACTTCTATTAGATTTTGGAAATAACCCACATACATAATTTTGCTTTATTTTTTTCATCCAAGCTCACAATTTATCAGCCTCTATGTATACAACTTCCTGTTTTGACACTCAGTAAAGGTCTAACAATGTTTTACATCTCCTACAAGTAATGTTGTTGAACTTCAGAAAGAGATTCCCAGCCATATATTCAATGTTAATTTTCAGGATTAATGTATATTATTCAGACCTCATTTAGACTGGTAATAGATAAATCTATTTTCCTTGTTATAGATGCATTATATTGTTTATTATGTTGTTCATTTTTGCGTTTCAAGGACAGAATTGGTCACTGAAATCTGATAGTTGTTCACTTTATTTAACTTTCTTATTCAACTTCTCAAGTAATTAAAATGAAATTCGACCGACAAAAGTTTCCTGCACCAAAACATACACAATATCCACACATAGATCTTCTTTTAAGATGTGAAATTTGCTCTTGCGCCTGCTTTCACTAGCCGTAAAATTTTCGGACGTAATTGCTGGGCAATTAGCCCAACTCTGCGCCACCAATTAGTATTTCCCCATTGGTGCGGCTCTTCTGTCAAGGCGTACCTTGACAGATCGCAAGTTCGGGATTTAACGCATGCCCTAAACTTGCAGTATATTTCAAAGGTGGTATGACGGCGTACTCTCAAAGTACGCCATCATACCCACCGCAAAATCTGCCCCATTATCTTTGCTGTGACTAACTGAACTCCAACAGTATCTTACAATTTTCGACAACTATGTTTTATTTACTTGCCCTGGTATCTCAGGCTGCTGATCTACTGCCCTTGCACAGTATGTTTGTTATTCTTTCAGGTGACAGTTCTTCATTACCTTACCAGTATTGCTGCCTCCTTTCCTTGCACTAATTGAATGAGCTTCAGCTCTATTTTGGGTGAATGACAGGTGGCTTTTTTATCTGACTACAAAGTGCCGCAGTGTCTGCTGCTGGACTCTGTCCTATTTCTTTAATGTTGGGTGACTGGCATATCACTAACTGCTTGGTGAAGTTCCTCTCATTGCAAATGTCAGCACTCACTTCAGTGGTGTTGTTTTGATTATCTAGGACTGTGATTCATCATAGTCTTATCTTGCCTCCATTTTCACATAAATTGACTGTGGTGTCAGTATGATATACTCTGATATGCAAATTGGTATATTTCAGAATTTTATTTTTGTCCTGGAATACTTACTGTTATGGTGAAAAAATACTAGGCTGCATTGATCTCATTGAAACGTATAAAATTCTTAAGGGGCTTAACAGGGTAGATGCTGGGAGGATGTTTCCCCTAGCTAGAACTAGGGGTCTCAGAATAAGGGGTCAACCATTAAGGACTGAGGTGAGGAGAAATTTCTTCACTCAGAGGGTGGTGAATCTTTGGAATTCTCTACCCCAGAGAGCTGTGAATGCTCAGTCATTGAGTATATTCAAGACAGAGATCGATAGGTTTTTGGATACTAAGGGAACCAAGGGATATGGGGATAGTGCGGGAAGATGGAGTTGAGTTGAAGATCAGCCATGATCTTATGCCGGAGCAGGCTCGAAGGGCCGAATGGCCTACTCCTTCTCCTATTTCTTATGTTCTTATTGCCCAATCCCAGCACCGAGGGCAGTGCATGAACACTTAATGGCCGGAATTTTCTGGGGTCTGTGCGGGGCAATCAGAGACGGGTAGGGTGGTAAATTTGAAAAAGGTCGGAGTGCGTCAGGAACCCGTCGTCATCCCGCCCCCATGCGCCTTTCCCTAGGGCGTGTTTGCCGGTGCAGCAGCGTCCCGACTGGCAGAGACGGGTGACCTAATTCAAATCATTATAAGCTTGTTGTCAGACACTTACGAGCCTTTGCCCCCCTACATTTCAAATTTCCCTGCATGGCCATGGGATTCACGCAACTCGGGGACCCCGTCTGTCAACCTGAGGTGGAAGTTGAGTGGCCATTGCTCCAGCTGATGACTTGACATCATCAAATGTATTATAAAAGCTCCGACCTCACAGCTGATCACTTTCCTCAGGCAGAAGCTATTGCTTACTACATTGCCAGCACAGATTTAACTTTCTGCAGGCTGTAAGTGTTTCCAGCAAAGCATCCATCCAGTATCACCTCATTGGAAGAACCTCTCTCACCAGTGACAAATCGCTTCTGTTAACTCTACTTCACAGAAATCACAGAAACCTCACAGTACAGATAGAGGCCATTTCGGCCCATCGAGCCTACACCGACACATATCCCTCCCAATCCCCGTAACCCCTACACCAACACATATCCCACCCTATCCCCGTAACCCCACGTATTTAATCCCCCTAACACTAAGGGTCAATTTTTTTATCATAGCCAATCAACCTAACCTGCACATCTTTGGACTGTGGGAGGAAACCGGAGCACCCAGAGGAAACCCACGCAAACACGGGGAGAATGTGCAAACTCCACACAGACAGTCACCCGAGGCCGGATTCGAACCCGGGTCCCTGGCGCTGTGAGGCAACAGTGCTAACCACTATGCCACCGTGCTGCCCTGCCATCTATTCCATCAGCATGGGTGCCATTTATACTGTCTCACCTTGGTCCTCAGAATTGGACCACGATGAGCCCCAACACCAGCAGCACCAGGCACACCAGTAGCACCACCAGCCTACACACAACCGCCTGATGCTACATGAGACAGAGGGCATCAGCACCTGAGTTCATTGCTGCCCAAGAGGCCAGTGATGGCCTCATCATGTTAAGATTTACTTAACTTTACACTGTACACCCAAATGGCTGCCACATGCTGCGCCAGGTTAGCATCACCCCATAGCAACACCAAATGTGTCCAAGATGGCAAAGTGATGAAAATAAAGATTTTAATGGTTGACAATACTTTAACGGAATCTTGCCATTAACATTGACGAAAACAATGCTGCAATGCGGTCAGGCCCTGCCGAATTTAACAGCAGGGCCTGATTAACACTTAGCTTCTCAGTTTCCTGCCACCAACCAACCAGGTAGAAAGGCTTGCGGTGCCAGGTAGCAGGGAGAAGGGAGAAGGGAGGAGGGAGGGAGAGATCGGGGGAGGGGGAGATCGAATGATGGAGATTGTGGAGGGGCCAAAGAATGGAGATCATGGAGGGGTCAAAGGATGGAGATCATGGAGGGGTCGAAGGATGTAGGGAGTTTGCAAAATTCCCCCACCTCGCCTGCTTTCCGAATCAAACAAAGTTGGCCACTTTTTAAATGTACAAAATGGAGCTCTGGGACACGTGACCAGAAAGCTGCTGGAAGCGAGTCATTTTTCTCCCCAGCAACAAGACTGGAGACAGGGCCTGGAATTCTACAGTCCCTATGTGGATTCCAGGCCAGACATGGAATTGAATATGTAATAGCAAGTCGCCAGTAGGCCGGTAAGAACAATGAACCTGGTTGCACTGCAATCAGGGTTAAGCTAGTTAAAACCATCATCGGGCCCATCCTAACAGATCCAATCATATCAGAAACCGTTTTAGAGGACTAGGCACCAGAGACACCATTGTGTGACTGAAACCAAAAACAATGAGGGCCGGTGATAAGGCCGTTAGTGGGAAATCGGCCCTTTTGCAGCCATTTACAGTTAACGAAGTAACCTGGGACATCTCTCGATCTGGGGGAGGCAAGGCAGATCGAGAGAGTATAACTGTTTTTAGTAAGCAGACAGAAAGGGCAGTTCGAGACACTTCGACTTGGAACACACTTCGGGAGAGACAGCTTCTACACTTCACTTCGATTTCATCCTGGGACTTCGCTGCAAAAGGGAAACTTCGAGGACTCTACTGGGAGAAGCAGTCTCCAAGACAGGGAAGGCTATGCGCAGCAGGCCCATGCTTTGGTAAGCAGGCGAAGCTCCCGGTCCGTACTGCCTCCCGATTTAAACCTGACTGTTCCCACCCCCGTGCCCACCATCTCAGGCAGGGATTCAGCGTGGAACCAGGAAGACACGGGACGGAGTGCACCATCCCGGTACGGGCCAGAGCCCAGAGCAGGCCTCGCTAAACGGCGCAGCCTGACCCAGGAGGGAAGCCTTTTCGCCCAGCCAAGGAGGAAGATCCACTACCTGACTGACGGGAGAGTGTGTGGCCAGTGCACACTGAACTTTACCAGGCCAGACCACCTAAAGCTGCAGTCCCAGGACAACCTAAAGGCCTTTGTTCCAATGCGTTGGGTGAGCATGAGAGTCTGACCCCCCTTTAGTTCGACCTAGGTTAGGGATAGTGTAGGAGGTGGGGATAAGGCTAAGGGGAGTGTTAATGTGTGATACCCCTCGATGTGTCGTACTCCTTCGCGCACTCGCGTGCCCTCTGTTTTGAATATATAGTATTCCTTTTTTTTCCTTTTAAAGTTTATAGAGCTGTAGCCTTGGTAGTATCGTTGAACCAATTAATTTCTCTGCTTGCTTGTTTTGTTTTATTTTTCTCTCAATAAAACCGTTATTATTTTAACCTTTCACCTGCTTGTCTGTCTCGAGCTTGTTATTCTGCGCATCAGCTGCCTGGTAGGATCCCAGTG
The DNA here is from genome assembly GCF_052327205.1 of Somniosus microcephalus. Classification (NCBI taxonomy): domain Eukaryota; kingdom Metazoa; phylum Chordata; class Chondrichthyes; order Squaliformes; family Somniosidae; genus Somniosus; species Somniosus microcephalus. The sequence goes on along the minus strand of NC_140987.1, from coordinate 140,916,746 downwards.
TCAGAACTAAGTGGGAGTGTGGGGACGCCTCGAAAACGTCCACTGGGTCAGGCCCGGGTCAAACCGACCACCCAACCAACAACCCCTACAGGATGGAGATTTTGGAAGGCTCAGAAGGCTGGAGGTTGGAGGAGGGGCCGGAGGGGGGATCGAAGGTCGGTGGAGTGGTCGGGGGCTGGGGCCGGGGACCAGGAATCAGGCATCGAAGGCCAGAGGGGGGACCGAAGGCCAGAGAGGGGATCGAAGGCCAGAGGACAGATTGGAGGCCGGTGGGGATTCGAAGGCTGGAGGGCAGATCGGAGGCCAGTGGGGATTCAGAGGCCGGAGGTGGGTTCGGGGGCTAGATGGGGTAATCGGAGGCCGGAGGGGGGTTCGGGAGCTGGATGGGGTAATCGGAGGCCGGAGGGGGGTTCGGGAGCTGGATGGGGTAATCGGAAGCCAGAGGAGGGTTTGGAGGCCGGTAGGGGGATCAAAAGCCGGAGGTGTAGGGGGTTTTTGCACAGGCGTGTTCGGGTCAGTCAGCTTTGCCTCTGACTACCTTCCTTGAGCGGATCGAATCACTCACCCCCTGGGTTCTAGACACCGGACTTAGTTACAGGCAGCGATACAGAGAAGACTCGAGTAGACAGGTGGTTGGATGCAAACAAAACCAAGATTTTTATTGAAGAGGAAAACTTAATACAATCCTATGGAAAATCACTAGTGTACACTTCTACAGGCAAAAATTACAAGAGAGTCATAATAATGCTATATACAGGGAAATGGGGAGCACACAGCACATCGAGGGAAAACAATTATCTTAACAATCCCCTTATCCTTATCCCACCCCCTATACCTAACTAGGCTAAGCTATGAGGGGTCAGAATTCATGCTCACCAATTAAAAGGGGTTTGTCAGACTCAAAGCAACGGTTGGGTTCGGGGTTCGCTCTTGGTGCTCTCTGGAGCCTGCCGTCATCACATGGGCTCCGAGTGCTGCAAGGGCATTGTCCAGGTTCGAGTACCCCAAAGTGGATGAACTGAAGGTGTTGATGAACACATGGGAGTATGTAATTGTTGCTATCACGGAGACATGGTTGAGGGAGGGGCAAGACTGGCAGCTCAATATTCCGGGGTATAGAATCTTCAGGCGAGACAGATGAGGGGGTAAAAGAGGAGGGGGTGTCACAATATTAATTAAGGAGTCAATTATTGGTGTAAGGAGGGATGATATATTAACAGGTTCCTCTAATGAGGCCATATGGGTAGAACTTAAAAACAAAAAGGGGGCAAGCACTTTGCTGGGAGTGTACTATAGGCCCCCAAACAGTCAGGGGGTGATAGAGGAACAGATATGTAGGCAAATCTCAGAGAAATCTGCAAATAATAGGGTAATAATAGTGGTGGATTTCAACTTCCCCAATATTAACTGGGATAGTCAGAGTGTGAAAGGCTTAGAGGGTGCAGAATTCTTAAAGTGCATCCAGGAGAGCTTTTTGAGCCAGCATGTAGAAAGTCCTACAAGAGAGGGGGCGGTACTGGACCTAACTCTAGGGAATGTGGCCGGGCAAGTGGTAGAAGCGTTAGTAGGTGAGTACTTTGGTGACAGTGACCATAATTCGGTGAGATTTAAGGTAGTCATGGAAAAGGACAGAGATGGACTGGAAATAAAGGTTCTAAATTGGGGGACGGCCGATTTTAATATGATAAGGCAGGATCTGGCCAAAGTGGACTGGGATCAGCTACTTGTAGGAAAATCCACATCGGAGCAATGGGGGAGTCTTTCAGAAAGGAAACTGAGAGAGTACAATGGCAACATGTTCCCGTAAAGGTCAAGGGTGGGACCAACAAGCCCAGGGAACCTTGGATGTCAAGGGATATACGAGAATGGATTAGGAAAAAAAGGGGGGCTTTTGGCAGATACAAAGGACTAAAGACAGAGGAAGCCCTAGAGGAGTATAAAAAGTGCAGGGGGACAATTAAAAAAGAAATTAGGAGAGCGAGGAGGGGCCATGAAATAACACTGGCGAGCAAAATAAAGGAAAATCCTAAGGTGCTTTATAAGTATATTAAGGGCAAAAGGATAACTAGGGAAAGAGTAGGGCCCATTAGGGACCAAAGTGGCAATCTGTGTGTGGAGCCAGAAGATGTAGGTGGGATTTTAAATGAATTTTTTGCATCTGTGTTCACTATGGAGAAGGACGATGTAGACATAGAAATCGGGCGGGGGACTGTGATATTATTGAACATATTAGCATCGAGAGGGAGGAGGTACTAGCAGTTTTAGCAGGCTTAAAAGTGGATAAATCCCCAGGCCCGGATGAGATGTATCCCAGGCTGCTGTGTGAGGCAAAGGAGGAGATTGCAGGGGCTCTGACACAAATTTTCAGAACCTCTCTGGCCACAGGGGATGTGCCAGAGGACTGGAGAACAGCTAACGTAGTACCATTATTCAAGAAGGGTAGTAGGGATAAACCAGGGAATTACAGGCCAGTGAGCCTAACATCAGTGGTAGGGAAATTATTGGAAAAAATTCTGAGGGACAGGATTAGTCTCCACTTGGAGAGGCAAGGATTAATCAGGGATAGTCAGCATGGCTTTGTCAAGGGAAGATCATGTCTGACCAATTTGATTGAATTTTTCGAGGGGGTGACTAGGTGTGTGGTTGAGGGTAGTGCATTGGATGTGGTATACATGGATTTCAGTAAGGCTTTCGATAAAGTTCCGCATAGGAGACTGGTCAAGAAGGTAAGAGCCCATGGGATCCAGGGTGCCATGGCACATTGGAACCAAAACTGGATTAGTGGCAGAAGGCAGAGGGTGATGGTCGAAGGTTGTTTTTGTGACTGGAAGCCTGTGTCCAGTGGGGTACCGCAGGGATCGGTGCTGGGTCCCTTGCTGTTTGTGGTCTACATTAATGATTTGGATGTGAATGTAAAAGGTATGATCAATAAGTTCGCAGATGACACAAAAATTGGTGGGGTGGTAAATAACGAGGAGGGTAGCCTCAGTCTGCAGGACGATATAGATGGGTTGGTCAGATAGGCGGAACAGTGGCAAATGGAATTTAACCCTGAAAAGTGTGAGGTGATGCATTTTGGAGGGACTAACAAGGCAAGGGAATCAACAATGAATGGTAAGACCCTAGGAAAGACAGAGGATCAGAGGGACCTTGGTGTGCATGTACATAGATCCCTGAAGGCAGCAGAACAGGTGGATAAGGTGGTTAAAAAGGCATATGGGATACTTGCCTTCATTAGCCGAGGCATAGAATATAAGAGCAGGGAGGTTATGATGGAGCTGTACAAAATGCTGGTTAGGCCACAGCTGGAATACTGTGTGCAGTTCTGGTCGCCACACTATAGGAAGGATGTGATTGCTTTGGAGAGGGTGCAGAGGAGATTCACCAGGATGTTACCTGGGCTGGAGCGCTTCAGCTATGAAGAAAGACTGGACAGGCTGGGGTTGTTTTCCTTGGAGCAGAGAAGGCTGAGGGGGGACCTGGTTGAGTTGTACAAAGTATGAGGAGCATAGATAGGGTAGATAGAAAGGAACTTTTTCACTTAGTAGAGGGGTCAATAACAAGGGGGCATAGATTCAAGGTAAGGGGCAGGAGGTTTAGAGGGGATTTGAGGAAGAACTTTTTCACCCAGAGGGTGGTTGGAATCTGGAACTCACTGCCTGAAAGGGTGGTAGAGGCAGGAACCCTCACAACATTCAAGAAGCATTTGGATGAGCACTTGAAATGCCATAGCATACAAGGCTACGGACCAAATGCTGGAAAATGGGATTAGATTAGACAGGGCTTGATGGCCGGTGCGGACGCGATGGGCCGAAGGGCCTCTTTCTGTGCTGTATAACTCTAAAGTTAAAGGCCTAGAAATTGAGTTTGCGCTGCGCCGGGGCTTAACGCCGAAAATTTAGCGCCGGTGCTAAGTCGCGCTGTGCGTGCCAAAAATTCAGTAGCGCCGCGCCCAAACGGCTGCCGGCGCTACTGAAGGCTGTTTGCGCCTGAAAACTGGCGCTACGCGCCGCATTGCGGCGCTATTCCGGCGCTGCGGCGCCCGATGCGGTGCGGCAGGCTCGGGAAGTGCAGGCCTCCTCCTTCAGTTAAGGAGGAGCTGCCTGCACCCGCCCGCTGGCCGGTTAAATCGCCACAAAAATGAGCCCGGCACCTCGGGGAAGTGCCGGGCTCGCAGCCGAGAAGCATCTGTTCCGTGGGGGGGGGGGTGGGGGAGTCCGGGGAGGGAGGTGCGGGCAGGCGGCCGGCGGGAAAGCGGCCGGCCGCCGCTCCACCTTTATGCGCCGGCGCAAAGTCGTGTAAGACTCTGTTGCCAGAGTCTTAGTTGCGGCTGCCACGGGCGAGGCGGCCGCAACTGAATTTCGGCGCTGGGGCCCGTCACCAAGGCAACCGGGACGCTGCGCACACCGATGACGTCATCGGTGCCGGCGCAGCGCTACCGGTGTAACGCCGATGTTGGGCCCTAGTCAATTTCAAAACCGGCTGTAAGTCCAGCGCAATGCCCTCTAGCGCCGCAAAATGGGCGCTAAGCCCACTCAATTTCTAGGCCAAAGTCTCTGCTTGGGTACTTTGCCTTGCAGGGATGGTCCTTCGTCGACAGCTTGAGTTTGCATGAAGGTAGTCGCAGGTCAGCTGGGGCTGAAGGCCCGTTGATTCGAAGCCTACTCTCAGTTGGCCTTCCCTCCGGTGGCCTTCCCTCCTCCTCCCCTCATCGCGTCCCGCTTCGCCTGGCCTGAATTGCCTGTGTTCGCCCGACCCGGTGTCGGGGCGAGTCCAGATAGAGTGGGAGAGGGCACGGGCAAAGGCCAGGGGGTAAGCGCGGGACGGGGGAAGAGCGGCAGCCACGAGGGTGAGGGGCCAAAGAGCCGGGGAGCGGCAGCACCAGCACAGCAGCGAAGCAGCAGGGGAGCAGAGCAGGAGTCCACCGATTGCTACTTGGGGGCCTTCAATTATACCTTCGTCGAAAAACCCTTATCGGCGCGCCAAATCAGGTTAGTTCTTTGTTTTAATTTTGGCGGGCTAGTTAAAATAATGGTAGCAATCTACACTGACAGGTTTTAGATGGCCAGTAATTGCATCTACCAGCCCGATAATTGACTCGTATTGTCCTGAAAGTCCTTGATGGGCTTGTCCAGCCTCGATGGATGTGCTTAATCTGTTTCCGATTATGTATGCAGACTGTTTGATGGCTTTAACTGTGGGCCCCATTGAATTTAGATCTGTCTCCAATTTGGTCTAATACATAATTCATATTTTTGTCTGAGTCCCAAAACACAAAGTTCTTTTCACAGAAAGCCTGCAGCCTTAGTTTCGATTTCCCCCAAGCTGTTTGCGCTGCAGAATCCATTTTGGAGACCCATAAGCTTTCTGCCACGAGGCACGGACGCCATCTTGGGTACCCTTTTTAATTCAAAAATGTCCACGCAGGGTCCCTTTTATCGATAATAACCTTCGGGGAGATGCACCAATTTTGCAAATCTTTCAGAGGGGGTATCGGTGGCCAGAGGGAGGGAGTTTGGGAGCTGGTAGGGGGATCAAAGGCCGGGGTGCAGAGTTGGGGTCCAAGGATCGAAGGCTGGAAGGGTGATCGGAGATCAGAGGCCTCGTGGTGGGGGGAGGTCAGAGGGAGAGCGTAAGGGTGGAGCGGCGTCCGATCATAGCGGGTTGGTGAGGCAGGAACGTTGTATCCAGTAGGTAAATGGAAAGGCAATTCCCTCCTGGATCAAGCAGTCCTTGATTTCCTTTAGCTGGCAGGTTTCCCGAGGCCAGAGTTAAATTTAAAATGGAGCTTCAAAATGAGGCATGCCACCTCCAAAAGATCCCAACCCAACTGTATTTTGGGGTTAAAATTCCCCCCTTTGTGCCTATTCTATCAAAACCTTTCATAATTTTAAAGATATCTATTAAGTCATAACTCAGCCTTCTCTTTAGAAGTGAAAAGAGACCCAGCCTGTTCATCCTTTCCTGAAAGGTATAACCTAGCATTTCTGGTATTATCCTTGTAAATCTATTTTGCACCCTCCCCAGTACCACTATATCATTTTTAGAATATGGCGACCAGAACTGTACGCAATACTCTAGGCCTAGAAATTCATTGACGCCACTTTTGGGGCGCTAAAGTGGGGCGTCCGCTAAAGTTTGCGGCCGCCGCCAAATCGATGCCACTTCTCCGATATTCATTAGCTTCGCCCTAGGAGTTCGGGCGAGCGCTAAAACTGCTGCTGGACGCCTCTCTTTGGGCGCAAAGCCGGAGGTGGTGATCGATAGCGCCGAGGCCGGGCGCAGCGCAGGTGCGGCCATCTCGTGATTGACAGCAGACACCCTGGCGCCGGCCAGCTCTTAAGGGGGAAGGTCGACTGTGTCTGCTGACAGGCCCTGGATAGTGGAGCCCTCCAGCTAGGCCTGAACACTGCTGCTGGACCCAAATAGCGCCTGAAGACATGGAGAAGGCCCGTGAACGTGCGCAGCGCTTCTCAGAGCGTGATCTGAGTGTGCTGCTTGCTGCTGTGGAGAAGAGGCGCCATGTTTTGTACCCGGACAATGGCAAGAAGGCGACGGTCCGTGTCTACAGGAGAGCCTGGAGGCATGTCGCCACCAAGCTGTCAGCCAACAGCGACGTCCCCAATGCCGCAAAAAGTTAAATGACCTCACACGCATTGTCTGGGTGAGTACCCTTTCCAGTGACCTCCTCATCCTTGCATGTGCACCTCACATTATGGGCAAAGGGACCTGAAAGCTCTAATGGCCAGCCTTCATCCAGCAGCTATGGCACAGGCATGAGCATCAATTGCACATTCTGCACTTAACACACTGGCCAGGCTATTCCACCATGGGAGGCAGTGCACACTAGATCACGGCGACACACTGTACTTAGAGGCCGTCCTTTCTCTTGCGGGCCAAGCTGGCGAATAATCGCAAGAGCCGGACTGCGACCGGGGGAGGCCGACCCCATATCCAGCCACTCACCGACCTGCAACATCGCGTGGAGCGCCTCATGGGTGGCCGGGTGATTGGGCCCGTTGCATGTGGAGGTGCCGACCCTGTTCTGGGCAGCAATGGTAAGGACATTACCTTTTGCACCTCTCTCGTCCCACTTGCGCATCAGATCTACATCCTTTGCCACTGTCCGACCAATGCGCTGAATGCCACCACTCATGCATCCCGCACTGACGCCCTCTCCTCACTCTAAAGCTACTCTTGTGCCTTCCTGCTTTCAGATGGTCAAGAGGAGGTCCCTGAACTTGCCAGTGACAGACCCTCCGAAGAGGAGCAGGAGGAGGAGCAAGAGGAAGGCGGCCCATCAGGGGAACCCTCAGCCGCGGCCACCCAGGCCAATGTAGGGGACACGTCTTCCTTGGAGGGCAGCGTGGCGGAAGTGTCGAAGGGGAGGGGAGCTCATGGGACCTGCGGCCTGCAGAAAGGCGGGAGGGGGGTGGAAGCTCGGCGGCCTTCTCCCCAGAGGGGGGATGCGTCGGAGGGGAGTCCAATTGCTGGGCCAAGCGGCGTCCAGCAACGCAGGAAGGGTCGGCCAGCTCGGCGGCCTTCTCCCCAGAGGGAGAGTCCGGCCTCCAGTCAGGAGATGCTCTTCGCCGAGGAGATGGAACGCCTCGAAGACTTGTCCGCGGACTCGGAGCGCCGGCACACGGAGCTCATGGCGGCAGTGGCACGGTTGCCTGAGTCCATCGATTCCCTCTCTCAGAGTGTGGCCGAGTTCGGGCCCTCAGAGGCCACCAGTCGGGCGGAATACCGGGCAGATCAGGCAGAGAGTCGGGCGGAATTCGGGGCAGCTCTGTCAGCGACTGGCCAGGTGATCAGTGGTGCCGTCCAGTCACTGGCTGCTCTGATGCGGTCAGTGAACAGTTCAACACGGGCACTCACTGCTGCCACACTCGCTGTTTCAGCCAGGCATCGCCAGGGCACCCGGCGCGCTGCAGCAGCACAGCGGTCTGTCCCTCGGCAGATTGGTGCGCATGCTGCAGTGCTGGCCCGGGCGAGTGCCAGTGTCTCAGGCGACCAGCGAGCGCCTGCCATCCGCCAGCTTGCCGCCATTCCTCCAGCCGCCACTGCCAGTCCCCCAGTGGAGCTGCCAGGAGCTGCTGCAGCGACTGATGCTGGCCAGCCACAGCTGCAGCAATCAACAGCCGCCCGCTCGACGGCCAGACCTCGACTAGGCCGACCCCCAAGGGCATCTGCCGTCACGACATGTGCCCCTCAGGAGCCTGCCCCCAGCCTTGCAGCAGCCAATGGCCTTACTTTGAGGCGGAGCAGCAGGGCGGGCAGGGGCCACCCAAAGATCGCCAAGGCATCGCCCTAGTGGGCCAAATAGTCGAATGTGTGGCCATTTGTGTTTGTTTCTTGAGGCCGAGAATTGGATGTTTGTTCTTTGAAGGCCGATGATGTGATGTTTGTTTTTGACGAAGGCCGAGAATGACGGCCATTTTAGTTGCCCTATTTTGTTAATCCTCTCCAGGTTGTGGGAGCGAGTAATGTGTTTGAGTGTTTTTTGGGGTGTTTCGTCTGTTTTTGGTTTTCATGTGGGAAGGGCCCAGAGTTTGTACAATAAAGCATTTTATTTATTCACATTGTCCATGTTTGACCTTTGAAGTGTTTGTTGCCTTAACCGGCTGAGAGCTTGCGGAGCGGCTGCAATCATGTTGTTTCATTGGCACAAGCCATTCCCTGACAGGGGGCCTAGAAGTGACGTTCAATAAGCCGCCGACGGGCGGCCCTTGGACCTTGTGCCTCCCTCCTGGGCTGGTACTCCTCGTCCTCGTCGTCCTCATGCTCCTCCTGCTCCTCCTCCTGAGGTGGTGGTCCAACGTGAGGTGGCAGTGCCTGAGTCCTGCGGATAGCCAGGTTGTGCAGCATGCAGCAAACGACGACGAATTGGGAGACTCGATCCTGTGAATACTGGAGGGCTCCCCCGGAGCGATCGAGACAGCGGAACCGTTGCTTGAGCACGCCGATTGTTTGTTCTATGAGGTTCCTCGTCGCTTGATGGCTCTCGTTGTATGCCTCTTCAGCAGGGGTCGTGGGCGCGCGGAGCGGGGTCATGTGCCAGGTACACAAAGGATAGCCTTTGTCACCGATAAGCCATCCTCTTGGGGGAGGCTGTGCCTGGAACATGTCAGCCACAGTTGTCTGTCGCAGGATAAAGGCATCGTGGCTGCTGCCTGGAAAGCGGGCATTGACAGCTAGGATGCGCTGCCTGCGGTCACACACCAGCTGTACATTGAGGGAATGGTAGCCCTTCCGGTTGCGGTAATCCTCGGCATGCTCAAGAGGTGCCCGCAAAGCCACATGCGTGCAGTCAATGGCGCCCTGCACCATGGGGAAGCCCGCTATTCTTGCAAACCCCACTGCACGCTGCTGCTGCTTGTCCAGGGTCATGGGGAAGGAGATGAATTGATGTCTCCTTCTGAAAAGGGCTTCGGTCACCTGGCGGATGCAGCAATGCACGGCGAACTGGGAGATGTTAGCGATGTCCCCAGTAGCGGATTGGAAGGAGCCGGAGGCATAGAAGTTGAGAGCCACCGTCACCTTCACTGCCACCGACAGAGACGTCCTGCGCATCAGCTGTGGCTGCAGATCTCTCTGAAGCAGCCGGCAGATGTCTGCAACCACCTCCCTTCGGAATCGCAGCCTCCTAACACACATCGCGGCAGACATGGTCAGATAGGAGGTCTGCTGGCGGTATACCCTGCGTGGGTAAGGCCTCAGTTGGCGACGCCTGTTGCCCCCTCTGCGTCTAGCCAGGGCTGCCACTCTCTCACGGCGTCTGTAAGCCCTTCTGGCATAAGGCTGAAATTCAGCGTTGCCACCCAATGCAGCCCCCATTATATGCTAGCAAACACTGAGCTCCTAATGAAGGCAAAGATAATTGGTAAGCTCTGGCCTGAGCCAAAAATACCTGTCCAAGTGTTGGTCCAAACCAGTAAACTCTCCTCCTTGGTCTCTGTCCAAAAAACCGTTGCACAAGAGTGAATGCTGCAAAATGGCTGGCCTTTATACTGCTGGGTAAGTGCCCTTTAATTTGCACTCCCCGCGGCCCGGCTGGGCTGTGTACCGTTCCACTTCACAGTCGCTCGGGCCGCCCGGCGCACAATGGGCCGGCGCGAATGAAGTTCCGGTTTGGGGCGCACAAAGGGCGTTGCACTATTAAATGACGTCATGATCTACGCGTGCAGCAGGGCGCGCGCTAAGACTTTGCGCCGGTGCTAAATGTGTCCTGAAGTTGCGGAGAGGCGCAGATCGCGCTGCGCCCGGGCGATAAGCGCCTAGCGCTCGAGATCTACTCCTCCTAAGGCGCTAACGGCTGGCGCGCCCAACTGAATTTCTAGGCCTAAGTGTGGTCTAACCAAGGTTCGATACAAGTTTAGCATAGCTTCTCTACTTTTCAATTCTAACCCTCTGGAAATAAACCCGAGTGCTAGGTTTGCTTTTTTTATGGCCTTGCTAACCTGTGTGGGCTGAGGGGCAAGTGAGATGTGAGAAGGAGAATAACATATGAGGATACTAGCATCTTGTATTCTTTCAGCCTACTGCTGGGCATGGGCTCAGCCATGCTCCTGCCAAGAATGGCCAGCACCGTCTCCTCCAAGGAGATGAGATGAAGCTAGAAATGTGAGGTGTGCCTCTTGTTTGGTAGAGATTGTTGGTAGTTGAGTGATGGGGGGAGGGTCGTGCATTGAGCAGTGTGTGAGGCTAGTGGTGCAGTTGGTAGGAGACAGCTTTTGAAGATGCATTCACTGACCTTAACCACTCGTCTGAGCTCATGAAACTTCTTTGGGCACTGGAGTCACGTCCTGGGGGGGCGACACTGCTGGCAGTGACCGCCTCGACGATCTGGTCCTGCGTCCTTCTTTATGGAGGTCCTCCTGCCTCCCTGTGGGTAGAGGACCTCTCTTCCAGCGTTGACCTCCTGCACAAAGCTGGAGTGCTACATCCGAGACCCTGGGTGCACTTTCCCTGGCCTCTTGAGCCACTTGTGTTGATCTGGGAGGCGTAGATTGCCTAGTGCTGAAGCAAGTTTGTTTTTTTTATCTGCAGAAGGCAGCTCAGCTTTAAGAGCTGCAGACAGCGTTGAAGAGGAGCAGGCTAGCTTTAAGTAAAGATAGCCTTGCTCCAGCAACACGAACTTCGGTCCCCTGCTGAGCACACAGCCTGTCAGCAGCGCATTCAACACTAGGCTGTGCGCTGTAATCATGATAATTAGCTGGCAGCATGAAGTTGATGTGCTGCCTGCTCTTCTTGAACGGGCGTGGGCAATGTTTCCTTTAATAGTTTTTTTGGGTGCGTGGCCCCTTTAAGGGGCTGCTTGGCCCATTCAAAATACCGCGCATGCGTGGTTTTTCCCACTTAAAGACCGGTGAGCCAGCTGCGCGGGAGCTCCAGCATGCTGAGTGGCCTCATAGCTTAAAGGGAACATTGGGCATAAGTGTATCTCACGTTGCGGTGCACACGCCCGTTTTCGAGCGGTATTGAATTTCCCGCCTGTAACCTTTGAAGAAAGAAATGTTACATTTTTTTTTGAAATCACATGCATTTGAATCAGAAATACCTGTTACTACCTTCAGTATAGGTTAGGTGTTAAGTAAAGGGGAGCACAAGGACCCAAATGGAATGTAACCTGTGTTATTGGAGAGCTAGGGAATTAAAGACTGGCTCTGCTTTCAGGTTTGACTGCCTTGGGCTGGTTTCATTTGAACTGTGCAGTTAATTCATCCCTAATTATGGGAAATCATCTGTTTCACTCCATATCAAATTTTCTGGTGGATCCAAAACATTATCTGTGGATATATTTGTTACCTTTATTGTTCTCTTCGCTACCAGAAGAACAAATGCTTTATCCTGACTAATATTATATGATTGTATCATAGCTGCAAGTTTAAAGCTGCTTATCATTTAATTTGACCTTCACGCTGTACTGAGATTTGTGAATAACTCCTTCTTACAAACTTGTCTGGAAGGTGTAACAGTAGACTACCAAATGAACGAAAGTTGGCTCTTCTACACTTGGCTCAGACATTGATAGCCAATAATCACGACCCAAAATATATTGACTACTTATTTATAGAGCTCAAACTGAATTTCCCATTATTCACCATCATAATCCGACTGCCTTACTCCTATTTTTTAGAGATGAAGGGACCAGCTATAAACAGTTATTGCTGATGCCCCTGGTTCAATTTGACATTCACAGAATGTAATGTAACTGGATACAAACTGGGTGCACATACTTTATGTCATTAGTAAAATAGTGTTTCATAAACCAAGGAACACTCAACAATACTTGTTTGTTTCTTTATTGGAACAAAGTTTGTTTCACATTATCAGCAGTATGAAAAACATAAATTTGATATTGTAATAAAGGCTATGGCCAAAACGAACAGGTGCAAGATATTAGAAGAACAAACTATGGGGCTGTGAGAAGAGCTCCAGGGAGGATTAAGTGAGAAGTGGAACTAGAAAAAAACAGAAATTGTTGAAGGCAACTTAAAGGCATGGGGAAAGGTAGTATTACCTATGAGAAATATAGCAAGACAAAGACTGCAGTTGGTGAATAAAGAGCCAAAAATAAACTAAAGACTTACTTGGAATTATTTACAAAGATACAAGAAAACAAAATATAGTGAGAAGTCATACAAAAATCAATTGAGAATAAATCAAATTAGTATTAAAAAGGCTGAGTGAGAGAAAGGTGGTTGGTAGGAAACAGTTTAGAGAGATCCAAAAATTGTTCAGTAAAATAAATGATGCATTAAAGATCACTTAAGCCCTTTAAGGTATAAGTTGGCAAAGTTTTATGGGGGATCCGGAAATCATAGAATCATAGAATCATAGAATGGGTACAGCACAGAAGGAAGCCATTCGTCCCTTTGAGCCCGTGCCGACTCTCTGCAAGAGCACTTCAGCTAGTCCCACTCCCCCGCCTTTTCACCGTAACCATACAATTTTTTTTCCTTTAGGTACTTATCCAATTCCCTTTTGAAAGCCATAATTGAGTCTGCCTCCACCACCCTTTCAGGCAGTGCATTCCAGGTTCTAACCACTCGCTGCGTAAAAAAGTTTTTCCTCATGTCGCCTTTGGTTCTTTTGCCAATCACCTTGAATCTGTGTCCTCTGGTTCTCGACCTTTCCGCCAATGGGAACAGTTTCCCTCTACTCTGTCTAAACCCCTCATGATTTTGAACACCTCTATCAAATCTCCTCTCAACCTTCACTGCTCTAAGGAGAACAACCCCAGCTTCTCTAGTCTATCCACATAACTGAAGTCCCTCATCCCTGGAATCATTCTCATAAATCTTTTCTGCGCCCTCTCTAAGGCCTTCACATCCTTCCGAAAGTGCAGTGCCCAGAATTGGACACAATACTCCAGTTGAGGCCGAACCAGTGTTTTATAAAGGTTCATCATAACTTCCTTGCTTTTGTACTCTATGCCTCTATTTATGAAGCACAGGATCCCGTATGCTTTTTTAACTGCTTTCTCAACCTGTCCTGTTACCGTCAACGATTTGTGCACGTATATCCCCAGGTCTCGCTGTTCCTGCACCCTCTTTAGAATTGTACCCTTTAGTTTATATTGCCTCTCTTCGTTCTTCCTACCAAAATGTATCACTTTGCACTCTTCTGTGTTAAATTTCATCTGCCACGTGTCCGCCCATTTCATTAGCCTATTTATTTCTTCTTGCAGTCTGTCACTATCCTCCCCACTGTAGATAGATTCCAGATAATTTGGCTCAAAAATCTATAAAATATGTACATATTAGCAAAAAAAATTACAAAGGTGCTCAAGCAATTGAGGGGGCTAATTTTGAACTGTCAGTTATTCTCATGTTTGCTTACTACCAGGTGTGAAAATGGCAATTTAGGAATTAAGGCTACTTTGGGCAATATTACTGCCAGTTAATGTGTTCCTATATTGCTTTAACAGGGTAGTACATGTGTTAAGCCAATGGACGAAAAACACTTAAGTCATGTCATATTTTAAAATTTAAAATGATATACTCCATTGGAGCTCCAACTTACATTCCTACACACAGATCAATGGGGTCATCTTACGAAATCGTACTGTTAGCACAATTTTGTAAAATTACCTTGAGTGTAAATATAATTCAGTACAACTGACTTTTACGTATTGCATTATTCTGAATGGGCACAATGGAATCATTTCCCGCTTGCAACCAGCACAAGTAAAGACATCCTCTAGATGAATGTATGAAGAATAGCTGAGCCTACAGGATGATGGAGCACTATATTTGAATCATAGAAATTACAGCCCAGAAGGAGGTCATTTGATTTACTATGGCTGTTCTAGTTCAAGCTCTTCAACTAGAGCTATCAGGGTAGGTTTACCTTTTCATTGTGCCTGCGGGATCAGTGTTCCCCAGGTGCACTGAAGAGGTAAAAGGGGCAGAGAGCCATTCTGTCAGGTCTCCTCCCCCGGCTTCTGCAGCCCTGGGATTTCTTGCGACTTTTCCAGAGCACATAACTGGGCCTGCACCTGTAGTAGGCAGTGCTCCCATTATAATGAGGTGAAAGAGGGTATTCCCGGCCATCTTCTTCATTTTCTGATGCCTGCAACCATTAGGTGCCCCAGACTAGAGGCACATGAAGATACCTGGTTCAAGCACTGGCCCTGGGACCCCAATAGATTGACAGTCTGGAAGAGTCCAGGGGACAGGCCAAAGACTGTGTAGGCAAAGTAAGAATCTTTGTTAAACCCCAAATACAAGTGGTTTCCTCACAGGCATTGTACACCTGAAGTGTTCTGAGCCTGTTGGGTGCCAATAGAAGAAAATCTACCCTATTTACATTCCACTGTTCTTTCCTCATCAAATAGTTAAACCAATTCCACTTTAAATGGAGTTATAAACTCTGCCTTAACAGCACTTGTATTACAATTCAGAGCCAGTACTGTGCTTCCCGCTCCCATTGCGGGGTGGCACTTGCAGGGAACTTACCACTTTGCTTATATTTTCCCGTAATTCACTCTCTTTTACACCCTAACGGCACTATGTGAAAAAATTGTAACTTTCCCCTTTGTTTTTCTAATGATAGTTATCATTCTATGTCCTCATTACTGGTTTGCCAACCTGTGGAAAGAATCTTTTCTTATTTACTCGCAGGATCTTTCATATTTTTGAAAACCTCTATTAGACCCCTCTGAACTTTTTCTATTTAAGTTATCTAGCAAAAAAAACCCACTTTTTTTTAGCCTTTTGCCATATAACCTCTCATTACTGGTATAATTCAAGTGAATTTTCACTTTACCTTAGCTACAGTCCTACTTTCACCTTTCGCTGTAAAAACTGCTGCAAAATATTTATTAAGCATTTTTGCATTTCCCTAACACTTAAGCACAACATGGCCTCTTTCATGTCTAAGTGGTCCTACCCCTTGTTCCATTATCCCTTTTATGTTGACTGCCAGGCTTCTTTCATACTCCCTCTTAGCCTTCTTGATCTTTCTTTTTGCTTCTCTTCAAAATTTTGTACATTTCTCATAGTTTATTTGGTGACTATGCATTCCATAAATTATGCCTGTTGCCCCAGGATGATGTAATCTTGAAACATGGCGAGAGTTCAAATGCACAAACGTAATAATTGTGAAAAACTAGAATACTTAGGGAAGGTATAGAAGATTGAGGGGGGCGATCTTATCGAGGTAATTAAAATGTTAAAAGGATTTGATGGGTACATTCTAAGGAACTATTTTGTCTGGTGGGGGAATCAAGAACAAGGGGACATAATCTTAAAATTAGAGCTAGACCATTCAGGATTGAAATCAGGAAGCACCTCTTCACACAAAGGCTAGTGGAAATCTGGAACTCTCCCCCAAAAAGTTGTCGAGGCTAGGACAATTGAAAATTTCAAAATTGAGATCGACAGATTCTTGTTAGGTAAGGGTATTAAGGGCTACAGAAGCAAGGCAGGAAGATGGAGTTAAGATACAGATCAGCCATGATCTAATTGAATTGTGAAATATGCTTGAGGGGCTGAATGGCCTCCTCCTGTTCCCATGTTCTATCCCCACCATTTCCTATTCATTAAAATTAACAGATGAAAATCATGGAGGGCACATACTCATATCGCAATATGTATTCCTGGCAGGTAAGGCTCTGCATCAGGAGTATGAACTCATAAATGTTCCTCTATAGTGTTATTGTTTTCAGTCTATGGGCTAAAATGTGGGATGTCACTTCTGCACAGTGGGCTAGCTAATGAGGAGGAATCAACATTAATTTTGCTGCAATTAGGAGCTAATTAAGTCTATTAGGTAACACCAGAAAGTCAAAGTTAGCTGTTTACTCACCTAACCAATGTAGATTTAGGCATTACTGAGAAAAGTCACTCTGTTGCAAGCGTTCTGCAAGGACTTAGGATGAGAAGACATACACTTCAAGGAATTGATGGTTTCCCTCTAGAACTATCTGCTGCACTAAGCGTAGGAGGTGGTGGCTTAACCAATGTATATGAGGCATTAAATAACCTTGCCAAACTGAATTGATTTTTTCTTTCTTGATTTAATGTATAAATTATATAGAAGTAGAAGAAAGCAGCCTGAGCATTTCCAGTGCTTCAGGCAAAAGGAACATTGTTCTATCACTGAGATATATTGTTAAAATGTAAATATTCAATAAAGTTTGACGTTAAAGTTTATATTGTTACCTGGTGTAATGCTGCAGCTTTGGGTTAGATAACTGGAATTCTCACAAGTTATTTAATTTGTGGACTAAGTTGATGCAATAAGGGAATTAAAACAACAGCTTCTCATGACACCACAATATATAACGGTGAAATTAATGCTTGATGGTTGACAAATAAAACAAAACAAAGCATGTTCTTGCACCGAGCTGCAACACCTGAGTAATGTATCACCAACACTTCACAATGCAGTAATTGCCTTTGTTTCTGACATGCAAGAACCAGGATTACCTCAATGCCCATTTCAAATGACCGAGATTAGAACATCATAGGAGTGATTTGTACAGGAAACTTTCTGGTATCCGGCACGGACAGGACTGAGCTGGTGCTGGTCTATCAACAATGCCGGAGAATCAAGCGCTTTAGTTAAAACATACGGAGCTTCTGAGCTCCGTATCTAGCAACAAACCCTGTTGATTAGCAACAGCTTCAAAACAATCAGCACAGCTTGCAAGCGTCTCTGTAGCTTAGCAACAGCTTCAGTTAGACGCTTGCACAGCCAGAAATGAGTAAAAAAAAGTAACTAAAAGTAAAAAAAGTTATCTGAACCGACTCCTGAATTTTGCCGGTTAACCGACATTTCCGGTTATTTAGTGGCCGGTTAATCGAAAGTTTCCTGTATGTTAAATCTTCATAACGTAAGAAACTATTCAGCTCACTGAGAAGTCCTCCAGCAATCTAAACACTGGGTTCAGCAGGTGGGAGGCACCTGAGTTTAAGAACTCATGGTTTTGATGTCCTGCCCACACAATTCCCACAGATGTAAACAATTACACCAAGAGGAATTTCAAAGCTCTTGTTACCGTGGTGATGAAAGAAATGTAGTGGATGTTATGTACTTAGAATTTCAAAAAAGGATTTGACAAAGTCCCACAATGTAAATAAGTGGCTCTGGTAAAAGGCCACAGGGACCAATAATTGAAGCACCAAACCCATAATACCCCTTGAATACATGCTGATCAGGAGGCTGCCATGAAAATTAAATAAAAACTAGGGCACCCCTGCCCTTTGTAAGGGGTTTTCAGATCACAGAGGTTTCTCGCTCTAGAGGCCTCTCTCTCTTGCACAGTAAAACCTTGAGCGGTTCGACCCACTCGCCCCTTAGGTTCTAGACACTGGTCTTGGATGCAGGAACTACAATGTAGAGAATACTCAATAGGTCAGGTTTAATGGAAACAAAATGAAATTTTATTGCATAGAGTAAAACAAATCAAATGTAAGTCAATCGAAGGGTACATGGGAGGGAAAAACAAATTCATAACACATTACTAACGGAGATAGATACAGGCATATTATACTTTACAACAGTCATCATGAAATGGGGAAACACACGGAACACCGAGGGACAACCATTCATTACCCTTAAAATGCCCACCCCCTAAGCCTAGCTAGATCAGATTGTGAGGGGCCAGAAACATGCTCACCAATCCAGTTGGAAAGTATAGAGTTTTGAAACAGGCCTGGGTTTTGATCCTTTCAAGCGTCCTGTCTCCATGTGGTCAGCACTGCGGGCTGCGACACTCTCTCTTCTTCCTCAAGGTGAAGGTCACGGATAGGCTGGACACTGGCAGACCCGGATGTCGGCGGGGACGGCGACCACCTGTTTGACCATGGTTGAAGAGGTCTCTTCGCAGAGTCTAGCTGATTACCATTTTCAGCTAGATTTCTTCTGTAGGGATGCTGTCCTTTGTCTCGTCAACAGCCCGGGGTTTGTCGATGATCTCCCGATGGTTACCCCGGGGTGGGACGCAGACTCGAATCACCTTCTTGGTCTCTGGATCGACGTTCCTCCACGGTTCTCAAAAGGACAAGCTCAAAAGTACGTCTGGCTGCTGGCTACCGATGGCTAATCGCCCCCGATGGCTAATCGCTCCCGATGGCTAATAGCTCCCGATGGCTACCCCGGGACTCCAAATATACTTCTCAAGAGAAGCCTTTATCTCCCGCCAAATCAAGGTTAGTCTTTGTTTAACTTTTGGCGGGATTGTATCACAACGGGGTAGTCATTATATTTAAACTGCTTTCGGGATGGCCGGTGATTGCCATCTCTGGTCGGGAATGACCTCGTATTGTTTTGAATGTCTTCTTGATGTCTTTAATGGGTCTTTGATGCTCCCCTTATGAATATAAAACTGTTTCCCTTTGTCTGGGTAAACATTTAGATGGCCTTTATCTACAGGCCGATCTGACTGGATCTGCATCCAATCCATATGTATGTGGCTGTGTCTGGTTTCATTTTCTCCGAAATGGCCTTCCAGAACTTACTGTGGGCTAAATCCACAAAGGCTGTCTGGGGACTGCAGGAACCATTTTAAAGTGTCCTGAAAGCTAGTCACGGGGTCTGGCGGCCATTTTATGTGTCCCTTTTCTGGGCTTCTTTTAAAACAGTCTTTAAAAGTAAAGGCCCCTTCTGCCAAAGGACCCATATCTGACAATATATTAATTTTGCAAATCTTACAGTCCCCCCTGATGATACTATAACTTGCTTGAAGTATCATAATTCTGGGTGAGCAAAATTTTCTGACTCTCCACAATCAAACCATCCCCTGTAATTACCTATCTATGATTCCACGACACATGCATTTCCCATTTCAGAAAACCTACTGTGTACATTAAGCATCTATACATGGCAATACATTGGATTTAAAATCTGACACACTCATTTCCAGGCGTGGAGGGGGGCCTAATACCCCTACACCACCTGGTTCATACATATTGGCCTAGAAATTGGGTTTTGGCTTAGCCAGGGCTTTAGCGCCGGAAGTTAGTGCCGGCGCTAAGTCCCCCTGAGCGTGCCAAAAATTCAGTAGCGCCGCGCCCAAACGGCTGCCGGCACTACTGAAGGGTCTTAGCGCCTGGAAAAGGGCGCTAACTGCCGTTTAGCGCCGCAATTCTGGCGCTGCGGCACCCGATGCGGTGCGGCAGGCTGGGGAAGTGCAGGCCTCCTCCTTCCGTTAAGGAGGAGCTGCCTGCACCCGGCCGCGGCCCGCGCAAATCTGTTTAAAAATGAGCCCGCCACCTCGGACAAGTGCCGGGCTTGCATCTGTTCCGGGGGGGGGGGGAGAAGTCCGGGGAGGGAGCTGCGGGCAGGCGGCCGGCGGGAAAGCGGCCGGCCGCCGCGGGGCCTTTAATGCGCCAGCGCAAACACATGTTGGACTCTGTTGCCAGAGTCTTAGTTGCGGCTGCCACGGGCAAGGCGGCCGCAACTGAATTTCGGTGCTGGGGCCCGTCGGCATGGCAACCGGGACGCTGCGCACACCGATGACGTCATCGGTGCCGGCGCAGCGCTACCGGTGCAACGCCGCTTTAGGGCCCCAGGGAATTTTTCAACTGGCCATAACTCTGGCACTAGTCCCTCTAGCGCCTCAAAAGCGGCGCTAAGGCTAGTGAATTTCTAGGCCATTATCTTTTATTAACAACAACTCACGTAATGAACTTCAACAATAAAAAATAAAGTACACACAAAAATTGCACATGAACAAACATCAAACATAGAGGAGGGAGGGAAACTTTAGCTTCATACATAGCAGCAAAAATCTAAACGGGTGTCTCCTCTTCTACCCGCTAATAATGTTCTCTCCATTCTCCTCTGTTCTCATACTTCTGCGAATGTCTGACCTTTTTACAGTGTACAAACAGTAAGTAAATCACAATGAAAACCTGACACACTACAAGGATGTGAGAGGCAATCCTAATCCAAGAAGGGACTTCTATATTAGTGAACAGATCCCACCACGGTGGGGTTACTATCTCTAGTATGTTTGCCCCTATTTCTAAAGTCTTCTGCTCCAGTGTGTAAAAATGTTTCTGTGAAACAACAACGGCTTTTAATATCTTGGCAAGGCATTCAGGGAGAGGGGGAATGATATACCCAAAATGTGCAATGAATCGTTACAGATCGGTGAAATTTTCTTTCACAGTGAGGTGAACAGTGGAAGGTTCAGGAATGGGGACAATTCGCTCTTGGGCCACTTGAACTTCTGCCTTGGGTTTGAAGCAGAAACTGCTGTCACTCACCGGACACCAGCCATGCTGTCCATGTTGGTAGTGGGGCATTGCAGTGGTGACACAGTATGTCCCACCTCCTATATATGCCACCTGCGGGGGCACATTGCCTTGTGCCATTGCCTCCATGTTGCAATTTATAGGTTTCGCGCCAGCAGTTCTGAACCCGCACTGTGGTTTCGAATAGGCATTCAACTGCTGGGGACACAGGATGATGCTAAAGGGATTGAAGGTGGACAAATCCCCAGGGCCTGATAACATGCATCCTAGGGTACTGAAGGAGGTGGCCCTAGAGATAGCGGATGCACTAAGGATGATTTTTCAGAATTCATTAGACTCGGGAACAGTGCCGATGGATTGGAGGGTAGCTAACGTTACCCCACTATTCAAAAAGGGGGGTAGGGAAAAAGCAGGTAATTACAGACCTGTAAGCCTTACATCAGTTGTGGGCAAAATGCTGGAGTCCATCATTAAGGATGAAATAGCGGAGCACTTAGCAAATGGGGACAGGATAGGACAGAGTCAACATGGATTTACAAAGGGTAAATCGTGCTTGACTAATCTATTGGAATTTTTTGAGGGAGTAACTGGTAGAATAGATGGGGGAGAGCCAGTAGATGTGGTGTACCTGGACTTCCAAAAGGCCTTCGATAAGGTCCCACATAAAAGATTAGCATGGAAAATTGAGGCTCATGGGATAAAGGGGAAAGTTTTGGCGTGGATAGGGAACTGGCTGTCAGATAGAAAACAGAGAGTTGGAATAAACGGCTCATTTTCTGAATGGCAGGCAGTAACAAGTGGGGTACCACAGGGATCTGTCCTGGGCCCCCAGCTGTTCACAATTTACATTAATGACCTGGATCAGGGAGTCGGATGCAGCATTTCCAAATTTGCAGACGACACTAAACTAGGAGGGGGGGTGGGCTCAGAGGAAGAGACCAGGAAGCTCCAGAGCGATTTGGACAGACTGGGCGATTGGGCGGATAAATGGCAGATGCACTATAATGTGGACAAGTGCGAAGTTATCCACCTAGGGTGCAGGAACGGGAGGGCAAATTATTATTTAAATGGCAATAGATTGGGAGAGGGGGAAGTACAGAGAGACCTGGGTGTTCTTGTACACCAGTCACTGAAGGCGAGCATGCAGGTGCAACAGGCGGTCAAGAAGGCAAACGGTATGCTGGCCTTCATAGCAAAAGGGTTAGAATACAGGAACAGGGATACCTTGCTGCAGCTGTACAGGGCACTGGTGAGACCACACCTCGAGTACTGTGTACAGTTTTGGTCGCCTCATCTGAGGAAGGATGTTCTTGCCATGGAGGGGGTGCAGCGGCGATTCACCAGGCTGATACCAGGAATGGCGGGAATGACCTATGAGGAGAGACTATGTAGTTTAGGGATGTACACACTGGAGTTTAGAAGATTGAGAGGGGACCTCATAGAAGTGTATAAAATTCTGACAGGTCTAGACAGACTGGATGCAGAAGGAATGTTTCCCTTGGCGGGTGAGAACAGAACTAGAGGACATAATTTAAGGATAAGGGCTAAACCATTTAGGACAGAGATGAGGGGGAATTTCTTCACTCAGAGAGTGGTGAACCTGTGGAACTCATTGCCACAGAGGGCAGTGTACGCCAGCTCATTAAATATATTTAAGAGGGAATTAGATATATTTCTACGGGCAAAAGGGGTTAAGGGTTACGGAGAGAAGGCGGGGACGGGATACTGAATTAAAGGATCAGCCATGATCTCATCGAATGGCGGAGCAGGCACGAAGGGCCGAATGGCCTACTCCTGCTCCTATCTTCTATGTATCTATGTATCTATGTGTGCTCCCCGGCTCCGGCACCCTGAGAGGTTGGTACCCATCATTGCATGCTCCCATCGAATGATGTACGGTGGGACCGCTGTGTAGCGAATGTATGCACCCCCTTGAATGACTCCAATGTTCTCCACCCTGTATACCGGGGCGGGTTTAGCTGTCTTTCCCATCACCGGCATTCTTACCACTATACCCATAATGGTATGATTAGACCGCCCACAGTCCACTGGGACTGGGTAGGCCTCTGAAGCTATTTTGAGCTGGCACGGACTCGATGCGTTCTCAAAAGGGTGGAGGGCTGCGAGGTGCTTGTTGCTAATCCAGGAGGGGACCAAACCTTGTTTTAAATCCTCCAGATTACTGCGGCCCTCGCCCAGTAACCACGCTCCATACAGCACGCACGCTTCGTTCTGCGCAGCCTGATCGGACGCATTCCGATCCTCCCTGATGAGAGCATTTACCGTTTTAGCGTGTTTCTCCAGCTCCGCTATAATTTCTTTTAAGTGTAGTGTCATGACCTGGTCCTCATGTAACTCAGAACCCACTACCTTATTCTCATCCATCAGTATCTTTCTTAACTGCCCTTTTAAATCATTGATCTGAGTCTGCAGCTCCACGTCATCCAGAGTGTTGGTGACGGAAGTCCCTGTGTTAAAGGCTGTAAAAATATCATTTACTGCACCCCTTCTTTGTCGCCCTACCCTGTCAAATACCTCATGTGGTGTGGTGCATAATCCGGCTCTGTCGACATCAGCAAAGTCGAA
The DNA here is from genome assembly GCF_052327205.1 of Somniosus microcephalus. NCBI lineage: Eukaryota > Metazoa > Chordata > Chondrichthyes > Squaliformes > Somniosidae > Somniosus > Somniosus microcephalus. Next base: position 140,893,449 of record NC_140987.1, on the reverse strand, counting down.
TTCATAAAACTGTCTGAACATGTTTGTTAACAGGAACTGGTACAATTTCTCCGTTTCTTTGGGGCACCACTCTGGCAATCGCACCTCGGTGAGGTTTAAAATCACCGAGGCCACCGCGTAGTGCACCCCTTGGTACAGCACCTGACCTGTGGGCACTAATACCAATCCATTCCCGGATCCCTTGGTACTGGTGGGGCACCCTTCCTTGCGGGCTTTGGCTACCGGAATCGTGGGCAGGGGCTTGCGGGGGCGGGTGATGAGCTCAGTGGCGTTTACTGCGATCTGAGAGTATGGGACTCCGCACGCCCGTGTGCTGACGTCCCATCTCCTCCCTTTTCCAGCATCCTGCCACTGCCTTTGGAAAAAGATGGAGACGCCTATGGGGCAGACGCGTTCTGAACCCCACATACAGATGTAAATCCCCTCATCTGGTTCCCACCATTTGTCCCAACAGACACTCAACCCCCCATGAGTCCCCGTAATGGTCCGATGGGTATTGTTACCCAGTCTCTCCCACTCGACCGTGGAGTTCTTCATGGTCTTACTCAGCTTCCTGAGCCACCACCATCGGTCCAAAGGAACATGTCCCGTACAGTTCAAGCAAATCCTTTTCCCGACGGTAACGCTGACTCTGGGTGCGATGATCCTCACCCTGGGACACATTAGAGAAGTCTCTCTGTACTTAAAACCCGAGTGGCTGGAGTATTCCGTAGACTTCAACCCCAGCCATCCTGGCCACCTCTCTTCGTGGAAATAGGTGGCGGTCTCCTCAACATCACGTGTTCCCGTCCCATCGGTCGCGATGGGGGCTGTGTCTCTGGAGCAGCCGTACACGGTCGAGTCCTTGGTGTAGCCTCGGTAGGCCAGGCTACACCCAACCACCGTGAACGCGACGAGAGTTCCTTTATTTATCCTTTTGGTTCCTGTAACAAATTAAACGATGCAGCCAGGCTCCCAAGAGATTCTGGCCTAGGTGAAGGCATGATCGGGTCTTTCGACCTCGATCCAAAGCAACACACATGCTGGGCAGATTCCAAAGCTATTACTTATACACACTATTATCGTAAAAACTCACACCTTAAACTTAACTAGACCAAACTTAACTTAACTAAACTTATGTACAGCGCCGCCTGTCCCCGGGCGGCTTGCCTAATCCCTGTTTGGACTGCAGCTCACCGCTCCCTGTGGCGGGGCGGCACTGACCTGTGGCTTGGGTCCCCTGCAGCCTTTTGCTGCCAATGGGGAACTGCGTTTTTCTAGGGACCTCCCAAGTCGGTGTCGGCTGGGGTAAGGGGAATCTGGCCAGAGTTTCCTTGGCTGAGGCATTCGAGCCGATCTGCGAGGAGGTACCTTTGGTGAGGCTCCCTTGGCGAGTGGACCTGTGGCTGGGACTTTAGCCCTCACAGCCCGTGGCTCCTCCATGGCTGCCGGCTTCGGCTCCCTTTCCTCAGGCTCCGCCCCTTTGGGTTTTGGGTCTGTGGCAGATGACTTCTCCCTACCTGTCCCTACAGGTGGAGAATCTCCGCCCCCAAATTCTACCTCCCCCAAACTTGAGTCGAGGGCGGGATCTCCGTCCTCCAACTCCACCTCCTCCAGAATTGTGTCAGGGGCGGGACCTAGCTGTTCGGGCTCCCCCCCGATGGCGTTCGGATCAGGAGGAGGACCTTGGTCTTCGGGCTCCTCCTCGTCCGAGTCCCAGGCCAATGGGGAAACCACCCAGGTGGGCGGGACAGCTTCTCCCTTCAAGCAGGCTGCGGTTCCAGCCTGTGTGGTCTGTGACTTATCGCACGCCTCAGGCTGAGGATCTTTACCCTCAGTACTGGCCTCGGTTGTTGGCACTTTTGCGTCGGGGCACCTTCACTGCGCAGGTGGCGAGGACCGGTGGGTCTTGCACCGACTCCCGTCTAGCCTCTTCTATGGCTCTCTCCCCAGCGCGGATGGTCAGACCTAGGAATTTTATTTCCCACCGACCAACCCGTGCCTTCTTTGGTTTCACCTTGAAACCCTCTTTTCCTTCCTCTCCCACACTCGCTCCCCAGAGACAATGATTTCTTAGATCCACGAGGATCCTGTGCGCTACCAAGAAATCAGACCCAAGGACCCCCTTTCCACCCCCCGTCTCCCACTTCATCAGGATACACTTCCACGTGGTGCAGAGTGATCCTAGACAAATGGAGAGGGGAAGGGAAAATGTACCAGCCTGTTCTTCGCCTGTGAAGCCCGATAGCGTATATGGAACTCCGGTGGACAGAGGTGAGGTGTTAGGGTTATCTGAGTGGATCACGGTGCACAATGCCCCCGTATCCAATAGATAGGTCCCCTGCACCTCCTCCACCTCCATCTCCACGATGGGTCTTTTCCATACATCGTATTGCAGCGCGCACAGGTAGACGGGCTGCACCAGTTCTAATCATTTGGGTGCAGTGGTCGGGGCTGTGGGAATGACAGGACCAGTGGCGACGGCTCTCCTCCCCTGCTCTATTATAAGAGATCGCATTGTCTCTATGATTGACTCTATCGCAGCGGGATCCACAGCTGCACCGGTTCCTCTTTCAGGGGCAGGGGCTGCGTTTTGGACCTGGACTCGTGCTGGGACGGCGGTCTGGGCTTGCGCTTGGGCTGTGGGAGCTTTTCCCTTATTATCCTTCCACGGATTTTTACAGTCCCTACGCCAATGTCCATCCTTCCCACACCCGTAACAATTGAGCTTGGCTTGGGCAGGGCGATTCCCCTCCTGATGCCACTCCTTCTTGCTTGGGGCTGCGGGCTTTGCCTCATGCACTTTTCCCTTAGAGGGAGGTGCCTCCTGACTTCTACAGTTCTTGTACGCAATGTTAAGCTGTCGGAGCACGGTCTCCTCCATGATACCGGGACCTTGGCGGTCAAACCAAGATTTGGCTAGGGTCTGTATCTGGAGCAAGCTGTTAGCAACCAGGCAACGGAGCCAATGAACCTGCTGTTTGGCGTTCATTGCGGCCTGTTCCGGCATGCCTGGACAACTGCGCCAATACACTGACCATAGCCTTTCTGCGAAAACCCGCGGGGGTTCTCCAGTTAGCTGCACAGTCCCTTCCACGCGGAGGAACGGATTGCCGTCGTCCACTCCCAGAACCTCCAAGACCTCATCTCTGAGTTCCACATACCCTGTCCGTCCCCTCTTACTCCCGTCTGAGAGGCACTGAAGGATTGTGCTATCCAGGGAGAAGAGCAGCATCTTTGCCTGTTCAAGATCATCACAATCATTGATGGCGGCTGTCTCCTCTACCTCCCTGAAATGGACTGAGGGATCTCCCTTCTCGGAGAGTTTTGGGAGGTGGCTTATCATTGCTCTGAGTTGTTGGGCGCCGTGGGGCACCACGAGCTGGTTCACGTGGGGTCCGTCCGCGCCATCTGCGGCAGTGGGACCGAACCTCTGGTGCCGAGTAGGACACATTGGTGCCGGCTCCGGCTTTACTCCCAGGGGTTGTTCCTCCTCCTGTTCCACCTCGGCTACCCTTTCTTTCACCACCTCCCCTTCTGGCCAAGCCTCACTATAGCTCGGTGGCGCTGAGGGTTCAGTGGCTGGTGCCACAACTACTTCACAAGGAATCGGACGTTTGGATTCCTGCAAAAAGTCTATGTGACTTACTTTTGGGCTTACGAGGCATACCATGCCTTTTGCCTTAACCAAGGCCGTTCTCAGGTCCTCTATGGTCTTTTGGCAAGGGCCATGGTCTGCGCTCTCAAACCCGTGCTCAAGGGCCAGCTTGTAAGCTGCCTTAACCTCTACTACTCTCTCCTCCTGCGCTCTTAGCTGTTGTGTGAGGCAGGCGTTTTTCTCCTGTATTCTTGCTTCATGCATCTTTGCCTCAGTAACCTGGCATTCCAGGTACTCTATTTTAGCCTGGTGTTGGCTGGCTACAACTTGGCGTTCCTGATTCAGCGCGTGAAGCGCTGTGATGAGTTTTTCCCCACCCATGGTCTTTTCCTCTATTTCTGCTTCCTGGGCAGTGATCTTGGCTGCCTGTGCTGCAACGACTCTGTCCAAAATCTGGACTTGTTTCTTGTAGCACATCAGCCACACTGCCTTTTCCACTGACTTTTTATGTTCTTTGCTCTCTGTCCACCTGATGGCTGCGTCTACCGGACGCCCATCCAGTAAGAGATCGGAAAGTCACTGCTTAGTGAGATTTACCTTGCCAAAGACATAATCCGCTATCCTCTCATCCATAACCTTTCGGCCATTCAAACCTGGGCCTAATACATTGCAATCCTGCTGCCAGTGTCCTGCCGCGGTCGTCATTTTCTGCAAGGGGTTTTCAGATCGCAGAGGTTTCTGTCTCTAGAGGCCTCTCTCTCTTGCACAGTAAAACCTTGAGTGGTTCGACCCACTCGCCCCTATGGTTCTAGACACTGGACTTGGATGCAGGAACTACAATGTAGAGAATACTCAATAGGCCAGGTTTAATGGAAACGAAATGAAATTTTATTGCATAGAGTAAAACAAATCAAATGTAAGTCAATCGAAGGGTACATGGGAGGGAAAAACAAATTCATAATACATTACTAACGGAGATAGATACAGGCATATTATACTTTACAACAGTCATCATGAAATGGGGAAACACACGGAACATCGAGGGACAACAATTCATTACCCTTAAAATGCCCACCCCCTAAGCCTAGCTAGATCAGATTGTGAGGGGCCAGAAACATGCTCACCAATCCAGTTGGAAAGTATAGAGTTTTGAAACAGGTCTGCGTTTTGATCCTTTCAGGTGTCCTGACTCCACGTGGTCAGCGCTGCGGGCTGCGACACTCTCTCTTCCTCGAGGTGAAGGTCACGGACAGGCTGGACACTGGCAGGCCCGGACGTCGGCGGGGATGGCGACCACCTGTTTGACCATGGTTGAAGAGGTCTCTTCGCGGAGTCTAGCTGATTACCATTTTCAGCTAGATTTCTTCTGTAGGACTGCTGTCCTTTGTCTCGTCAACAGCCCGGGGTTTGTCGATGATCTCCCGATGGTTACCTCAGGGCGGGACCCAGACTCGAATCACCTTCTTGATCTCTGGATCGACGTTCCCCCACGGTTCTCAAAAGGACAAGCTCAAAAGTGCGTCTGGCTGCTGGCTACCGATGGCTAATCACCCCCAATGGCTAATCGCTCCCGATGGCTAATCGCTCCCGATGGCTAATCACTCCCGATGGCTACCCCGGGACTCCAAATATACTTCTCAAGAGAAGCCTTTATCTCCCGCCAAATCAAGGTTAGTCTTTGTTTAACTTTTGGCGGGCTTGTATCACAACGGGGTAGTCATTATATTTAAACTGCTTTCGGGATGGCCGGTGATGGCCATCTCTGGTCGGGAATGTCTTCTTGATGTCTTTAATGGGTCTTTGATGCTCCCCTTTATGAATATAAAACTGTTTCCCTTTGTCTGGGTAAACATTTAGATGGCCTTTATCTACAGATCGATCTGACTGGATCTGCATCCAATCCATATGTATGTGGCTGTGTCTGGTTTTGTTTTCTCCGAAACGGCCTTCCAGAACTTACTGTGGGCTGAATCCACAAAGGCTGTCTGGGGACTGCAGGAACCACATTAAAGTGTCCCAAAAGCTGGTCACGGGGTCTGGCGGCCATTTTATGTGTCCCTTTTCTGGGCTTCTTTTACAACAGTCTTTAAAAGTAAAGGCCTCTTCTGCCAAAGGACCCTTATCTGACAATATATTAATTTTGCGAATCTTACACCTTTGCTCCCGGCAGCCCTGGATCCCTTGCACCATTGTCCTCCTTGCTCAGTGCCCCTCTGCTTGTTGTCCAGTGTGTCCCTCCCAGCATACGGAAAGCTCCTAGCGCACAATAGGCAGCCAGCAACCTGTCAATACAGCCCTTTTCGGATCAGAAGTAAATTATATTGATGGGCTGACTTTGCCTTATTTGGTGAGATCAGTCCATTTGTGCACAGCATATGAACTGAGTTTACCCTATAATTAAAAAAGAAGAGTGAACAGAGATTCTGGGCTCAACTTTTTCACACACAATGATTCAGGACATTGAGGCAAAAAGTACAAATGGGTTCAAGAAACAAGAAAATGAGTTTCTGGAGGCCACTGCTGTATATGGTGAGTAAGGTGAAAATCCACCAAAAAAAGGGGCAGGCCCAGACAGACATTCACTTTTTGGACATGTCAGCAATCTAAAGGTTAAAATCTCTATTAGGATTGTTTCCACAATCCTATGTTTCCAGTGGGGAAACTGCGCAGTCACAAGGAGAGCAGGTTGGAGTTAGAGCTACAACTGTAGCCCCAGTCATCTGACCTGTGGTCCCTGTGAGCATGGCTCCCTGCTGGGAGCAAGGGATTGTGGAATCACCTCTATAATGTCTTCTTTGCTCTTGGCTTTTGGAGATAGGATTATGCTTTTTTAAAAAAAAAATGCTCATTGCTGAAAACTGATTTTTAAAGCTATTCTTTCAGCCAATCAGAAGCTCAGACATTGAAGACGAATCTTGTGATAATCAACCGATGGGATTTTTGTTCATCGAAAGAGGAAAATGAGTAAATTGACTGAGAGCCGCTGGATACTGATGACCACTTCAAATGCTTTGGGGTGATGTTGCACTCCTTTGTGAACTGTGTATTTGCTCATAAATGGAGCAGTCTGCTTGCCATTTACAAACAATGAACTTTTTTTTACTTGTTCATTTATTTTAACTTATTGAAAGTAATGGTCCTTAGATGTAGAACAAAACCACGCCACATAAGAACAATTCTCATATCACAGGGAAGCAGAATTAATTTTCCAGCTTTTGAAAATGCATCCAAGGCAAAATATTTCTCAATATTCCAGTTCTAATTATTTAAATGTACAGCAAAAAATGTCAGTTTGTCTTTGTAATGCTTACGTGATGATGATTAGAAGCCTTTACCCATCGTGATGTCTTTTAGTCACAATCTTTTGTTTCCTTAGCATAATTGTTTTGTATTATAATATTTTTCTATATACAGGAACATAGATAATATTACTTAAATTATCTAGTATGATTTCAGCTGATAATAGTATGATTGTGGCATGTATTTAAAAGGGTAATTTGACTACCGGAAAAGATTAATTTCACTAATAACAAAAGTGCCATTAGCACTGAGGTTTGTTCTTGCCATCAGTGACATTTTTAGCGCATAAAAACAGAAAAGCATCCATGTACTGTTTTGTTTGTAACTGTGCCGAGCTTCATTAATATTATCAATGAAGTAATCATACCTTAATACTCTATAGAAATGGATATTTTAAGAGCTTTAGAGTATTATAGTCAGGTGTGGATTGGGGAAAAAAACATTTGCTTCATCCTTTGTGTAGCTATTTCTTTGACAAAAATGAGTTTCCTCTGAAAATTCATGAACATTAAAAAAATAACTAAGTAATAATTTTATTTTGAATGTACAGAAACACCAAATTATTCATTTTAGCAGTTAGGTTTCATATATCAGCTTTGTATTGTTGATCCAAAATATTATTAATTTTAATATTTAGTACATTTTTAAATAGATAATATAAAAATTTCTAAAAGCTATTTGATATAAAATGGAAATTCCAGCAAGAAGGTTTTGCCATAATTTCTGGGAGGGAAAATGCATACAAAATCAAGGAAAGTTGCATTTTAAAACACAGGATACACTGAACTCCTCTTTACATTTTAGCATATACTTTACAATAGACCCATCACATCTTAGGTTACTGTTTTTGTACTAATAGGCTTTTGGAGACCATTAGATATCACCAGTATACATATTGAAAGTGGCAAAATTCCAAAAGCTGGGTCCTGCTAAAAAGTTTGAATAATCCAGTTCAAGTCAGAGCAAAGGGAGGGACCAAACCTTAGATAATTCATAATTGCAGTTCTGATGAAACGTCAGTGACCTGAAACGTTAACTCTGTTCCTCTCTCCGCAGATGCTAACTGACCTGCTGAGTATTTCCAGGATTTTTAGTTTTTATTTCAGATTTCCAGCAGCACAGTATTTTGCTTTGGTTTTAGATCATTTATGTATGCCCATTACAGCCCTAAACGACCCCTTTTTAATCTATCACTAACACTTTGAATGCTTCCCTTTCATTTAGCAGTTTTGGTTTATTTCCCATATTGTGAAAATCCTGTTTCATTCCCCAGCTATCATTTCTTTTAAAAATCAGTGGAAATTGTGTCGGTCCGTCACTTTTCAATTATACAGTGTGGTTTGATGACCAAGTTACACCACTACTTGCTTATGTTCACTAACACTCATATCGATGGTTGCTGAATTGAAAACAGTACTCTGATTGAATTTTGACTGAATACATTTAGATTACTCCCAAAATCAAATTGTTGCCAGTTTGGATCATTTGAATTATGATTTGCCTACCCTTTATTTGGGTTCTCCTAATGGTTGTGAGTGTATCTATTGAGTAGCTGAAGTATACAGACCAGAAAGCCCTATATTTTGAATGCTAGCTTATGCTGAGGAAGCTGATCTCAGCCAGGGCAGTGGTAGGAATGTTACAATTTACTGCAGAATTCCTGGGTTAAGGAGAGCAAGATTTAACAGGGATATGATTGGTATCCAGTGACCCCTGCCGCAAATGTATTACAGGTGAGGACAGGAATAAACTTGACTGTGATGCCCCCACAGTTGAATAGTCTACAGTAAAGGCTCACACATGACTAATTCCCACTGGAGCATGGTACCAGCGGGTGTCTTGTACCTGGGAAACCATAATCTAGTGAGGACTCAATGTCTTCATGTAAAGAGTAAGAAGAAAATTTGGCAAGAAAAAAACTATTGGCTAAAATATTGAACAAGCAGGAAACAAAATATCCCTTGTATTTCCACAGTCATGTTTTTTTAATACCAAATGTTTATCTTGAATGCTAGTGGTTGATAGTACTTTGGAACTCTACTGATTAGTATATCAGTATTCCTAATGGCCTATGAAGAGTTCAGTTCTCTATGATCCAGTGTGTGCCAGAGCCTCACATAACCTTGGAAAGTAGGTTTCCTTCTACACTCACCAGCCTCAGTTCAAAGACTTCAGATTCAAAGCAGTACCAAATTTTGGACCCTTGGGATGGATTCTGCTCTGTGATTCTGCTGGGCAGGATAGCAGCGAAGAATGAAAGGAAATTCTGGTGGTAAGGCCTACTGCCCAACTGCATTCCCTGCCTATGCCCCCTGCCGCTGACTCTTCCACTGCCCCTGTCCCTACCCCTGCCCCTGCCAAAACCACCGTTGGCAGCTTCTTCTCCTCACAGTGGGTGAGGCCGGATTTTTTGTAAGCAATGAACAGTTATTTTATGTGATTATAATATAATGCTGTGTTCCACGTCCTAGTCCCAGTTTTCTTCCACCCTCTCCTGAAGAGGCTGAATTGTGGTGGGGTACAATCGAACAGGTCCCAGCAGCTCTTTGTTACCTTGTCCAAGTGGCCATTGCTTCATTTGTTAGTTTTTACAATGTCAGCAGGCTATTTTACCATGGAGTACAATCCTGTTGTCATCCGATGCACTTTCTAGCAGAGTTGCTTGATTGTGATCAAAAGCAGGAAATCTAGCTCATTTTTTCTCTCTCTAGCTCTAGAATACTGAGACCAGATCTAGTGACTGATTGCTGCCCAGGCTAAGGTCAGCTAACTCGAGCATACTGGGAATGCAAATCTGCTTGGAATGTGATAAAAACTGATCTTAATTATACAAATTAATCAGATTTTTCTCATAACTATTTTTAACTCTTTTTAGGTCCTGCAATTTTATAAAGTACAGTTAATGAGAGACAAAAGTGTTCTGATGAAGGGTTATACCTAAAATATTAACTTGTCTGTTCTCTCCACAAATGCTGTTTGACCTGCTGATTTTGTTTGATAACGCTCCTGTGAAGCGCCTTGGGACGTCTTTATGTTAAAAGTACTAAATAAACGCAAGTTGTTGTTGTTGTTGAGTGTATCCGGCATTTTCTGTTTTTATTTCAGATTGCCAGCATCCACAGTTCTTTTACTTTTTAATACATATAGTCAGCTAGTTTGACACGTGGAAACATTTATATGGCAAGTTTGTGAGTGTTGAGTTTTGCCGACATGTACCTTTAGACAGTACAGACAGGAAAGAGCTGCTGATTACCCCTTTTTTGGTGGTTTTGAATGTCTCATCAATAAAACCAAAATTGGCATTGTACCCAAATAACTCGATATACAGTATCTGATGCTGGACCTAGACAAGCCTTTTGGCACTAAATAAATAGAAAGCAGTCCAATGCAAGGAGCTTAGTGCTGAAAGCAGCCTGAACAAATAATTACGTGTCTCTTTGGAACAGTGATAGACTGCACCAGTTTCTCTTAGGGTGTTAGAACCTTCTTATTCAGTCTGAAAGTGCCTATCCATTTAAGAGGTACACAATGACTGTGTGTGTGTGTGTGTGTAAAGTCCTTCCTTCCGTGGAGGTTTGGGTAAATGATACTGCAGCTTTTAATGCAGTACACACAAACTTTGCTGAAGCCCCTAGAGTCCAGATCATATTGGCTGGGAAATCCTTATAAAAACATGACTGAGTTTGCAGATAAATGGCTAGGAGGATTTAATCATTTCAGCCATTAATGCATAGACCATGAGAATGTATTAACTAGAGGGAGTTTATTTTTTGCCAAGTGCACTTTAAATTACCTGCAATTCTAAATACATTATTCTGGTTTGGGTTAACATTGCAGACTATTTTGTATGACAGGACTCAAAACATTTTAATAGAAATTATTATTAGGTACAGTATGGTCTACATTTTGAACACATCTTATGAAAGGTCATTGAACTGAAACATTGGGCTGGATTTTACCAACCTCGGCAGGTCCTTGGCGGACGATGTCGGTGGTGGATCCCGGCCTCGCTGCCGGCTCCAGCCCACTGTCCAAAATGATTTTCCCCTGATTGGGCTTGTTAAGCCCACCCAGCACATTTGTCAGTCAATTGAAGGAAGCGGGTCTGATAACGTCATTCGATGACGCGTCATCAGCCGGTTTCCTTAAAGGGACCATGCACAAATTTACTTTGGCAGTTGTGCTGTCAGTGTTCTACAGCATTGAGGTGCTGCAAACACTGACAAGTACTGCACAAACGTGCACGGCTGCACCCAGACTCTCCCATGACTCCTTCCATATGCTTATGGGGGAAGTCACAGCATGCAGAGAGGTCCTCTTTCCTTCCAATGGGCAGAAGAGACCTTCCTAGGAGATCAACGCAGCCTGGTTGCACATTGCACAGAAGGACACAAGCTGGAATGTAGTCAGGAGGACCAGCTGCAGTGGCGCAAGCCTTTCAATGATCTCAATAGATCACGAAACATTACTGCCAAGCCACACTCAACCTCATCCTACTGTGCCACTCATCACATCTCCATCACTCTGCCATCTCTACCCTACTCCTGCACATCCTTACTCACACCAACTTACCTTGTACTTCCACCCATCCCGGTCTATCTACATTATCACTTCCCCATCTCACTAGCCACCCCTCACACTCACCCTCATCCTAATCCAATCATACCAACTAACAACACACAAGAGTAGGCACTTGTGTGTTTTAGCCAATGTTCATGTGAAGTTTCTGTTAATGTGCTGTCAAACATTGAAATCTTTAATTTAAACACTTTGCGTTCTTGGACAGATTTGTGTGAAGCTTTGGAAGTGGCTTAGTGAGTTGCAGTGAATGGTGAGACATAACAGTACCCCTGCAATGGTGCTAAGTGTGAAAGTAATGGCTTGGGCATTGTAGGGATGCTTTATGGTGTTGGTGTGGGGTGGTGTCAACCTGGCACATCATGTGGCAACCAGTGTCTACAGCGTCAAGTGAAGTAAATCTGGCCATGGTGAGGCCATCCTTGGTGTCCCGGGCAGCAATGTGGTCGGGTGCTAATGCCCTGTGTCCTGTGCAGCATCAGTTGATTGTGGAGAAGGTTGATGTTGGTGGTGGTGCTGCTGGTGTGCCTGGTGCTGCTGTTGTTGGGGCTGATCTTGGTGGGATTCTGAGGACCAAGGCGAGATAGTTTCAAGGGCACCTATGCTGATGTAATAGATGGCAGGCGAACTTAAGATGATAGAAGCTATCTGTCAATGGTGAGAGAGGCTGTCCCAATGACATGACACTGGATCGAGAGTTTACTCCAAACACTTGCAACTTTCATAAAGCTCAATCTGTCTTCCAAATGCAGTAAGCAACAGCTTCTGAGCTTGGAATGTGAACAGATGTGAGATGAGAGCTTTTATAGCACATTCCAAGCTGTCAAGTAATGAGATGATTCCATGGTCATACAACTCCCACCCAGCTTACCTGATGTGATCCCCAAGCAGTGTGGACCCCTGTGGGGGACCTCGTAAACTGTAAAGTTGAGCTCAAAATACTTCTAAATGGGCTGTTAACAAGGTCATAATGACTTGAATTGCCTCCCCCACCGCTGTGTGTCGGGTGTGTTCTGCGCTGACAGACCCGGCATCTGGGAAAGGCATGTGGCGGTGGTTTGACAGCGGGGTCCCGACCCGCTGTCAAAAAAATGTTTTAACAACAGACCCGCCACCGAACGCGCCCACTGACCCCCCGAAAAATTCCCCCCATTAAATCTGTTTCTCTCTCCACAGATGCTCAAACAATTTATCCCCTCCCCAATAGGGCATCTGCCCTTCGAGGGCTGATCATACTGGCACAATTTCTCATCACCTCCTTTGGCAAGCTTTTAAAGCCAGGCACAATATGAGCTGGAAGCTCACCCTGATCAATTAATCATCCAATAATTTAGGGGATTTCCTGAGGTCAGGCCAGCATGATATTTCATCATGGTGTTGCTGCTTTAGCAACCATATTAGACATTATGGCCTAGAAATTCGGTTGGTAGCGCCAGCGATTAGTGCCTAAAGAGCCCGAGAATTGGGGCGTTACCCAATTTTCGGGCGGGCGCAGTGAATTTCACGCCACCTTCCATATTGAGTATCCTTTTAGCGCCGACGCTAACACTTTGTGCGCGCCCGCAGGCGCAGGCAGATCATGACGTCATTTCAGTGTGCAATGCCTTTTTGGCGCCCCAGACCGGATATTCGGTGGCGCCCACAACCTTTCCGCCTGGCGCTATTAGTGACAGTTGGATGGAGCTTTCCCAGGCCCTTCTTGGACTCGGGGGGGCGCTCTTTATAGGGGACAGCACTAGTATAAAAGCTGCAGCCATTTGGGCTGGCCATTCTGATCATTGCTGGAGAGAGTTGCTGACCTTCTGTTGGACAGTAATTATCTCATTGAGCCTTCGGAGGCACTGGCACTGGCAGCTTGAGGGCCCGGCTCCCGAGCTGGTGATACAGCATCTGAAAGCAGGGAGGTGGAAGAGTGGCTTTAGCAAAAGGACAGCTTGGCAGCAAGGGATGCCAGATTGCGGCAAGGCTATGACATGGGTCCACAGTGAGAAAGCATGCTGGCGGGGGGAACAAGTGGAAGGAGACAGTTGTAAAAGGTGAGAACCTTACCATCACTGTCGACAGTGGGGTCGGCAGCTGCAGTGGTTACAGGACCACTCAGACGTCCTCCAGGAATCTGGTGGACTCTCTCCTCGAGATCCGTGAGCGTGACCACTTGTGGAGGTCCTCCACCGGTGCGAAGCTGGTCTTTGCGAATCCTCGCCAGCTTGGACTGCAGGGGAAAGGAGGGGAAGTTATGTTACATGATGCCCTGAGTGATCATCTCATGCCCCCCATGGTGGAAGAGCCCTTACATGATGCCCTGAGTGATCATCTCATGCCCCCCATGGTGCAAGAGCCCTTACATGATGCCCTGAGTGATCATCTTATGCCCCCCATGGTGCAAGAGCCCTTACATGATGCCTTGAGTCAAATGTACATGTGTGTGCCCAGAAAGGGCCATGGGTGCTTGCTGGCAGATGGCCAATGGGGCACAGCCCACCCTGTAGCCATAAAATCAGGTGCAAATGAAGGGATGCAGAAGTTTGCAGAAACAACACTCACCCTCACGACCCGAGTGAGGTTGTTGAATTTCTTTCTGCATTGGACAGGGCTCCTGGTCACCATGCTGCTGGAGTTGACCCTCTGGCATACATCCCTCCAAGCTCGTCGGTAGTCCTTATGATTCGGCCTCCTGCCATTGCCTGGGTAGAGAACATCTCGCCGGCGCTCCACTGCGGCCATCAATTGCTCCAGAGCTTCATTGGTGAAGCGCTCTGCTCTCTGTCTCACCTTCTCCATCTGGTCTAAGTTTTTAGCGCCAGAGAAGGGCCTGTGCCGATTCTGAGGCCTGCAAGGCGCAGAGTGTGGATGCTGAAGCTGACTGACCCACCCCTTTAAGAGCTGGCCAGCGCCTGGAATTCTTGTGGCCATCGGTAATTGAGAGCACCTGCGCTGCGCCCGTCCGCTCCGATATTGGGTTGCGCCGGAAGTTTAGCGCCTTAGGAGTCCCGTGTAATGCCTGAATTCGCGCCTCAATCACCTTTAGGGGCGATGCACCCCAATATCGCGCCAGGTGGCGATAAGTTGCGTCTGGCTATAAACTTTGCGCTGCGCCAATTCTAACGCCCCAAGCGGGGCTATACCCAATTTCTAGGCCTATATCCTTACTACATAGCTGAAGTTATTACAAAATCACTTTGTCACTGAACATTGCTGCTACTGAAATGTCATTGCTATAAAGCAGAGTTATGATTATTTATTCATCTTAAAAATACATAAGAACCTAAATCAGTCGAGTTTGAACCCCCAGTAGATATCCTGACTACGCACAGGGCTCTGGCCAGGTGGCACTTAGAGTATAACGCACAGTTCCAGTTACCGTGACATAAGCAGGCCATTCAGGCAGTGCAGAGGAGGGCTATATGGGGCTAAATTCGATAGCCCCCGAAAACGGGCGCGGGTATCGCGATGCGTGATTAGCCCGCGCCCATTGAGTCCGATGCAGACAGCATGCAGCCCAGCACTAAACACGCTGTTGAGTGGCTGCACGCCAGAGCAGGGGGCCAATTTTGTGACAGACGAGCACCAGTTAAAGCTAGCCTGCACTACTTAAAGCCAGTCTGCACCTCTTAAAGGGGAGGTGCATTCTGGCTGGAGCAGGTGCTGGAAGTGGTTGTGGAAGAAAGTCTGACCTGCAGGAACACTGACTAATGGTGCAACAGGGGAGAAAGCATGCTCCAATATTCTCAGATGCTGCACTGGAGGTCTTGGTGGAGGAGGTGAACGGGAGTAGAGAGGTCTTCAATCCACAAGGGGCCAGGAGGCCCACCAGACAAATTCTCAGAAGGCAGTGGGAGCCGATAGCCCTGGCGGTAAATGCCAGATGTCAAGCCCCGAGGACCAGGCTACAGTACCGCAAAAAGTTCAATGACCTCACACAAGTGGTCAAGGTCAGTAAATTCATGTTCAAATGCCATATCCCACCAACTGCAGCATTAGCCTCACGCACTGCTCAATGCTGCACACCCCCAACACTCACTTACCAACCATCTCTATTAAATAAGACTCATACCTCTCATTCATAGCTTCACCTCACCTTCACATACTTTGCACTGCTGCAAGCCTCACACCCACATCTCACAGCTTGCACACACTGCCAGCTATTCAACTATGACAGGCACATCACCCAAACACTTTGCACCATACTTACTGACACACCTTTCTCTCTCTTGCAGGATAAGTTGACACATAAACGACGGCAGCACGAGCTAACCGGTAGGGGACAGGCTCGCCTGTATCACCTCACCCCGATGGAGGAGACAGTGTTCATCATCATTGTAGCAGCCATCACTTAACCCATGGCCAGCAGCGGTGCTGAAACAATCAAAGATGACGGTATCCTCATAACTAAACCTCCTTCTCACTTGTCACTTTTCCCTCATCTCACAATCACGTCTGATTTACAAGCTGCAGATGGTATAAACATGCACCTCTTGCTTTCCCCCTCCCCTCCTCTCACCACACCATAACCCTACCTTGTGCCTTTCTCCTTTAAGATACCTAAGAACTGCAACTTGGCCAGGCGGTGGTAGAGGAGCAAGAACTGGAAGAGGAAGAAGGCACTGATGATGAAGACACAGCACTTCCACTCGATTTCACACTCACAGCCACCAACACAGATATCGACACTCTGCGTACTTTAAAGGATAGCTTGTACATGGGACCTGCACATGGTGACTCTTTCTTTATCATAGGCATTTTTAAAGGGGCACAACAAATAAAAAACTGTGAATTAACATAAATTTGAAAGGAACCTTAACAAATGAAATTAAAATTCCATTGCCGGTGGTGATAATGCACTCCAGTCCCTGCGGTGCCCACCGGCCGTGGAAGACACCATCTCCAGGGCCACCCGGGCGTGAACATAGCCGCGGAAGAGAAGCAGGCAGTCGGGTCGAATGACCCCCTCCTGCACGTGGTGAGGCACCGGGCACGAGTTTTTAATTGTATTCAATTGGGTGTTAATTATATTCAGGTGATGGGTATTCTCTCCGGTGCTTATATATAGGGGAGTAGGCTGGGCAATGGTTACAAGCTTATCTTGGGAGTGTACAGTATGTACCTGTGTGTCTCTGTGAATAAAGGTTTCTAAATACCAGGTGGCAATTTTGCCAGCCCTGGGGAGGCGGGTATGGAGGCGGGACTGCCAGGAAAATGGCAGAATCTGGGGACGGGTACCCATCCCGACACCAACCCGCCTCCGTGCTATTTTCCCAGGAGGGAGCCACCTCCTCAAGGCGGGAAGGGAATTAGTGCCAATTAACTGCCTGTTAATTAACGTCCTGCGTGAAGACAGCTCTTCCCCCTACCAGGAAGATCCGAAAGGGTTGTATTTAACAACTAGAAAGTGCATCCCTGCAACACACCCACCCACCCATCGAACCCCATTTTGAGTGGTGACCCCACCTCTGCAGCCTCTCTCCTTCCTTCCTTCACTCTTCTCACTCTTAAGAGGCAACCTCTCCCTTTGTTATTATTATTGTTTCCTTTACCTCTTTTGAGCAGAGGGGTGAAGGCGCCTCTCCCATCCTGACATCACAGGGAAAGGTGTTTTTTTTTTCCTTTATTTTTCTAAAACCCACTGTTTGAAAGAAAGGCCAAATTAATCTCAGGCCTGAAGCTTGGGGTGAGTGTAGCCCTTAACTAACAGCAACGGCGACTCCATCTTCACTGATGACGGGGCAAGCAAAGATGTACGCAGACATGATAGATACAGCCACTCCTGTTACCCTGTCACCTTTCATCCTTATCACCAAAAAAATGGGGTAAAGAGTGTTATGTATTGTGTGTTCTCCTCCCACCTGTGGTGGCGCTGTCACAGCAGATAAATGGTTGGGTGTTCTCTTGGTTAAGTTTAGCTCTCTTTGTTTGGAACTTTCCAGAACTTCCTGTCCTTCCTGAATAAAGCACTTTATGTTTGAATCTCTGCGTTCTGAGTCCTAAATTGTGACTAGGTAGAAAGGTACCGACACAACAAGTGGCGACGAGGATCGGATGAATCTGCGTTGTGGAAACGTTCTTGTTTTCGACTGCAAAACACTCGGAACAGAGATTGCAGCATCACATTAACGTTACGGCAGTGAGTAAACAGAAATTTTAATTTGAAACGTGAGATGGCTACTATATTAGGAAACATCGGTGATTTTGATGAAAATGTGGAGCAATGGAGCGCATATATGGAACGTTTTGACTATTTTTTATTGGCGAATGTGGTGGCAAACGAAAAGGTCGTGCCTACCTTTTTGAGTGTAATGGGACGGAAGACATTCAATTTACTTTGCAGCCTTGTGCAGCCAGATAAGCCAGGAACTAAAACATATAAGCAACTAGTGGAAATTCTTGGAGCACATTTTTCACCAAAACCTCTGGTTATTACTGAGAGATTTAGATTTCACAAACGGAATCAAGAGGAGGGGGGATCAGTGACGATGTTTATTGCTGCTTTAAAAAGGTTGTCAGAACACTGCGAGTTCAAGGAGGTGCTGTAGGACACCATTAGAGACAGACTCGTGTGTGGTCTGCAAAATGCAGCCACACAGAAGCGCCTTCTTACTGAGGACAACCTTACTCTTGAAAAGGCCATTGAAGTTAGTGTCTCCATGGAGATGGCAGAAAAGGAGGCTCACCAGTTGAGTTCAACAGGGAGAGTTCACAAGGTGTCGTCTGAGCCTAAAGGTGCATGGAACGGCACATGTTACCGTTGTGGGAAAATGGGCCATCACGCGAATGACTGCTGGTGTACGGAGCTGGAATGCCGAAATTGTGGCAAAAAGGGTCACATTGAACGCGCCTGTAGAGGTAAAAAAAGAACAGACAGAGCTGGGAAGCATGAAAGCAAAATGTCTGTATTTGGGCAAGAGAGGAAAAGGAGTGTTCATTCAGTGCAGTATGATGGAACAAGCAAAATAGAGGGGAGCGACACCTCTGAGGAGGAAGAGGTGCACATACTGACGGTTGCAGGTGGTTCAAATAGCTACTGGGCATCACCACTGGTGGAGGGACAATCAGTGCGGATGGAGGTGGACACAGGCGTGGCTGTGTCCCTTGATTCAGACACTGTCTACAACAAAATGCGAAAGCATCTTACCCTTCAGCCAACAAACATTGTGCTAAAGACGTATACCGGCGAACCTGTGGCCATGAGAGGCGTCATTGAGGTGACAGTTAAATTGAACGGACAGACTGCGAAACTGCCACTATATGTGGTAAAGGGAAATTACCCATCTCTACTGGGACGTGCGTGGCTAGAGAAAATCACACTGGACTGGCCTGCAGTCCGCATGATGTCAAAAGGGGAGTCAGGTCTGACTGCAGTGTTAAACAAACATGCAGAACTCTTCAATGGGGAACTTGGGAGCATGAAAAAGATCAGCGTGAGACTGGACATTAAACCTGACAGCAAGCCGAAGTTTCACAAAGCCCGACCTGTACCCTATGCAATTAGGCCAAAAGTTGAGGCTAACTTGGAGGCCTTAGTTGAGAATGGAGTCCTGGAGCCTGTGAGCGTGAGCAAATGGGCCACACCCATTGTTCCTGTCCTGAAAAAGGATGGATCTGTTCGAATCTGCGGGGATTTTAAAGTGACTATTAACCCGGTGCTGTCTGCGGAACAGTACCCTCTTCCCCTCATTGATGATCTTTTTACGGGCCTGGCCGGAGGGCAAAAGTTCAGCAAAATAGACTTATGCCAGGCTTATCTACAAATGCATGTCAATGACAAATCAAAGGAGCTGCTGACAATTGTGACACACAAGGGGCTATACAGGTACTGCCGCCTTCCGTTTGGAATTACGTTGGCCCCTGCTCTATTCCAAAGGGCAATGGATCAGATTTTGAGTGGACTGCCAGGAGTCCAGTGCTACCTGGACGACATCCTTGTCACTGGGACAAATGAGGAGGATCATCTTCTGAACTTGGATGCGACACTACAACGACTGAAAGAGTACGGATTCAGAGTTCATAAGGACAAATGTGAATTCTTTCAGTCTTCAGTTGAGTACCTGGGGCATGTGATTGACGCTACTGGCCTGCATAAGGCACCGTCAAAGGTCAAGGCAATCGTGGAGGCCCCAGCACTCCAGAATGTGAGCCAGTTACGTTCATTTCTGGGGCTACTTAACTACTATGAGAAGTTTATTCCAGAATTAGCAACATTGCTGAAGTCATTACATCAGTTGCTATGTCAAGGCAAAACATGGAAATGGACTGAACTGTGCAACGAAGCTTTCGCCCAAGCAAAGAAAGCATTGCTGAAATCGGAGGACCTGACACACTTCGACCCAAAGCTACCCATGCAGCTAGCATTTGATGCGTCACCATATGGTGTGGGAGCAGTCATATCCCACATCATGCCCTCTGGCGAAGAGAAACCTATCGCCTTTGCATCACGCACCTTGAACAAGGCCGAGAGTAACTATGCACAGATTGAGCGCGAGGCCTTGGGAATCATTTTTGGAATTCGAAAATTTCATCATTACCTGTTTGGGAGAAGGTTCACACTCCTGACGGACCATCGTCCATTGACTTCAATCTTCGGGCCCCACACCGGAATTCCGTCTCTTGCTGCAAGCAGGGTGAAAAGGTGGGCTTTACTGTTGTCAGGACACACATACGACATCAAATATCGCAAATCAGACTTGCACGGCAACGCAGACGGTCTCTCGAGGCTACCCTTGCCTGTTACTCCCCCAGGGCCTCATCGGATAGACATCTTCTACTTTAGGCAAGTGGAGGGAGCACCTGTCACGGCAGTTCAGGTGCGAAGGTACACCCGCAACGATCCAGTCCTGTCTGAGGTAATGGACAATGTCATTCGAGGGAGAGCTATAGGAGATTCTCCTAGTTTGAAACCTTACGTTTCAAAAAGAAATGAGCTCTCCGTCCAGGCAGGTTGTCTTCTTTGGGGATGCCGTGTCATCATTCCGCCTTCCTCTGAGGGAACCTATACTGCAACAACTTCATACAGGCCACAGTGGGATGGTTCGGATGAAGGAAATGGGAAGAAGCTACTTCTGGTGGCCAGGTCTTGATGGAAATATTGAGGAGAAAGCCAAAACATGTTCCCCATGTCAAAGGGTCCGGAATGTTCCACAGCTGGTAACCCTACAACCCTGGGATTGGCCTGCAGAAGTGTGGCAGCGAGTACATGTGGACTTCGCCGGTCCTTTCGAAGAGAAGATGTTTATGGTGGTTGCTCGTAGCAAGTGGCCGGAGGTCGCTGTGATGAGGTCTACCACAGCAGAGAAAACAATTGAGAAACTTGGTGAGATGTTCAGCCATTATGGCTCACCGGAACAACTCGTAAGTGACAACGGTCCACAATTTGTATCACAGGAGTTTGCAACCTTCCTGCATGTGAATGGTGTCCAACACATCAGGTCTGCGCCCTATCATCCCTCTACTAACGGCCTGGCAGAAAGGTTCATGCAAACTTTGAAGCATGCCTTGAAGGCATCGCAAGGTCAGGGCTCCATCCACCAATGTCTGAACAGCTTCCTGTTGTCCTACAGGAATGAGCCGCATGCCACAAGCAAAACTTCCCCCGCTTCGCTCATGATGAAGAGGCAGTTGCGGACTAGTTTTGACTTACTCAAACCTCCAAGGCCAGAACAGGTTGTCCATTGTCAACAACAAGCTCAAGTTGAAAAGAGAGAGAAAAGAGCCAAGGAGAGACGGTTTCACCCTGGAGAGCACGTCCTAACTCGAAACTACAACACTGGACCGAAATGGGTTCCTGCTACAGTGATCGCGTAGACGGGCCCTGTGTCTTACACGGTTGAGACTGCCGAGGACGTCGTCTGGAGAAGACACACAGATCAACTGTTGCTAGCAGCAGAGACAGCCACAGAGGCTCCAACAGCTGGTTGGCCTGAACTGTTTCCGGATGGTACCGCAAACCAGCATCCTTTGCCACAGTGCTCTTCTCCAACACAGGAAGTCATAGAGACTGTTCCACCTGTGCAAACTCCTGACTTTCGACTGACACAGGCACCTTCTCCATCCAGGCCTGTGTCAATGCCTACTGCTGTGCAAGCCAGCGATGACCGCTGGTATCCTGTCAGGGAGCGGCGGCCTCCAAGACGCTTGGATCTGTAGGCTTAGTGACTTACCCACAAGACTGGGGCAGAATAAACCCCAGGGTAAAGTCAGGGTTTGAGGCAGTCTACCTCTACCCTTGGTTAGTGAGTGCATTGAAAGTAACTTACCTGTTGAGCAATAATGTGGACCTTTCATTTAAGAGGGGAGGAATATGTTATGTATTGTGTGTTCTCCTCCCACCTGTGGTGGCACTGTTACAGCAGATAAATGGTTGGGTGTTCTCTTGGCTAAGTTTAGCTCTCTTTGTTCGGAACTTTCCAGAATTTCCTGTCCTTCCTGAATAAAGCACTTTATGTTTGAATCTCTGAGTTCTGAGCCCTAAATTGTGTCTAGGTAGAAAGGTACCGACACAACAAAGAGCTACACTCACTCCAACATGACCATCGAGATGTGCGTCAAAGCCGTGGCTGGCGTTTTTGGTCCTTCGGCTATTGTTGTAGTCTTGAAAATGTACGGGAGGGCTGTGTTCTTCCTGAGGTCTGTGCGGATGGTGTTTCTGGCCCTTAATAAGGGGCTCATGGTGGGCGGGACCTTCCTGCTGGTGAATCCTCTTGTAGCCACCATGCAGCGAATTACTTTATCAAACGTCCTGCCCTTTATCCCCAGTGAGCTCCTCCTCACCCACCTACGTCAACTGGGGGAGGTGAGGTTGGGGACAGCACTGATCCCGTTCGGCTTCAGGGAGGCCAGCTTCCATCATGTTTTCTCCTTCGGGTGCCAGCTTTACGTTCAGCTGGTGAGGGAGGAGGACACTGAGGGTGGATTTGTGGTTAACTACCAGCGTCTTCTGGACATCAGACGATGTGTGGTGCCAAGCCTGCAAGAGGTGGGGCATGTATGTAACAACTGCCCCACCTCAAAGGCTGCCAAAACAACCAGGGCGGCCAGGGCTGACACCGCCCCCGTCCATGCCCCTGTCCCCGCGCCAGTAACACCAAATGCATGGTCGATGTCAGAAGCCAATGTCATCGCAGCCTCCGGCAGGGAGGGGGATGAGCATCGCATGGAAGAAAGGCACGGAGGAAGACTAAACACCTCGGGCTGAATCCCCAGAGAGCTTCTGTATGCTGCTGCGGAGTGTCTGATTAAGTTTAATGCATCTTCGACAGTGCCCCTTCGATTTGGGAGAGGGGCGTCAGGGATGCCAGTTATATGCCATCAGCACGGAGCCTTTCCTGCGCCTCTCGCAGAAGAGGTTGACGGGGTTGGCTGTGCAAGGGCTGGACATGGAGGTTGTCCTCTTGGCTTACGCCGATGACATACACCTCATGGTCTACTCTGCCGCGTCCTCTGTGAGGATCAACTGGGCGAAATGTACTGGACTCCTGGTGGGTCAGTGGCGGGTGGACTCCCTACCGGAGGAGCTTAGGCCTTTTGGCTAGAGTACCACTCATCTCCTCTACCTGGGAATATACCTTAGCCCTGCCGAGGAAGCCTGGCCAGCAAGCTGGCAAGAGCTGGAGGCCAAGTTCACCACTCGCCTAGGGCGCTGGACATAGAAACATAGAAGATAGGAGCAGGAGTAGGCCATTCGGCCCTTTGAGCCTGCTCCGCCATTCAATGAGATCATGGCTGATCACCCAAATTCAGTACCCTGTCCCTGCCTTCTCCCCATATCCCCCGATCCCTTTAGATTTAAGAAATATATCCAACTCTTTCTTGAATATATTTAATGAACTGGCCTCCACCGCCCTCTGTGGCAAAGAATTCCACAGGTTCACCACTCTCTGGGTGAAGAAATTCCTTCTCATTTCAGTCCTAAATGTCCTACCCCTTATCCTTAGACTATGACCCCTGGTTCTGGACTCCCCGACCATCGGGAACATCCTTCCAGCATCTAGTCTGTCCAGGCCTGACAGAATTTTATAGGTTTCGATGAGATCCCCTCTCAATCTTCTAAACTCCAGTGAGTATAAGCCCAATCGACACAATCTCTCCTCATACGTCATTCCTGCCATCCCAGGTATCAGCCTGGTGAATCTTCGCTGCACTCCCTCCATGGCAAGAACGTCCTTCCTCAGATAAGGCGACCAAAACTGCACACGATACTCAAGGTGCGGTCTCACCAAGGCCCTGTACAACTGTAGCAAGACATCCTTGTTCCTGTACTCGAACCCTCTTGTAACGAAGGCCAACATACCATTTGCCTTCTTAACCACCTGCTGCACCTGCATGCTTACCTTCAGCGACTGGTGCACAAGAACACCCAGGTCTCTTTGCACTTCATAAGAACATAAGAATATAAGAAATAGGAGCAGGAGTAGGCCAATCGGCCCCTCGAGCCTGCTCCACCATTCAATAAGATCGTGGCTGATCTGATCCTAACCTCAAATCTTCTATCACTCTCCATCCCACCCGAACCCATGTGATCTCCCGGGAGAGGCGAAAAACCAGATAAAAAACCCAATGGCCAATTTGGGAGAAAAAATCTGGGAAATTCCTCTCTGACCCATCTAGGCGATCGAAACTCTTCCAGGAGATCACTCTGTCCCTTTATTTTCTACAGTACTTACCTTCTGTAAAGGCGATCTCCACCCCAGCCAGGAACAGGAATAAACCACCTCCTGAAATCTAACACAGAATTAGAACACAAGAATTAGGAGCAGAACCAGGCTACACAGCCCCTGGGCCCGCTTCACTACCCACAGGGCCATGACCATTCCAAACCTAGACTCATGTCCAATTTCCTGCCCGCTCCCCGTAACCCTTAATTCCCTTTACTTCTAGGAAACTATCTATTTCTGTTTTAAATTTATTTAATGATGTAGCTTCCACAGCTTTCTGGGGTAGCAAATTCCACAAACCTACCACCCTCTGAGTGAAGAAGTTTCTCCTCATCTCAGTTTTGAAAGAGCAGCCCCTTATTTTAAGATTATGCCCCCTAGTTCTAGTTTCACCCATCATTGGGAACATCCTCACTGCATCCACCCGATCCAACCCCTTCACAATCTTATATGTTTCAATAAGATCGCCTCTCATTCTTCTGAACTCCAATGAGTAGAGTCCCAATCTACTCAACCTCTCCTCATATGACCACCCCCTCATCCCCGGGATTAACCGAGTGAACCTTCTTTGTACTGACTCGAGAGCAAGTATGTCTTTTCTTAAGTATGGACACCAAAACTGTATGCAGTATTCCAGGTGCGGCCTCACCAATACCTTGTATAACTGCAGCAATTCCTCCCTGTTTTTATATTCTATCCCCCTAGCAATGAAAGCCAACATTCCATTGGCCTTATTGATCACTTGCTGCACCTGCATACTAACTTTTTGAGTTTCGTGCACCAGGACCCCCAGATTCCTTTGTACTACAGTACTTTCCAGTTTCTTGCCATTAAGATAATAATTTGCTCTATGATTTTTCCTGCCAAAGTGCATAACCTCACACTTTCCAGTATTGTATTCCATCTGCCAAATCTCTGCCCACTTACTTAGCCTGTCTATGTCACTTTGCAGGTTTTTTATGTCCTCCTCACTCACTACTTTCCCTCCCATCTTTGTACCATCTGCAAACTTTGATATGTTACACTCGGTCCCCTCCTCCAAATCGTTAATATAGATTGTAAAGAGTTGGGGACCCAGCAATGACCCCTGCGGAACACCACTAGTTACTGATTGCCAGTCTGAGAATGAACCATTTATCCCAACTCTCTGCTTTCCCTTCTGCAGTGTCCGCGTATCAAAATCACACGGAATGCAGGAGAACAATAATAACAGGTGTTTACTGAACAGAGGGTATGCTGAAACTGAAAGTACAGAAGCCTGCTACGGCTTTATATACAGGTGTGGTCACTGCCGGTACTACAGTATAAAATCAGTTCTCTCTTAAAGGTACATACACAACAATTCCTCTCCTTTTAGATAAACAGTACATAACATTCATTTAACAATAAAATAATAACTAATTACAATTACAATTTTCTCTGTACTATACACATCAACTGAAGTAATAATTTATAAATTCAGTCTTTGAGGAGGCTTCCTGATCCTGACTAGATAGTGCCTTTCTCGAGTATCCTGTTCTTGCAGCGGAGTCGATTCTGGCTCATTGTCATTGGTTGGTTCGTCAGCTTCCAATACCACTGATTCTGAGGTAGACGCAATCTGTACTTTGGGTTCATTACCAGGTGCGCATGCTCGTGGTATGGGTTTGGCTTGTTCCTGTGACTCTAGAATCTGGTCTGCATGGCATCTCACGATGCTCTCTCCAACGTCCACTGTGTACACTAGTGGTCCCTGCTGTGTGCATATCGTTCCTGGCTGCCATTTTTCTGTTTGGTAGTCGCGGGCCAAGACTGGTTGCCCTATCTTGAAGCTCCTGGTTGGCTTTTCATTGATGTGCTGGAATTGCTTATCCTCAACATCTCGTCTTATGTTTGGTTTGAGCAAATCCAGGCGACATCTTAGCCTTCGGTTGAAGAACATTATGGCTGGAGCTTGGTTGGTGACTGCATGTGTCGCATTCCGGTAAGCAAACAAGAAATTATCCACCTTGTGTTGTAGTGGTATGTCGTCGTTATACATTGCCTTTATTGGTTTTTTAAAGGTCTGAACAAACCTCTCAGCCAATCCATTTGTGGCTGGATGATATGGGGCAGATGTGTCATGTTTTACCCCATTATTCCTCAGAAACCTCCGGAAATCCTCGGACACAAACTGTGGTCCATTGTCGGAGCAAATCTGTTCTGGCAAGCCATTCCTGGTGAAGATGGTCCGTAGGACGGCAATAGTTTTCTCCGTGGTGGTGGAGGACATTTTGATGACCTCTGGCCATTTCGAATGTGCATCCACGGCGATTAAAAACATTGAGTCCATAAATGGACCAGCAAAATCAATGTGTACCCGTTGCCATGGAGATGAGGGCCACTCCCATGGGTGTAGCGGGGCCTGTGGTGGAGCGTTTTGGACCTTCTGGCATCCTGTGCATCTCTTGGTCATATCCTTGATTTCTTTATCGATTCCCGGCCACCACACAAACGCCCTGGCTAGGCTCTTCATTTTTACCCCTCCCAGCTGACCCTCATGAAGCTCATTGAGCACTCTATCTCTCAACTTGGGTGGAATTACCACTCGGGATCCACACATCAAGGTCCCCCGGCACACTGACAGCTGTTCTCTCCTTGGCGAGAATGCTGGCAACAGTGAGTCGCCATGTGCTGGCCATCCCTTCACCATCAAATCATAGACCCGAGAGAGTGTCGGGTCATTTCGGGTTTCCTTCTCTATACTTGAGTTTGTAACAGGTAGACATTCGACTATGGTTGAATGGAATATCTCAACAGGGTCCACTGCAGGTGCTTCCTCCACCGTAGGCAACGGTAGGCGCGACAGCCCATCAGCGTTTCCATGCTGTTTCGTACCCTTGTACTCTATGTCGTACTGATGTGCCCCTAGAAAAAGTGACCATCTTTGCAGCCGTTGCGCCGTCATCACCGGAACGCTCTTCTTTAGGTTAAAAATGGAGACCAGAGGCTGATGATCAGTCAGTAGGGTGAATTTCTGCCCGTGCAGTTAGTGATTGAACTTCTTCACCCCCCACACCAGGCTGAGGGCCTCCCTGTCAATCTGGGCGTAGTTACGCTCGGCTGAGGTTAACGAGCGCGACGCAAAGGCTATTGGCCTCTCTGAACCGTCAAGGAATTTGTGTGACAGCACCGCTCCAATGCCGTAGGGAGACGCATCACATGCCAACCGAATCGGTAGTGTTGGATTGTAGTGGGCCAATACTTCTTTTGAAGTGAATAGGCATTTACATTTCTGAAAGGCACGCTTACACTCATCACTCCATTTCCATGTTACTCCAGTTTGCAGCAGGGCGTTCAGTGGGTGCAGAATTGTAGATAAATTCGGCAAGAACTTATGGTAGTAGTTCACCAACCCGAGGAACGACCTCAGTTGCGACACATTTTCCGGTGCTGGAGCCTTGACTACTGCCTCAAACTTGTCTGGGGACTTATGTAACCCCTCCTGATCAATCATGTGGCCACAATACGAGGTTTGTCTCCTGAAAAACTCGCATTTGGGGCGGTTGGCTCGTAGCCCATATTCTTGTAATCTAGTGAGCACCTGCTGCAGGTTGGCAAGGTGTTCACTGTCATTTTCGCCCGTAACCAGGATGTCGTCCAAATAACACTGGGTCCCCGGGATCCCTTGCAGGACTTGTTCCATCGCCCTCTGCCAAATAGCCTATTTCCTAGATGCTTCTTCCACCTCCACTTGTAGATACGCTTGGGCCAGATCAACCTTCGTAAAGCATTTCCCTCCAGATAGTGAGGTGAAAATATCTTCTATCCGTGGAATTGGATATTGTACTGTGTGCAGGAGTGGGTTCACAGTTACCTTGAAGTCCCCACAGATGCGAACCTTCTTCGGCTCCCCAGGTGTGCTGCTCAATGATTTCTTCATTACAGGAACGATGGGTGTGGCCCACTTGCTCCAGTCCACCTTGGACAGCACACCCGAATGCTCCAGACTCTCCAGCTCTGCTTCAACGGCTGGGCGGATCGCGTACGGTACTGGTCTGGCCTTAAAAAATTTGGAGTTTGCGTTATCTTCGATTTTTATCGTTGCCGTTACTCCTTTTAGAGTCCCAAGTCCTTGTTGGAACACCTCTTTCGCGTCAGTTAGAATTTTTGACAGTCGTCGAGGTGTGACGTCGTCATCCTTTTTGTCAGCCACAGTTAGCGCCTTAATGGAATGCCAATCCAATTGTATTTATCGGATCCATTCACGTCCCAATAATGGTGGTCCTCCATCTTGTAGTATATATAGATACAGTTTCTGTGTTTCCTTGCCGTTGTATTTAACTGGCACCCTTATTTTTCCTCTGGGGTAGACATTTTGCCCCGTGTATGTCTTCAATACAATGGACGTGTCCTTCAAGGGTATGTGTGAGAATAGCCGCTCATAGTCTTGTCGATTCATAACAGTTCGGGCTGATCCTGTGTCCAATTCCATCTTTACTTGGGACCCTGCTATCATGAGGGTGACCCAAATGGTTCGGTGATCCTCCTTTGCGATCACGTTGTGTAACTTTAGACAACTTAGTCTCCTGCTCCCGGAGTCATTATCACTCTCCTGATCTTCTGAACTACTGTCTGTCATTTTTTTTACTTTCTTGTACTTTTCCTTAGTAGTTCTTTTAGTGTTGGTTTTCTTTCCCAACCTGCAGACTCTTGCTATGTGTCCCACTTTCCCACATTGCTTGCATACTTTGTCCTTAAACCAGCAGTGCTTCTGATCATGGGTTGTTCTGCCGCAGCGATAGCACTTTTCTGCTCCATATGCCATTTCATTAGCGCTATATTCTTGTGGTTTCTGTTGTATTTCCACAGCTCCCCGTGCTGCTGCTTCGTAGGATACTGCCATGCTGAAAGCCTGTTCTAGCGTCAGGTCCTTTTCCGAAAGTAGTCGTTTCTGGGTTCCTTCACTCTGGAGCCCGCAGACAAACTTATCCCTTAAGGTATCTGCCAGTCCTGCTCCGAACTGGCAGTGCTTTGATAACTTGCGTAGTTCCGTAAGATAGTCAGCATTGCTCTCATCTTTGTGTTGGTTTCTTTTATGGAACTTGAATCTTTCTGCTATCAGCAGCAGTGTAGGGTTTAGATGTTCCTGTAAGATATTAACAATCTCTTCAAAACTTTTCTCCATTGGTTTAGCTGGGGTAATTAAATTCCGCAATAGGCCGTACGTTCTCGCGCCCATCATATTTAATAATACCGACGCCTTCTTTCCATTGGCCACCTCATTTGCCTTGCAGTACACTTCAATTCTTTCCACATACATGGTCCAGTCTTCTACCTCGTTGTCGAAAGCAGTGATACTGCCACTTTTCGGCATCTTGGGTGATTTAAAATGGCGCCTCCTGCACTTTTCCTTCTTCCCCAATGGATTAAAATGGCGACTCCAGCACTTTTCCTTCTTCCTCAATGGAATAAAATGGCGCCTCCCGCGCTTTTCCTTCTTCCCCTTGCTGCCAACGCTGCTCCTAGCGTTCTAAAGGGCAATGGCAGTGCCCCGCGGCTTCAGCGCGTCTCTCTTTCCTTCCCCTCGTTTTATTTTCTCTACGCTGCCCGGTTCTTGAGCACCGACCGCGCCCTGTGCGCTCCACCCTCTCTCTCTCTCTTTTCCTCCCGACGACACTGCACGGCCCCTTTGCAGAGCCGCTCGATCGAGCTCGAGCCCGCCGCAGTCCGGAAGGGTCAGCGCACTACCTGCTACCAGCACGATTTGCTGGAACACTTTGACTGGGGAGCCAAGCCCAGCTCTCCACAGCCTCCCCTGCGATTCTCTGAACTCCGATGGATCACTGGGCGGTTGCCCGCGGTCGATGCCCATTGCTCTGACTTTGACCTCCAAGAAGCTTCTTTTCAGGGAAGGATCCCCGTGAGGTGATGCAGTACTTCAGGTGAGTTCGAACCTGCTCGTCGCCAGTGTAGTGTCCGCGTATCAATAACACATGGACTGCAGGAGAACAATAATAACAGGTGTTTACTGAACAGAGGGTATGCTGAAACTGAAAGTACTGAAGCCTGCTACGGCTTTATATACAGGTGTGGTCACTGCCAGTACTACAGTATAAAATCAGTTCTCTCTTAAAGGTACATACACAACACCTTCTCCCAATCTATTGCCATTCAAATAATAATCTGCCTTCCTGTTTTTGCCACCAAAGTGGATAACCTCACATTTATCCACATTATAGTGCATTTGCCATGTTTCTGCCCAAATCACCTAACCTGTCCAAATCGTACTGGAGTTTCATGACATCCTCCTCACAGCATACCCTCCCACCCAACTTTGTGTCCTCTGCAAATTTGGAGATATTACATCCAATTCCCTCGTCCAGATCATTAATATATATTGTGAACAGCTGGGGTCCTAGGACCGATCCTTGCGGTACCCCACTAGTCACTGCCTGCCACTCGGAAAATGACTCGTTTATTCCAACTCTTTGCTTTCTGTCCGCCAACCAGTTCTCTATCCAAGTCAATACCTTGCCCCCAATCCCATGTGCCTTAATTTTGCACGCTAATCTCTTATGCGGGACCTTATCGAAAGCCTTCTGAAAGTCCAAATACACCACATCCACTGGTTCTCCCTTATCTATTTTACCAGTTACATCCTCAAAAAATTCCAGTAGATTAGTCAAGCATGATTTACCTTTTGTAAATCCATGTTGACTTTGTCCGATCCTGTCACTGCTTTCCAAGTGCTCTGCTATTACATCTTTTATAATGGACTGCTCCGAGTGCTGTCCTACAGGGGTTGAGCACTGGTCATAAATCAACTGGTGGCCGCTATGCTGTGATCACTTTGCTCCCTCCCCGAGTTTGTCTCCAAGATACAGAAGAAGCTTGTTGACTTCTTCTGGGACAAAAGGAAGCATTGGACCTCTGCCGCGGTTCTGAGTCTCCCGCTTAGGGAGGGCATTCAGGCGCTGGTGTGTGTGTGCACCCAGGCTGCGACTTTCCATCTTCAGGCCCTGCAGAGATACCTGTACGTTGAGGATCCTCCCAGATGGTGTACGCTGGCGACCTTTTCTTCTGCCAGCTGCACAGCCTCAATTACGATATGCAGCTCCTGTTTATAAAACTGCGGTGTAACCGTGCCTCCTTGCAGGAGCTGCCTGTCTTTTACTGGGAACTGATCAGGATCTGGAACACTGTCACCTCCAATCGGAGTTCTCCCCTATCAGGAGTGGCAGCTATCCTCCGGGAGCAGCTGCTCAGGAACCTGCACCTCCACGTCCGCAGTTTCAGGTGGCTAGCGGAGGGGAGCTCCCTGGCTGGCAAGGTGACCAGTGTCAGGGACGTACTGGATGGCAGAAGAGTGGGGTAAACGTCGCCAGAGGAGCTGGCACAGAACCTGGCTTGGCACGGTATCCGGTCCCCGGCCAAAG
The DNA here is from genome assembly GCF_052327205.1 of Somniosus microcephalus. Lineage (NCBI taxonomy): Eukaryota > Metazoa > Chordata > Chondrichthyes > Squaliformes > Somniosidae > Somniosus > Somniosus microcephalus. Next base: position 140,861,953 of record NC_140987.1, on the reverse strand, counting down.
CCATCGAGATGTTAAAAGAGTCACTTGGCCTTGACTCCATTAGGTTTGTTGAGGAGGTTCAAGCGAGTGGAGCGATCCCATCCAAGCTGACCCACGTTCGGACGGAATTTCCCATCATCACCAGGCCCTGAAACCTCCTCGGGAGCCGGCGCCTCACAGCTTGAGCCGTCTCTCGGAGATCCCTTCCGTGCCTTTCCACTCTGCACAGAGGGATTTCATGTATGGGCTGCTCTTGTACACTCTCCACTTTGTCTTCCTCGTCTGCCATCTGGATACGCCATCTGGAGGAGCTGGGGGTCCCCAGTGGAGGGCTCTCTATGCGGGCGTCCTCCCCTTTTCTAGTGGGGACTTTGCATGGGGGGTGTTGCATGGAGCAGTCCCGTGCAACAAATTTTTAAGTAGGTTCACGCACTCCCAGAATGCCTACAATTTCTGTGGCCTGGAGGAGTCCGTGTTTCATGTATACACCGAGTGTGAGAGGTTACAGCTCCTCTTCCAATTTTTGAAGGGGCTGCTCCTCAATTTTTGGTTGCACTTCAGTCTCACGCTCTTGACCCTTGGGCACCCAGTGCGGCGGGGAGTGGGCAGATCAGAGGACCTCCTTGTTGGACTGCTCCTGGGCCTGGCCAAGGTGGCCATCAACTGGTCAAGGCAGTGGGCGATCGAGGGGGTCGTTCGGCCCTACTGCCTGCCTCTCTTCTGTGGCATTGTTCACATTCCGGTGACTCTGGAGATGGAGCACGCGATGTCCGCCAGTTTGCTTGAGGCCTTCCGCGACCGGTGGGTACTGGAGGGACTGGAGTGCCTCATCATCCCGGAAACAGAATTCTGATTTGATTTGTTAAGTTTCATTTAAATTCGGTTTAATTTGCGGTTTATTGTTTGTGCCCTGTTAAAAGGGGGCACTTGCTTCCTTTTTTAATTGGTGATGGCACCATCAATCACTGAAATCAACATATAAAAGGTGTAAGTAACTAAACGCAAGGCTGTAGTGTTCTATCATTCACCACCTGGCTATCCGGCTTTTACACGAGTGGCCAGCAGCCAGGGCAGAGGGCAAGGGTAGCGCAGGTGCCAGCTCTCCAGAGGGCGAGGTCGCACACAGGTTCTGTTGCAGAGGACTCAGATGACTGAAGAGTATGCACAATGAAATGCTTGGTGCATTGGCAAGCCGGCCAGATAGCCTGCGCACAATGTCAAGGAGCATCGAGGAGCTCGTCGCTAACTTGCACAGGGCTTTGCGCAGAGCTTGGAGCCCATCCTTTCCAGCGTGGCAGTGATGACCAACTCCATTAACACATTTGCGGACCTAACCATGATGCAGCATCTGATGGCCGATGTCTCAGCTTCCATTGCTGCACAAGCAGAAGCCACCCAATGTTTGGGTGCTGCAATGGAAGCTGAGATTGAAGTCATGCAAGCTCAGCTTGCTGCCATCATGGCTGTGCTTACCAGTGTTCAAAGGGGCTTGCAGGGTATCTCAGCAGTCCAGCAAGCTGTCCTCCAACAGATTACTAGAATTGCTGAGGCGCCACCACGGGGGAGTGGCAAAGGCTCCGTGGAGCATGAACCTGTTGTCCTCTCTCAGGATGACAGCATTCATCCTCCTGCCACTCCACCGGCGCCCTTATTCTTGCCCGTCAGCCAGCCAGCCCAGACTGCTGCCGCCCATGCCGAAATGGTGCAGTCTGAAGCCAGGCCTTCTAGGCCCAGAGCTACTTGAGGTTGTCCTCCAAGGCCATCTGCAGTCTCCCCCACTGAAAGTCATGCTGCAGTGACTGGAGCAGCACTGTGTAGGAGCACTAGGATAGGCAAAGGCACATGGAAGACAGGCGCTAAAGGAATTCATGATTAATTTACATTTATAAATTTGGTTTGTTTATTTTGTGTTGGCTTTTATTTTTGCATTGTGGCCGAGCAGACGCTGTGGGAACTAGATGTAATATCTTCAAGTTTGCAGATGACACAAAGCTGGGTGGGCGTGTGTGTTGTGAGGAGGATGCCGAGAAACTCCAGTACGATTTGGACAGGTTGGGTGATTGGGCAGAAACATGGCAGATGTAATATAACGTGGATAAATGCGAGGTTATCCACTTTGGTGTCAAAAACAGGAAGGCAGACTATTAGCTGAATGGCAATAGATTGGGAGAAGGGGAAGTGCAACGAGACCTGGGTGTCCTTGTGCACCAGTCACTGAAGGTAAGCATGCAGGTGCAGCAGGCAGTTAAGAAGGCAAATGGTATGTTGTCCTTCGTAGCGAGAGGGTTTGCGTACAGGAACAAGGATGTCTTGCTGCAGTTGTACAGGGCCTTGGTGAGACCACACCTTGAGTATTGTGTGCAGTTTTGGCCGCCTTATCTGAGGAAGGATGTTCTTGCCATGGAGGGAGTGCAGCGAAGATTCACCAGGCTGATACCTGGGATGGCAGGAATGACATATGAGGAGAGATTGGGTCGATTGGGCTTATACTCGCTGGAGTTTAGAAGAATGAGAGGGGATCTCATTGAAACTTATAAAATTCTAACAGGACTAGACAGACTAGATGCAGGAAGGATGTTTCTGATGGCTGGGGTGTCCAGAATCAGGGGTCATAGTCTAAGGATAAGGGGTAAGCCATTTAGGACTGAAATGAGGAGGAATTTCTTCACCCAGAGAGTGGTGAACCTGTGGAATTCTCTGCCACAGAGGGCAGTGGAGGCCAGTTCATTAAATATATTCACGAAAGAGTTGGATATATTTCTTAAGGCTAAAGGGATCAAGGGATATGGGGAGAAGGCAGGGACAGGGTGTATTGATTTGTATGTGGGTTCCATGACAACACATTCATGAAAGAGAATGACTTGTTATCTAAAGTATGTTCAACTCAGTTAACAGCATTACAGGAGACACCATCTTAGAGATCCATCTAAAACAAAACTAAAACTAAACTGCTTGTCTCTCACATGCCCTCTGCTGGTCAGGCATAAATAATCAATCAGGCAAATATGCTGGTAAAGCATAAATAATCAAACAGGCAAATACCATCACTATTTGCTGATATCATTACATCTCCCTTTCTTAAAACAAAAGTATTTTACTTTTATCTAACAACATGTTTTCTTTGTATTACTCTGCATTTTAACTGTAACACTTAATGAACTTACATTATCATTATCACGATCAAGGTTTTTTAACCTTGTTTTGTGTGTTCACATGAAATATGTAAATACACTAGAACTTGAAGAGAGAATAAGATAACATTACTTCCTTCTATAACAAGAGTCCTTAAACTTGCTCAATGAGTCTCTCAGGAGGCTTCACGCGTCTTGAGGATTTTCTGATTGATTGTCCTTGAATCTGAGTTGTTGCCTCAGATGATGATTTCTCAGCTGTGTGATCAGGTTGTTCAACAGTATCAGTCTTTTGACCTGCTGTGTGATCCGGTTGTTCAACAGTATCAGTCTTTTGACCAGCTGTGGCTGGTCCCATGATAAGATCCCGACGATTTCTTCTCAGAACAGCACCCTCATCTGTCTGAATGGTGTATGATCTTGGTTGAACTTCACTCAGGACAGTTCCCTTCTGAGTCCATATATTTGTTTTGTCTTTGAATCTTACTTGGTCACCAGTGTGGAGTTCAGGTAGGTTTTGTGTTCCTCTGTCATAGTAGTACTTTTGCTTTTCTTTCTGTTGTTCTTTGAAATTCCTCACTTTCTCCCCCTCTTTTGTTTTCAGGAGGTTCTCCGGGATGGGTGGGTTTGACCTTAGCAGACGTCCCATAAGGAGTTGGGTTGGTGACATACCACACTCGAGCGGTGTTGTGCGGTATACAAGCATGCTCTGGTAGAAGTCAGTTCCACTGTCTTTTGCCTTGTACATCAGTCTTTTCACTGTCTGGACCGATTTTTCCACTAGACCATTGGACTGTGGAAAGTGAGGACTTGACGTTGTGTGGACAAAGTCCCACTCTTTGGCAAAGTGTCGGAAACTTGCATTGTAAAACTGGGGTCCGTTGTCTGTGAAGACCTCGCTTGCCACGCCATGTCTGGAGAATATGGCTTTCATACATGTTATCACAGCATCTGCAGTGGTGGTGTACAGTCTACACACCTCTGGATACAGGGAGTAATAGTCTGTGACTACAAGATAGTCCTTCCCTTGACATACGAATAGGTCAACGCCTACCTTCTGGTAAGGTCTGTCTGGTGCTGGGTGTGGCTTTAGTGGTTCTACAGGATTGCTTGCTCGATATTTCAGGCATATTGTGCAGTTTGACACCTCATTTGTCACATCTTGGTTGATTCGTGGCCAGTACATCACCTCTCGTGCTCTTTTCTTACACTTTTCGATTCCCAGATGTCCTCCATGGATCCTTTTTAGCATCTCTTTTCTCAGACTCTTTGGGATAACTATTTTACTTCCTTTGTAGATGATGTCTTCGACCACTGATAGTTCCGCCCTGCAGTTCCAGTACTCTGCCATGTCAGGTGAGCAGTCTTGCTTCATTTTGGGCCATCCATCCAAGATGCTTTTCCTCAGTCGTCTCAGTGTTTCATCTTTGTTTGTCTCAGTCTTTATGAGCTCCATTTTTGCATCTGCTATGGGCAGTGCACTAGTGATCATGTCCACGTAGGCGTTCACTTTTTCATCCATTTTGGTGTTTGCGGGCTCACTTGGGTCAACAGCTCTGGACAACGTGTCTGCTGTATACATCAGCTTACCTGGTGTGTACGCAACATTCAGTGTATAGCGTTGCAGCCTGATCATCGTTCTTTGTATTCTAAGCGGACAGCTATTTAGTGGCTTTTGGAACAATGCAATCAAGGGCTTATGGTCAGTTTCTACACTGATTGCTTGTCCTGCCACAAACTGGTGAAATCTTTCACAGGCGTATGTGATGCTGAGCAGCTCCTTTTCTATTTGAGCATATCGCGTCTCCGCGTCTGTCATTGAGCGCGATGCATATGCAATAGGTTGCCAGTAGTCATATTTTTGCAGAAGAACGGCACCGAGCCCACTCTGTGATGCATCTGATGATATCTTGATGGGTCTCGCTGGGTCATAAAACCTCAGAACTGGTTCCTCTGTGAGCAGTTTCTTTAGATCGCTCGATGACTTCTCATGCTCATGATTCCATTCCCATTCTATGCTCTTTTCAGTTAGTCGTCTCAGTGGCGCCATCTTTTCTGAGAGGTTGGATATGAATTTACCCATGTAGTTGATCATTCCATTAAACCTCTGCATGTCCTTTTTGCATTGTGGCTTTGGCATATTCTCAATGGCGGACACCTTTCTGGGATCTGGTCTGATGCCCTCACTGCTAAGGATATCTCCCACGAATGTCAGTTCTGTTACCCCGAGCTGGCATTTCTCTCTATTCAGCTTCAGGTTTTCTTTTCCTTGTTGCTTCCAGCACTTTTTTCAGTCTCTCGTCATGCTCAGTTCTCGTGGTTCCCCATACTATGATGTCATCCATTGAGGTATCAACTCTTTCCAGGTGCTCATAGATCATATGGATAGTTTTGTGATACAGTTCAGGAGCTGAGGCAATGCCAAATGGTAACCTTAGGAATCTGTATCTGCCAAATGGACTGTTGAATGTGCACAGTCTTGAACTTGCCTCGTCCAGTTTCATCTGCCAAAATCCTGATGATGCATCTAACTTGCTGAAATACTTTGCATTTGCAAACTATGACATGATTTCCTCATGTGTAGGAAGCTTGAAGTGCTCTCTCTTTATTGCTCTGTTTAGATCTCTTGAATCCAGGCAAATTCTGAGCTTTCCATTCTTTTTGTCCATAACGACGAGGGAACTCACCCACTCAGTTGGCTCATCTATCTTCTGAATCACGTTCAGGCTTTCCATCCTGTCCAACTCTGCCTTCAGTTGCTTTTGAAGAGCAAACGGAACTTTTCTGCATGGATGTATGACCGTTGGCATACTTTTATCTACTCTGATCATGTGTTCTCCTGGAAGGCAGCCTAGACCCTTAAATAGGTCGTTGTACTCTTTCATGAGTTCATCATAGACTGTCTCTCCTTCGCTTTCCACAATGAGGACTCTCTTTACCAGGTTCAGTCTCTCACCGTCTATTAAACCTAGTATGGCTTGCACATCCTTTGGCACCACGATTAATGCTAGCGTGTGCTCTCTGTCCTTGTGTGTCACTTTGACAATGCATCTTCCTTTCACTGGTATATCAGTACCTCAGTATCCTGTCACTTTCACTTTTGTTCCATGTATCTTTGGTCTGGGTCTAATTTTCTTAAAATCAGTCTCTGATATCACATTAACTTGTGCTCCAATATCCAATTTAAATGAAATGTGTATGTCATTCGCTTTTAGTGTCAACATCCAGTCTCTTTTTTCTTTTTTGTTTTCAGACACAACATCTACATAGAACTCCTCTATCTCGCTTTCATCTACTGCATGTACCTTGCTTTGTTGCGCTTGGTTCTTACAGCAACGGGCATAATGGTTGTTTTTGTTGCAACTATTGCATGCTTTACCATATGCTGGACACTTTTTTGGTGTATGCTGTGTACCGCATCGACTACATGACTTTCGATTGCCCCTTTCATTTTTGTTCGCTGGCCACGCCTCTTTTTTCACATTGGCGCTCTTTTTGTTAAACGGTTTGTGTCCGTTCATTCTCACTGCATCCACGTTGCAGCTACTGTCACTGAACAGCTCCTTTGCCTGCGACTTCACAGTCTCTGTAGCCCTACACAGTGCTATGGCTTTTCCCAGGTCTAGGTTTTGCTCTCTTAGCAGTCTTTCCCTTAGACCATTATCTGGAATACCACACACCAGTCTGTCTTTTATCAGCGAGTCTGTCAGTCCCCCAAATTCACACGATTTGCTTCGGTTTCTCAGTTCAGTCACATACTGATCAATAGTCTCTCCCGTTTTCTGTACACTTGTGAAAAATCTGTGCCTCTCAAACGTCACGTTACGTTTAGGTATGCAGTAGGCCTCAAACTGTTCCATTATTTTATCCAACTTCATTTTGTCTCCATCAGCAGCGAATGTGAAGTTATTATACACCTCCAGCGCTTCATCACCCACGACATGTAAGAACACTGACGCTTTCATTTTATCACTTTTCTCGTCAGCTCCGATTGCCGCTAAATACAACTCCAAACGTTGTTTGAATCTCCTCCAATTTTCAGCCACATTACCTATCAACTGAAGCTTCGCCGGTTGGTGTAAACCTTCCATTTTTTCACTTCGTTAGCTTTTCTCCAAAGGTATGTAACGATGTTCTCTTTTGGCTTGCTAATATGTGGAGAGCTGATTTAACTTCAGATTTTTCCTCTTCATCTCTTTCAATCACTTCTTCTGACACCATGTTTTGATTTGTATGTGGGTTCAATGACAACACATTCATGAAGGAGAATGACTTTTTATCTAAAGTATGTTCAACTCAGTTAACAGCATTACAGGAGACACCATCTTTGAGATCAATCTAAAACAAAACTAAAACTAAACTGCTTGTCTCTCACATGCCCTCTGCTGGTCAGGCATAAATAATCAATCAGGCAAATATGCTGGTAAGGCATAAATAATCAAACAGACAAATACCATCACTATTTGCTGATATCATTACACAGGGTACTGAATTTGGATGATCAGCCATGATCTCATTGAATGGCGGAGCAGGCTCGGGGGGCCGAATGGCCTACTCCTGCTCCTATCTTCTATGTTTCTATGTTTCTATGTTTCCATTATGATAAAAAAATCCATAGGTTATAAAATAAATTTAAAAAAAAGTTTGTTTATGATATTTCAGCTTTTACCTTAATCCCATGTGTACATCCCAATCTTTATTTCGCTCTTTGTAAAATTTATAAAAAGTGGAGGATAATCAGTGCATTTTACTTCCTGTTTTGCAGTCTGTGAGAATTTTTCAATGTGATTGTCTGCTTAGCCAGCTTGATGACATCACTGGTCACTGGAGATCCCCTAGACATGGCACCAGAATCAAATTAATGTTGGGAAAGGTGAAATTGACACCACAGAGATTGCTCGATCTTTGTGGGCCGCTTTCTTCATGGTCTGCAGCGAGTGCCGTCACTTCGCTGCTGACCACAAAATCCAGGCCATTCTGATGTCCAGGTCAACCTTTTCCTTTCTACCAATACCACCTCAAATCATTCATGTTATTGTTGTTTGTGAAATATTGCTGGCACAGAATGATTGCCATGTTTATTTGCATTAATTAATTCTGTGCAATGCTTTGAGGTGTTATGATGTGATAAAATGCTACATAAATGCAAGTATATACTTATATAATATATTGAGATGAATACAGAGCTCTGGCATGCTTAGAACAGAGTTTTGCATCTTGGCATCTTAGTAATTGCATAGCTCATTCTGGTTATCCCTAAGGTATGTTATGCAAAGTGAGGAATGACTTCAAATAAATAAAAAAAATTTGAGGAAATAATTTTCTTGAGTCACCTGAGCTATCAACTGAAATGGTTTTGTTTTTATGAAGTTGAAACATTAGGTTAGAAATCCTCTGAACACTGTAATTGAATGAATACTATTTGTGCCTGTACCAAATTCCTCTCTCCACTATTTAGATGTTAAGCTATTAGAGAGAGGAATTTGATTTGGGCCCAGTGAGCATTCATACTATAACTTCGCTCACAACAATTTCCAACCTATTATTTTCTGATGTGCGTTCTTTACCTACTAATTCAATCCCGTGAGTAGTGACAGACATTTTAGCTCCTTAACCTAGGCATAGCCAATTTTTTTTTTAACATTTTCAATGATGAATATTGCAAAATAGAATTCTAGAACTGTTGTGTATGTCCCTTTAAGGAAATAACTGGTCACAGACTGCAGTACCGGCAGTGACCACCCCTGTATAAAAGGCCCTAGCAGGCTTCTGTAGTTTCAGTTTCCAGATTGTCTCCATTCAGTAAAGACTTGTTAAACCAACTCCTGCATTCCGTGTCTCCATTAACACACGGATATAATACTGGCGACGAGTAAGAAACAAACTTACCTGCAACTCGGCAGCACCTCAGACGACGTTATTGAAGGTCGAAGCCAGAAGAAAGAAAAAAAATATAATCCAAAGAAACTCGAGAAATGGGCGTCGACCGTGGGCAACCGCCCTCCAAATCATCGGATTGAAAACTTGCAGGGGAGACTGTCAAGAGCCAGGCTTGGTTCCCCAGTCTGTGGTTTACCAGCTAATCGGGCTGGTGGCAGGTAGTGCACTGATCCTTCCTGGGCTGCGGCGGGCTAGAGCTCGATCGGATGGCTCTGCAACGGGGCCGGGCAGCGAGTCGGGAAGCAAAGAGAGAGAGAGAGGGTGGAGCACACAGGGCACGGCCGGTGCTTCGCAGCCGGGCAGCGTTCGGACCTAAGAAGAGGGAGGGAAGTGTCCCAGAGGGTCCGCTCCACGACGGGAATGGTTAAAAATAAAAATACCGCGGAGAGCGGCGTTGACAGCAGCGGCAGCGGCAGGGAAGCGCGGGAGGTGCCATCTTAACTCGGCGGGGAAGAAGGAAAAGCACGGGAGGCGCCATTTTGATCCATCGGGGATGAAGGAAAAGCGCGGGAGACGCCATCTTAGATTTTCAAGATGCCAAAGACTGGCGATATCACTGCCTTCGATAATGCAATAGAAGACTGGACCACGTATGTGGAAAGAGTCGAGGTATATTGCGAGGCAAACGAAATAGCCGAGGAGAAAAAGGCAGCGGTATTGCTAAATTTAATGTGCACAAGAACGTACGGCCTATTGCGGGACCTGATTATTCCAGCCAAACCGAAGGCGAAGAGTTTTAACGAAATTGTTGCTATCCTACAGGAACACCTAAATCCTACACCGCTGCTGATAGCAGAAAGATTTAAATTCCACCGGAGAAATCAGCATAAAAATGAGAGCAATGCTGATTACCTTCCGGAACTACGCAAGCTATCAAAGCACTGCCAGTTTGGAGCAGGACTGGCAGATACCTTACGGGACAAATTTGTCTGTGGACTCCTGAGTGAAGGAACCCAGGAGAGGTTACTCTCAGAGAAAGAGCTGACGCTAGATAAGGCTTTCAGCGTGGCAGTATCGTACGAAGCAGCAGCAAGGGGAGCTGCGGAAATACAACAAAAGCCACAGGAATACGGCACCCACGAAATGACACGGGGATTTGCAAAATGTTATCGCTGCGGCAGAACAAACCATGACCAGAAGGACTGCTGGTCCAAGGACAAAATATGCAGGCAATGTGTAAAGATGGGACACATTGCATGAGTTTGCAGGTCTGAGAAGAAGACCAACGACAATAAAAAGGCTACTAAGGAACCATACAAGAAAGTACAAAAGATAACGGACAGTAGTTCCGAAGACCAGATGAGCGATAGTGAATCCGGGAACAAGAAACTAAGCTGTCTCAAACTTCACAACGTAATTGCAAAAGAGGATCACCGAACCATTTGGGTCACCCTCATGATAGCAGGGTCCCAAGTCAAAATGGAATTGGATACAGGATCAGCTCTAACCGTCATGAATCGACGAGGCTACGAGCGGCTATTCTCACACATACCCTTGAGAGAGACATCCATTGGCTTGAGGACATATACGGGGCAAAAAGTATACCCCAGAGGAAAAATAAGGGTGCCTGTCGAATACAACGGCAAGAAAATATGGAAATTGTATCTCAAGATGGTGGACCACCGTTATTGGGACATGAATGGATCAGAAAGATAAGTTTAGACTGGCACTCCATTCAGGCACTGATGGTGGCTGGTATAAAGGATGATGACGTCACTCCTGGACGATTGTCAACAATCTTAGCTGACGCCAACGATGTATTTCAACAAGAACTGGGCACTCTTAAAGGCATAACCGCCTCGATAAAAATAGAGGAGAATGCAACTCCCAAGTTTTTCAAAGCAAGACCGGTACCATATGCAATTCGCCCAGCCGTTGAGGCAGAGCTGGAGAATCTGGAGAATGCAGGCATGTTATCTAAGGTAGACTGGAGCGAGTGGGCGACACCCATCAATCCTGTCATGAAGAAAACGTTGAACAATAAGTCTGAGGAGCCAAGGAAGGTTCGCATCTGTGGGGACTTCAAGGTGACAGTGAACCCAGTCCTTCACAAAGTACAATATCCTCTTCCAAGGATAGAAGATATCTTCGCCTCACTATCTGGAGGGAAGCGTTTTACAAAAATTGAACTAGCACAAGCATATTTGCAGATGGAGGTTGAAGAATCCTCTAGGAAGTATCTCACGATAAACACTCACAAAGGTCTTTACCAGTATAATCGACTGGTGTTCGGAGTAGCATCAGCTCCGGCGATATGGCAAAGAGCGATGGAACAAGTCCTGCAAGGGATTCCGAGGACTCAGTGTTACTTGCACGACATCCTAGTGACAGGTGAAGATGACAGTGAACACCTTGCCAACCTAGAGCAGGTGCTCACTAGACTACGTGAACATGGGCTATGAGCCAATCGCCCCAAGTGCGAGTTTTTTAAGAAACAGAAATCGTATTGTGGCCACGTGATTGATGAAGAGGGGTTGCATAAATCCCCTGACAAAATTGAAGCGGTAGTTAAGGCTCCAGAGCCTGAAAATGTGTCGCAACTGAGGTCATTCCTCGGATTGGTGAATTACTACCATAAGTTTTTGCCGAATTTGTCCACAATTTTGCATCCACTGAACGCCCTACTACGAACGGGAGTAGCATGGAAATGGAGCGATGAATGTAAGCGGGCCTTTCAGAAGTGTAAGGACCTAATCACTTCAAGAGAAGTATTGGCTCACTACAACCCATCACTACCGATAAGACTGCCGAGTGATGCGTCTCCCTACGGCATTGGGGCGGTACTGTCACATAAATTCCTTGATGGTTCTGAGAGGCCGATAGCTTTTGCGTCACGCTCGTTAACTTCAGCCGAGCGTAACTACGCCCAGATTGACAGAGAGGCCCTCAGCCTGGTGTGGGGGTGAAGAAGTTCAATCACTACCTGCACGGTCAGAAATTTACTCTACTAACTGATCATCAACCTCTCGTCTCCATTTTCAACCCTCAGAAGGGCGTACCGATAATGACGGCACAACGGCTACAGAGGTGGTCCCTTTTCCTAGGGGCACACCAATATGACATCGAGTACAAAGGTACTAAACAGCATGGGAATGCTGATGGATTGTCATGCCTACCATTGCCGACGGTGGAAGAAGAACTGGCAGTGGATCCAGTCGACTATTATTCCACTCGACTATTGTCGAATGTCTCCCTGTGACGAATGCAAACATAGAAAAGGAAACACGAAAGGACCAGACACTCTCCTAGGTCTATGATTTAATGGTGAAGGGATGGCCAGCACATGGCGAACCACTGCTGCCAGCATTCTCGCCGAGAAGAGAACAGCTGTCAGTGTGCAGAGGAACATTGATGTGTGGATCCAGAGTAGAAATTCCACCCAAATTGAAGGATAGAGTGCTCAATGAGCTTCATGAGGGTCATCTGGGAGGGGTAAAAATGAAGAACTTAGCCAGAGCGTTTGTGTGGTGGCCGGGAATCGATAGAGAAATCGAAGAGATGACCAAGAACTGTACAGGATGCCAGAAGGTCCAAAACGCCCCACCACAAGCCCCTCTACATCCATGGGAGTGGCCCTCATCTCCATGGCAAAGGGTGCACATTGATTTTGCTGGTCCCTTTATGGACTCGATGTTTTAATTGCGGTGGATGCACATTCAAAGTGGCCAGAGGTAATAAAAATGTCCTCAACCACCACAGAAAAAACTATCACAGTCTTACGAACCATATTCGCCAGGAATGGGCTGCCTGAACAGATTTGCTCTGACAATGGACCACAGTTTGTGTCTGAAGAGTTCCGGAGGTTCTTAAAGAACAATGGTGTTGAGCATTACACATCCGCCCCATATCATCCAGCCACTAATGGATTGGCCGAGAGGTTTGTTCAAACATTCAAGAAGGCTATCAAGGCAATGTGTAATGAAGATATACCCCTACAACACAAGATGGATAACTTCTTGTTTGCCTACCGGAATGCGACACATGCGGTTACCAACCAAACTCCAGCCATGATGTTCTTCAATCGAAGACTACGATGCCGCTTGGATTTGGTTAAGCCAAACGTCAGAAGAGATGTGGAGAACAGGCAGTTTCAGAATATGAATGAAAGGCCGACCAGGAGTTTTAAGATAGGTCAACCAGTTTTGGCCCGGGACTACCGCATAGAGAAATGGCAGCCAGGAATGATCTGTACACGCAAGGACCTCTAATGTATACCGTGGACGTTGGAGAGAGCATTATAAGACGCCATGCTGACCAGATTCTAGAGTCACTGGAAAACCTCAACTCCACACCACGATCTGATACACCTGGCGATGAAACTGAAGTACCAATTGCATCTACCGCAGAATCGGTGATATTGGAAGCAGACGAACCAAACAATGACATTGATCCCGACTCAACCTTGCCAGAAGAACCTGATATCCCAAAGAGGTGTTATCCTGACAGAATCAGGAAGCCTCCTCAAAGACTGAACTTATAATTGCTTAACTTCAACTAATGTATCTAGCAACCGTAATTGTAATTGTAATTAGTTATTGTTTAGTTGTTAAATGAATGTTATGTACTGTTTATCTAAAAGAGGAGGAATTGTTGTGTATGTCCCTTTAAGGGAATAACTGGTCTCAGACTGCAGTACCGGCAGTGACCACCCCTGTATAAAAGGCCCTAGCAGGCTTCTGTAGTTTCAGTATCCAGATTGTCTCCATTCAGTAAAGACTTGTTAAACCAACTCCTGCATTCTGTGTCTCAATTAACACACGGATTTAATAAGAACCATGGCAAATTTATGATTGGAAGTAACTAAACAAATATGAATTCATTATTGTAATGTTGAACTGAACGGTTCCTCCAGCATTCAAAATATTCATTTCATTATTCGAAAATATTCCTTTTGCGTTAACTGAAATAATTACATGCCTGCTTTATAGCGTGTAGTCTACAGACATCAAGCTGAACCCAATGCGCCTAGGCCAGTCTAAGACATGGATGCCTCTTGTGAGGAACATATTGTACCAGTGTCTAGAAATTCCATAGTTTTCAGAAACAAGACAGATTCCTCTTCTAACACACCTGCATCATAAGGACTTTGTCGATTTTTAGGGTTTCCCCCATCCCTAGAGTAAAAAGTGTGAGGCACAGGACTATGCTCTCCTGTGAGTTTTGTGCATCATAAGTTAGACTGCTAATAAATAGGATTTATTTTCTTTTTTAGCTTGTTACATAAAGGCACAATTGTTTATTCAGCAAAACAAACTGTTCGCTGTTATCCATAACAAGCATGGCTTTGTGCAGCCCAGAGTTCAGTTCAATTGACTCCTCTTCAGAGTTATTTAATGCAAATTGAAATCAAGAGCAAAGATGTCTGTGTGAATGCTGCATCTATATTGCTCTTTCAAGTCTAATCATTTAGAATGAACTAAGTTGTGTTATGTTCCCAGAATAATAACAGGCTTCTATGATCAAACAAGAAGACAACACATTTTTTTTTACAAGCAAATGTTTCTGTCAATGCACCATGCAAATTCCCTTTCAGACCATAATTCAATATTTTCCTTAAACTGTCATTATCTGATCAGAACTGCTCTGTAATGTTGATAGTACAGTCACAAACAGAATCCTCTGACGTGTGACTTCTACTACTTTGGCTTTTCAAAGAAGCAATTCCAATTGTCCACTAGTATTTCGCTTTTTCACAAGGATAGCAGCATTCCTTCCTATCATTCCTGCTGGGAATGTTAATACAGCATTGGACTGATTTAATGATGAGAAGTTCTAGGACATATTATTAGAGGCAAATTCTATTATCAGTTCCAACAGATAATGGAAGAGTAACATTTCCACACTTTATAGGTCATCGATGGACCAAAAAATCGTGCTGGGTGTAAAATTGACATCCGATCCGAAACCAACCATTCTGCTAGGTGGGTTAGATTCAAGCTACCCACTTACTTCAGCTGATATCTACAATCTTCATCAGCCTTTATTCTTAAATGTTGGCTCTTTTGCCACAGCTTAAAGTATACATGCACAAAGTTAACATCAAAAAATACAGGAGCCATACAGCTCCAGATATGAGTGAATTGCAACTATTACCTGGTGTGTTATACCTCGAGCCAAGGCCAGTATGTTCTGTTCACAACAAATAAGTAATTTACCTAGTTTACCAGTTTGTTTTTATCTGGAACAAGCTTAATGGAAATTGTTATTTCATGTGATCAAAAGTAATGCAGACCTTACACTGTGGTGAATTCAACCATTGCCAAATATTTTAGCAATTATTAAGAAAGAAAGCGGGAGATTTTGAGGCCTCCCACCCAGTGGAAAGTGGACATTAGCACCCCAAAAATGGTGGGGTATGACTTAATGCCCCATTCCTGACAATGATGTTACCGTGGTACCTTCCCAAGTGCTTACTGCTAGACGGTTGGAGTTCCCGTCTGAGGCAGGCGATAGGCTATTTAAATATGCAAGTCAGGATCCTATGAGGTACATAGGGGCCCAAATACCATTTTTGGGCTCAACTGGATGGAGTGACCCCCACCTTCTGAGAATGGTCTACCCTTCTTCCCCCTTTGGAACTATCTTTTTCCACTCCGGGATACCAGTCAGGCTGCCTCACGGCACTCGTTTACCACCCACAGCATCCTGACTGTATGTTAATGAAGCCCAGTCCTCAAAATGGACTGGGCCTCCCACCGGCTCTATCAGGCGGCAGCTGGCACCTACTGCTAGCTGACTGCCCAAAAACCACACAAAAGGAAAATATGCCCCAAGATGAGTAAAATGATTTGAAATTTAAACCGCCTCTCTTTTTACTTATAAGCTTTGAGCCATTTGAATCTGCTATTTTTAAAGATTTTCTCGTATTTGCAGTAGTCAATATGAACTTGATTGCATCAATCGCCCAAAAAACCCAAGGCAGAATGAGATGGAAGTCCTAGATGTGGTAAAAGGGCTTAAAACAAATAAATGCCCAGGGTTAGATGATGTTTATAGAAGAGTGCTGATGGACAAGTGAGGAGATTTGTGACGTATTGACAATCATTATGAGGAAATCCAAGGACAAGGAAGGTCGGACAAGCAAGATCATAAAAGCAATAGTGATAGGGAATTCAATAGTTAGGGGAACAGACAGGCATTTCTGCGGCCACAGATGTGACTCCAGGATGGTATGTTGCCTCCCTAGTGCCAGAGTCAAGGGTGTCACTGAGCAGCTGCAGAACATTCTGAGGGGAGGGAGGGTGAACAGCCAGAGGTCGTGGCCCATATCGGCACCAATGACATAGGGGTGAGGTCCTGCAGGCAGATTTTAGGGAGCTAGGAAGGAGATTAATAATCAGGACCTCAAAGGTAGTAATCTCCGGATTACTTCCAGTGCCACGCGCTAGTCAGTACAGAAATAGAAGGATAGAGCAGATGAATGTGTGGCTGGAGAGATGTTGCAGGAGGGAGGGCTTTAGATTCCTGAGGTATTGAGACCAGTTCTGGGGGAGATGGGAACTGTACAAGCCGGATGGGTTGCACCTCAACAGGACCAGGACCAATATCCTCGCGGGGAGGTTTGCTAGTGCTGTTGGGGAGGGTTTAAACTAGCTTGGCAGGGGGATGGGAACCTGAGCATAGATTAAGAAAGGAGAGAAGCAAAGCTGGAAATGGAAGGCAGTAATTAGTAAGTGAGTTTGGAAGGCAGAGGAAACAAAGGCTAGAAAATAGACAACAAAGGGGTTTGACAGTGCTTAATGGCATATAGTTCAATGTAAGGAGTCTAGTGAATAAGGCAGATGAGCTGAGGGCATAGATATATATACATGTGGGAGCACAATACCATAGCTATTACTGAAACATGGCTGAAAGAAGAGCAGGACTGGCAGCTCAACATTCCTGGTTACAAGGATTTCAGATGAGATAGAGAGAGGGATGAAAGGAAGGGTGTCACAATATTGGTAAAAATAAACAATTACAGCTGTGTGGAGGGATGATATGTTAGAAGGATCATCAAATGAGACCATATGGGTTGAACTGAAGAACAAAAAAAGGGGCAATCACACTGCTGTGAGTGCACTATAGATCCCAAATAGTCAGAGGGAGAGAGAAGAGTAAATACGTAGGTGTAGAAATTAACAAATTCCTACGAATAACTGAGATCGACACAGGAGAGCAATTAAACAGGTCTTTACTCAAAGGAGATGCCACAGGGACAGCCTGGGCAGCCCCGTGTTTTGTGACGTGACGTCATCGCGTTTGCCCGCGTTTTCCCGCGCTCTTAAAGGGACCATGCCCCGTACATGCAAACTCTATATACAAAACACAGTAATGCCTAACACAATGGTACAGGTTTAGGCTGGTGTTAGAACATTGTTAAAGAGAATTATATACAGTTATCCAGAGTCATTCAGTGGTTCTGCCACATAGGCAAATTTGTGAGAAGTGCATAAACAATAGGGCAGTACTAGTAGGGGATTTCAACTACCCTAATATTAACTGGGATAGAATCAGTGTAAAAGGTATAGAGGGCACAGAATTCTTGAAATGCTTTCAGGAGAACATTTTTTAACCAGTATGTAGGAAGCCCAACAAGAGAGTGGCTGGTTCTGGACTTAGTTTTAGGAAATGAAGCTGGGCAGATGGAAGAGCATTTTGGTGGTCATAATTCAGTTGTAGTTATGGAAAAGGACAAAGATAGACCAGGAGTAAAAGTTTTCAATTGGGGAGAGGCCAATTTTACTAAGCTGAGATGTGATTTAGCAAAAATGGACTGGAAAAAGCTAGGGCAGGATTTTAATTCAGGGGCGGGCTGGGGTCATGTAATCCACATTTCGTGTTATCCACCCGAATCGAAATCGATGTGGGAGATTGATGCGATTTTAACTTAATTGGCCAATTGAGTTCCAATGTGTGGGAACCCATGGCAAATGAGGTTTCCCAGTCTGAAAGTCGCCTCCGATGACGTCATCATTGCTGCTGCATTTAAGGTCTGCAACAAGCCTTGCTTCTTCTGCAGACTGACAACCTTTTGGCCTTTCATGCTACAGGGACCTGGAGGGAGAATGGCCAGTGAAAGACCTAGGCCTGCGCCAAGATTTGACGATATTGCCCTGCAGGCTTTAGTTGAGGGAGCAAGAGCTCATGAAGAGGTGCTCTTTGTTGTGTATGTAACCTGTTCCACCTTAAGAGAGCTTAAGCCTGTTCCACCTTAAGAGATGTACTACTTTCTCAGGCTGCTGTAGACGTAATACCGGGGGTGAACACACCGGTATATAAGCACTGTGCAGTAATCTTGTATTCAGTATAGTCCCTACCTCCAACCAGTAAAGACCTGTTTCTATTGTTACTCATTAGTCTGTGTCTTAATTAACTAAATAATTCACAGACTTAACACTGGCGACGAGTCAGGTTCTTACCCTGCGGCAGTTATTCCATGGCGGTTGAAGAGAGGTTTCAAACCTCACCACTCACCACCCCACTGGAAGCGACAGGCATTAGGACCCTGAAGCCTCCATCAGCTTGTGAACCGGAGTAGAAGACAGGACTGGGGAAGAGAGAGGTACAGGGCGATAGCGATCGGCAGATAAGGGCCGGGCCGCTTTGAAGTGAGGGGCGCAGCCGGGCCACCGATCGCAACCACCGATAAGGGCCGCACTCGGGCTGAAAAGGCAGCGGCTGCAGAAATTGAAGGCGCGAGAGCCGCGGTGCACAGCGCGGGCCATTGATCGCGATCGGGAGATAAGGGCTTTGGAGTGCGAGGCGCAGCCGGGCCATCAATCGCAAGCACTGATAAGGGCCGGGCCGCTTTCAAGTGCGAGGCGCAGCCGGGCCATCAATCGCATCCGCTGATAAGGGCCGCACTCGGGCGATCGCGGCGAAGATAAGGGCCGCACTCAGGGGCTGAAGGGAGACGGCGTTGGGGGACGGGTGAAGACCGCCAAGCACGGGAAAACCGCCATTTTGTGGGCGGAGGACGACGGCAAGAGCGGGAAGCCGCCATCTTTGATAACAAGTAAAGAAAAGAAAATCTGAGAAATTGCAAATCTACAATGCCTAAACACGGGAATATTAGCACCTTTGATCGTGACCTCGAAGATTGGGCCATATATGTTGAAAGAGTAAAAAATTATTGTAAGGCCAATAAAATTCGTGACCAAGATAAAGCTCTAACATTATTAAATTTAATGGGTGCGAAGACATACGGGCAATTGAAACACCTGTTATCACCAGATGAACCAGCGGATAAGACGTTCGATGAGATTGTTACTGTCCTGAAAGATCATCTAAACCCCACGCCGCTGATGCTAGCGGAACGATTTAAATTTTATGACAGAAGGCAGCTACAGCATGAAAGCAATGCTGAATATTTGTTGGAATTGTGTAAATTAGCGAAATATTGTCAGTTTGGAACGGGACTGACAGATGCACTACGAGACAAATTTGTGTGTGGTTTATTTAAACAAGATACACAAAAGCGACTGCTCGAGGAGAATGAGCTGACGCTTGAGAAGGCGGTCACTATGGCAGCAGCACACGAAACCGCAGCGAGAGGCACGGCAGTAATGCAGCTACGGTCACCGGAGCTCAGTGCACACAAATTGGGTGTGAGTTCTGGCAAATGTTATCGTTGTGGAAAGACAACGCATGATCAGAACCAGTGTTGGTTTAAAAACCAAGAATGTAGAACTTGTGGTAGGCTTGGACATATAGCTAGAGTATGCAGGTCAGCGAAGAAGACCAGCAACAAGAAGTCACCGCAAGGGAAATACGCAAAGATACACAAGGTGGCCGAACAGGAGTCCGATTCAGACGCAAGCAGTATTGAACTGGCTAGCTTAAGGGTACTCAACGTTGGTAAGGGTGCAGACCTCCAGACAATTTGGGTTACTCTTCAGATAGAAGGAGTCCAAGTAAAAATGGAATTGGACACTGGATCGGCATTGTTGGTCATGAATAAGAAAGATTACAGAAGGTTATTCCAACATATTCCCCTACAGGATACGGAGATTATATTGACAACCTACACGGGGCAGAGAGTGTACCCCATCGGGACAATAAAGGTTGCAGTGGCCAACAAGGGCGAAGGAAGTCAAATAATGGACTTATATGTGCTACCGGAGGGAGGTCCACCACTACTAGGCCGGGAGTGGTTTAGAAACATAAATATGGACTGGCATTCGCTAAAAGCCATAAAGAGTGAGAACTCGGTGCAGATAATCAACCCAGACTCTAGAACTGATGATGGTAAGACCAACCCATGTGCAAAAGACAAAGTTTCAGCACAGAATTCCACTGAGCAACAACAACATAGTTTAACAGAGAATTCTGAGTCTGTCAAGTCTACTGATATGCACATTTTTGAGGGACACTGGGCTCGAACTCAACTCCATTTCAAACTACAACAGCAATTAGAACAAATGATTCGCCGTTTTGAGCAAGAGATGAATGAAATAAAAAAGTTCTTTGTTACAGAGTGGGAGAATCTGGAAAGTCAACAGAAGCAACTGATGGAGAAAATGGAGCAGGAGCACACCAACCATCTGCGCGAGGAGGCCGAACGAATCAAAGCTGATTCAGGTTCTGAAGGTGCGTGCCATAATCTGGTGTCAGAAGAGTTAACGGTCAGCCAACTCCTTCATATGCTGAGGGACAAGACTCTGAAATGGGAAAAACTTGAACACGAGCTGCGATCTTCAAAGGAAAAGGGTTCGGAGCTCTCAAAAGTCATTGAGATGGCTGATGTGACGACACAGACTGAAACGACTGCAACAGAGCAGCCATTGGATGCCAAAAGTACGCTGACTCACGTCAATGTAGAACAACAGACCGCTGAAACAGCTGCTCCGGTAGAGGGATTGTATAGTCCGATCAATCAATCTCCAAAGGAAGTTGAAGTATTAAAATCACAAATGAGGTCACTAGTAAACGACTTGCTGAAAGCCCAGAAAAAGCTGGATGCAGAGGTACACATGAAGAAGTCTCTTCAGGAAAGATTTCTGGATTTGGAACAAGAGCTGGCTAACGTCCAGCTGGGTATGGAGGAAATAGATGACCCTCTCACTGGTCTAGCTCAGGACGACACCGAATATTACCATGACCTGGTGGACGACACCGAATATTACGATGTCCTGTCCTGCCCAGCTTGTAACTTCAACTCCCAAAGTGCAGAAATCATGGAGGAGCACCAAAAGTCTACGGAACATCGGGAGAAGCTGGCTCTACGACGGAAACAGGAGGAAGAGAAGGAGGAACTGCGCATGCAGCTGGCAGCTGTGGCAGCTGACAATGGAGCCCAGAGAGTCTCCAAGAAGCAGAAAAGGAAAAGTAAAAACAGAAGATGACCCATCTGAACCATTATCACCTCTACCAGATCACACACGTGGTCCCTCCGAACGGAGCCAAATCAGTTCGGAAGTTCAAGCTGTTAAATCCATGGAAGGACTATTGAATGAGTCACTCCAGCAACGTGAACCGACTACACCACAGAGACTGAATCTGTGAACTGTTTTCTGCAGAGACTGAATCTGTGATCTGTTTTGACATGAAGTTATCTATGTATCTATGTTATTCTGTTATGTAAACCTGAAGTTATATATGTATATATGTTATTACGTTATGTTAAATGGGGGGGATGACTATAAAGCTAAGAAGGGAGGAGTGTTGTGTATGTAACCTGTTCCACCTTAAGAGAGCTTAAGCCTGTTCCACCTTAAGAGATGTACTACTTTCTCAGGCTGCTGTAGACGTAATACCGGGGGTGAACACACCGGTATATAAGCACTGTGCAGTAATCTTGTATTCAGTATAGTCCCTACCTCCAACCAGTAAAGACCTGTTTCTATTGTTACTCATTAGTCTGTGTCTTAATTAACTAAATAATTCACAGACTTAACACTCTTCCCTTCTTCTGGGAGGAAGAAACCTCCCCAGCAGACCAAGGCTGTGTGGCTGCAAGTGGCAGAGGAGGTCACCTCCTTATCAGTAACCCACAGAATGTGGATTCAGTGCAGGAAGAGATTTCATGACCTTCTGCGCACTGGAAAAGTGAGTATGAATTTCCCATCACCCTCAATCTGATCCCCATTGCCTTTCCTCACCAGCTTTATCAATCTCTTCCTCCACATCCCACTTGACACTGACATCCATGCACCTATTACCCAGTCCCTCTCTCTATGGTCACATTCACCTAACTATTCGACGATGCAGCCCTCACACTCCCTATCACTGTGATGCTATGAAAACAACTGACAACACACAGGGAGGGCCCTTGGTCTTGCCACTTCACTCCATCTTTGTCTCCTTTTAAGTATCTATGCTATGGAATCTCTACACTCACTCCTTCATTCTCACTCAACCTCCACTTGTCTTCCTCATTGCAGGAAAAGAGAGCTCACAATAAGCGAAAAAGACCGAGGACAGGAGGAAGGCCACCCTCTGTAGCCCACCTCACCCCCTGGGAGGAGGCAGTCCTGGAGATCGTAGGAGTGGAGGAAGATGCGGGAGTGGGGGATGGACAGAGGGGTGCATCACAGCAAGCTGGTGACAGCATAGTTTTCCATCTCTCTAATTGACATTGCATGAGTCACTGATAATATATCTGAAGCTCTAACAGATGATCTAATGATCACCTGCTATATGCAATGTGCATGTAACCTTGGCATCACATCTCTGACTCCTTTACTCCCCCACAGGACCATCACAAGCACCCGTCCCCACTAGCCAGGAGGAACAGCATGAGCCTCAAGACTCCTCAGAGGAAGCTGCAACCTCTGAGGGCGCAGCGTCAGCAGAATTCAGCGCACCCAGCACCAGCGCAGACACTCACACCTCGGTGGGACCTTCGGGACATAGAGTAGTGTTGTCACCTGAAGTATCACAGCTCACAAGTGAGCATCAGCAGATTGTGGAGACAGGGTAGCAGTGGAGAGTCCTAGTCAGAGGGAGCAGGACTCTGCCAGCTCGGCTCAGCTGCATGTCGACCCTCTGCCTCTGGGTCTATCCATAAGATCAGCAGTGCTGGAACTCCAGGAACTGATGCAGGAGTCTCTGGCAGGTTTTGTCTCCAGGGTCGCTGCGAGTGTAGAGTGAATGGAGGAGTCCATAGCGAACATGAGCAGAGCGTTTGTGGAGTCATTGGCGCATGAACACATCACCATGGAAAGGATGGCAACCTCCAGGGAGGTAATAAGTTGCCAGAGTGCAGAAAACATGGTGAATGTTCAGAATAGAATGACAACTCTGGAGGAGCAATGGTCATCTATTGAACAAAGAAACCAGACCTTCATGGAAGTCCTGCTGAGTAGGACTGCCAGTGCAGATATGGGTCCCCATGGCCCCCCTGATGTGCAGCAAGGTGCTCTCAAGGCACTTGCAAGCGCAGAGGGGGTCCTGACCCATGAGAGGGAAGTTGGTGGCGGACATCAAGGAATTGGGGGCTCCTCTCCAAGTGCTCACACTTCCATGCCACTGAAGAGCCCTCAGTCAGAGCCCCACCAGAGTCCACACCCAACTGAGATCGGCATCTCAACCCCTGCACAGCCGCAGGAGCAACAGACTGTTGACGAGCCCTCACAGGTTCACCACCCCAGAGGACGCCCGCCAAAGGTGTCGAGACAGGAGCAGCAGGAAAGTGAGCAAGGGGTCTCCACAGGGGAAGTACCACGTAGGAGCATGTGCAAGAGAAAGATACTGCACAAATAGTCACAAGGGTAGTCACTTGGGTGAAATTTGACGTTTTCTGTGAAAAAGCCATCAGATGAATAATGTAAATAAAAAATCTGATGGCTACTGCTGTAGTTGTGGTGTGTATCATTTTGCGAATGGGACTTTCACATTGAGGGCTTAGGATTACTTGCAATTGTCAGTATGGTGGTCAAATTGCTAGGAATCCACTGGCCCTTGGCCATTGTCGATGCTCAGGTAAGAAGCTGCGAGGCAAAAGTGCTTGATTGGCTAGGCTAAGCAAATCTGGCCAAGATGAGTGCGCTCCTTGCATCCCGGGCAGCAATGTGGTCGTACGCTGGTAGCCTTCTGGCCTGTGCAGCTTCAGGTGGGTGAGCAGCAGCTTGGCGCTCCTGCTGTTGCTGCTGCTGTTGGTGCTGCTGTTGTTCATGTTTCTGCTGCTGCCACGGCTGGTCTTCATCCTCATCTGATGTCCAGGAGGAAAGGAAATAAATGGTTCCCATGCTTCTGGTATATGCCTCAGTTGAGGAAGCGCTCAGAGAAGGTGGTGAGAGCAGTTTCCCAGGAGGTCACACTGGAGATGGGTGTCAGGCTCCAAACTTCCACAGCTGTGATTATGCCTTCTAAAAGTTCCCCCAGACCTGAGCCTAGAAAGTCCTGCCACCTACAAATTATGGCTGATCAAATCTCCTCTTTAATGGTTGACCTGCAGCTGATAGTCAGCAATCTAATTGTGCTCCTGCCAGGTTTCACCGTCGTGTTTCAGAACAGGCATGTTTCTCATGGGAAAAGGGTTAAAATTGCAAAGGCCTTTCAAAATGGAATTATAGAGGCCATTTAATGCTTGTTAAGGGCCTTAACAGCCTATCCCGCCTCTTGGAGGCGGGAAGGAGACGGGACCATTAGGCACGAATTATTTAAAATTGCTTGGAGGTGGGATGGAGGTGGGGTTGGGCCCGCACGCCAGTTTTTTCAATTTTAACCCCCGACACACCTCCAATCCCGCCGCCACAGCCCAATGAAAATCCTGCCCCTACTTGAAGGTAAATCAGTGTCGGAGCAGTGGGAGAGATTCAAGAATGAGATAGTGACGGTTCAGTGCAAATATGTTCCCACAAAGAAAAAGGGTTGGACTCCCAAATCTAGAGCCCCCAGGATGTCAAGGGCATACAGAGTCGGTTAAGGAAAAAAAGGGAAGCTTATGTCAGATACCGAGAACTAAATACTGCAGAAAGCCTAGAGGAGTATAGAAAGTGCAGGGGTGAAATTAAAAAGGAAATTAGGAAAGCAAAGAGATGGCATAAAAATATATTGTCTATTAAAATCAAGGAAAACCCAAAGATGTTTTATAAATACATAAAGAGTAAAAGGGTAACTAAGGAAAGAATAGAACCTTTATAAAACACTGGTTCGGCCTCAACTGGAGTATTGTGCCCAATTCTTGGCACCGCACTTTGAAGAAAGAAAGACTTGCATTTATATAATGCCTTTCACTACGACCGGACATCTCAAAGTGCTTCACAGTCAATGAAGTACTTTTGAAGTGGAGTCACTGTTGTAATGTGGGAAAGGAAGGATGTGAAGGCCTTAGAGAGGGTGCAGAAAAGATTTACGAGAATGGTTTCAGGGGTGAGGAACTTCAATTTTGTGGATCCTAGAGAACCTAGGGTTGTTCTCCTTGGAGC
This sequence comes from Somniosus microcephalus, assembly GCF_052327205.1. NCBI lineage: Eukaryota > Metazoa > Chordata > Chondrichthyes > Squaliformes > Somniosidae > Somniosus > Somniosus microcephalus. Next base: position 140,836,551 of record NC_140987.1, on the reverse strand, counting down.
AGAGAAGATTGAGAGGAGATTTGATAAAGATGTTCAAAATCATGATGGGTCTAGATGAGTAGAGAGAGCAAAACTGTTCCCATTGACGGAAGGGTCAAGAACCAGAGGACACAGATTTAAGAAGATTGGCAAAAGAACCAAAGGCGACATGAGGAAAAACTTTTTTACGCAGCGAGTGGTTAAGATCTGGAATGCACTGGCTGAAATGGTGGTGGAGGCAGCTTCAATCATGGCTTTCAAAAGGGAATTGGGTAAGTACCTGAAGGAAAAAAATTTGCAGAGCTACAGGGAAAGGGTGGAGGAGTGGGACTAGCTGAAATGCTCTTGCAGGGAGCCGGCACGGGCTCGACGGGCTGAATGGCCTCCCACTGTGCTGTAACCATTCTATGATTCTATTCTATGATTCTATGAGGGCCTATTAGATACCAAAAAGTAAACCTGTTTGTGGAGGCAGAAGATGTGGGTATGGTTCTTAATGAATACTTTACCTCTGTCTTCACAAAAAAAATTACAATGCAGACATTGTAGTTAAGGAAGAGGAGTGTGAAATATTAGACGAGATAAACATAGTGAGAGAGGATATATTAAGGGGTTTAGTATCTTTGAAAGTAGAGAAATTACCAAGCCCGGATGAAGCAAGGGAGGAAATAGCTGGAGGCTCTGACCATCATTTTCTAATCCTCTCTGCTACAGGTGTGGTGCCAGAGGACTGGAGGACTGCGAACGTTGTACGATTGTTTAAAAAGGGAGAAAGGGATCGACTGAGTAATTGCAGGCCAGTCAGTGTAACCTCGGTGGTCGGCAAATTATTGGAAAAAATTCTGAGGGACAGTATAATCGTCAGCTAGAGAGGCACAGATTAACCAAGGCAGTCAGCATGGATTTGTTAAGGGAAGGTCATGTCTGACTAACTTGATTGAATTTTTTGAGGTGGTAATAAGGAAGGTCGATGAGGGTAGTGCATTTGATGTAGTCTACATGGATTTTAGCAAGGCTTTTGACAAGGTCCCACATGGCAGAAAAGTAAAAGCCCATGTGATCCAAGGCAAAGTGGCAAGTTGGATCCAAAATTGGCTCAGTGGTAGGAAGCAAAAGGTAATGGTCAATGGGTGTTTGTGTGACTAGAAGGCTGTTTCCAGTGGGGTTCTGCAGGGCTCAGTACTATGTCCCTTGCTTTTTGTGGCATATATCAATGATTTAGAATTCAATGTGTTAAGAAGTTTGCAGATGATTCAAAAATTGGCCGTGAGGATGAAAGCTGTAGACTGCAGGAAGATGTCAAGTGGGCAGAAAAGTGGCAAATGGAATTCAATCTGGAGAAGTGTGAGGTAATGCATTTGAGGAGGGCTAACAAGGCAAGGGAATACACAATAAATGGTAGGATACTGAAAAGTGTAGAGGAACAGAGGGACCTTGGAGTGCATGGCCACAGACTCCTGAAGGTAGCAGGACAAATATATAAGGTGGTTAAGAAGGCATACAGGATACTTTCCTTTATTAGCCAAGGCATAGAATACAAGAGCAGGGAGGTTATGCTTGAACTGTATAAAACACTAGTTAGGCCACAGCTAGAGTACTGCGTATAGTTACCAAATTACAGGAAGGATGTGATTGCACTAGAGAGGGTACAGAGGAGATTTACAAGGATGTTGCCAGGACTGGAGAATTTTAGCTATGATGGCAAACATAGCAAACCGTGAAGATGATACCAATCGATTGCAACAGGACATAGATAGGCTAGCAGAATGGGCAGACAAGTGGCAGATGGAATTTAATATGGAGAAGTGTGAGGTGATGCATTTTGGCAGAAGGAACAGTGAGCGGTAATATACACTTAATAGCACAGTTTTAAAGAGTGTGCAGTGACAGAGGGACCTGGGAATTAATGTGCATAGGTTCCTGAAGGTGGTAGGACATATTGAGAGAGTGGTTAGCAAAGCATATGGGATCTCGGGCTTCATAAATAGAGGTATTGAGTACAAAAGCAGAGAAGTTATGCTGAACCTTTATAAAGCACTGGTTAGGCCACAACTGGAGTATTGCATCACCACACTTTAGGAAGGATGTGAACACCCTTGAGAGAGTGCAGAGGAGATTTACCAGAATGGTTCCGGGGATGGGAGACCTTAGCTACAAGGACAGGTTGGAGAAGCTGGATTTGTTTTCATTCGAGCAAAGGAGGTTGAGGGATGATAGAGGTTTACAAGATTATGACAGGTTTAGATAGGCTAGACAGAGAAAGGCTGTTCCCACTAGTTGATGGTACAAGGACTAGGGGCACAGATTTAAGGTTTTGGGCAAGAGATACAGGGGGGATGTGAGGAAAAACTTTCTTACACAGCGAGTGGTGAGGACCTGGAAGTCGCTGCTGACGGAAGTGGTGGAAGCGGAAACAATCAATGTTTTCAAGGGGAGACTGGATAGGCACTTGAGGGAAATAAACTTGCTGGGTTACGGGGATAGAGTGGGGGAGTGGGATTGACTGGATTGCTCTGCAGTGAGCCAGCATGGACTCGATGGGCTGAATGGCCTCCTTCTGTGCCGTTATGACTCTATGGGGGAAAACTTTGGTTGCTTTGTGCCTCCTGTTAGCGCCCTAAGAGGGTTCTAATGGGTCGCAAAGCATCTAATGCCTGGGCGCGGCAATATTTACGCCGCTCGTGAAATTGACCAGTGATTTTGTGGTGGTGCTATACACTACCACCACAATCTCCTGCGTCCGCAGATCATGACGTCAGTCGAGCATGCAATGCCACCGTAGCGCCCTGGACTGGACATTGAGTGGCGCCCCCCTGCCTTTCCGCCTGCTGCTAGCAATGACATGTTGAGGGGAATGTTTTGCAGTCAGGAAGGGACTGGGGGAGTGTTATTTAAAGGGACCGCTTCCTGCCTTTTTTTTCGGCGACATTTTTGCACCATCCATTCTGAGAGAGAGAGAGAGACTTCTGGAAAGATTCAACACTGTGTGAAGGAGTTTTGGGTATTGAGCAGCACTTTGCAGATTCATTTTGATTTGACCTTCCTTGCATCAATTTAGACTATGGGGGCTGCACTCTGAGATCTTTCCCTGGGCCTCTCCATTGTTCTTTCCAGCAGATTTGATGTACAGGTCTCTCCAGGCTGAGATTCAAGGCTGCAATGAGTAGGATCAACACTCCCCTTTAAGAACATAAGAAATAGGAGCAGGAATAGGCTACTTGGCCCCTCCAGCCTCTACAGCTCTCTGGGGCAGAGAATTCCACAGATTTATGACCCTCTGAGAGAAGAAATTCCTCCTCATCTCAGTTCTAAAAGGACAACCCTTTATTCTAAAACTGTGCCCCCGCATTCTAGATTTCCCCAGGAGGAGAAACATCCTCACATCATCTACTTTGTCGAGCCCACTCAGTATCGTATATGTTTCAATAAGATCACCTCTCATTCTTCTAAATTCCAATGAGTAATTCCAATTAAGAACCAGCCGGCACCAGTGTGTCTGTATTTCATTGCTGACTGATATCACATGAGCTTCACCAGCGCTCTGAGGTAGCGCCTCGCTTCTCGCCGTTAGTGCCTTAGGAGAGGTGTGTAGCGCCGGATTTAGCGCTCCAGTCACCTCCAGGGGTGATAGAAGCCAAGTTTGCAGTTGGAGACGATAATTAGCGCCAGGTGCTAAACTTTGCATCCGGCCGATAATTGCGCCCCAAATGGGGCGATACCGAATTTCTCCCCCTATGACTCTATGACTCTATGAAAGATTGGATTACCTGGGGTTGTTTTCTTTGGAACAGAGGAGGCTGAGGGGAGACTTGATTGAGATGTATAAAATTATGAGGCGCCTAGACAGATTGGATAGGAAGGATCTATTTTCCTTAGCAGAGAGGTTAATAACAAAGGGGTATAGATTTGAAGTAATTGGCAGAAGGATTAGAGGGGAGTTGAGGAGAATTTTTTTCACCCAGAGGGTGGTGGGGTCTATAACTCACTGCCCGAAAGAGTGGTAGAGGCAGAAATCCTAAGCACCTTTTAAAAGTACTTGGATATGCAATTGAAGTGCTGCAACCTACAGGGCTACGGACCAAAAGCTGGAAAGTGGGATCAGGCTGGATAGCTCTTTTTCGGCCGGCACAGACATGATGGGCCAAATGGCCTCCTTCTGTGCTGTAAATTTCAGTGATTTTGTGATTTAATCAATAAGCTGGAAACAGACTATTGTGGTGCCAAAAGGGTGACAAAAAAGGCACAGGCAAATACATTTTCTTTACATATATTTTTTATCCACACCTTTGTTTTGCCCCTTCCCCTTTTTTTCTCTCCCACATGGCAGCTGTCTCTCATTCTGCCAGCGCATTTCACACCTAATCTAGAGCCATCTTTTGTCTATCCACTAGTCCTATCACCATCTTGTCTCATTTTGAATACCTCTTAATGTCTCTTCACTTCTCTTTTGTTCTCTCATCCCCATTTCCCAGCCCCCAAACTGGCCTTTTAATCTGTTTCATTTCCTGTGCTTTTTCAGTCCTGATGAAGGGTTTCGACCTGAAACGTTGACTCTATTTCTCTCTCCACGGATGTTGCCTGGCCTGCTGAGTTTTTCCAGCATTTTCTGTTGTTATTACAGGCAAAGACATACCTGTTAGTCTTATTTTATTTCTGTACAACAATAATGGAATTGATTATCAAAAGTAACCTAGAGGATTATCTGTATAATCACAAAATCAGAACAACACAACATGGCTTTACAAGATACTTACAAATGAGCTAAATTGGTATGCATGTTCCCCTATTACACCCAATAAAACGAACATAACACATTCCAATTTCTACCATTACACTCTTTACAGTCTCTTTACACTTGGGTCAAACCTTTTATACTTCTCTGCATCCTTTTTATGGTGTTTTAACAAGAATGGAATACAATGCCTGGAATATGGTTTGACCAGTGCTTTATATAACCCCAGTAAAACCTGTACAACCAAGTTCTGCATACATATCTCATAATTTTAATTTTTGCTTTCAAATTGCTTCATCACATTATACAGACATTGATAGCAATGAGTTAACAATCCCTCCCAAGTTCCTTTCTAAGTCTCCCGTGTAGCAAAAAGCCTTTTACTGATTAAAATAACAACAGAAAATGCTGGAAAAACTCAGCAGGTCAGGCAACATCCGTGGAGAGAAATTTGAGTTGATGTTTCGGGTTGGACCCTTCTTCAAAACTGGAAAGAAAAGAAACTAGATTGAAGGCAGGGCTGCGATCGGACAAAAGAATAAAAGAAACAAAAGAAGTAAAAGAGATTAGAAGCTAGACGAGATGGTAATAGGCTGGGATTAGGTGTAAAGTGTACTGGCAGGGCAAAAGATAGCTGCCAGGTGTGAGAGAGAAACAAAAGGAAAGGGCGGGGGGAAAGGAGTGGAACAATTACAAGAGAAAATGAAATGGGGGCCGAGCTTATGATCTGAAATTGTTGAGCTCGATATTGAGTCCGGAAGGCTGCAGACTGCCTAATCGGAAGATGAGGTGCTGTTCCTCGAGTTTACGTTGAGCTTCTGTGGAACAATACAAGAGGCCAAGGACGGTGAGGTCCGAGTGGGAATGGAGCGGTGAATTAAAATGACAGGCGACCGGAAGCTCGGGGTCACCCTTACGGACTGAACGGAGGTGTTCCGCAAAGCGGTCACCCAATCTGCGTTTGGTCTCCCCAATGTAGAGGAGACCGCATCGTGAGCAGCGAATACAGTATACTAGATTGCGAGAAGTACAAGTAAATCGCTGTTTCACCTGGAAGGGGTGTTTGGGGCCCTGGACAGTGGGAAGGGGGGAGGTATAGGGGCAGGTGTTACATCTCCTCCGCTTGCATGGGAAGGTGCCAGGTGAAGAGGAAGGGCTGTTTGGGGTGATAGAGGAGTGGACTAGGGTGTCTCGGAGGGAGCGGTCCCTGCGGAATGCTGAAAGGGGAGGGGAGGGGAAGATACGTTTGGTGGTGGGATCACTTTGGAGGTAGCGGAAATGCCGGAGGATGATCTGTTGAATGTGGAGGCTGGTTGGGTGAAAGGTGAGGACAAGGGGAACCCTATCGTGGTTCCGGGAGGGAGGGGCAGGGGTGAGGGCAGAAGTGCGGGAGATAGAACTGACACGGTCGAGGGCAGTGTCAACCACAGTAGAGGGGAATCCTCGGTTGCGGAAAAAGGAAGACATGTCTGAAGCACTGGTGTGGAAGGTGGCGTCGTCGGAGCAGATACGGCGGAGGCGGAGAGACTGGGAGAATGGAATAGAGTCCTTACAGGAAGCGGGGTGGGAGGAAGTGTAGTCCAGGTAGCTGTGGGAGTCAGTGGGCTTGTAGTAAATATTGGTCGATAACCTATCCCCAGAGATGGAGATGGAGAAGTCGAGGAAGGGAAGGGAAGAGTCCGAGATGGACCATGTGAAGGTGAGGGAAGGGTGGAAATTGGAGGCAAAGTGAATGAAATTGTCAAGTTCGGGGCGAGAGCAGGAAACGGCACCGATACAGTCATCAATGTATCGGAAAAAGAGGTGAGGGAGGGGACCCGAGTAGGACTGGAACAAGGATTGTTCCACATAGCCCACGAAAAGGCAGGCATAGCTAGGACCCATGCGGGTACCCATGGCAACACCTTTGATTTGGAGGAAATGAGTGGAGTTAAAGGAGAAGTTGTTCAATGTGAGAACAAGTTCAGCCAGGCGGAGGAGAGTCGTGGTGGATGGGGACTGGTCGGGCCTCTGTTCAAGGAAGAAGCGGAGCGCCCTCAGGCCATCCGGGTGGGGGATGGAGGTGTAGAGGGATTGTACGTCCATGGTGAAAAGGAAGCGGTTGGGGCCAGGAAACTGGAAACTGTTAAAGTGGCGGAGGGCGTCCGAAGAGTCGCGGATGTAGGTGGGAAGAGACTGGACAAGGGGAGAAAAGATAGAGTCAAGATAGGAAGAGATAAGTTCCGTAGGGCAAGAACAGGCTGAAACGATGGGTCTACTGGGGCAGTCCTGTTTGTGGATCTTGGGAAGGAGGTAAAAGCGGGCTGTGCGGGGTTGGGGAACTATGAGGTTGGTGGCAGCAGGGGGAAGATCTCCAGAGGAGATGAGGTCAGTGACAGTCTTGGAAACGGTGGTTTGATGTTCGGTAGTGGGGCCATGGTCCAGGTGGAGGTAGGAGGAGGTGTCGGAGAGTTGGCGTTCAGCTTCCGCTAGGTAGAGGTCAGTACGCCAAACAACAACAGCACCACCCTTGTCAGCGGGTTTAATGACAATGTCAGGGTTGGATCTAAGAGAATGGAGTGCTGCAAGTTCAGAGGGAGGTAGGTTGGAGTGAGTGAGGGGAGCAGAGAAATGGAGACGGCCGATGTCACGGCGGCAGTTAGTGATGAAAAGATCTAGAGAGGGTAAGAGGCCAGGGGGAGGGGTCCAGGTAGAACGGGAATTCTGCAAGCGGGAGAAAGGGTCAGTTGTGCGGGGGGAAGACTCCTGGCCAGTGAAGTGGGCACGGAGACGAAGGCGGCGGAAAAAGAGCTCAACATCGTGCCGAGCTCGAAATTCATTGAGGTGGGGGCGTAAGGGGATGAAGCTCAGGCCTTTGCTGAGGACTGATCGTTCAGGGTCAGAGAGTGGAAGGTCAGAGGGGATAGTGAAAACGCGGCAGGGGGTGGGATTGGGAGAAGGGGGGTCAGAGGAAAGTGAAGGGGAAGAAGGTTCCGGAGGGGCGTTGGTGTCCAAGAGTTGATGAAGCTTGCGATCCTTGACATCGGAAAGGAAGAAGAAAAGTTTTTTGTTGAAGCGTCGGATGAGTCGAAGGATGAAATGGAACTGTGGACCCGGACAGCTTTGAGATAGAGTGCGCCGGTGTTGCTGAAGAGAGAAGTTGAGTGTGTTCATGTGGCGCCGCATGGCGTTGAGCGTGGATCTCAGGATGCGGCGAGAGCAGTAGTTCGAGGAACGATGAATATCTTGGAGATATTTGTAATCCTGGGTGGATCCAAAGCACGAAGGGTGGAAGTTTAGTTGGAATCCACGTGGAGTAAGTCGGAACCGGAGACAGTTGCTGAGGAAAATGATGTGGCTGTGAAACCGAGTCTTGGCAGATACCTGATCAAACACGAGAAGGGAAACTGAAAGTAATGAAGATGAACAAGTTTGAAGAGCCAAACGGAGATCCCGTCGAAGAGAAGAGCAGAACTTCTTCAAGGTAGGCATTCCTAGAAGAGGTGTGGCAGTGAACCAAACACTAGTACGATAGCAAAATACTGCAGATGTTGGAAATCCGAAATAACAACAGAAAATGCTGGATACTGATTAAGATTGGTTGTCATTATGATTGACTGAAGGCCATGTTGCTGGGCAAATTCTGTAATCAACAATTGAACTTTTGTGGCTACAAGCTATTTACAGATAAGGAAGTAGACAATGAGGTGTTATGAAGCTACAATCAAGAAATCCTGAAAGGAGGCCTGCAAGACAGAACACAAGTCAACGACCTTTGCACAATGCATATTGTGTTGCTGATCACCTCTGCAAACTAAACTTTGCAACCCTCTCAGACATTATTTAAGTGGCCTTGAGTCTGATAAGGAGATAAAGACGTTAATAGCTGACATTAGCCAGTGGATTCAGGACACAATGGAAGAATGCCAACTCGACCAACTCCTCCCACGTACCAGAGAAAGGAGGGAATGCCCCTTTGCAGCACAGAGTGGGATATTGAGAAGAATAAAAGACAACGCCCAAAAAGATAACTTCACTGCAGTTGAAAGGAGGTGGTTTGGCCAGCCATCTTGCCTACGAGGATCAGACCTCAGTCGGAAGAGGTGGCCTGGCCAGCCATCTTATCTACGAGGATAGGGCTTCAGTCGGAAGAGGGGTGTGACTTGTCGGTCAGCCCAAAGAACCTACAATCAACACGAACTGACCACACGTGGGTGACCGTATGTATATCCTATCTGCAACATATGTTAGTGCTGACGGGCATTGTATTGCAACAAGTTTAGTTTTGACATTGTATTGTACCCTTTGATCTCTGACGTCTCAGTAAAGTTGACATAAGTTGGAATCCGCGTTTGTGTCAATTACTCACTTATAATTCGCGGGTTAGAATCTTAAACCTGTGATGTCCCGAAAGAGGGTCAGAAGTGGGCATGTTTGCTGATGACTGCACAGTGTTCAGTTCCATTCACAACTCCTCAGATAATGAAGCAGTCTGTACCCGCATGCAACAAGACCTGGACAACATTCAGGCTTGGGCTGATAAGTGACAAGAAACATTTGCACCACAGGAGTGCCAGGCAATAACTATCAACAAAAAGAGAGATTCTAACCACCTCCCCATGACATTCAACAGGATTACCATTGCCAAATTCCCTCACTATCAATATCCTGGGGGTCACCATTGACCAGAAGCTTAACTGAACCAACCACATAAATACTGTGGATACAAGAGCAGATCAGAGGCTAGGTATTCTGAGGCAAGTGTTTCACCTCCTGATTCCCCAAAGCCCTTCCACCATCTACAAGGCACAAGTAAGGAGTGTGATGGAATACTCTCCACTTGCCTGGATGAGTACAGCTCCAACAACACTCAAGAAGCTCGACACCATCCAAGACAAAGCAGCCCACTTGATTGGCACCTCATCCACCACCTTAAACATTCACTCCCTCCACCACCAGCGCACCATGGTTGCAGTGTGTACCATCTACAAGATGCACTTCAGCAATTCTCCAAGGCTTCTTAACAGCACCTCACAAACCCATGACATCTACCACCTAGAAGGACAAGGGCAGTAGGCGTATGGGAACACCATCACGTTCAAGTTCCCCTCCAAGTCACACACCATACTGACTTGGAAATATATCACCGTTCCTTCATCATTGCTGGGTCAAAATCATGGAACTCCCTCGCTAACAGCACTATGGGATGACCTTCTTCTTCTTCTTCTTAGGCAGTCCCTTGGAACCGAGGTTGAATTGCTTCCACACTAAAAATTAGTTCTCAGGTGACTGATGAGTCCAATGCAGGATCTACAGTCTCTGTCACAGGTGGGGCAGATGGTGGTTGAAGGGGTGGGTGGGTGGGGTGCTTGGGTTGACGTGCGCTCCTTCTGCTGTTTGCACTTGGCTTCCGTTTGCTCCCGGCGAAGAGACTCGAGGTGTTCGCACCTTCCCGGATACTTCTCCTCCACTTTGTGCGGTCTTGGGTCAGGGATTCCCACCTTCACCACACGAACTGCAGCGGTTCAATAAGGCAGCTCACCACCACCTTCTCAAGGCGAATTAGGGATGGGCAATACATACTGGCCTTGCTAGCGATCCCCACATCCCATGAATGAATAAAAAATAGAGTTAAATTATGAGGACAGGTTACAGAGACTAGGCTTCTATTCCGTTAATTATAGAAGATTAAGGGATGATTTAATTGAGGCATTTAAAATGGTCAAAGAAGTTGATAGGGTAGATAGAGACAAACTATTTCCTCTGTTGGGGGAGTCCAGAACAGGTGGCATATCCTTAAAATTAGAGCTAGGCCTTTCAGGGGTGATGTCAGGAAGCACTTCTTCATGCAAAGGGTAGTGGAAATCTGGAATTCTCCAGCCCAAAAAGCTGTTGAGGCTAGATCAATTGAAAATGTCAAAACTGAGATTGATAGGCAAGGATATTAAAGTTTAGGAAACCAAGGTTGGTGGATGGAGGTAAGATATAGATCAGCCATGATCTAATTGAATGGCGGAACTGGCTTAAGGGGCTGAATGGCCTCCTGCTGTACCGATTCCTATTTTTGAAGGCATTTTTTGTAGCCCAAGTAGAATCAGTGGAACTCCTCTATGATGTCACTTCGTCATTGGGATGCCTTTCCTTCTTACAGTTCATGTGTCACAAAGATCAAGTAATTGTGACAGGGCTGAATGGAATCCCATGTTGTCTTTTGTTTCTAGTTAAGTAGGGTTTACATCATGACACATGGCATTATTTCCGTATTTTGTAAATGGCTCTTACGATAAGTGAAATGTCACTTGAAGTTTGAAATTTAACAGTGAGATTAAAGTGTCCTATGAAAGCTTAGCTATGCTAAATAGGTCTAAATCAGATTAGTCATAATACATGTTTCAAGAACTCTGATTTAAAATTGATTTTTAAAGAACAATAGCCATTAGCTTGGTCTAAATCATTTCAATGTCTAATATTGTCACTGAAGGGTACAACAATCCAATCAACATGCTTGAGTTCTTTGTTCTTGTCTAGAGTTACAGTATATATCGAGTCACTGGATTCTTTACTATTTAGACTGATCTTTATTTATGACTCCTGATGTTATAGAGAATTAACTCTTATTTATTTTTATTATTGGATGTTTAGAAGAGAACCACATGGCATTCAGTGAACATTTTCTCTTAGGTCTCTATGTCATTATTATTTAATGTTCTGCTAACAATGAATGTTATATTCCCTGAATTTATGATATCAAACATAAACATAGAAACATAGAAGATAGGAGCAGGAGTAGGCCATTTGGCCCCTCGAGCCTGCTCTGCCATTTAATGAGATCATGGCTGATCATTCAAATTCAGTTTCAATGAGATCCCCTCTCATTCTTCTAAACTCCAGCGAATATAAGCCCAATCGACCCAATCTCTCCTCATATGTCATTCCTGCCATCCCAGGTATCAGTCTGGTGAATCTTCACTGCACTCCCTCCATGGCAAGAACATCCTTCCTCAGGTAAAGCAACCAAAACTGCACACAATACTCAAGGTGCGGTCTCAACAAGGACCCATACAACTGCAGCAAGACATCCTTGCTCCTTTACTCGAACCCTCTCGCTATGAAGGCCAACATACCATTTGCCTTCTTAACCGCCTGCTGCACCTGTATGCTTACCTTCAGCGACTGGTGTACAAGGACACCCAGGTCTCATTGCACTTCCCCTTCTCCCAATCCATTGCCGTTCAGATAATAATTTGCTTCCTGTTTTTGCCACCAAAGTGGATAACCTCGCATTTATCGACATTATACTGCATCTGTCATGCATCTGCCCAATCACCCAACCTGTTCAAATTATACTGGAGTTTCTCGGCATCCTCCTCACAGCACACACGCCCACCCAGATTTGTGTTATCTGCAAACTTGGAGATATTACATCTAGTTCCCTCATCTAGATCATTAATATATATTGTGAATAGCTGGGGTCCTAGCACTGATCCCTACGGTACCCCACTAGTCATTGCCTGCCAGTCGGAAAAAGACCCGTTTATTCCAACTCTTTGCTTCCTGTCTGCCAACCAGTTCTCTAGCCAAGTCAGTACCTTACCCCCGATCCCATGTGCTTTAACTTTACACACTAATCTGTAGGATTCTCAAAATTCCCACATTTCCCAAGTTATTAAATATGGGACCCTGGAAGCACGGTGGCATAGTGGTTAGCACTGTTGCCTCACAGCGCCAGGGACCCGGGTTCAAATCCGGCCTCGGGTGACTGTCTGTGTGGAGTTTGCACATTCTCCCCGTGTTTGCATGGGTTTTCTCCGGGTGCTCCGGTTTCCTCCCACAGTCCAAAGATGTGCGGGTTAGGTTGATTGGCTATGATAAATTGAACCTTAGTGTTAGGGGAATTAAATACATGGGGTTACGGGGATAGGGTGGGATATGTGTTGGTGCAGGGGTTACGGGGATCGGGTGGGTTATGTGTCGGTGCAGGCTCGATGGGCCGAAATGGCCTCTATCTGCACTGTGGGGTTTCTGTGATTCTGTGATTATTCAATAAGGGACCCTGAAGGACAAGTTATTCAACAAGAGACCCTGAAGGACAAGTTATTAAATAAGGGAACCCTGAAGGACAATGGCTTTTGGACTTTATGGCAATGACTGCAAGTTTAAAGCAGGGCCCTGTGCAGCATGTCAAGTTCAAAACTCAAACTTGACATGCCCGGGCCTGTGGGAGACAGCTTTAATTTGTGATTTCAAACCAGACAGCTGAAGGAGACAGAACACGCATTCTTCCCTTTAAAACAAATCAACTCAGGAAACGATTTAACCTTGTACAAACTTAAAACCCATCAAGACTATGCATATATAATCGCCTACAGTTCAAACTAGCTACCAAGCCAGGAAGACACCGAATTACATTATGCATAAACAAACACCAAGACATTAAAAACCATTTAACAACGGGACAACCACCCAAGAACCAGTTAAGGTGAACGACTATAATCACCTTAATGAGCCCGCCAAAAATCAGACAAAGAACTAACCCTGATTTGGCGCGCAGATAACAAACTCAGAAACAGTATAATTGTAGGCCCACTGGTAACCAAGGGAAGCAGGACAAAGCAAGCAAGCAGGCATACGCTCGGGGCCAAGGATACTCGAAACTCAAAGAAGCAGTGAGATGGCAGGTACACTGACACAACAGGCAGAAGCCTCCAGGCCACAGGGGCATCCAACCGGAAGGCTCATGGAACGGCACGGTGGGGCAGGATCGACCGAAGACGACTAGGCCGCAACAGCAGCCTTACACAGAGACCGACCATGAGCAGCACGGTAACAAAGGGCCGGGTAAACCATACCTTCAGATCATTACCACTACACAGGTAATGATCTAGGCAACCGCGACCGAGCCGACGTTGAAGAACGCCAGCCGTACCACAACTGCAACAAAAACTCGATGACCAGACCACCACCGGAAGAACAAAACCCGAAGTTTTCTACTCTACAATCTAAAGTACCCATCAAAGACTTTGGCCTAGAAATTCAGTTGGGCGCGCCAGCCGTTAGCGCCTTAGGAGGAGTAGATCTTGAGCGCTAGGTGCTTAGCGCCCGGGCGCAGCGCGATCTGCGCCTCGCCCCAACTTCAGTAGACATTTAGCGCCGGCGCAAAGTCTTAGCGCGCGCCCTGCTGCGCGCGCAGATCATGATGTCATTTCGTCGTGCAACGCCCTTTGTGCGCCCGGAACCGGAACTTCACTCGCGCCGCCCCATTGTGCGCCGGGCAGCCCTAACGACTGTGAAGTGGAACGGTACACAGCCGAGGCGGGCCGCGGGGAGCGCAAATTAAAGGGCACTTACCCTGCACTATAAAGGCCAGCCATTTTGCAGCATTCACTCTTGTGCAACGGTTTTTTGGAGAGAGACCAAGGAGGAGAGCTTACTGCTTTGGCCCAACACTAGGACAGGTATTTTTGGCTCAGGCCAGAGCTTAGCAATTATCTTTGCCTTCATTGAGATCTCAGTGTTTGCCAGCATATAATGGGGGCTGCATTGGGTGCCAACGCTGAGTTTCAGCCTTATGCCGGAAGGGCTTACAGACGCCGTGAGAGAGTGGCAGCCCTGGCTAGACGCAGAGGGGGCAACAGGCATCGGCAAGTGAGGCCTTACCCACCCAGGGTATACCGCCAGCAGTCCTCCTATCTGACCATGTCTGCCGTGCAGTGTGTTAGGAGGCTGCGATTCAGAAGGGAGGTGGTTGCAGACATCTGCCAGCTGCTGCACAGAGATCTGCATCCACAGCTGATGCGCAGGACGTCTCTGTCGGTGGCAGTGAAGGTGACGGTGGCTCTCAACTTCTATGCCACCGGCTCCTTCCAATCCGCTGCTGGGGACATCGCTAACATCTCCCAGTTCGCCGTGCATTGCTGCATCCGCCAGGTGACCAATGCCCTTTTCAGAAGGAGACGTCAATTCATCTCCTTCCCCATGACCCTGGACAAGCAGCAGCAGCGTGCAGTGGGATTTGCAAGAATAGCGGGCTTCCCCATGGTGCAGGGCGCCATTGACTGCACGCATGTGGCTTTGCGGGCACCTCTGGAGCATGCTGAGGATTACCGCAACCGGAAGGGCTACCATTCCCTCACCGTACAGCTGGTGTGTGACCACAGGCAGCGCATCCTAGCTGTCAATGCCCGCTTTCCAGGCAGCAGCCACGATGCCTTTATCCTGCGACAGACAACTGTGGCTGACATGTTCCAGGCACAGCCTCACCCAAGAGGATGGCTTATCGGGGACAAAGGCTATCCTTTGTGTACCTGGCTCATGACCCCGCTCCGCGCGCCCACGACCCCTGCTGGAGAGGCATACAACGAGAGCCATCAAGCGACTAGGAACATCATAGAACAAACAATCGGCGTCCTCAAGCAACGGTTCCGCTGTCTGGATCGCTCCGGGGGAGCCCTCCAGTATTCGCAGGAGCGAGTCTCCCAATTCGTCATCGTTTGCTGCATGCTGCACAACCTGGCTATCCGCAGGACTCAGGCACTGCCACCTCACGTTGGACCACCACCTCAGGAGGAGGAGCAGGAGGAGGAGGAGGACGAGGAGAACCAGCCCAGGAGGGAGGCAGAAGGTCCAAGGGCCGCCTGTCAGCGGCTTATTGACCGTCACTTCTAGGCCCCCTGTCAGGGAATGGCTTGTGCCAATGAAACAACATGATTGCAGCCGCTCCGCAAGCCGTCAGCCGGTTAAGGCAACAAACACTTCAAAGATCAAACATGGACAATGTGAATAAATAAAATGCTTTATTGTACAAACTCAGGGCCCTTCCCACATGAAAACCAAAAACAGACGAAACCCCCCCAAAAAACACTCACACACATGACTCACTCCCACAACCTGGGGAGCATTAACAAAAGATGTAAACAAAAATGGCCTTCACCCTCAGCCTTCACTAAACACACATTCCAGAAAACACAACATTTGGACACACCCTCTACTTAGTGGCCCGCGAGGGCGATGCCTTCTGCCAACTTTGGCGGCCCCTGCACGCCCTGCTGCTCCTCCTCAAAGTGAGTCCATTGGCTGCTGCAAGGCTGGGGGCAGGCTCCTGAGGGGCACATGTCATGACGGCAGATGCCCTTGGGGGTCGGCCTAGACGAGGTCTGGCCATCGAGGGGCCGGCTGGTGAATGCTGCAGCTGTGGCTGGCCAGCATCAGTCGCTGCAGCAGCTCCTGGCAGCTCCACTGGGGGAGTGGCAGTGGCGGCTGGAGGAATGGGGGCAAGCTGGCGGATGGCAGGCGCTCGCTGGTCGCCTGAGACACTGGCACTCGGCCGGGCCAGCACTGCAGCATGCGCAGCAATCTGCCGAGGGACAGACCGCTGTGCTGCTGCAGCGCGCCGGGTGCCCTGGCGATGCCTGGCTGACACAGCGAGTGTGGCAGCAGTGAGTGCCCGTGTTGACCTGTTCAGTGACCGCATCAGAGCACCCAGTGACTGCACGGCACCACTGATCACCTGGCCACTCGCTGCCTGAGCTGCCCCGAATTCCGCCCGACTGGTGGCCTGTGAGGCCCCGAACTCGGTCACACTCCGAGACAGGGACTCGATGGCCTCAGGCAACCGTGCCACTACCCCCATGAGCTCCGTGTGCCGGCGCTCCGAGTCCGCGGACAAGTCCTCGAGGCGGCGCATCTCCTCGGCGTTGGCCGTCTCCGGACTGGAGGCCGGACTCTCCCTCTGGGGACAAGGCCGCCGAGCTGGCCGACCCTTCCTGCGTTGCTGGACGCCGCTGGGCCCAGCAATTGGACTCCCCTCCGACCCTTCCCCCCTCTGGGGAGAAGGCCGCTGAGCTTCCACCCCCCTCCCGCGTTTCTGCAGGCCGCTGGTCCCAGGAGCTACCCTCCCCTCCGACACTTCCCCCACGCTCCCCTCCAGGGAAGATGTGTCCCCTACATTGGCATGGGTTGCCGCGGCTGAGGGTTCCCCTGATGGGCCGCCTTCCTCTTGCTCCTCCTCCTCCTCCTCTTCTGAGGGGCTGTCACTGGCAACTTCAGGGACCTCCTCCTCACCATCTGAAAGCAGGGAGGCACAAGAGTAGCTTTAGAGTGAGGAGAGGGCGTCAGCGAAGGATGCATGAGTGGTGGCATTCAGCGCATTGGTCGGACAGTGGCAAAGGATGTAGATCTGATGCGCAAGTGGGACGAGAGAGGTCCAAAAGGTGATGTCCTTACCATTGGTGCCCAGAACAGGGTCGGCATCTCCAGATGCAACGGGGCCAATCACCCGGGCACCCATGATGCGCTCCACGCGATGTTGCAGCTCGATGAGCGGCTGGATCTGGGGTCCGCCTCCCCCGGTTGCATTCCGGCTCCTCTTATTATTGGCTAGCTTGGCCTGCAAGAGAAAGGACGGCCTCAAAGTACAGTGTGTAGCCCTGATCTTGTGTGCACTGCCTCCCATGGTCGAATAGCCTGGCCAGTGTGTAGCCCTGATCTTGTGTGCACTGCCTCCCATGGTCGAATAGCCTGGCCAGTGTGTTAAGTGCACAATGTGCAATTGATGTTCATGAGTGTTCCATAGCTGCTGCATGAGGGCTGGCCATTAGGGCTTTCAGGTCCCTTTGCCCATAATGTGAGGTGCACGTGCAAGGATGAGGAGGACACTGGAAAGGGTACTCACCCTGACAATCCTGGCGAGGTCATTCAGCTTTTTGCGGCATTGGACACCGCTCCTGGGGACCTCGCTGTTGGATGACACCTTGGTGGCGACATGCCTCCAGGCTCTCCGGTAGACACGGGCCAGCGGCTTCCTGCCATTGTCCGGAAACAAAATATGGCGTCTCTTCTCCACAGCACCAACCAGCACCCTCAGATCAAGCTCTGAGAAGCGCTGCACTCGTTCACGGGCCTTCTCCATGGTTTCAGGCGCTATTTGGGTCCAGCAGCAGTGTTCAGGCCTAGCTGCAGGGCTCCACTATCCAGGGCGTGGCAGCAGACCAAGTCGATCCTTCCCCTTTAAGAGCTGGCCGGCGCCAGGGTGTCTGCTGTCAATCAAGAAATGGCCGCACCTGCGCTGCGCCCGGCCTCGGCGCTCTCGCTCTGCACCTCCGGCTTAGCGCCTAAAGAGAGGCGTGCATCGCCAGTTTTAGCGCTCGAGCAAACTCTTAGAGCGAAGCTAATGAATATCGGAGAAGTGGCCTCGAATTTGAGCCGGGCGCAAACTTTAGCGGCCGCCCGACTTTACCGCCCCAAAAGTGGCTATAATGAATTTCTAGGCCTTTATTGCATATTTCTAATGGAAGAAAGAAGGTACTTACCCAGACAAATCCACAACCGCGCTCTTACTGCATCTGCGGACTCCACCCAACTGAAGAATCTTTGCAGATCCCAAGACTCGGACCAGGTGGTGACAGCAGGCCCCAAAGGACACAAAGAGCGAACCCCAAAACGCAACCGGCTTAATTGACAGGATTCGAACTGTCAAGAAACCCCTATTGGTGAGCATAATCCCTGGCTCTTGTAGTGCAATTTAGTTAGATATTGGGGGTGGGACAAGGGTAGGGGGATTATTAATGTGACTTTCCCTCATTGTGCCGTGTGTTCCCCATTCTTAATTACGTGTACCTTTTGTATGCCTGTAATCACTCCAGTAATCTAAGTGTGTAATTTTAAATAAAATACAGTCTAAATAAAATACAGTTTTCTTGCACCAAACCAGTTGTCTACTCCAATTCTGTATCACTGCCTGTACCTAAGTTCGGTGTCTAGAACCCAGGGGTGTGGGAGCGATTTGAACTGCTCAAAACCAGTCAGGGGCAAAGCTGACTGCACACACCAACCCCCTACAAATCTCTTATGCAGGACCTTATCGAAAGCCTTCTGAAAGTCCAAATACACCACATCCACTGGTTCTCCCTTATCTATTCTACCAGTTACATCCTCAAAAGCTTCCAGTAGATTAGTCAAGCATGATTTACCTTTTGTAAATCCATGTTGACTTTGTCCGATCCTGTCACTGTTTTCCAAGTGCTCTGCTATTACATCTTTTATAATGGGCTCTAGCATTTTCCCCACTACCGATGTCATGCTTACCAGTCTATAATTCCCCGTTTTCTCTCTACCACCTTTTTTAAATAGTGGGGTTACTTTAGCTACCATCCAATCCATGGGAACTGTGCCAGAGTTTATAGAATTTTGGAAGATGACCAGCAATGCATCTACTATTTCTAGGGCCACTTCCTTAAGTACCCTAGGATATAGATTATCAGGCCCTGGGGATTTATCGTCCTTCAATGTTGTCAATTTCCCTAACACCATTTCCCTACAAATACTGATTTCATTCAGTTCCTCCCTCTCATTAGACCCTATGTTCCCCGACATCTCTGGGAGGTTATTTGTGTCCTCCTTTGTGAAGACAGAACCAAAGTATTTAATTGGTCAGCCATTTCTTTGTTCCCCATTATAAATTCCCCTGATTCTGACTGCAAGTGACCTACGCTTGACTTCCTCAATCTTTTTCTCTTCACGTATATATAGAAGCTTTTACAGTCAGTTTTTATGTTCCCTGCTAGCTTACTATCATATTCTATTTTCCCCCTCTTAATTAATCCTTTTGTCTTCCTTTGCTGAATCCTAATCTGTTCCCAATCCTCATGTTTGCTGCTTTTTCTGGCCAAGTTATATGCCCTCTCCTTGGATCTTACGCTATCCCTAATTTTCCTTGTTAGCCACTTTTGTGCCACCTTTTTTGTTTTATTTTTATGCCAGACGGGGATGAACAAATTCTCTAGTTTATCTATGCGATCTTTAAATGTTTGCCATTACCTATGCCCCATCAACCCTTTAAGTAACGTTCCCCAATCCATCCTAGCCAAATCGCGCCTCATACCATCGTAGTTTCCTTTATTTAAATTCAGGACCCTAGTCTCTGAGTCAACTACTTCACCCTCCATCTTAATGAAGAATTCTATCATATAATGATCGCTCCTCCCCAAGGGGCCTCGCACAACAAGATTGCTAATCAATCCTTTCTCATTACATAATACCCAGTCTAAGATGGCCTGATCTCTAGTTGGCTCCTCGACATATTGGTCCAGGAAACCATCCCGTATACACTCTAGGAATTCCTCCTCCACAGTATTGTTACTAATTTAGTTAGCTCAATCTATATGTAGATTAAAGTCACCCATGATAACTGCTGTGCCCTTATTGCACGTATCTCTAATTTCCTGTTTAATGCCATCCCCAACCTCAGCATTACTGTTTGGGGTCTGTATACAACTCCCACTAATGTTTTCTGCCCCTTGGTAATTCTCAGCTCTACCCATACAGATTCCACATCATCAGAGTTAATATCCTTCCTTAGTATTGTGTTAATCTCCTCTTTAACCAGCAATGCTACCCCACCTCCTTTTCCTTATTGCCTGTCCTTCCTGAATATTGAATACCCCTGGATGTTGAATTCCCAGCCTTGGTCACCCTGGAGCCCTGTCTCCATAATCCCAATTATATCATATCCATTTACATCTATTTGTGCAGCTAATTCATCCACCTTATTAGGAATGCTCCTCGCATTAAGACACAAGGTATTCAGGCTTGTTTTTTTAACACTCTCAGTCCTTTTAGAGTTATTATTTATGGTGGCCCTTTTTGGTTTACACCCTTGATTTTTCTGCCTCCCACTTTTGTTTTTCTCCTTCCTGTCTTTTGCTTCTATCCTTGCTTCCTTTTCCTCTGTCTCCCTGCACAGGTTCCCAACCCCCTGCCATTTTAGTTTAAACCCTCCCTAACAGCACTAGCAAACACTCCCCCTTGGACATCAGTCCCGGTCCTGCCCAGATGCAAACCGTCCAGTTTGTGCTGGTCCCACCTCCCCCAGAACCGGTTCCAATGTCCCAGGAATTTGAATCCATTGCACAATTCCTCTAGCCACGTATTCATCTGAAATATCCTTCTATTTCTACTCTGACTAGCATGTGGCACTGATAGCAATCCTGAGGTTACTACCTTTGAGGTCCTATTTTTAAATTTACCTCCTAACTCCCGATATTCAGCTTTTAGGACCTCATCCCATTTTTTACCTATATCGTTGATACCTATATGCACCATGACAGCTGGCTGTTCACCCTCCCCCTCCAGAATGCCCTGCAGCTGCTCCGAGATATCCTTGGCCCTTGCACCATGGATGCAACATACCATCCTGGAGTCTCATTTGCGGCCGCAGAAACGCCTATCTATTCCCCTTACAATCGAATCCCCTATTACTATAGCTCTCCCGCTCTTTTTCCTCCCGTCCTGTGCAGCAGAACCACCCATGGTGCCAGGAAGTTGGCTACTGCTGCCTTCCCCCGATAAGCCACCTCTCCCAACAATATCCAAAGTTGTATATCTGTTTGAGAGGGGGATGGCCACAGGGGACCCCTGCACTACCTGCCTGCACCTACTACTCTGCCTGGCGGTCACCCATTCCCTTCCTGCCTGTTCAGCCTTTACCTGTGGTGTGACCAACTCCCTGAACATGCTATCCACGATGTCCTCATCATCACGAATGCTCCAATATGTATCCATTCACAGCTCCAGCGCCGCTATGCAGTCTACCAGTAGCTGCAGCTGGATACACTTTCCGCACACATGGCCATCAGGGACACAGGAATTGTCACTGATTTCCCACATAGTGCAGGAGGAGCATGCCACGGGGCCGAGCTGTGCTGCCATGACTTACTCTTTAATTAATTCAAATTAAATTAACTCAAATCAATACCACTAATTACACTACAATTAAATGATATACTCAAGGGCCCTTGTTTACTAGCACTCCCCGCTACACAACAGAGATCCTAGAATCTATAAACCACAAAAATTAAAATTTGTGAAATTTGTGCTGCCTGCTTATTAACATGATTGCAGTGCTTAGCCGACACTAAATGCATTGCTGGTTGGCCCAGCACTCAACAGGGGGCCCAATGTCATGTGGAATCTGCTCTATAAAGGTTGCCTGTAGAGTGAAAGGCTGTCTGCGTTTCTTAAAGTGGAGGTGCTTTGTGAGAGAAGCACTGATGTCAGTGACACCACTCTCTCCCTCAGGACATGGATCCAGTGCTGGAAGAAGTTTAATGGCCTCACACGAGTGGTCAAG
The DNA here is from genome assembly GCF_052327205.1 of Somniosus microcephalus. NCBI lineage: Eukaryota > Metazoa > Chordata > Chondrichthyes > Squaliformes > Somniosidae > Somniosus > Somniosus microcephalus. The sequence goes on along the minus strand of NC_140987.1, from coordinate 140,814,736 downwards.
GCCAGTGAATGCATTATCAAATGCCATATCCCACCAACTGCACCACCAGCCTCACACACTGCTCAATGCACCACAACCCCATCACTCACCTACCAACAACCTCTATCAAACACGACTCATACCTAACGGTCCTAGCTTCACCTCACCCTCACACACTTACCACTGCTGCAAGCCTCATACCCACATCTCACACCTTGCATACAATACCAGCTATTCAACCACAACAGGCACATCACCCAAACACATTGCACCAAACTCACTGACACACTTCCCTTGCAGACCAAGGTGGCTCACAACTGGTGTGAGCAGGTGCAAGCAGGTAAGGGGCAAGCATGGCTGCAGAACCTGACCCAGCTGGAGGAGACAGTGCTGAAGATAATTGGAGGGGCCGTCACTGAGACCGTGGTGATTGGCGAGGCTGAAAGCACTGATAATAATGACAATGATGATGGTATGCTTATACCTAATCCTTCTTCTCACGTTCCACTTCCCCCTCATCCTAGAATCTCTTCTCACTTACAAGCTGCTGATGGCGTAAGCATAGACATCTTGCTTTCCCCCTCTTCCCTGACCACAACCTGACCCTTGTGCCTTTCTTCTTTCAGAAATCCAAGAATTGCCACCAGCCCAGCCTATGCAGGAAGAAGTAGAGGAAGAGAGTGATGGAGAAGAAGAGACACTATCACTCGATCTGACATTCCCAGGCACCAGCTCAGAAAATGGCACTGTGCAAAATTTAGAGTGTACTATAGAGACAGGATCTGCCAGTGGTGAGTAACCGGGCATGAGTGGGCTGCAGCCAGGCCAGGTCGAAAGGGTATCGCAGGTGCCAGATCCCCAGAGGGTGAGGTCGCACATGAGTTCTGCTGCACAGGACTCAGATGAGGACTTCAATGGGGCGGCCTTCAGAAGACGGGTGATGGTCATGCACACAGAAATGGTTGGTGCAATGACAGGCCTGCCAGAGTCTCTTGTATCTGTCAAAGAGCATGGAGGAGTCCAGCTCCAACATTGCACGGAGTTTTGTGCGGAGCTTGGAGCCCATGATTTCCAGGATGAAAGTGATGGGCTCAACCAGGATGCTGGGTGTGATGGGCGATGTCACAGCTTTCATTGCAGCACAAGCGGAAGCGACCCAACATCTGAGTGCTGCAGTGAAAGCTCAGATTTCTGTCATGCAGGCTCAGCTTGCTGCTATCGTGGCTGGGTTTATGAGTATGGAAAGGGGCTTGCAGGGTCTTATAACAGTCCAGCAATCTGTCCTCCAACAGATGGATAGGAAAGCTAAAGCGCCACCCCGGAGGAGTGGCAGTGGCTCCATGAAGCATGAACCTGTTGTCCTCTCTCAGGGTGACAGCATTCGTATTTCCACCGCTGCCACTGCGTCAGTGCCATTGCAGTTGCCTGTCAGCCAGCCAGCCCAGACTGCTGTCGCCCATGCCGAGGTGGTGCAGTCTACAGCCGGCCCTTCTAAGCCCAGAGCTGCTCAAGGTCGTCCTGCAAGGCCCCCTGCAGTCTCCCCTATGGAAATTTAGCAGCCTTCCACAGCCATGCTGCAATCACTGCGGTAGCACTGCATAGGAGCACTAGAATAGGCAATGGAACACGAAAGGCAGAAACTAAGGGAATGCACAAGGGTGATTAGTTGACTTTGTAATGTAATATTGGAATTAATCGTTTATAAATTATTCTTGGAATATTTGTTTTGTGGTGGCTTTTATTTCAGCCTTGTGCCCAAGAGGGTGTTGTGATGTTCTGTGACTTAGAGATGATAATGGATCTCGGGTTTCATTCAGGGCAACCAGAGTTTGATGATAAGTTCACCGACAGCCAATCCGGAATGGAGATTTGCAGGCTGCCTCTCCAATTCCTCCTCCTCCTCCTCCTGAGGTGGTCACGGATCCCGTGGTGGCAAGGGCTGCGCTCTCATGATAGCCAAGTTGCGGAAGCTGCAGCAGGCCACCATGAATTGGGACACCCGCTCCGGTGAGTATTGGAGAGCTCCTCCCGAGCGGTCAAGGCAGCGGAACCTTTGCTTGAGCACCCCGATGTTCTGTTCGATGAGGTTCCTCATGGCAGCATGGCTGTCATTATATGATTGCTGGCCACAGGTGGTGGGGTTGTGGAGGGGAGTCATCAGCCAGGTGTAGAACAGATAGCACTTGTCTCTGAGCAGCTACCCTCAGGCTCGACGTGGTGGCTGGAAGATTGCTGGTATAGCGGACAAGCGCAGGATGAAGGCATCACGATTGTTGCCAGGACACCGGGCATACAGCAGCATAAGGTGCTGGGCAATGTTCCCATTAAGCTGAGCGGCCACACAGCTGTCTGGAGGTCCCTTGCAGGCTGCTCAGCAGCTTTTAAATGGAAAAAATGCGTGTGCGCGGAAATTTGAATGAGCCGCATAGTCCATTAAAGGGCATGGCCGCACACCAACTGCACATTAAGAGAGTGGTAGCCTTTGTGGTTACGGTACATCTCAGCATTGATATGTGGCACCCACAAAGCAACATGTGTGCAGTCGATGGCGTCCTGCACCATGGGTGTAATGTATTATCACATGGTTTGGTATGAGCATGCTCAGTTCACTCTGGCCTAATAAAGCAAGCACATGGATTAGCAACTCATCGTGTCTCTGTCATTCATTTGTTCTACCCAAATATATTACAATGGGGAAGCCCTATATCCTGGCAAAGTCACATGCGTGCTCCTCCTGCTTCTCTCTGTTTACTGTGGGAGTACCTTCACCACGCGGACTGCAGCAGTTCAAGAAGGCAGCTCATCACCAACTTCTCAAGGGCAATTAGGGATGGGCAATAAATGCTGGCCTTGCCAGCGATGCCCACATCCCATAAACAATTTTTAAAAACAATGAAGAGAATGAAGTCCTTTTGCCTGGAGTATAGCGCCTCTGTCACCTCCCGGATGCAGCAATGGATGGCGAACTGGGAGATGTTAGCTATGTTGCCTGCTCCAGCCTGGAAGAATCCACTGGCGAAAAAATTCAGGGCCACGGTCATCTTGAGGGCCACTGACCGAGCCATCATTGCCCTGCTTTGAGGCTGCAAGCCTGGTTCCAAAAGGTGGCAGAGTTCTTTAATCACCTCCTTGGTGAAGCGGAACCTCCGAGCACACTTCTCCTGGCTTAGGTGAAGGTAGGAAAAGTGCTCCCTGAAGACCCTAGGTGGGGAAGGCCTCCTGCTGAGAGCTCTCATCCCCCTCCTCCTCCATCTCTGCGAGCAGTTTGGCTTTGCTGCCTCTGCTCCAACTCCCTGTCATGCTGCAGTGCAAGGAGGACTGCAAGTAGAGCCCCCATTACTGGGAGCAAGTGGTGTACTCAGAGGCCTTGCAGTTGCAGCCAACAGCTTCCCAATGTCCAGCAGCATTCCCTGCGCACTTTAACAACGTAATAAATGTCTTCCAGCAAGCCAGTATTGATTTAAACTCTGCAAGAGGCAGCACAAGAGAAATAATCAACTTACCTGCACGAAAATGGTTCTAATCGGCTAGCAATGTGGCTCCAAAGTACAGTTTTTCACCCAATTAGAAGCCAATAAAATGACAATGTACATGGTTGCAGTCACAGACATTTTTGGCCTGGTAATTATTGGTATCCTTTCTTTCTCTATTACCAGCTACTTGCCTGAGTTAACAATAGAAAAGTTCATATCTGTGTGCCTAGGGTTTTCTTTAAAATTTCATTCTCGTGATATGTCCATCGCTGGCAAGACTGGCATTTATTGCCCACCCCCAGTTTCCCTTGAAAAGGTGGTGGTGAGCTGCCTTCTTGAACCGCTGCAGTCCGTGTGGTGAAGGTACTCCCACAGTGCTGCTAGGTACGGAGTTCCAGGATTTGGACCCAGCAACGATGAAGGAACGGCGATATACTTCTAAGTCAGGATGGTGTGTGACTTGGAGGGGAACTTGGAGGTGGTGGTGTTCCCATGCACCTGCTGCCCTTGTCCTTCTAGGTGGAAGTGGACGCGGGTTTGGAAGGTGCTGCTGAAGAAACCTTGGCGCGTTGCTGCAATGCATCTTGCAGATGGTACACACTGCAGCTACGGTACGCCGGTGGTGGAGGGAGTGAATGTTTAAGGTGGTGGATGGGGTGCCAGTCAAGCAGGCTGCTTTGTCTTGAATGGTGTCGAGCTTCTTGAGTGTTGTTGGAGCTGCACTCATCCAGGCAACTGGAGAGTGTTCCATCACACTCCTTACTTGTGCCTTGTAGATGGTGGAAAGGCTTTGGGGAGTCAGGAGGTGAGAGACTCGCTGCAGAATACCTAACCTCTGACCTGCTCTTGTTGCCACAATATTTATGTGGCTGGTCCAGTTAAGTTTATGGTCAATGGTGACCCCTAGGATGTTGATGCTGGGAGACTCGGCGATGGTAATGCCGTTGAATGTCAAGGGGAGATGGTTTGTTTCTCGCTTGTTGGAGATAGTCATTGCCTGGCACTTCTGTGGCGCGAATGTTACTTGCTACTTATCAGCCCAAGCCTGAATGTTGTACAGGCTTTGATACATGCGGGCCCACAGCTTTTGCTGTATCCAGTGCACTCAGCCACTTCTTGATATCACGTGGAGTGAATCGAATTGGCTGAAGACTGGCTTCTGTGATGGTGGGGACCTCAGGAGTAGGCCGATATGGATCATCCATTTGGCACTTCTGGCTGAAGATGGTTGGAAACGCTGCAGCCTTGTCTTCTGCACTCACGTGCTGGGCTCCACCATCATTGAGGATGTGGATATTCATGGAGCTTCCTCCTCCCATTAGTTGTTTAATGGCCCACCACCATTCACGACTGGATGTGGCAGGACTGCAGAGCTTTGATCTGATCAGTTGATTGTGGGATAGCTTAGCTCTGTCTATAGCATGCTGCTTCTGCTTTTTAGCATGCATGTAGTCCTGTGTTGCAGCTTCCCCAGGTTGGCACTTCATTTTTAGGTGCACCTGGTGCTGCTCCTGGCATCTCTTCTACACTCCTTATTGAACCAGGGTTGGTCCCCTGGTTTGATGGTGAAGGTAGAGTGAGGGATATGTCGGGCCATGAGGTTACAGATTGTGGTGGAATACAATTCTGCTGCTGCTGATGGTCCACACGCCTCTGGATGCCCAGTTTTGAGCTGCTAGATCAGTTCTGAATCTATCCCATTTAGCATTATGGTAGTGCCACACAACACGATGGAGGTTGCCTTCACAGTGTGAAGACGGGACATTGTCTCCACAATGAATTGCCTTGTAATGGGTGGATAAGGGTTCCATCCCTCACAAGACAGCCAGGAAACCTTCAGAAACAACAGAGACCCAGTGCAAACAGTTCTCTGCCATTTTCCTCAGGGTCCATTAGGCAGAAGATTGGTGGAACTGCTGAGGAATTTCATGGCTAGTATGTTATTTTTTGAGCTTTTCTTGATCAGTGATCGAGATGCTGGATGGACCATAATGGTCTTTCCTGGTTCCATCTATCTCTACAGCAAAAGAAATGATTGAAGGGTATAAGAGACAATGGCCACGATTTTGCTGAACTCGGTGGTTCCGTGGCGGGCGACATTGGTGGCAGGTCCCGATCCCGCTGTTGGCTTCATCCTGCTGTCTGAAATGAACTTACCATGATTGGGCTTGTTAAGCCCACCCAGTGCCTTTCCTGGCCAATTAGAGGAAGCGGGTCTGGTGACATCATTTGATGACGCGTCACCAGCCGATTTCCTTAAAGAGACTATGTCCAAATTTATTTTGCCATTTGTGCTGTCAGTGTTCTACAGCATTGAGGTGCTGCAAACACTAACAATGACTGCACAAAGGCACAGGGCTGCACCCAGACTCTCCCATGACTCCCTTCATATGCTTATGAAGTGAGTCACAGCACACAGGGAGGTCCTCTTCCCTTCCCATGGGCAGAAGAGAACTCCCCAGCACACCAACGCAGCCTAATTGCACATTGCACAGGAGGGCACAAGCAGTGATGTAGTCAGCAGGAACTGGGTGCAGTACTGCAAACGTTTCAATAATCTCAATGATCTTAGTACAAAGCCACACTCAACCTCGTCCTGCTGTGCCTCTCATCACATCCCCATCATAGAAACATAGATACATAGAAGATAGGAGCAGGAGTAGGCCATTCGGCCCCCCGAGCCTGCTCTGCCATTCAATGAGATCATGGCTGATCATCCAAATTCAGTACCCTGTCCCTGCCTTCTCTCCAAATCCCTTCATCCCTTTAGCCTTAAGAAATATGCCTAACTCCTTCTTGAATATATTTAATGAATTGGCCTCTACTGCCTTCTGTGGTAGAGAATTCCACAGGTCCACCACTCTCTGGGTGAAGAAATTCCTCCTCATCTCTGCCCTAAATGGCTTACCCCTTACCCTTAGACTGTGACCCCTGGTTCTGGACTCCCCGGCCATTGGGAACATCCTTCCTGCATCTAGTCTGTCTAGTCCTCTGCCTTCCCTACCCTACTCCTGCACACCCTTACTCACACCAACTTATCTTGGACCTCCACCCATCCCTCTCTATCTATATTATCACATCCCCATCACCACCCCTCACACTCACCCTCATCTTAGTGCAATCATACCAACTAACAACACACAAGGGTAGCCACTTGGGTGTTTTATGCAAGGTTCATGTGAAGTTTCTGTTAATGTGGTGTCAAACATTGAAACATTTATTTTCAACACTTTCCGTTCTTAGACAGATTTGTGTGCACCTTTGGAAATGGCTTAGTGAGTTGCAGTGAATGGTGAGACATAACGGTACTCCTACAATGGCCATGAGTGTAAAAGGAATGGCTTTGGCATTGTAGGGATGCTTTATGGTGTTAGTGTGGGGTGGTGTCAACCTAGCGCATCATGTGGCAGCCAGGGTGTACGGCGTCAAGTGAAATAAATCTAGCCATGGTGAGGCCATCCCTGGCCTCACGGGCAGCACTGTGGTCGGGTGCTGTTGCCCTCTGTCCTGTGCAGCATCAGTTGATTGCGGAGAAGGTTGGTGTTGCTGGTGCTGCTGGTGCGCCTGGTGCCGTTGGTGTTGGGGCTGATCGTGGTGGGATTCTGAGGACCAAGGTGAGAGAGTATAAAGGGCACCCATGCTGATGGAATAGATGGCAGGTGAAGTAGAGATGACAGAAGCGATCTGTCAATGGTGAGAGAGGTAATGAGGTCAGATTGGATGGAGACTTGTGTAAAGACTTGCAGTATGGTGAATTTGTTGTGGAAATGCAGTGAGGAAGAGCGTGTGGCTTAGGGAAGATATCTCTGTAAGGTGGGAGCTTTTACTTTACATTTGAAGCTGTCAACTCAACAGCTGATTCAATGGCCACTGAACTCCCGCCTCAGCCTGACAGACGTAGTCCACAACCAGCATGAACCCCATGGGTGAGTTGTCACATGCAAAAGGTAAGCTGATATCATTCTTAAGTGTCTCTAAACAAGCCACTAATTACCTGAATTGGGTCCCCCGCTGCTGTGTGTCGAGTCTGCTCAGCGCTGACAGACCCGACATTGTGGCGGGTTCACAGCAGGGTCCCGACCCACTGTGAAAAAAATAACTTTCCCACCTGACCTGCCACCGATCATGCTTGCTGACCCCTGCAAAATTCCGGCCAGTGTGTCTGATAATGCAGTCCACAATGCCCAAAGTGTCAGTGTATCAGGCACAGGTACCTTGCATTATCAATCATTGAGCCTGAGGCTTACTAAATGCCTCAAGTGCAGAGTGCCCCTTAAATCATGTCCCAAGCACTGTTAATGCTTAGTACTTGCTTGTACACCATGCTCAAAACTCATTAAGAACTGAGTTTGCATGTAAATGAGGTCAAACTCCATCATGCTTACACAGTTCAACAGATGCTCTATTTTCATTTGCAGTGGGTATGTCAAGGGAGGCCTTCAAACCATGGATGGTCTACTTTGTTGGCTGGCCCTTTCCTCTGACAGAAGACCACCCTACAATGCAAAACCTCTGGCTACATGGCTTCCATTAACTAATCCACAAATCAGGCATTTTTTTTGTGGAGGCCACTGTTTTCAGGACAGTCAGCAACTCTTTCTAGCTGCTGGTGCCTGATAACCTGGTCCTGTGACTTTGGCACTCTCACAAAACATCACATGCTGTAAACTGTGAGCATGCTCTCAGTAGATAAGTAAGCTGACTTTGCATTATGGGGCAAAGTTTGTTATGTGGGGCAGAGATGCACAAAATACCTGAAAACCAGTGGTCCTTGCAGCACTTAACTGGGATTGCATTATTGGCCCCAGAGCACAATGAGAAGTAAGAAAGAACTTACATTTATATAGTGCCTTGTGGCGGAGCCACCAGGGGGACTCAGACCTAATGTACATAATTATCTTTAACAAATTATTAGCTACAAAATGAATCTGTATCTTTGTTCATATCATTGCATATACATAGCGCGGTCCCTTTAAGAATGAGACCAAACGCGATGACAACATCACGTTGATCACGTGATCCTCCAGTGGCAGGAAAACGTGATGATGTCATGATGTCAGGCTGGGGAGCCGCCCTAGCCAGTCCTCGTGGAGCCAGCAAAGAGTACAGACCTGTAATGTAGTTCTCCTGTGTTTTCGTTTTAAACTCTGTTGATTAGTATTAAACATTGTTTGTTTGATAGACTGACTCGACCTCAGTCCTTTAGTTAGGAATCTAGCCATTCCTACAGTGGTGACCCCGAATTTTCATGAACAATTTTCGCGGAAGAAGCGAAGCACGACGAAACATGGAAGCAAACTCCGTGGCTTTGAAGCTCCCACAGTTTTGGGAACAACAGGCGGCCTCCTGGTTCATCCAAGCAGAAGCACAATTCGATCTCCGAAACATCGTTGCGGATCAGACCCATTACCTTTACATGGTCTCCGCACTCGACAGCTCCACGGCCTCACGGATCATCAGCCTGCTCGAAAACCCTCCGGTTGACAGCAAGTATAATACTCTTAAAGCGTGGTTAATACAGGTCTTCGGGCTCACGAAGGCGGAGCGTGCCCGTCGGCTACTCGCTTTGCCCGGGCTTGGCGATTCCAAGCCATCTGAGTTAATGAGCCAGATGCTCACGCTCCTTGGCTCAGAACCACGATGTTTCCTCTTTCGGGAGTTATTCCTGAGTCAACTACCCGAGCAGGTTCAGGGTGCCCTCGCCAGATCGGAAGCCACAGATTGTGCAGCACTGGCTGCAGAAGCAAATACGATTTATGTGGCCACGCAGCAAGACTGCGCCGCCACGAGGCAACCCTCCTCCACGAATGCCGCCCCGACGCCTCCATCCCCCGGCTTGTGTTTTTACCACGCCTGTTTCGGCGCGAAAGCCAGAGGCTGCCGCCCTCCCTGCAGTTTCGCGCCTAAAAAAAAACCAACATCAACACCAGCAGCAACTCCAGAAAAGGAGGACCGAGTCTGAGGGATGTTCAGCGGCCGCGATGGCGATTGGAAATTCCGGGATGCTCCTCTACATTACAGATTCCCTCTCAGGCCGGCGCTTTTTATGCGACACCGGGGCGCAGTGTAGCGTCCTTCCTGCCTCAGCACTCGATATTCAGTTTGGGATGCATGGCCCCTCCCTCGTGGCAGCTAATGGCGGGGCCATTCGTTCCTTTGGCAAACGGCAGGTCCAGGTGTGCTTCGGCGGGCAACAGTTTCAGTGGGAATTTATTACAGCCAAGGTTTCGCAAGCCATCCTCGACGCGGATTTCTTATGCGCCAACAGCTTCTTGGTGGATGTAAGAAATCGTCGATTGGTCAACGCGGCCACCTTCCACTCCATCCCTTGCTTCCGCAGTTCTGCAATGTCGCACACTGTCTCCTGTGCGTTGCCCTCGCCGGACGAGTTCACTCGCCTATTAGGTGAATTCCCGGAGCTGACCAAGCCCACTTTCTCCTCCTTGGCCACTAAGCACATTATTACGACTGGCTCTCCGGTTTACGCGCGAGCTCGGCGCCTGGAACCTGGCAAGCTCGCGGCTGCGAAGGCAGAGTTTGCCACGATGGAATGGCTGGGGATTATTCGTCGGTCGAATAGTCCCTGGTCCTCGCCTCTCCACATCGTCCCGAAGTCCGGCGGTGGATGGCGGCCATGCGGGGACTACCGACGCCTTAATGACGCCACTACTCCCGATCGGTACCCGATCCCGCATATACAGGATTTCTCCGCCCATTTGGCGGGAAACTCAATCTTCTCCAAGGTCGACCTCGTCCGTGGCTACCACCAAGTTCCCGTACACCCGCAGGACATCCAGAAAACGGCTGTCATCACTCCCTTTGGACTGTTCGAGTTTCAACGGATGCTATTTGGGCTCAAGAATGCCGCGCAGGCTTTTCAACGACTAATGGACTCGGTCCTGCGGGATCTTCCCTTTCTATTTGTCTACCTTGACGACATCCTGATAGCCAGCTCTACCAAAGAGGAACACGTCTGCCATCTCCACACCCTCTTTCGGCGCCTCAGCCAACATGGCCTCATAATCAACCCGGCCAAGTGTCAGTTCGGCCTACAACAGATTGACTTCTTGGGCCACCGCATTACTTCGGAGGGCGCAATTCCACTGCAGTCAAAGGTCGAAGCAATTACGGCATTCCCAAGGCCGCAGTCCACCAAGGCTCTTCAAGAATTCCTGGGCATGGTGAATTTCTACCACCGCTTTGTGCCCAAGGCAGCACGACTCATGCAGCCCCAATACGAGGCCCTCAAAGGCAAGGCCGGAAAGGATACAATAGCCTGGACGGTCGAAATGGACAACGCTTTCGACAATACAAAAACTGCTCTAGCCAATGCAGCTATGTTGGCGCACCCTCTGCCAGGTGCCACCATCGCCCTTACCACCGACGCTTCCGACTATGCCATAGGCGCTGTGCAGGAACAGTGGGTCAACGGGACGTGGCAACCACTGGCATTTTTCAGCCGCCAACTCCGGCGCAACAAACGCAAATACAGCATTTTCGACCGGGAATTGCTGGCGCTGTTCCTGGCTATCCGCCATTTCTGTTTTTTGTTAGAAGGACGTCCCTTCACTGCGTTTATAGATCACAAACCACTGACCTTCGCCATGGCCAAGACCGCCGAACCGTGGTCGGCTCGACAGCAGCAACAGCTAAATTTCATTTCAGAATTCACGACAGATGTCCAACACGTAGCTGGCAAGGACAACTTGGTAGCTGATTGCCTTTCTCACGCGACCGTACGGGCGGTCCAGCTGGGCATCGATTATGCCCTCATGGCTACCGATCAGGCATCCGACCCTGAAACACAGGCGTATCGCACCGACACCTCTAGCCTCCAACCGACCGATGTGCAATTCCACACTGCAGGCACCTCGTTACTCTGTGATGTCTCCATGGGAGATCCCCGCCCGATCGTTCCAGTCGCCTGGCGCCGCAAAGTTTTCGACGCCATACATGGGCTTTCACATCCTGGCGTGAAGGCATCTCAAAAATTAATGTCGGCTAAGTTCGTCTGGAGAGGACTGCGTAAGGATATCCGCGACTGGGCTAACACCTGCGTCGCCTGTCAAACGTCTAAGGTGCAACGTCACGTTAAGGCCCCATTGGCCTCGTTCGCAGCACCAGAACGTCGATTCGACCATGTCAACGTGAACTTCATCGGGCCGCTTCCACCGTCGCAGGGGTTCACACACATCCTCACCATGGTCGATCGTACTACTAGGTGGCCAGAGGCAGTTCCTCTGACGTCTACTATGTCCGCTGATGTCGCCAGAGCATTCCTCTCCTCGTGGGTCGCACGTTTCGGCGTTCCGGCGGACGTTTCTTCAGACCGCGGTCCACAGTTCTCTTCCAAGCTCTGGAACGCTGTGGCCCAGGGTCTCGGCAACAAGCTTCACCACACCACGGCCTATCACCCGCAGGCAAACGGTTTGTGCAAACGTTTCCACAGATCGTTAAAGGCATCGCTGAGGGCCAGCCTCCAAGGCGCCGGATGGGTGGATAAGCTTCCGTGGGTCATGTTGGGTCTCCGCACGGCACCCAAAGAGGAACTGCAATCGTCCGCCGCGGAGCTCGTGTACGGCCAGCCACTCTGCGTACCGGGAGATTTCCTGCCACTTCCAACTGAGCCATGGTCCGCGCCTATCACGGCCTTCCATCTTCACACGTACCAGCGGAGCTGAAGAATGCTGAATTTGTATTCATTCTTCATGATGCCCATAGGGATCCGCTCAAGGCCCCTTACACAGGCCCTTTTCGCGTACTGGAGACAGGCGACAAGAGTTTCTCTGTAGACATCGGTGGTAAACCCGACCACATATCCATTGACCATCTCAAACCGGCACACCTGGACATCGACTGGCCAGTAGAGACTGCACAGCCACCACGACGTGGTCGACCTCCCGCTGCATCCACGCCAGACTGAAGGCTTCCGTCTGCCAGCCCACCCGCTGTTCAACAACATCCACTCCAAGAATACAGGAGTCACTCTGATAGGCTTGTCAGACCTCCTAGTCGATTGACTTTTACTGTTAAAGACAATTCTGGGGGGGCGCGTGTGGCGGAGCCACCAGGGGGACTCTGATCTAATGTACATAATTATCTTTAACAAATTATTAGCTACAGAATGAATCTGTATCTTTGTTCATATCATTGCATGTACATAGCGCGGTCCCTTTAAGAATGAGACCAAACACAATGATGTCATCACGTTGATCACATGATCCTCCTGCGGCAGGAAAACGTGATGACGTCATGACGTCAGGCTGGGGAGCCGCCCTAGCCAGTCTTCGTGGAGCCAGCAAAGAGTACAGACCTGTAATGTAGTTCTCCTGTGTTTTCATTTTAAACTCTGTTGATTAGTATTAAACATCGTTTGTTTGATAGACTGACTCGACCACAGTCCTTTAGTTAGGAATCTAACCATTCCTACAGCCTTATATATCTTCAGGATGTACCAAAGCACTTCACAGCCTTTGAACTACTTTTCTTTCATTTTATGTTAAATTACCCACATAACCATTATTTTCAACACAGAATGGCTAACTGTAGCCCTTCTATTTAAAGAGACACTGTAAGTCTAACTTCAGGATTATGAAGCTCTGAGATGTGGTGGCTATCAGAGTTTCGATCCTTTGATGATGAGGAGACTAACTGTTTATGTATTCAAGATGAACAAATTTTGGACCGTGATGGATTATTATGGCACAATTACGTGTCTTTCAAAGATAAAGAATTTTGTTGGAGCACCCTACCATGTCTGGAAATGTTCTCTTATTTGTTCTTCCAAACCTTCTGAAGCCAAAACTAACATTACTTGGACCAATAAATTAAGACCACATGGATCAGTCTGTTATATGGAAGACATTCCATGATGCCTTAGTTGAACTTGATAAACATGACAGCGTAGCCAGTTCTACCAGTGTCCAGATGATCTATTGCAAACATAGCTCTCAAGTAAAATTTAACGTTTGTTTCCACAAAGTAAAGATGGTGTCACAAATAAACGTTTTTTTATGAACCCTCGGAGTTTTTTTTTAATCTACATTTTTTCTGAAACAGGTTAAAACAAAAGAGAAAAGGAAATGTTGAAAATCCTGGTTAGCAGAATGGATTAGTCATGCAATGGGAGCTGAAGCTTGTTCTCTCTCCAATAGTAGAAATACAAGACCATCTGTTTCTATTCTTCTAATTGTTAAACGTCATAATGTTTTATGAGATGTTGATATTAAGCATGGATTCTCATTACTCTGTGTAATGGGTAGTGAAAGGCATTTCTAAACTCCAGCACCACTAAGTTGCTACACTTCAAAACAGCAAAAGATTTATCTCATTTTATTTCCTTTAGCTGTGGTTAGTGACTCAAAAATGCTTTTTAAAAATGACTACAGGCATAATTTGGAAAGATTGAGCTACGTGACATGTAATTTTAATACAGTTCTGAAGTGTATATTAAATGTATTATGTTTCAGTGTTTTTAAAATAATTGAAAAACTTTGTGAACTAATTTTGACCTTTAGACATTAATGTTGCCATCAAATTAAAATATTTAACATCATCACTGTTGATGAATACAGCAGACCCACTGGCCATTGTAGGAGAGAAGCTGTAAAAATATACAAATCTTTAATGTATTAAAACCCATAACAAGTTGGCTTTTCAGAATTGCAATGCTGATTTTGTTCTTGAGATGTGGGTGATGCTGACAAGACTGCATTTGTTGTCCATCCTGGTTGCCCTGAAAAGGTCTTGGTGGGCCTTCTCCTTCAACTGTTGCAGCCCTTGGGTAAAAATTCATCTTGCGCAGTAGCACAAAATGGGCGGTGGGGAAAATGGGCAGTATGGCATGGGCCTCCTGTTATACACCATCCCGATAGTCAGTGCCATTGGTCAACGGGCAGGGTGTATAACAGGCGGCTGCTGCAATTCCACCCAATTTGCACTGTCACCCAAGATGAATTTCTAACCCCTTGTGTTGATGGTGCTAGGACTTTGATCCAATGACGATGAAGTAACAGCAGTAAATGTCCAAGTCAGGATGGTATGAGACTTGGATGAGAACTTGGAGGTGATGGTGTTTGCGTGCCTTGTTGCTCTTTTCGTTCTCAGTGGTAGAGGTTGTGGTGCTAGGAGATGCTGTCAAAGTAAGGTTGGCAAGTTGTTGAAGTGCTACAGTGCAGTATGTAGATAGTTTACAGTATATAGTAAAACCACAGTGCACCAGTGATGGAGAGGATGGAGATGCTGTCTAGTGGCAGGGGTGCTAAACAAGCAGAATGATTTGTCCTTAATGGTGTCAAATTTCTTGAGTGTTGTTGCAGTTGTACCAAGGTGAGTGTTGAGTATTCCATTACACACCTGACTGAACTTCCTGGATGGTGAAGAGGCATTAAAGGGTCAAGAGGTGACCCACTCATTGCACAGAACCCAGCTGCTGACATAATCTTGGAGTCATGGTATTGCTATGACTGGTCCGTTAGATTTCTGGTAAATGGTGACCTCTAGCATGTTGATGGTGGGCGATTCAGCAATGGTGGTGCTATTGAAAGTCAAGAGGAGAAAATGTAGCTTTTTCTTGTTGTAGGTGGTCATTGCCTAGCACTTATGTGGTGCATATGTTACCTGCTACTGGACAACTCAAACTCAAATGTTGTCCAGGTCGTGGAGGCTGCCAGAGGGTATGCCACCATGGAAAGAGTTGTGAATAGAATTGATCACTGTGGAATCATCAGTGGATAGCCCACTCCTGACTTTATGACAAAGGGAAAGTCATTGATGAAACAGCTGAAGATAATTGGGCCATGGGCGGTTACACTAAGGAACTCCTGCAGTAATTGGCATTTAACAACCATGGCCACCTTTGTGTGTGTGTCAGCTATGACTCCAGCCACTGGACGGTTATCCCAATGATTCTCATTGACCTCAGTTTTACTAGGGCTACTTGGTCAAAGGCTGTCTTGATCTTGATGGCAGTTACTCTCGCCCACCTCTCCCCTACCATTCAGATCAAGGATGGGATGAGGTCAGGAGTCAAGTGGTTATGGTAGAACCTAAACTGAGCATCGGTAAGGAGGTTATTGGCGAGTATCACTCGATGGTACTATTGATGATTTCCATGATTTTGCTGGATAACACATGCCTGGGCAATGCTTCACATTGTTGGTTAAGTGTCAGTGTCATAGCTGCACTCCAATAGCTTGTCTAGAGAGGGAAGAAAGTTCTGGTGCATAGGTGTTCAGCACTATGACTGGGATATTATCAGGGCCTATAGCCTTTGCTGTGTCCATTATACTCAGCCACTTCTTAATGTCATGTGTAGTGAAGTAAATTGGCTAAACATTGGCATCTATGATGGTGGAGACCTCAGGAGGAGGTTGAATAAGATCATCCACTTCACACATTTGTCTGAAGGTCCTTGCAAACACTTGAGCCTTGTCTTTTGTATTCATATATAGGGTCTGCCATGGTTGAGGAAAGGAATGTTCAATGAGCATCCTCTTCCCATTAGTTACTTGATTATCCACCACCATGCTCAATAGAATGTGATTGAGCTACAGGGATTTGCTGTGATCTGTTGGTTGTGGGACTGCTTTGCTACATTTGATACTTAGCATGCAGCTAGCCCTGTGTAGTAGCTTCACTAGGCTGGTTCTTCCATCTAAAATATAGTAGGTGGCAGTGGCAAAGGAGAAAAAGGAACAAGCTGTCTGGAGGCCTAGCACATGTACCCTCTCTACTAAAGAGGACAGGGATGTGGACCTCAGTGTCCCAGTTTTTAAAAAAAGGAATACTGTCCTAGCATGACAGATTGCTGAAGGCATTGGATTGTCTGTCGGCTAGTTTGGATGATTCTGCTGCTTGTACATATGGGTTTCTAATGCATAGCATTGATACTCTGCAGTCCACCACTAACCGCAGCCTCCACTGCATCCTCCATGTCATTGGGGTCCTCTGTGTCATAAGACTGAAGTCTCTACTCCACTGACAGCAAAATTGTGAAGCATGTAGCTAACCATAAAGATGCAAAACACTCTGGCTGGGCTTTATTGGAGGATGCCCACAAACGGAATAGGCATCAAAATCAGGTTACAAGATTCAAATATTCTGCTCATTGATGGCTCTTGTAGAAACATGGATCTGACTATACTTGTATTCATTATATGTGGATTTCACACAGTTGTCATAAAGCAGTCCTGCAATAGATAGCCTTGGTCTCCAGGGAGTCAGCCTTGTACTTATTGCCCAGGATCAAACAATGGGTGAATGGATGACTGACGTAACATAAAATCTCATGCTAGTCACCGAGAAAGCAGGTAGTGACCTGCAGGATCTGTTGCAGAATGTCACAGGCTAGTTGCACATTGATAGATTGCAATCTCTTATAATTCATGAAGGCTGCAGCATTGTCAACAGGAACATGCAGGGCTTCATTTGTACAAACTATGATATCCTGGACTTGGGGTTAATCATGCAATCTCTGGTAACTGTATTGATTTGTATGTGGGTTCAATGACGGCACATTCATGAAAGAGAATGTCATTTCATCTAAAGTGTCTTCAAGCATGTTAACAGTTTTACAGGAGACACCATCCTAGAGGTCCATCTAAAATGAAACTAAAACTAAACTCTCTCTCTCACATGCCCTCTGCTGGTAAGGCATAAATAATCAAACAGGCAAATACCATCACTATTTGCTGATATCATTACATTTCCCTTTCTTAAAACAAAAGTATTTTACTTTTATCTAACAACATGTTTTCTTTGTATTACTCTGCATTTTAACTGTAACACTTAATGAACTTACATTATCATTATCATTATCAAGGTTTTTTAACCTTGATTTGTGTGTTCACATGAAATATGTAAATACACTAGAACTTGAAGAGAGAATAAGATAACATTACTTCCTTCTATAACAAGAGTCCTTAAACTTGCTCAATGAGTCTCTCAGGAGGCTTCACGTGTCTTGAGGATTTTCTGATTGATTGTCCTTGAATCTGAGTTGTTGCCTCAGATGATGATTTCTCAGCTGTGTGATCAGGTTGTTCAACAGTATCAGTCTTTTGACCTGCTGTGTGATCAGGTTGTTCAACAGTATCAGTCTTTTGACTTGCTGTGGCTGGTCTCATGAGAAGATCCCGACGATTTCTTCGCAGAACAGCACCCTCATCTGTCTGAATGGTGTATAATCTTGGTTGAACTTCACTCAGGACAGTTCCCTTCTGAGTCCATATGTTTGTTTTGTCTTTGAACCTTACTTGGTCACCAGTGTGGAGTTCAGGTAGGTTTTGTGTTCCTCTGTCATAGTAGTACTTTTGCTTTTCTTTCTGTTGTTCTTTGAACTTCCTCACTTTCTCCCCCTCTTTTGTTTTCAGGAGGTTCTCTGGGATGGGTAGGTTTGACCTTAGCCGACATCCCATAAGGAGTTGGGTTGGTGACAAACCACACTCGAGCGGCGTTGTGCGGTATACAAGCATGCTTTGGTAGAAGTCAGTTCCACTGTCTTTTGCCTTGTACATCAGTCTTTTCACTGTCTGGACCGATTTTTCCACTAATCCATTGGACTGTGGAAAGTGAGGACTTGACGTTGTGTGGACAAAGTCCCACTCTTTGGCAAAGTGTCGGAAACTTGCATTGTAAAACTGGGGTCCGTTGTCTGTGAAGACCTCGCTTGCCACGCCATGTCTGGAGAATATGGCTTTCATACATGTTATCACCGCATCTGCAGTGGTGGTGTACAGTCTACAAACCTCTGGATACAGGGAGTAATAGTCTGTGACCACAAGATAGTCCTTCCCTTGACATATGAATAGGTCAGCGCCTACCTTCTGGTAAGGTCTGTCTGGTGCTGGGTGTGGCTTTAGTGGTTCTACCGGATTGCTTGCTCGATATTTCAGGCATATTGTGCAGTTTGACACCTCATTTGTCCCATCTTGGTTGATTCGTGACCAGTACATCACCTCTCGTGCTCTTTTCTTACACTTTTCGATTCCCAGATGTCCTCCATGGATCCTTTTTAGCATCTCTTTTCTCAGACTCTTTGGGATAACTATTTTACTTCCTTTGTAGATGATGTCTTCGACCACTGATAGTTCCGCCCTGCAGTTCCAGTACTCTGCCATGTCAGGTGAGCAGTCTTGCTTCATGTTGGGCCATCCATCCAAGATGATTTTCCTCAGTCGTCTCATTGTTTCATCTTTGTTTGTCTCAGTCTTTATGAGCTCCATTTTTGCATCTGCTATGGGCAGTGCACTTGTGATCATGTCCACGTAGGCGTTCACTTTTTCATCCATTTTGGTGTTTGCGGGCTCACTTGGGTCAACAGCTCTGGACAACGTGTCTGCTGTATACATCAGCTTACCCGGTGTGTACGCAACATTCAGTGTATAGCGTTGCAGCCTGATCATCATTCTTTGTATTCTAAGCGGACAGCTATTTAGTGGCTTTTGGAACAATGCAATCAAGGGCTTATGGTCAGTCTCTACACTGATTGCTTGTCCTGCCACAAACTGGTGAAATCTTTCACAGGCGTATGTGATGCTGAGCAGCTCCTTTTCCATTTGAGCATATCGCATCTCCGCTTCTGTCATTGAGCGCGATGCATATGCAATAGGTTGCCAGTAGTCATATTTTTGCAGAAGAACGGCACCGAGCCCACTCTGTGATGCATCTGATGATATCTTGATGGGTCTCGCTGGGTCATAAAACCTCAGAACTGGTTCCTCTGTGAGCAGTTTCTTTAGATCGCTCCATGACTTCTCATTCTCATGATTCCATTCCCATTCTATGTTCTTTTCAGTTAGTCGTCTCAGTGGCGCCATCTTTTCTGAGAGGTTGGATATGAATTTACCCATGTAGTTGATCATTCCATTAAACCTCTGCACGTCCTTTTTGCATTGTGGCTTTGGCATATTCTCAATGGCGGACACCTTTCTGGGATCTGGTCTGATGCCCTCACCGCTAAGGATATCTCCCACGAATGTCAGTTCTGTCACCCCGAGCTGGCATTTCTCTCTATTCAGCTTCAGGTTTGTTTTCCTTGTTGCTTCCAGCACTTTTTTCAGTCTCTCGTCATGCTCAGTTCTCGTGGTTCCCCATAATATGATGTCATCCATTGATGTATCAACTCCCTCCAGGTGCTCATAGATCATATGGATAGTTTTGTGATACACTTCAGGAGCTGAGGCAATGCCAAATGGTAACCTTAGGAATCTGTATCTGCCAAATGGACTGTTGAACGTGCACAGTCTTGAACTTGCTTCGTCCAGTTTCATCTGCCAAAATCCTGATGATGCATCTAACTTGCTGAAATACTTTGCATTTGCAAACTGTGACATGATTTCCTCACATGTAGGAAGCTTGAAGTGCTCTCTCTTTATTGCTCTGTTTAGATCTCTTGGATCCAGGCAAATTCTGAGCTTTCCATTCTTTTTGTCCACAACGACGAGGGAACTCACCCACTCAGTTGGCTCATCTATCTTCTGAATCACGTTCAGGCTTTCCATCCTGTCCAACTCTGCCTTCAGTTGCTTTTGAATAGCAAACGGAACTTTTCTGCATGGATGTATGATCGTTGGCATACTTTTATCTACTCTGATCATGTGTTCTCCTGGAAGGCAGCCTAGACACTTAAATAGGTTGTTGTACTCTTTCATGAGTTCATCATAGACTGTCTCTCCTTCGCTTTCCACAACGAGGACTCTCTTTACCAGGTTCAGTCTCTCACAGGCTATTAAGCCTAGTATGGCCTGCACATCCTTTGGCACCACGATTAATGCTAGCGTGTGCTCTCTGTCCTTGTGTGTCACTTTGACAATGCATCTTCCTTTCACTGGTATATCAGTACCTGAGTATCCTGTCACTTTCACTTTGATTCCATGTATCTTTGGTCTGGGTCTAACTTTCTCAAAATCAGTCTCTGATATCACATTAACTTGTGCTCCAGTATCCAATTTAAATGGAATGTGTATGTCATTCACTTTTAGTGTCAACATCCAGTCTCTTTTTTCTTCTTTGTTTTCAGACACAACATCCACATAGAACTCCTCTATCTCGCTTTCATCTACTGCATGGACCTTGCTTTGTTGCGCTTGGGTCTTACAGCAACGGGCATAATGGTTGTTTTTGTTGCAACTATTGCATTTTTTACCATATGCTGGACACTTTTTTGGTGGATGCTGTGTACCGCATCGACTACATGACTTTCGATTGCCCCTTTCATTTTTGTTCGCTGACCACGCCTCTTTTTTCACATTGGCGCTCTTTTTGTTAAACGGTTTGTGTCCGTTCTTACTCACTGCATCCACGTTGCAGCTATTGTCACTGAACAGCTCCTTTGCCTGTGACTTCACAGTCTCTGTAGCCCTACACAGTGCTATGGCTTTTCCCAGGTCTAGATCTTGCTCTCTTAGCAGTCTTTCCCTTAGACCATTATCTGGAATACCACACACCAGTCTGTCTTTTATCAGCGAGTCTGTCAGTCCCCCAAATTCACACGTTTTGCTTCTGTTTCTCAGTTCAGTCACATACTGATCAATAGTCTCTCCCATTTTCTGCACACATGTGAAAAATCTGTGCCTCTCAAATGTCACGTTACGTTTAGGTATGCAGTAGGCCTCAAACTGTTCCATTATTTTATCCAGCTTCATTTTGTCTCCATCAGCAGCGAATGTGAAGTTATTATACACCTCCAGCGCTTCATCACCCACGACATGCAAGAACACTGACGCTTTCATTTTATCACTTTACTCGTCAGCTCCGATTGCCGCTAAATACAACTCCAAACGTTGTTTGAACCTCCTCCAATTTTCAGCCACATTACCTGTCAACTGAAGCTTCGCCGGTGGGTGTAAACCTTCCATTTTTCACTTCGTTAGCTATTCTCCAATGGTAAGTAACGATGTTCTCTTTTGGCTTGCTAATATGTGGAGAGCTGATTTCGCTGGATAGCTTGCTTGCCACTATCTTGTCGAGTTGCTAACTTCAGATTTTTCCTCTTCATCTCTTTCAATCCCACTTCTGACACCAGGTATTGATTTGTATGTGGGTTCAATGATGACACATTTATGAAAGAGAATGTCTTTTAATCTAAAGTGTCTTCAAGCATGTTAACAGTTTTACAGGAGACACCATCCTAGAGATCCATCTAAAACGAAACTAAAACTAAACTCTCTCTCTCACATGCCCTCTGCTGGTAAGGCATAAATAATCAAACAGGCAAATACCATCACTATTTGCTGATATCATTACAGTAACCCCATGAATATCCATGAGAAATGTGATGGATCTGTCTGCTTTTGCAAGCAAGGTATCAGCCACCAGTTTGATACTTGCATGGACTGCAGATTGCTGAAACTACTAATGTCCCCTTGTTTCCAGCCTAGAAGGAGTTGGAGGCAAAAGGGTTCAGAGCTGCAACAGATAACCTAAAATAACAACAGAAATTGCTGGAAAAACTCAGCAGGTCAGGCAACATCCGTGGAGAGAAATTTGAGTTGACGTTTTGGGTCGAAACTCATGCTTGCTCTGGAAGTCGGCTGTAGGTCATCTTAGAACAGGCAGCACAAGTCTGTCACTGCCTCCCTAAAGAAGTATAACCTCCTCATAAATTGCTCTTTAGTTAAGTGCAGGAATATTCTCCTTAATCAGTGCACTTAGTTGGGAAGGTAAGAGCAGGTGTGAGCAGGCCTCTTCCCACATCCTGTCCATCCAGCAGCATGCTTGGACACACCCTCCTCCTCCTTCCTTGTACCGCTGTAGACCTAACTGGGAAATCCAGTCGGGTACAAAGCAGGCAGAAATCAGATGGACCGGATTTCAACCCAATTTGACAGCCCATTACATCTTGTTAACAATCAGGGCAGAGACATGAAAATTGGCTCCATGACCTCTACTTTTGGCATTCAATGTTCAACTACTATAACTACTAGACAACTAAATGGCTAATTTTGCTTTCAAATTTCATGATTCAATGATCTAGCATTTTTTTAAATTGGTAGGTAACTAATTTAAGGACAGTAGGGCTAGAAAGTACTATTACTTGGATGCTTTGAAGAAAAAAATGTATTAATGAAAAAAAGATACAGAGAAAATAAAATACCACGCAATACAAAGCTAGCTTAAGGATATACTAAGCACCATATGGAAACACAGCTGGAGTACCAGCCTTAATATAGACATGAACAGGTGCTGTGTGTGTGGTGTACACTTCATTTACCTTGCTTGACATTGGGCTTGACTTTTGCTACTCATTAGTTCCTCACTGTGCAGAACAAAAAGAAATATACTGAGTGCACTTTAAAATGTTTTCAGTACTGCCAATGATAAATTGAAAAATACACAATTCATTAACTTTAATTTAGCCAATTTCACTTGCCCATTAATTTCAACGTCCTTAAGAACATCCATTTAAAAACATATTTCCCTTATGTCTGAATGAAGGAAGAATTATTTGATATGGTTTAAAAAGAGTGTTGGTGAACAATCATGGTACTGCTCTGTTTTACAAGATTTCTTATTCTGCTATTGTATGACTAAAGAATCAGAGTGAGATTTTCAGATTACAAGGTCACTAGATACTTATGGATGAGGAAGCTCATTCGGCCAACTTAATACATCTATTCAGAACATCTAATATTCTTCCCACTGCAGTACAGATAACCTTCTTGTTTACACCTGATAATTGATTCCATTATCTTATATGAAATTCATGTAAGACTAATAATTCTGCAATTGCCTGTGTCTGTTTTGTCACAATTTTTGACTGTGGGCACCCCATTAGTCTGTTTCCAATCTTCCCCAATGTCCATTGACTTCCTCATAATGATTGTTAATTCCTCACAAATCGCCTCACTAGTCTCTCAATAATCTGGGATAAATGTCATCTGATGCTTGGGATTTATTTGGTTTGAGCCATTTTAGCTTGTCTAGAACTTCAATCTTTACATTCAGGAGGCTATGTTGTTCATGTCTTCCCTCATGAATACTTTGAGGAAGTAATCATTCAAAATATTTATTACCTTTTGCTCATCATCACTTTCAAGTCTATTTGAATATTTTAAAGTTCTCACCTCTTCTCTATCAGTCCTTTTTGCTATTGTAGTACTGAGTGATTTTTTTTTAATCGTTAATTTGCCTTTGCAGCTATGCATCCTTCTAAGTATCTCAGGCCGTCTGATCACCTTTTTAACTTGTTTCTGCATGATCCTATATTTGACCCAGAGAGCCCCTTCATGCTGCAGGATTTGAAGAGGTAATTTTTCCTCTTAATTTCACTTTAATTTTGTTAATCCATTTAGAGTGACACCTGTTTAGTCTGAGCTTGTTGTCTTAGGTATGTATTTACCATTAATGTTCAGCATTATTATTTCAAAGAAAGACTTGCATTTCTATAGCACCTTTCACGACCACCGGACGTCCTAAAGCACTTTACAGCCAATGAAGTATTTTTTGAAGTGTAGTCACTGTTGTAACGTAGGAAATGCAGCAGCAAATTTGCGCACAGCAAGCTCCCACAAACAGTAATGTGATAATGACCAGATAACCAGATATGTTGATTGAGTTGACACCAGGGATAACTCCCCTGCTCTTCTTCGAATTAGTGCCATGGGATCTTTTATGTCCACCTGAAAAAGCAGACAGGACCTTAGTTTAACATCTCATCTGAAAGACGGCACCTCTGACAGTGCAGCACTCCCTCAGTAGTGCACTGGAGTGTCAGCCTAGATTTTCTGCTAAGTCTCTGGAGTGGGACTTGAACCACAACCTTCTGACTCAGAGGCACGGATGCTACCAACTGAGCCATTTGTCTTCTACTGAAATGTTGACAAACATGCTCTTCCAAACCATTGCCCATGAAATTATGGCTGCGTATGGGGGAGCAAGGAACCATTCCTGCACAATGAATTGTAAGGCTTCAGGTGCACCAGATATGGGTCTCATTACCATCAAGTTGGCAAGCTGCATACAGTAACAGGAATTGAAGATTGGGCCACTTGACACCAGCAGCGGCCCTTGGGTAAGTGATGAAGGGGGGCAATCAGGTAGGGAGTAGTGGTAGCTGAGGGTTAGAAGTGCCAGGTGGAAAGGTAGTAGTGGTGGCTGGGGGTGGGGGGTGGTGGGGTGGGTGGGAGTTAGATTAGCGGAGCTGGGGAGCGGGGGCTTGTGGTTAATGGTGGTGATCGGTGGGGCAGTGGTGACGATTGGGGGTGAGGGGATGGAGCGGTGGCTGGGGAGGGGAAGCTAAGTTAGCGGTGCTGGGGGGAGTGATGATCGGGGGGGGGGGCGGGGGCAGTGATGACGATCGGGGCCGTGGGGAGGGAGCGGTGGCTGGCATGAGGGGTGGATAGTGGTGATGATCAGGGGAGCGGGGTGGCAGGGGCGGTGGTCAGAAGCGGCCCGTGTTAGTTGAATGCGGGGTCAGGAGAAGCACTCCTGCTCCTCCTGGCTCCACATTCAGGTAAGTATATTTTAAAATCTTACCTGTTAGGCCGCATGTAGATCTGGTTTTCCTGAGTTCAGCCGCTGCTGGTGCTGGCTGCCTCAGGGCAAATCAATCTTGCAGTGGGGGTATCAAACAGGCACTAGGCCCCTTATTTACAAATGAGGTAAAAATTGGGTAGCGCCCCCTTTGGGGTGCTACCTCCGCCAGGAAAGTTAGCGCCCCCGCGGCCGATTTTCCCAGGTAGCGCCCCGAGAGGGAGGAGGGGCGCTACTGGAAGTCCCTCTTGGGGCGGGCGCTGCGGCACGTCGCGCTGCGATACTGCAGGCCTTCCTCCCCTTATTAAAGGGGAGGGGCCTTACGCAGCGCGGCTCGGGGCCTAGCTGGGCCACCAGGGATCTGGAGTGCTGGCAAACAAGCCCGACAGTCAAGAGGAGTGCCGGGCTCATGGAGAGCAGCCAGCACCCTGTGCGGGGGGGCTTCACAGGGGCCGGGGACAGCAACGGGGGCAGGTGCTAGCAGGCGGCCAGCAACAAAAATGGCCGCCCGCCACCTCCCCTTTAATTAGCAATGCCCCAGCCTCAGGTAGGCCCCTCTGACCCCGGCAGATGTAGCGTCCGGCAGTAAGCCGGGGGGCGCCACCCAATATTACAGCCGGGGCGCGAGTGGGGTGCTGCGCTTGGCGATGATGTAATTGCCGGCGGCGCAGAGCCACATGGCGCTAACGGTTAGCACTACCACTAACCTCCCGCTGAATTTCGCGGGAGGCGTTAGCAGCGCCGTGCCCAGGTGCTAGTTATTTGCGCCCCATTAGTACCCTCTTAGGGCACTAACGGGAGGCGCAAATCAACCGAATTTAGCCCCCACAGGGTTTAACGCCCGTTTCAAGCTTGGGCACGCGCACCGATTTTTTTTTTGGCCCTTACCAATATGGTGGGAGGCGCTTCAAGCCAGCCATATTGGAGGCTTAGGAGTCCATTTAGTGCCTGAAAAATGGGCACTGCACAGCTGAATTTCCAGGTCTCAATTCTTCTCTGATCTCTTTAAATTTAGCCTATTTAAAGTTATAAACCCAGGTGCTGGTCTTGAGTATAATTATGTCTCAAATTATGTTAAACTTGATCAATAACCCCTAGGGGCAATACAACTTCCATTCATTCCACATTCAAAATATTGGCAAGATTTTGCTTTCACCGGTAAATCAACAGCTGATTTTGAAGTGACTTGCAGCTGACAATAATGGCTTCTGCCAAAAGCAATTTGCCTCCTTCACTAGTGCTGATAATGAGTTACCACTAAAGGGTTGAATAGTGTTACAGATCCTTCTCCACATTTTACAGTTTTAAAATGTTGGCAGACATAGACCAGTAAAAGCTTGGCTTAAACTCTGTACTACATTTTATTTTCTCTGCAATGGGTCAGAAAGGAGGTGCAACAGGGAGGTGTGAGGCCTAATTTCCTCAGTTGTTCTACCAAACACCCCACACAACTGTGGCTGTAGTCTAGAGGAACGGCGTGGGGAAAAAGCCAGAAGTCAGAAACGCTGGGCCCTGACCTCAGTTGGTAAAATCTGCTTGGCCTGTTAAGCCAGTCAGATGAGGCATACCGGCATCAAGAAGAGTGGTAATCAGCCCCACTAGTGGGGGCCCAGGCCAGGGAAACAGCTTAGATCCTTAAAGATGGGGAACTTAATTTTTTTAATTTTAGTATCATCCCCCTTACACTGACGGCCTAAGGGGGGACAGAAGGGATCTCCCCACCACCCCCCCAGACAGGCGATGGCTGCTGGATTTTCCAGCAGCAGTTGGCTGGCAGACGCCTGAGATGTACCTGTAGGGATACAGGTGAGTGCCAGCTGCAGGCAAAGGAGATGTTCTCCCACTAACCCTGCAAACTGCAGTTCATGGCCCATGGATTTTCGGCTTTATTATGCGTATCGCAAACCAGCCAGCATTTACTGTTCAGGTATACATTCTGACTTTTTACTGTGCCAGAAGTGTATATATAGAGAATGCCTTCGTCATTCACTGCCCAAAACGTAATCAACTTTCACTTCAACAATTATGAAAGTTTACATTTTGTTGTTATGTACACAATGGGGTACATGATACCACTTTAAATCACTTATTTAACCTGTTCTTTTCTGGTTGGATGGCTGCAGAATTGGGTATTGGGCTTCAAGGTCTCATATGTACAGTGTATCAACTCGACTTACACCGTTTATTGATTTGTTCTCAGAATATAGGCAGCGCTGGCAAAGCTACACATTGCTATAATAAATAAAAACAGGAAATGCTGGAAATACTCAGCAGATCAGGCAGCATCTGTGGAGAGAGAAACAGAGTTAACGTTTCAGGTTGATGACCCTTCGTCAGAACATTGCTATTCCTATTTACCGTGAGAAGGTGATGGTGGTGGGCCTTCTCCTTCAGCTGTTGCAGTCCTTGTGATGATGGGATTCTTACAATGGTGCTACATAGGAAATTCTCGGCTATTTACTCAGCAATGATGAGAGAATGGCAATATATGTCCAAGTCAGAGTGGTGTGTGATGTGGAGGGGAACTTGCACGTGATGCTCTACCCATGATAAGGTCTGCCATATTTTTCGGTCTCTGTTTCCAGGTTCTGCAGGTACCTGATCACCACCTTCTGCCAGGAATACGTTACTGCTATCTTCTGGGTAGAGTGCACTGGAATGCCAAATAGGGCAATTATCCTCACACCCACCTCAAGAAGCAGCACCTGCTCCAGCCATCAAACAGGGAGTTTGGGTGCTGTGCCACTCCAATTCTTGACCACAGACTCCTTTTCCTGATTTGTTTTGCCATTCACTTCTTTTGAACCAAACAGCTTTTGAAAAGGATGACAACTATCTTAAAACCCCTTCCTGTGATTTTGAGTTTGCTCCAGATATTTTTTCTACATGCCCAATGCAAAAGTTCACTTCCATGGGCAAGCCCTCAATCCCGTAAAGGAAAAGTAATTTTATGCACAAAGTTTTCCGGAATAGCAGAAGGAGCGATGGACAGAAAAAATTATGGGATCCCACTTGATTTCTCCAACTAATGGTAAATTTCACACTAACAGACCATAAAACTTAAACTGAATGCTATAGATTATGTTTATTAAGAGATAATAGTAGCAAAATGAAACTAAATAGCAACTTTTAGCTAGATTATAATACCTCCTATTAATTTACAATGTCTGTCAAAACAATAAACGCCAGTACAATTCAATTCAATTTTTATTTGTCATATATGCAGCAGATGTGAGTGCTGCACAATGAAATGTTGATTTTTACGAGTCCTCCCAACATTGGAATAAATATGGCATAACAATGATACAGTACGTTAAACAATTTAGACCACACATCCTTAGTCAAGGATGTGGTCCTTTGCCCACATAGCAATACAGTGAGAAGGGAACTGAAAAACTTTAGGTAACAGTCCAAATTATAAGACTTTCTTCCCTTTGATCCAGTGTGATATAAAAATAAAATAGATGTTGGTCACAATTAATCAAAGTTGCAAGCACTTCTTGCAGTTTCAGATCTATCAATCAGGTTAGAGCTCACAGGTATCAGAGCAGTCTCTTGGAAACTAGAAAAGCAATTCACACCCCTCAGGACACAGCCAAACTGCAAGAGTCTTGCTTGTAGGACCATCTAATAGGACCATTGCAAAGGCCGTAGACAGAAATATAGTGATTGATAGCTTGGTGATTAATATTAGCCTGGTGATCAAAATTCATTATTATCTATCATTTGTATGGAACAATTCACATAAGCAGAAGGCAGGCAACTTGCTCTGAAGTGACCAGGGATGTGGACCTGACTCTTTAGATCATACACAGACTCCTTCCCCTCCTAAACACTGAAATTGTTTCAAGGTGTAATTGGGGTGGAACTCTGGTTGGGGGACTAGAAAAAAGTGACTGTGCTGGGATTCCAGCCTGTTTGCATACCTGCAAAAAATTTTGGGGGGCGGGGGGGGCGGAGCATGGATGAATCTTTGACCCACATCCCCTATATCAAGTATATCCCCAAATTCTACCCATTAAGCCTTGATAGGCCTCAAAGGAATTCTCATCAGCTGAGACCTGCTGAGAGTTCTATGGAGGCCCATGCAGGCCTTAAAAGTCTCATACGCAATGATAATTGATCAAAGAGGGAATCTATTATCTTTGTTGCGCCATCAACAGGTATCTTGCCATTATTTTTGGCCCAAGGAGGATCTCCAAGAACCTCAGGCAGAGTGCTGAACATTACAAGGGCAGCTCAGGGCATGAGCCAGTGCTCCACCCAACCATTCAATGACCCCTGGTAGCACTATTTGAGATAGGGTCTGTGGCCATAAGCGTGAGTGAACGAGAGTTCCACTCTTGTCCTGGTGGAGTGGAACCCCAGGAATTTTGGCCCCATTATTTCTGCAACTGGGTGATCCAGGTTATGTACCTACCAAGGATACGAGAAACAGTAAAAGAAAATGACAGGTAAAGTTGCTGTAGCTTGGGAATTACTGTGAGCAATGTTATTGTATGACTATTTAATCTGTTTATATCAAATTTCTCTCTGTCATTTTAATCCATTATTAAAATAAATGCATATTATATTAATCTATTATAATATTGGAGAGAGGAATTTGATACAAGTGAGTTAATGTTTGTATAATAACTTCCCTTAGAATATTTCCAGGCTTATAAACTACTGTATTGTCCAATATAGTGATAATATGGCTTTAAGAGTGTTCTAAGATCATTGCAGCATGCATGGGTATTACCTATGTAATCATTTTGCTTTAGGTATGATTAAGCCATGTGTAAAGTGAGCATGAAGTAAAGATGCAGCCTCTACGTATTTTGTGCATTAACATGTCTACATAAAAGAGTCACACAGACATTACAATCAGTACACAAATAATTGATTCCTTTTCAAATATTATGTTTGAATAATTGATTAGAAAAATCCCTATGCTGTTTGCACACTTTACTGTTTACACTATAGCAGTCAGTTGGGGCTGGAGACACAACCAGTTTGTTTCCAAAAGACTCCAGCTTATACATTTACTGTAGCCCTGTAGGACTTGGCCCCTTTCCATCTGCCAAGTAGAGGTTGGCTGCTATGTCCCTGCTTCAAAGCATCATGGATTCTACTTAGCATCACTGGGAGATAATTTGGCAGACAGCCAAGCTTCAGATTCATTTCACAATGCAGTCAATCACAAATTCATAACAGGCAGCAATAACCTTTCAGCTTTCTGTTGGTTTCACGTGTTCTTCTGATATGTGTTTAATTAAATATATCTAACATCAATTTGTGATCTGAAAACTTAAAGATAAGAAGTTAAAATAATCCGACAGAGAACAGAGGAAAAATATGAAAACAGGTGAGATAACACGAGAAACCGCAAATGCCGAAATTCGGAAATAAAAACAATGAATGCTGGAAACATACATCAGGTTAGTCAGCAACTGAAACAGAAAGCCAGGTTAACATTTTGCATGGAACTTTACATTAAAGGGTTCTATTCAAAACTTTAACTTGTTAGCACAGATATAATGGGCCGATTGGCCTCCTTCTGTGCCGTCAATTTCTATGATTCTATGAAGTGGAACAAATGCTGGCTGACCCACTTTTGTACTTTTCACACTCTGTTTCTCTTCTAACAGAACTCTGTCCAGCTATCTTTTAAGTGTCAAAACTTCTGCTGTAAGAAAGAACTTGCACTTAGATAGTTTCTTTCACAACCTGAGGATGTCCCAAAATGTTTCACAGCCAATGAAGTACTCTTGAATTGTAGACACTGTTGTAATGCAGTGAAACACAGCAGCCAATTTGTTCACAGCAAGGTCCCACACACAGCAATGAGATAACTGACCAGCAAAATCTGTTTTTAGTGATGTTGGTTGAGGGTTAGATGTCGACCAAGACACCGTGGATAACTCTCCTGCGCTTCTTCAAATAGTGCTGGGGATCTTTTATATCCACTTGAGAGGACCTTCTGAAGTGTGTCAACAAAGAGCCAAGTCTGACATCCAATATACAGAGATTTGTCAGAGTTCATTTCAATCTGCTCATTTATACCAAGGATGCCATAATCATTCAAATATTCACTATCCTTGACAGCAAAATTTATTTTCAGTAATTCTTTTAATTATAACATTTTTCCTGCTTTCTGAAGTGGGCCTAACAGTAGTATTTAGACTGAGCTTCACATTGTATCAATGGGGTATAAATTGGCATGTGTTACACTCATTTCTTCAGCGCAAAATGGATGCAAAGCATACCAATTTAGCAGTGGAACAGCCTGTGCCCAATCTGCAAATAAGGGTAATATAAAAACAAATCAAATCAAATCAAATCAACTTTTATTGTCATTGTTAGTGCACAAGTGCAGTACAACAAAATGTAGGCTTGCGGCTCCCGAGAGTGTACATTTGGATTAAGGCATTTAAACATTCAACATACATTTGGCTTGTAGTATATTAACATAAATATAACCATAATAAAGTGCATTGGCAGATGTGCAGGCTTTAGAGTTTATTTGTGGAGTTCAGTAGGATGACAGTCCTGGGAAAGAAGCTGTTCCTAAATCTGGTCGTACGGGTGCGAATGCATCTGTAGCAGCTCCCAGATGGCAGGAGGGTGAACAGACTGTGGCTGGGGTGGGTAGGGTCTTTGATGATGGACCGTGACCTCCGTAGACAGCGTTTCTGGTATATGTGCTCCATGGTTGGTAACCGGGTGCCGGTAATGCGTTGGGCAGTTTTGACTACCCGCTGCAGGGCTTTCCGGTCATAGTAGCTACAGCTGCCATACCATACTGTGATACAGTTTGTCAGGATGCTCTCTATAGTGCAGCGGTAAAAGTTAGAGAGGATCAGGGGTGACAGATTACATCCCTTCAGCCTCCTTAGGAAATATAGGCGCTGCTGGGCCTTCTTCACCAGAGAGGAGGCGTTGAGGGACCAGGAGAGGTCTTCCGTGATGTGGACTCCAAGGAACTTAAAGCTGTCCACCCTTTCCACCACAGCCCCATTGATGTGGATGGGGGTGTGACTTCTGCCTTTGGACTTCCTGAAGTCCACAATGATTTCTTTTGTTTTCTTGGTGTTAAGGGCCAGGTTGTTATTGGCGCACCACTTCACGAGATGCTGGACCTCCTCCCTGTAGGCTGACTCATCGTTGTTGGTGATCTGGCCTACTACCGTGGTGTCATCCGCAAATTTGATGATGGTGTTGGAACCATTAACAGCCACACAGTCGTGGGTGAAGAGGGAGTAGAGGAGGGGGCTCAGCACACATCCTTGTGGGGCCCCCGTGTTCAGGGTCGGGGGGGGGAGGTGTGGTTACCTAATTTGACAGACTGTGGTCTGTTTGTTAGGAAGTCCAGGGTCCAGTTGCAGAGGGAAGTGTTCAGGCCAAGAGTTTGGAGTTTGGTGGCCAGCTTGTTGGGGACGATAGTGTTGAATGCTGAGCTGTAGCCTATGAACAGCATTCTGATGTAGGTCTCCTTACCATCTAGGTGATTTAGTGCCGAGTGTAGAGCAGTTGTGATTGCATCCTCCGTTGATCTGTTTGCACGATAGGCAAACTGGTGTTGGTCAAGGGAGGCAGGAACACTGGCTTTGATGTGGGCTAAGACCAGTCTCTCGAAACACTTCATTATGATGGGTGTGAGTGCGACAGGTCGATAATCGTTCAGGCACGTCACAGCCGTTTGTTTTGGCACAGGAATAATGGTAGCGGTCTTGAAGCATGTAGGGACTACTGCCTGGGCCAATGACTGATTGAAGATGGCGGTGAAGACATCAGCCAGCTGATCAGCACATTCCTTGAGTACCTGTCCAGGGATGCTATCTGGTCCAGCAGGTCGACAGAGTGAGCACCTGGTCTTCCGGGGGTGGCAAGGCTTTGGTAGCCGGCTCCCTGTTGTCCCTGTCGAAGCGAGCGTAGAAGTTGTTAAACTCCTCCGGAAGGGAGGCATCGCTAACCGGGGACTGGTGTTTTTGCCCTTGTAGTCAGTGATGGACTGGACGCCTTGCCACATGCGCCGGGGGTCCGAGTTGTTGCGGAAGTGATCCTCTATCCGCAGTGTCTGTTTCCTTTTGGCAGTCCTGATACCCTTTTTTAGGTTGGTCCTAGCTGCACTGTAAGCCGCCGCGTCGCCAGATTTAAACGCTGCGTCGCGTGCTTTCAACAGTGAGCGGACCTCTCCGTTCATCCAGGGTTTCTGGTTGGGGTATGTCCTGATATTTTTATGGGTCGTGACGACCTCGACGCAGCTGTTGATGTAGAATAGCACTGTGGATGCGTATTCCTCGATGTCATTATGGGCAAACATGCCCCAATCAGTGCGTTCGAAGCAGTCCTGAAGCTCTGATACTGCCCCCTCTGGCCATACTTTCACTGCTCTCGCTGATGTTCTCCCTCTTTTGATGAGCGATTTGTATGCCGGGGCTAGAAACAGGGAGAGGTGGTCAGACTTCCCAAGGTGGGGGCAGGGAATGGCCTTATAAGCATCTACAATGCTCGTGTAGACTTGATCCAGTGTGTTCTCCCCTCTTGTGGGGCAGGAGACATTCTGGTGGAATTTCAGTAGTACAGTTTTTTGGTTTATGTGATTGAAGTCCCCCGCGACGATAAAAGCTCCATCTGGGTGCGCAGTTTGTTGTTCGCTGATGGCCCTGTAGAGGTCCTTCAGTGCTAGTTTGGCATTAGCGTGTGGTGGGATGTAGATGATAACAGCCGTGAATTCCCGAGGCAGGTAGAAGGGTCTACCATGAGGAATTCCACATCAGCCGAGCAGGATCTATCAATTATATAAGTGTTAGTGCACCAGGCATTGTTAGTGTAAATGCAAAAACCGCCTCCCTTGCTCTTACCGGAGTCTGCAGTTCTGTCAGCGCGGAAGACCGTGCGTCCTTCTAGTTGGATGGTGGTGTCAGGGATGCCGTTGTTCAGCCAGGTCTCTGTGAAGATCATGGCGCAGCATTCCTTTGTCCTTTTCTGTGTGGAGAGATCCAGTTTGATCTCATCCATTTTGTTCTCCAGTGACCTGATGTTGGCCAGAAAAATACTTGGGAGGGAGGGTTTGTGTGGGGCCCTCTTCAGCCTGTTTTGGATACCTGCCCTCTTACTCCGCTTCTGGAAGGGGTGGAGGCCCTCTCTCTTTAGCATTCCACACTGACAGACAGTGTTTTAGTAACTTGGTAAGTGAGTCAGTACTTGCTGACAAAAGTCAGCACAGTCGCCCTCCTCCTTGTTGCCCCAGTTTTGTTTCTACGTTCAGTAGCTAATGCACTGGACAGATCTCAGGGCATTTCCAGTGGTGATGACTGATATTCCTACCACTGCATACTGTAGGTGGAAACTCTGTAGGGGGTGGCGTGTGCCCAGTCAGCTCTGCCCCTGACTGTCTCTGAGCAGTTCAAATCGCTCCCACACCCCTGGGTTCTAGACACCGGACTTAGGTACAGGCGGCGATACAGAAAATAGAGTAGACAACTGGTTTGGTGCAAGAAAACCGTAATTTTTATTAAAGGCACAATAAAGTCACAACACTGAGAATTACTAGGATAATTACAGGCATATAAATGTACACTTATTTGGGAATGGGGAACACACGGCGCATCGAGGGAACAACCACATTAAAATCCCCCTACCCTTGTCCCACCCCCAATACCTAACTAGATTAAGCTACGAGGGGTCAGGGATTTATGCTCACCAATTCGAAACCTGTTGATTAAACCGGTTGTGGTTTTTGGGGTTCGCTCTTGTTGTCCTTTGGGGTCCGTCGTCGTCACGTGGTCACAGGGCACGGTGATGGAGTTGTTTGTGCAAAGTACCCTCCTTTTCCTCCGTTAAAGTCTTTGTTGGGTACTTTACCTTGCAGAGATGTTTTTTTTTCCTTCTGGTGGCGGTTTGGTCACCGACGGCTTTGTTGCGGTTGGGGCTCAGTTGGCGGTTTATATTGTCATTTGATCTTCCTACCCATGCTTCAAATGCCAGCTTATAACTAGGCCGGGGTGTGTACCCGCTCATCCCCAACGCTTCTTTTTCGCTGCCCTTCTCTGCTTTTATTGGTTTTACCGTTCGTTTCGTCTCGTCTGCCCGTTTGTGGCCCTGTGTGTCCTGTGTGCATTCGATTCAGGTCCCATTCTCCTCCCGCGTTTGGCCCCCAGTGTAGTAATGGGCGTCCTCGGTGTTGAGCAGCGCAGGGAGGGAGAAGAAAGCCTGCGACGAGGCGAGAGGCAAGAGAGAGCGGAGAGACCAAGAGACCTTGGCTACCGGTGGGCCTACAATTATACCCGGTTCTTCATCCCTTATCTGTGCGCCAAATCAAGTCAGTCCTTTGTCTAACTTTTGGCGGGCTCGTCCAAAGTGATTACGGTCATCCACTTTAACAGCTTTTGGGGCGGTTGTCTCCTGGTTTAATGGCTTCAATATCCTGGCTGTTTGTTATTTATGAAATTTAATCGTCTTTTCCTGGCTTGGTAGCTACTGTGAGCTGTTATCGATTATGTATGCAGAAAGTTAATGGCCTCAAGATTAGGTCCATCCTGACTTGATCTGTTCCAAGATGAAGAATGCATATTCTGTGTTTACCTAGCTGTCTGGCTTTACAAAGTCTTTCACAGATCCATGCATGTTAGGTTTTATTTCAGGTTTTGAAAGGGCCTGCCTCTTGCATGGCCTTGCTTTTAAAATCCTGTACGTTTTGGTCATGAGGTTTCAGAAGCCATTTTGGGTACCCTTTTTAATAACTTGTCCATACAGGATCCCTTTATCCATAACTTTTGGGGAATGTGGGAATTGTGAGAACCCTACACTCCTCCCGTTGATACTAAACTCGCTTTAAGTATCATCCTGATAAGGCGAGCAAAATTCCCGACCCTCCATAGTCAATCTTCCCCTGTAATTACCTATCTATGATCCCACGACACATGCATTTCCCATTCTGTAAAGATGTAGTGTACATAAGCATACATAGACAGAATACAGGCAGTTACACACATCCAAACATGGAGGGGGTCCAACACCCCTGCACCACTTGGTACACATACATCTTTATTAAAAATAACAAATCGAAAAAAAGTCTTTATTAAAAATAACAAAAGCAAAAGAAAAAAACAATCTTTATTCAGAAACACACAAAAAATTCAAACAGGTGTATCTCCCTCCACCTTAACAGAATGTTCCTTCCAGATCCTTTGGTTTCGGAATTCTAGTATTTGGCCTTTTCCCTTGCACTGGGTGCACACTAGGTATAATACTATTCCCAGCTGGCAAACCACGAGGATGTGGGAAGCCAATCTAATCCATGAAGAGACCTCTATGTTTTCAAAAATGTCCCACCAGTGTGGAACTACAATGTCCAATATTTTGGCCCCTATCTCTACTGTCTTCTGCTCCAGAGTGTAGAAATGTTTCTGTGAGACTATTACTGCTTTGAGTATTTTGGTAAGGTGTTCTGGGAGAGGGGGGATTTCATAGCCGAAATGTGCTACATACTTTTGTAGGTTGGTGAAATTCTCTTTTACAGTGAGGTGAACAGTGGAGGGTTCAGGATTGGGAACAATTCGTTCTTGGGCCACTTGAACTTCTGCCTCAGGTTTAAAGCAGAAACTGCTGTCACTTACCAGACACCAGCTATGCTGTCCATGCTGGTAGTGGGGCGCACCTGTGGTGACACAATATGACTCACCTCCGATATATGCTACCTGTGGGGGAACATGATCTTGTGCCATTACCTCCATGGTACAGTTTATAGGTTTTGCGCCAGCAGCTCTAAACCCGCACTGTGGTTTTGAATAGGCGTTCAAGTGCTGGGGACACAGTATTACGTGTGCTCCCCGGCTCCGGCACCCCGAGAGGTCAGTACCTGTCATGGCGTGCTCCCACTTTATGACATAAGGTGGGACCGCTGTGAAACGGATGTGTGCACCCCCTTGAATGACTCCAATATTCTCAACCCTGTATACCGGTGCGGGTCGGGCTGTCCCACCCATGACCGGCATCCTTACTACTATACCCATGATATTATGGTTTGAACGTCCACAATCTACTGGGACTGGGTAGGCCTCAGAAGCTAGCCAGAGTTGACACGGGCTTAATGCATTCTCAAATGGATGGAGGGCTGCGAGGTGCTTGTTGCTGATCCAGGAGGAGACTAAACCCTGTTTTAAATCCTCCAGATTACTGCGGCCCTCGCCCTGCAACCATGCCCCGTACAGCACGCACACCTCGTTCTGCGCAGCCTGATCTGAAGCATTTCTGTCCTCTCTTATAAGGGCATTTACGGTCTTTGTGTGCCTCTCCAGCTCAGCAATGATCTCTTTCAAATGGACCGTCATAGCCTGGTCCTCGTGTAACTCTGAGCCTATTACCTTATTCTCATCCATTAAGACTTTCTTCAATTGAGTTTTTAAACCGTTTATCTGTGTCTGCAATTCTATGTCATCCAAGCTGCTGATGACAGAGGACCCTGTGTTAAACGCAGTAAAAACATCATTCCAGGCTCCCCTTCTTTGCCTCCCCGTATTACCAAAAAACACATTGTGTGTGGTGTACAGTTCCATTTTGTCGACAATGGCAAAATCGAACTCATAGAATTTCCTAAACACCTCTTTTAACAGGGCCTGGTATAGCTGTTCTGTCTCTTTGGGGCACCACTCCGGTAAGTGTACTTCGATGAGGTTTAAAATCACGGAGGCTACCGCGTATAGCATCTGATCCATCGGCACTAATACCAGCCCATTCCCTGGTCCCTTGGTGGTGGCAGGGCACCCCTCCCTGTGTGTCCTTGCTGCCTGAGTCATGGGCAGGGGCTTTCGGGGGTGGGTCACAAGTTCAGTGGCATTCACTGGGATCGGGGAGTATGGGACCGCGCACGCCTTCAGGCTGGAATCCCACTCCACACCCTCCCCGGCATCTTGCCATTGCTGGTGGAAAATGATGGGTATGCCTGTGGGGCAGACCTTCTCTGACCCCCACATACAGACATAAATCCCCTGATCCGGTTCCCACCACTTGTCCCAGCACACACTCAATCCCCCGTGAGTCCCTGTAATCGTCCGATGGGTATTGTTCCCCAATCATTCCCACTCAACTGCGGGGTTTCCCATATCCTTGCTCAGTTTTCTGAGCCACCACCACCTATCCAAAGGTATCTGTCCCTTGCACGTTAAACATACATGTTTCCCTACGGTGACGCTGACCCTTGTAGCAACAACCTGTACCCTTTGGCACAGGAGGGAGGCCTCCCCATTCGTGAACCCGGTCTGGCTGGAGTACTGAGTCGAATTGAACCCCAGCCACCCTGGCCACCTTCCGTCGTGGAAGTAAACGGCGAGCTCCTCCGCATCCCGTTCGCCACTTCCATCGGTAACTATCGGTGCTCTCTCTCCTGAGCACCCATAGATGTGGGATTCCTCCACGTCACCTCGCTTTCCAATGCTCATTCCAATCAGGGCGAGTAGGAGTATGCCCGCCTTCATCCTGAAATCCTCTCTGCAAAGAGACACAAGAATATATAGCCAGTTCCGAGGAGATTCCCTGGCTTGGGTGAAGCATAGTCGGGTCTTGCGACCTCGACTCAATACAAACACTCTTAACAATACTACTACTTATTTAAAACTACCAATCACCTTGTTTAAACTTACACTAAACACCCAAACTTAACAATATCAAACTTAAGTTACGTAAACTATGTACATCCGCCGCCCGTCTCTGGGTGGCCAGCCTAATTCCTGTTCGGGCTGCGGCACACCGCTCCCTTCGGTGTGGCCGCACTGTCCTGTACTTTCGGTCCCTCACAGCCTGTGGCTGCTGGCTGGGGACCTCTGCCCTCAGACCGATCCCTCACTCGAGAGGCTGCCCTTTTTAAATGGGGGGCCAGTGACCACGGTTTCCTTGGCTGGGGCGTCCGTGGGGACCTTCTAGGGACTTTGGCGGGTGGGGGTTTTCTGGCTGGTGGGCCTTTAACCCGAGCCACTGCCCCCTCCGGTGCGGTCTATGGGCTTACCACTACCGCTGACTGGGGATCTTCTTCCTCAGGTTTTACCTCTCCTGAACCTGGGCTAGGGGCAGGTAACTCTTCGCAGCCTGTTGCTGCAGACTGAGGGTCCCCGCCCTCAGGTCCCAAATCTGGGTCCGGGGCGGGGTCTTCGCCCTAAGGTTCCTCCACCTCTAAACCTGGGTCGGGGCGGGGTCTTTGCCCTCGGGTCCCTCCTCCTCTAAATCTGGGTCAGGGGCGGGGTCTTCACCCTCGGGTCCCTCCTCATCTGAATCCCAGAAGAGTGGGGGAGTATCCCAAGCGGTGGGTGGGATGGCCCTCCCCTTAAACAAGCCACAGCGCCTGCCTGTGCAGTCTGTGAAATTGTTCCCGCTGCAGGCTGAGGATTTCTATCCTCAGACCTTACCCCGACTGACTGTTCTCTCTTCTCAGGCTTAAACAGTTTACACTGATTAATGTAACTAGCAGCCTGTTTCAAAGCCTCGTCCACTGCCCCGAACAGGCCTTCTATGGACTCCCCATTCTCTTTCCTTACCAGGACGGCCTTAAAGGCAGGATCTTCTTGGACCTGCTTTAGGTCCGGGGCCAAAGCCACCCCCTGTGTGCATCCCTTGTCCCGGACTGCGGCTACCGAACCTGCTCTACAGGGATCCCAGAACTCTCCTTCCCTGGCCCCCTGCTTGGCCACCTCGTTGGACTTTTGGTTGCCCTCCCACTTGGTATGGAGGGGTCCTAACTCTATGGCCAAAGGTTTGGCCATTTCCCCAGCCTGCTTGTTCCCTGTAAATCACATTAGGCTAAATGGGACCTCGTTAGACCTGGGTGAATTGGTCAGGTCTTCCGAATGGATCACCATGCTGGAAGCCCCAGTGTCCACTGAATATCTCCCCTCCACCGTCTTCATCCGCATCTTAACACAGGGCCCGCTCCCCTCATCATTTCCAAGGGGACACAGGTCGACAGGCTGCGCTAGTTCTCGTCAGGGCCGTGGGTTGGATGGGGCGGATGGGGTCAGAGCACCGGTAGCGGCTGCCACTCTCCCTTGGCCAGTCAATATGGACCTCATGGTGTCCAAAAATGACTCGACTGCGGCGGGAGGGATTCCTGCCTCTGTCTTTTGGGCTGGGGCTGTGGAATTCTTTCCCTTGTTATCTTTCCAAGGGTTTTTTGCACTCCTTCCTCCAGTGCCCATCCTTCCCACACCCATAGCAATTGAGCTTTGTGCTCGAAGGGTTATTCCCTTCCTGATGCCACTCCTTCCTACCCTGTCATGCACCTTCCACTTAGGTGGGTGTGCATCGGTTCCCCTACCGTTCTTATAGGCGAGGGTCAACAGTCTGATCACTGTGAGTTCGGTGGTCAGGGGATTCCTAGGGTCGAAACAGACTTCCGCCTTGGCCCGGACCTGTGGCAAGCTGTTTGCCACCAGGCAACGGAGCCAGTGGGTCAGCTGATCCCGGTTCAGGAATGTCCGGTTAGGAGCCCCAGGACAGGCGCTCCTATATACCGGCCATAACCTGTCCGCGAAAGCTGGCGGGGTTTCCCCTGCGAGCTGCACTGTCTTCTCCACACAGGAGAAAAGGACTTCCCTCATTCATCCCCATGGCCTCCAGAACTTCATCCC
Organism: Somniosus microcephalus; assembly: GCF_052327205.1. Lineage (NCBI taxonomy): Eukaryota > Metazoa > Chordata > Chondrichthyes > Squaliformes > Somniosidae > Somniosus > Somniosus microcephalus. The sequence goes on along the minus strand of NC_140987.1, from coordinate 140,774,208 downwards.
TGAGCCTTGCCCCCTTTTATACTCGTCAGAGAGGGATTGGAGGAGCTTACTCTCCAAAGAGAACAGCAGCATTTTGGCCTGCTCAGCATCATCACAATCGTTGACACTGGCTGCCTGTTCCACTTCCCTGAAGTGGACCGAGGGGTCTCCTTTCTCGGTGAGCCTTGGGATATGGCTCACCATAGCCCTAAGCTGTTGGGTGCTGTAGGGTAATACGAACTGGTTTTGGAGGGGTCCCTCTTCATCGCCATTAACGGGTGGGCCGAACCTCCGATGCCGGGCTGGGCACATCGGTCCTGGTTCCAGCCTCTCCTGCGGGGGTTGTTCCACCTCCGCTTCCACCCCTGACTTCACCCCCCCTTGCTGCCAGACCTCACTAAAACCTGGCGCTATGGGTGGTGGCCGCGGGACCTCCTGTTCCTCAACCGGGTCGCCCCTTGGCACTACCTGTGGTGCCTGAACCATTCTCCCCTCGTTCCCTGTAAAATCCGCCTGGCCTGCCTTCGGGCTTATGAGGGCCAGGCTCAGATTTTCTATTTGTTCCTTGCAGGGGCCATGATCTGCATCTTGAAACCCCTGTTCGCTTGCCAACTTATAGGCTGCCTTTACTTCTTTTACTTTCTCCTCCTGCTCTCTTAATTGTCTCGCTAGGCGGGCATTCTTCTCCCACAACCTCAGCTCATTACCCTTGGCTTCGGTGACTTGGCACTGTAGGTATTCCAACCTGGCCTTATGTTCCCCCATTAATTGCACCCTTTCCCGATTCAGGGCCTGCAATGCTACTGGTAACTTTTCCCCTGCAAGAGCCTTGTCCTGGACCTCCAGGGCTGACTCCCTTATCTTGGCTGCCTGTGCTGCAACGAGCCTGTCCAAAAGCTGGACCTGCTTCTTGAAGCACATCAGCCAGACTGCCTTCTCTAGGGATTTGTTGTGCTCCTTCCCTTCTGTCCACTTAGCTGCGGCATCTACTGGATGCCCAGCCTTTAACAGATTGGTGATCCACTTCCTCGTGATATTCACCTTGCTGAACACATAATCAGGAATCCTTTCCTCCATCATGGTTTGCTCTTCCGAACCATTGTCTACTGTATCGCACCCCTGTTGCCAGTGTCCTGCCGCGGTCACCATTTCTGTAGGGGGTGGCGTGTGCCCAGTCAGCTCTGCCCCTGACTGCCTCTGAGCGGTTTGAATCGTACCCACACCCCTGGGTACTAGACACCGGACTTAGGTACAGGCGGCGATACAGAAAATAGAGTAGACAACTGGTTTGGTGCAAGAAAACTGTAATTTTTATTAAAGGCACAATAAAGTCACAACACTGCGAATTACTAGGATAATTACAGGCATATAAAAGTACACTTCTTTGGGAATGGGGAACACGCGGCACATCGAGGGAACAAACACATTAAAATCCCCCTACCCTTGTCCCACCCCCAAAACCTAACTAGATTAAGCTACGAGGGGTCAGGGATTTATGCTCACCAATTCGAAAACTGTTCATTAAACCGGTTGTGGTTTTTGGGGTTCGCTCTTGTTGTCCTTTGGGGTCTGTCATCGTTACGTGGTCACAGGGCATGGCGATGGAGTCGTTTGGGCAAAGTACCCTCCTTTTCCTCCGTTAAAGTCTTTGTTGGGTACTTTACCTTGCAGAGATGTTTTTTCTTTTCTTCTGGTGGCGGTTTGGTCGCCGATGGCTTTGTTGCAGTTAGGGCTCAGTTGGCGGTTTATATTGTCATTTGACCTTCCTACCCATGCTTCAAACTGTAGTGTCCGAGTATCAATAATACACGGACTGCAGGAGAACAATAATAACAGATATTTACTGAACAGAGGGTAAGCTTAAACTGAAGTACAGAAGCCTGCTATGGCTTTATATACAGGTGTGGTCACTGCCGGTACTGCAGTATAAAATCAGTTCTCTCTTAAAGGTACATACACAACACAAACGCCAGCTTATAACTAGGCCGGTGTGTGTACCCACTCGTCCCCAATGCTTCGTTTTCGCTGCCCTTCTCTGCTTTTATCGGTTTCACCGTTCGTTTCGTCTCATCTGCCCTTCTCTGCTTTTATCGGTTTTACCGTTTGTTTCATCTCATCTGCCCATTCGTGGCCCCATGTGTCCTGTGTGCATTTGATTCGGGTCCCATTCTCCTCCCGCGTTTGGCCCCCGGTGTAGTAATGGGCGTCCTCGGTGTCGAGCAGCGCGGGGAGGGAGAAGAAAGCCCATGATGAGGCGAGAGGCAAGAGAGAGCGGAGAGACCAAGAGACCTTGGCTACCGGTGGGCCTACAATTGTACCCGGTTCTTCATCCCTTATCTGCGCGCCAAATCAGGTCAGTCCTTTGTCTAACTTTTGGTGGGCTCATCCAAAGTGATTACAGTCATCCACTTTAACGGCTTTTGGGTGGTTGTCTCCTGGTTTAATGGCTTCAATATCCTGGCTGTTTGTTATTCATGATATTTAATCATCTTTTCCTGGCTTGGTAACTACTGTGAGCTGTTACCGATTATGTATGCAGAAAGTTAATGGCCTCAAGATTAGGTCCATCCTGACTTGATCTATTCCAAGATGAAGAATGCATATTCTGTGTTTACCTAGCTGTCTGGCTTTATAAAGTCTTTCACAGATCCATGCATGTTAGGTTTCATTTCAGGTTTTGAAAGGGATTGCCTCTTGCAGGGCCTTGCTTTTAAAATCCTGTACGTTTTGGTCATGAGGTTTCAGAAGCCATTTTGGGTACCCTTTTTAATAACTTGTCCATATAGGGTCCCTTTATCCATAACTTTTTGGGAATGTGGGAATTTTGAGAACCCTACAACTCTCTCATGAGAGTTCCTGCCAACAGAATGCAGAAGTGCAAGTCACAGCTGTCGACACTGACAGTGCATTGAAAGGACAACAGGACATGTCTGGTGCATTAGCCACTGAACCCGGGTAGGAGAGGGCAAATAAAATGGATGGCACTGAGCGAGAAAGCGGAGAAAACAGTGTGTGTGTGTGGGGGGGGGGGGTACAACAATGGTAGTGAGACGGAAGGGAAGCAAAGGGTGGCAAGAGGAGGAGAGAGGGAAATGGTTGGTAAGTAGAGGAGAGAGGAAAGAATGGATGGTATTACAGGGGAGTGGGGAGAATAGATACGTGGAGAGGAAGGCAAGAGAATGGAAGCCTATGATAACGGTGTGTGAAATGGATGGCAAGGAAAGATCAGAGGAGAAGAGGTGGAAATGGATTACAGTGAGGAAGGGGATTGAATAGATAGGGGAGGGGAATGTATTGAAAGGAGATGGAAGGGTAGAAAGGAGTAAAGTGAGGGAGTGGCATGTGTGCATGGACAGTTACCTGAGAGTGAGTGAAGAGTAGTACCTGAGGAAGCTATGGTTTAGCAAGGTGGCAGTATTTGAGCTGTGTTATTTGCTTCAGGATGACGTAATTCGGACACCGACTCGATTTTAACCCCAGGTCGTTCAAGTCATGCACAGTGCTGGACCCATCAGTGAAACATTGCAACAAACTGTAGAATGGCCAGAAGAGGCTGAAGGCATGTTTGAATTTAATTTTTTTTTACAGTTTCCTTGTGGGCCAGGAGGAGCGGGAGTGCTCCTTCCAGATTTCCAGGAACACTTGGGCATCTTTTGCCCATGACTCCCCTGCCGGACTCCTCCAACTACTTACTTCAATTATAGCTTTTGATTGCTGAATGACCTCGTTGCGTGCTGTAAAATGTTATAGTTCTAAAAATACTGTTTAAATTGGTTAAATCTGCACCAGAACAAGAAATATAAAGCTGATTTTACAAATGTGCACTTCTGGTAGAGAACTCCACCCACCATGAGCACACATCAGGAAATTACAAGTGTGCCCTCCATAATTTTACATCCATTAACTATCAATCATAAGAACTCATCCGGGGTTTCCCAACAAGCAAAGCTCCCTGTTGTTTTATTAGCAAAAATGAGAACACATGGAATTGGAGGTAGCCTTTCGACTTGGGTTGAAACTTGGTTGGGAGGTAGGAGACAGAGAGTGGGGATAAAGGGTATGTACTCTGATTGGTGGGAAGTGACATGTGGTGTTCCCCAGGGATCTGTTCTGGGGCCTCAACTTTTCACCATATTTATTAATGACTTGGATGAAGGAATAGAGAGTTTTATATCCAAGTTTGCAGATGACACAAAGTTAGGAGGGGCAGTAAGAAGTAAGGCCAATGGGAGTGGGAAGTTGCGAAAGGACAGAGACAGATTAAGTGAGTGGGCAAAACTATGGCAGATGGAGTTCAATGTTTGAGGTCATCCACTTTAGACCCAAGAAAGATAAATTGTAGTATTTTCTAATTGGCAAGAAACTAGGAATTGTAGAGGAGCAAAAAGATTTGAGAGTCCAAGTTCACAAATTATTAAAAGTTAGTGCACAGATTACAAAAAGCAATCAAAAAAGTTAATGGAATGTTGACCTTTATCTCAAGGGGGTGGGATACAAATGAGAGGAAGTGATGCTTCTGTTGTCTAGAGCCTTGTTCAGACCCCATCTGGAGAACTGCGTTCAGTTGTGGGCAACACACCTCAGGAAGGATATATTACCCTTGGAGGGGGTGCAGCGCAGATTCACCAGAATGATACTGGGACTAAAAGGGTTAAATTGTGAAGACTGGTTGCATAAACCTGACTTGTATTCCCTTGAGTATAGAAGATTGAGGGGTGATCTTATCGAGCTGTTTAAAATGTTAAAAGGATTTGATGGGTACATCCTGAGAAACTATTTCCTCTGGTGGGGGAATCAAGAACAAGGGGATATAATCTTCAAATTAGAGCTAGACCATTCAGGGGTGAAATCAGGTCAGATTTTTACACATAAATGGTCGGAGAAATCTGGAACACTTTCTCCCAAAAGGCTGTGGCTTCTGGCACAATTGAGCTTTCAAGATTGAGATAGATAGTTTTTTTGTTAGAAAAGGGTAGCAAGGAATATGGAGCAAAGGCGGGTAAATGCGGTTGAGTTGCAGATCAGCTCCATAGCTTACTCCTGTTCCTAATGTTCCAAGGAGTTTGCATTCATAAAACCAGCTCTAACGTACTCCTTTGAATGCTCACTCCTGATGTTTGATTCTCCTTTCAGCAATTAAATTGTCTCTGCCAATTGTACCTTGCCTTCTTGTCCTGTGCTAGACAACTGACTGTTTTCCTTTGTGCTAGAAGTCATCAGATATATAAATATCAAGATGAAGAATTATGAAATCAATTTTCTACTGCCTTTCAGCAGTTACTCCTGTTCTAACACAGCTGTTTATTTTTGCTTCCTTTGGAAAAAGGGTATGGTGCCTATTAAAATTAATTTAGATGAGGTCTGTACATCATTTATATGTATTTATTATACATTCACTTTTAATTTACATGGAGATGTTGATTGGACAGTGAAAGTCTGGTTTGAAGCAATTATGTCTGTCAGGAGTGGAAATTAAATGACCTATTATTGATAAAAGTCTAATCTGATACAATTGGCTCTACAGCAGTGCACCATTCAAGATCGAAATGTTGGTTTTATGCCTGTAAACATGAATATGATCTGTTGGGGGAAAAATTCAGTTGGTTTGCATCTCCCATTAGTGCCTTAAGAGGGCGCTAATGGGGCGCAAAGCAACTAGCGCCCGTGTGCGACGATGTTTGCGCCGCTCACTAAATTAACTAGACATTTTGTGGCAGTGCTAAACACTACTGCCAGGATCTCCTGTGCCAGCAGATCATGGTGTCAGTCAAGTGTGCAACGCCCGGGTAGCGCCCCGGACCAGATATTGAGTGGCGCCCCCTGCCTTACCACCTGCTGCTAGCAACGACAGGTTGAGGGGAGCGTTTTGCAGTCAGGAAGGGACTGGAGGAGCACTATTTAAAGATGACCGCTTCCTGCCTTTTTTTGTTGGTGACATTTTTGCACCACGCATTCTGAGAGAGAGAGAGACTTCTGGAGAGATGCAACGTTGTGTGAAGGAGTTTGGGTACTGAGCGGCACTTTGCAGGTTCATTTTAATTTGCCCTTCCTTGTATCGATTTAGAAGAGACTGTGGGGGCTGCACTCTGAGCTCTTTCCCTGGGTCTCTCCATTGTTCTTTCCAGCAGATTTGATGTACAGGTCTCTCCAGGCTGAGATTCAAGGCTGCAATGAGCAGGATGTGGATGGAGAGCAAGATCAACCCTCCCCTCGCCATTGTGTCTGTGTTCCATTGCTGACTGACATCACATGAGCTTCGCCAACGCTCTGAGGTAGCACCTCACTCCTTGGCCTTTGCGCCTTAAGACAGTTGTGAAGCGCCTGATTTAGCGCTCCATTTACCTCCAGGGGCAATAAAAGCCAAGTTTGCAGTCGGAGACGATAATTAGCGCCAGGCGCTAATATTTGCACCCGGCCGATAATTGCGCCTCAAATGGGGCAATGCTGAATTTCTCCCCCGTTGAGCCTAAAGTATGGAAAAGAGTAAAAATAATTTTAGGATAAAGCACAGTAGATTCATATCATTAAATGATTTAAACACTTAGCTCGTATAGAACTTGCTCACACAGAACTATGGTATTCTCCAATGAAGTAATTGAAAAACATTTTTAATCTTATGCCAAATTTTAAAAAAAACTTCCCTCCTTTCTTTGACGATAGCCAGTTCCCTAGAATCAAATATGCATCTATATAAAGATACTACAGATAGGTGATCGCTGTTTCAATCCTTTACTTGTTCTGAGTTATTTGATCTGTTGCAGTAGTTGGGATGCTACAATGGGTCTTAGTGTTACTAGGCTAGGGAGAGGAAAATCAACCAGTACTTACTCTTCTGATCATTATCTAGACATGTGGATATTGGGGAAGAATAGGATCCGCTGACTGGATTGGGGAAGAATGGGATCCTCTGATTGGAGAGCGACTAGGTCATGAGGTCTACTTCTAGAAACCCCTCAAAATGGGTCTCCTTCTGGTATTGGGAGAAGGTGGTGAGGCAGGAAGGTCTGTTACAATCCCTCTTGCTTCATCATTATGCCTGTTCTTTGCTTGCACATGCTACAAGCACAAGTATTTCACTCCCCACCCCGCCCCCCCCGCTTCCTTTGGAGAACCCCAGAAATCTTTGGGCAACATAAAAGGGACAGAGACTCAACTCATGGGTATCCATCCTCTATTCATCACTTTTGTACCTTGAAACTGAAAATTCCCCAGGCATATTAGAAAGAACATCAGCCCAATAGTGTTACACAACCACATGGAATTGACATTTGTGAGATGCCTTCATGGGATAATAGTTCATTTTTGACAATAAATTAAACAACTCATCAGCCACTAGCCAGTACTTTATTTATTCTTGGGATGCAAGCAATGTGGGCAAGGCTGCATTTATTGCCCATTCCTAGTTGGCCTGAACTGATGGTGGTGGGCCATCTCCTTGAACTGCTGCAGTTCTTGTGCTGATGGTACTCCCACGATGGTGTTAGATAGGGAATTCCAGGATTCTGACTCAGCGATGATTTATGTCCATAGCAATTTATGTCCAAGTTAGAATGGTGTGTGACTTGGAGGGGAATTTGGAGGTGATGGCGTTCCCACAATATTGCTTCTCTTGTTCGTCTTGGTGGTAGAGGTTGATAATTGTTTGATAATTGCTTGTGAAGTGTTTTGGAGATGCTATTAAGTAATTTGTTATTTTGCATTAGTTTACATATTCACAAATGTTTATAAGAGGGATTGAGTGGCACAGTGAGCTAACATCCTGTACTTTCACCTCTGAGTCAGTGTTTGAATCTAGCCCAGACTGTGGCAAGAGTGGAAATCTGATTGAGATTCATACATGAAGTTGCGAGAAAGATGGGCATGGATTTGAGAGTTACCATGTTCAAGAGCTTCGGAGAGGAAAGGGAGGCTGTAGATGCGTTGGTAGCTTGCAAGTGCAGTGGGATCAATGCATTAAAAGGAGCCTTATCTTGTTGTTCCCAATTATTTGGCTCTTTTAGCAACCAGTTGAAGTTATGCAGAACATCTCGATGAAACATAAAACATTTTTAATGAATATTTTTTGAGTGCATGAAAACACCTTTCCTCTGCCAAGTCTCCCTGGATTGCTTGGATTACAGTCCAATTGTGGGTAAGATGGCAGGCTGATGATCTGCTTCCAGGCTTCTCATAGTGGTGCTCTAAACTGACTGCTAGAAGCTGTAAGAAAGCAAGCTGGAGACGATTCTTCCTCAGGTTTTTCCTCCTGCTTGTAGGAAGCAGTTTGGCTTTTGGTATACATCTCCCAATAGCACCATGGATCAGAACAGACAGAATTATAGAACCATACAACAACAACTTGCATTTATGCCTTTAACATAGTAAAATATCTCCAAGGCACTTCACAAGCAATTATCAAACAAAATTTGACATCGAGCCACATAAGGAGATATTGGCCCAGTAATTCCTCTCTGAACGCATGAGTACGGTCGGGGTACTCACGCGTCTGGCCGGAGGAAATGCCCGTGTTCAGCATGCACAGCGCATGCGGGGAAAACCGTCATTTCCAGTCCTCTGAACGAAGGGGTTCAGAGGCACAGCGCGTGCGACTGCACAGGCAGCGCGTGCGCAGTGAAATTCCTTTTTTTTTTCAGAGTTGCCCGAGTGTAAAGGCCTCCGGTTTTTACGCGTGGAAAAACCAGACGTAAGTACTTAGTTTTACAGGTAAGTGGGCTTTTAGTACAATTTAGAATTTTTTTTTCCACAGGTTTGTTATTTTTAAAGAATTTACAGTAAGGTAAGTTTAGTTTTAGCCCCGATTTTTTTAAAATTTATTTTTTTCAAAAATTTGATTAATTGTTTAAAATAGTTTTTTAAAGTTATTCATAGTTAATTTAATTATTGGGATGCTTTTTAAAATTTTATTTAAAGTTTAAGTAGTGTTTTGGGGTGCAGTACTTTTCATGAGTTTGACAGTCTTTACTATCAAACTTATGAATGAAGTTTCCCCTCCCCTGATTGGCTGAACAGTGCTCACCTGATCCCAGCCGGCACATCGCACTAACTACGCCACTGGGTCAGGTTAGCACAGCGCGCCGGGATCAGAACCTGGCCACTGACAGGAAATCCACTGCGGGCCAGGTTTCAGATGTCGGCGCGCAGGGTGAGCGCACATCGGGGGCTTGCACGCGCAGCAAGCCCCCGACAGGAATTACTGGGCCATTAGGACAAGTGACAAAAAGTTTGGTCAAAGAGGTAGGTTTTAAGGAGCATCTTAAAGGACAAAAGAGAGGTAGAGAGGTGAAGAGGTTTAGGGAGGGAATTCCAGAGTTTAGGCCCTAGGCAGCTGAAGGCACAGCCATCAATGGTAGAGCATAGAAAATCAGGGATGCGCAAGAGGTCAGAATTGGAGGAACAACACAGAGATCTTGAAGGGTTGTAGGGCTGGAGGAGATTGCAGAGATAGGAAGGGGGTGAGGCCATGGAGGGATTTGAAAACAAGGATGAGAATTTTAAGGTTGAGGCATTGCTGGACCAGGAGCCAATGTAGGTCAGCAACCACAGGGATGAGGGGTGAATGGAACTTGGTGCGAGTTAGCTCAAGTTAAGGAGGGTGCAAGGTGGGAGGCCAGCCAGGAGAGCTTTGGAATAGTCGAGTCTAGAGGTAACAATGACCTGAATGAAAGTTTCACCAGTGGATGAGCTGAGGCAGTGGCAGAGACGGGCAATGTTATGGAGGTGGAAGTAGGCAGTCTTGGTGATGGAGAGGAAATGGGGGTTGGAAGCTCAGCTCAAGGTCAAATAGGACACCAAGGTTGCGAACAGATTGTTTCAGCCTCCGACAGTAGCGAGGTAGAGGGATGGAGTCGATGGCTAGGGAACGGAGATTGTGGCAGGGACCAAAGGTAATGGCCCAGTAATTCCGTTCCAAACACGTGAGTACAGTTGGGGTACTCACGCGTCTGGCCGGAGGAAATGCCGGTTTTCAGCATGCACAGCGCATGCGGGGAAAACCGGCATTTCCTGTCCTCTGAACGAAGGGGTTCAGAGGCACAGCGCGTGCGACTGCACAGGCAGCGCGTGCGCAGTGAACTTCATCGATTTCATTCATGGATTCAGTGAGGTTAAGTCCTTACAACTTACACATGAAAAAAGCATGTGTAAAGTTGCTCCAGAGGCTGCGGATGAAGATATATTTTATCGTGGAGCTTCTGAAAGGCAATATTTTTGTTTGGGAAAGGGAGGAAAGTTATTTTAAGAAATGATGAGGTAAGTTTTAAAGTTTAAATTTTTTTTTTTAAACGGATTTTCAGTACTGTAGGTAGAAGGAGCAATTGTGGCTGTGTGAATTGAATTTGCTGTGTTTATTAAACGTGAAAATGACTGTTCTAAAATGAGTAATGTAACATTTCCAACATTTTTAAGAAAGAAACTTTTCATCAGTAATATATTATTTTAAGTAATTATGTATGTATGTCCGTATATATTCCTTTACGTATATGTATATATTCCTTTACTTATGTGTATGAATGTATGTATTTAATTATGATTTTCCAATAAGTTACTTTCTCTGAAAGCCATAATTAAATACATACATTCATACACATAAGTAAAAGAATATATACATACATATACGCAAAGGAATATATACAGACATACATACATAATTACTTAAAAGAATATATTACTGATGAAAAGTTTCTTTCTTAAAAATGTTGGAGTCATTTTCACATTTAATAAACACAGCAAATTCAATTCACATAGCCACAATTGCTCCTTCTACCTACAGTACTGAAAACCCGTTTTAAAAAACAAAAATAAACTTTAAAACTTACCTCAGCATTTCTTAAAATAACTTTCCTCCCTTTCCCAAACAAAAATATTGCCTTTCAGAAGCTCCACGATAAAATATATCTTCCTCCGCAGCCTCTGGAGCAACTGTACTCATGCTTTTTTCATGTGTAAGTTGTAAGGACTTAACCTTCATGAAAGCATGAATGAAACTGGCGAATTTTACTGTGCACGCGCTGCCTGTGCAGTCGCACACATTCTGCATCTGAACCCCTTCATTCAGAGGACAGGAAATGCCGGTTTTCCCCACATGCGCTGTGCATGCTGAAAACCGGCATTTCCTCTGGCCAGACGCGTGAGTACCCCGACCGTAATCACGCGTTTGGAACGGAATTACTGGGCCAACATTTTACATGTCAATAAAATGAAAAATTTAACAATTGCACGATTTGCCCCCTCGCATCTGCGACTGAGGGTACAAAGAGGTGCATTGCGCAAGAGGTCATCGTCGTACGTATCCTCACACTGTTCCCTTTTGGGAACTGTATGAAGTGGTGGAAGGATTTCTGGCCACGTTAACGCTCCTTCCGTGACCATAACCACCTTCATACCAGCCCTTAGGGTGGTTAGTCCTATGGCGTGAGGGTTTTACGAGCTCCCACAACCCATCTGAGGGGGGGGGGCACCCACACCCACGGACGCAAGTATCCCGCTGGATGTCCACCCAGAATTTATAGTTGGAGCTCCGACTCCACTTGCCGGGACTGTCTGGAGCGGGGTTCGAAACCCTACTCCTTCTGGCCCAGCGGCGGGGATGCTTACCGCTACGCAAAAGGCCCACTCTGCGCAAAAGGTGACACCCATACGTTTCCTGTGCCTTTTCCCTCCCCGTGACTGGAGCCCTATGCTGCCACTTGAAAGACCAAGCTATCATCTGTCCTTTTTGCGGCGCCTTTGACTTCTCATTACCAATGATGAGCAGGTGCTGCGCCTCCACCTCGTTGAGGAGATTGCTGAGGTCATCATCAGTTCAATTGTGAGTTCTTTTAATGCCGTGAATTGTGCTCATTCCAGCCATTTCACGTTGCTAATCGGATTGGGCCTTTGGCGTAGCGGTAGGATCCCCGCCGCTGGGCCAGACGGGGTAGGGTTTCGAACCCCACTCCAGACAGTCCCGGCAAGTGGAGTCGGAGCTCTGGCTCTAAATTCTGGGTTGACATCCAGTGGGATATTTGCGTCCGTGGGTGTGGGTGGCCCCCCCTCCTCGTATAGCTTGTGGGAGCCCGTAAAACCCTCCCGCCATAGGACTAACCACCCTAATGGCTGGTTCAAAGATGGTTACGGTCACGGAATGAGCGTTGGTCACGGAATGAGCGTTAATCACGGCCATAAATCCTTCCACCACTTCATACAGTTCCCCAAAGGGAACAGTGTAAAGACACGTATGACGACGACGTTGCTAAATAAATAAATGGAATGAAAAAAATTCTTTCAGGGCTTTTAAAAGTCTTTAAATTGCTTTAATTCTGTTTAAAACTACTTCAGATTCTTCAAAATAATGTAAACGTTTTTAAAAGTTTATAAATTTACCAAAAGCTTCATAAAAATACCAAAAACCTATTTGAAATGCTGCTCTGCATGTAAAAATGCTTTTCAGCTTGTGAGAAACATTGGGGGCATGTCCTATTAAACTGAGACCTCAAGGGGCGTGTCTCAGTTGCACAGCGCGCTACAGGCTTCGCGCTGGCCGCACTCCTGGGCGGCGTGACGTCAGACGCTGCCCGGATTCTTCTGTTTCAAAAAGGAATTCCAGGCGTCCCTGGAGGTGAATGGCAGGCGCGTCGGGTAAGTGCAGATCGGGGGCTTGCACGCGTGGCAAGCCCCCGACCCGAATTTCTGCCCCAATGCCTTTGGTCTTCCCAATATTTAATTGGTGGAAATTGCTGCTCATCCAATACTGGACGTCAGACAAGCAGCGTGACAAATCAAAGGCAGTGGAGGGGTTGAGAGAGGTGGTGGTGAGATAGTGCTGGGTGTCGTCAGCGTACACGTGGAACCTAACCTGTTTCTAACATAGAATTGTAAAGGAAATAGCCATATTCCAAGAGATACACCATCCTATGAACAGATTTCTGATATTATTAAAACATGACATATTGGCCTAGAAATTCAGTACAGCCACTTTTGGGGCGGTAAAGTCGGGCGGCCGCTAAAGTTTGCGCCCGCCGGCAAGTGGAGGCCACTTCGCCGATATTCAGTAGCTTTGGCCAAGGAGTTTGCTCGAGCGCTAAAACTGGCAATGCACGGCTATCTTTAGGCGCTAAGCCGGCGGTGCAGACTGATATCGCCGAGGCCGGGCGCAGCGCAGGTGCGGTCATGTTTTGATTGACAGCAGACACCCTGGCGCCGGCCAGCTCTTAAAGGGGGAAGGGTCGACTTGGTCTGCTGCCACGCCCTGGATACTGCAGCCCTCCAGCTAGGCCTAAACACTGCTGCTGGAGAGAAATAGCGCCAGGAAGGATGCAGAGGGCCCGTGAGCGAGCGCAGCGCTTCTCTGCCCATGATTTAAAGGTGCTGGTTAGGGCTTTGGAGAGGAGACGCCATATCTTGTTCCCGGACAGCGGCAAGAAGCCTGCCACCAGGGTGTACAGGAGAGCCTGGAGGGATATCGCCCAGAGGGTCACAGCCACCTGCGATGTCCCCAGGACTGGTGTCCAATGCCGGAAAAAGTTTAACGACCTCACTCGGATTGTCAGGGTGAGTACCCTTTCCAGTGTCCTCCTCATCCTTGCATGTGCACCTCACATTATGGGCAAAGGGACCTCAAAGCCCTAATGGCCAGCCCTCATCCAGCAGCTATGGCACTGGCATGAACATCAATTGCACTTTCTGCACTTTACACACTGGCCAAGCTATTCGACCATGGGAGGCAGTGCACACAACAACAGGGCACCACACTGGCCAAGCTATTCAACCATGGGAGGCAGTGCACACAACAACAGGGCACCACACTGTACTTAGAGGCCGTCCTTTCTCTTGCAGGCCAAGCTGGCCCAGAATCTGAAGAGCCGGACTGTCACCGGGGGAGGCCGTCCCCAGTTCCAGCAGCTCAGTGACCTGGAGGAGCGCGTGGGTCGACTCATGGGTGGCCGCCTGATTGGCCCCGTTGCATGTGGAGATGCCGACCCTGTGCTGGGCCCCAATGGTAAGGACATGACCTTTTGGACCTCTCTCGTTCCCCTTGCGCTTCAGATCTACATCCTTTGCCACTGTCCGACCAATGCGCAGAATGCCACCACTCATGCCTCCCTCGCTGACGCCCTGTCCTCACTCTAAAGCTACTCTTGTGCCTTCCTGCTTTCAGCTGGTGAGGAGGAGGTCCCTGAGGCTGCGACTGACAGTCCCTCGGAAGAGGAGGACGAGGAGGAGCAAGAGGAAGGCGGCCCATCGGGGGAACCCTCATCCGGGCCAGGGGATGGCAATGGAGGGGACACGTCTTCCCTGGAGGAGAGCCAGGGGGAAGTGCTGCAGGGGGGTGTAGCTCCTGTGCCCAGTGGCATCCAGCCACGTGGGAAGGGTCGGGCAGCTCGGCTGCCTTCTCCCCAGAGGGGGGAAGTGTTGCAGGGGAGTGTAGCTCCTGTGCCCAGTGGCGTCCAGCCACGCGGGAAGGGTCGGGCAGCTCGGCTGCCTTCTCCCCAGAGGGGGGAAGTGTTGCAGGGGAGTGTAGTTGCTGGGCCCAGTGGCGTCCAGCCACGCGGGAAGGGTCGGGCAGCTCGGCGGCCTTCTCCCCAGAGGGAGAGTCCGGCCTCCAGTCCGGAGACGGTCCTCGCCCAGGAGGTGCGCCTCCTTGATCAAATGTCCGCGGACTCGGATCGTCGGCACACCGAGTTCATGGGGGTTGTGGCACGGTTGCCTGAGGCCATCGAGTCCCTGGCTCATAGTGTGTCCGATTTCGGGGCCTCACAGGCCAGGGGTTTCGAACAACTCGCGGCAGCACAGGCCAGGGGTCTTGAACAATTCGGGGCAGCACAGGACGCGAGTCGGGCCGAATTGAGGGCAGCACAGGACGCGAGTCGGGCCAAATTCAGGGCAGCACAGGACGCGAGTCGGGACGACTTCAGGGCAGCACAGGCAGCGAGTGGACAGTTGATCAGTGGAGCCATGCAGTCACTGGCTGGTCTGATGCGGGCACAGACCAGGGCAGTACGGGCACTCACTGCTGCCACACTCGCTGTGTCAGGCAGGCATCGCCAGGGCACCCGCCGCGCTGCAGCAGCACAGCGGCCTGGCCTTCAGCAGATTGCTGCGCTTGCTGCAGTGCCAGCCCGGCCGAGTGCCAGTGTCTCAGGCGAGCAGCGAGCGCCTGGCATCAGCCAGCTTGCCCCCATTGCTGCAGCCGCCACTGCCACTCCCCCAGCGAAGCTACCACGAGCTGCTGGAGAGACTGATGCTGGCCAGCCACAGCTGCAGCAGTCAGCAGCCGGCCCCTCGAGGGCCAGAGCTCGTCTAGGCCGACCCCCAAGGGCATCTGCCATCACGCGATGTGCCCCTCAGGAGCCTTCCCCCAGCCTTGCAGCACCCACAGGGCCCAGGTTGAGGCGGGGCAGCAGGTCGGCCAGGGGCCGGAAAAGGCTGGACAAGGACTCGCCCTCTCGGCACACAAAGTAGAGTGTGTTGCCAAATGTTTTTTTATATGGGGGTGGTTGTGTTGTCTATGGGGGGGGTTGTTTTGGTAAGGCCGAGGATGAAGGCCATTTGGATGCAAAACTTTTGTTATTCCTCCCCAGGTTGTGGGAGTGAGTCATGTGTTTGACTGTTTTTTGGGGGTGTTGTCTGTTTTTGGGTTTCATGTGGGAAGGGCCCTGAGTTTGTTCAATAAAGCTTTTTCTTTATTCAGCTTGTCCATGTGTGATCATTGAAGTGGTTGTTGTGTTAACCGGCTGAGGGCTTGCGGAGCGGCTGCATTCATGTCCCTTCATTGCCACAAGCCATTCCCTGACAGGGGGCCTAGAAGTGTCGTTCAATAAGCCGGCGACGGACGGCCCTTGGACCTTGTGGCTCCCTCCTGGGCTGGTACTCCTCCTCCTCCTCCTCCTCATGGTCCTCCTGCTCCTCCTCCTGAGGTGGTGGTCCAACGTGAGGTGGCAGTGCCTGAGTCCTGCGGATAGCCAGGTGTGCAGCATGCAGCAAACGACGACGAACTGGGAGACTCTATCCGGCGAATACTGCAGAGATCCGCTGGAGCGATCCAGGCAGCGGAACCGTTGCTTGAGGATGCCAATCGTTTGCTCTATGATGTTCCTTGTGGCTTGATGGCTTTCGTTGTATGCCTCCTCAGCAGGGGTCCTGGGCGCGCGGAGCAGGGTCATGAGCCATGTACACAAAGGATAGCCTTTGTCCCCGATAAGCCATCCTCTTGGGGGAGGCTGTGCCTGGAACATGTCAGCCACAGTAGTCTGGCGCAGGATAAATGCATCGTGGCTGCTGCCTGGAAAGCGGGCATTGACAGCTAGGATGCGCTGCCTGTGGTCACACAGGTTGCGGTAATCCTCGGCATTGTCGATAGGTGCCCGCAAAGCCACATGCGTGCAGTCAATGGCGCCCTGCACCATGGGGAAGTCGGCGATCCTCGCAAATCCGACTGCACGCTGCTCCTGCCTCTCTAGGGTCATGGGGAAGGAGATGAATTGGTGTCTCCTTATGAAAAGGGCATCGGTGACCTGCCGGATGCAGCGATGCACGGCGAACTGGGATATGTTAGCTATGTCCCCAGCAGCGGCTTGGAAGGAGCCGCTTGCATAAAAGTTCAGAGCCACCGTGACCTTCACTTCCACCGACAGAGACGTCCTGCACATCAGCTGTGGACGCAGATCTCTGTGAAGCAGCTGGCAGATCTCTGCAACCACCTCCCTTCTGAAGCGCAGCCTCTTAACACACTGCGTGGCAGTCATGGTGAGATAGGACACCTGCTGGCGGTATTCCCTGAGTGGGTAAGGCCTACGTTGCCGACGCCTGATGCCCCCTCTGCGTCCAAGCATGGCTGCCCCTCTTACACAGCGTCTGCGAGCCCTTCGCACATAATGCTGGAACTGAGGGTTGGAACCCCATGCAGCCCCCATAATATACTTGCAAACAATGAAATCACAATGAGGCAAATTTCCAAGCTCTGGCCAGAAGCCAAAAATACCTCTCCTATGTTGGGCCAAATCAGTAAGGTCTCTTCCTTGGTCTCTGTCCAGAAATCCGTTGCACAAAAGTCATTGCAGCAAAATGGCTGTCCTTTATAGTTCAGTGCAAGTGCCCTTTAATTAGCGCTCCCCGAGGCCCGCAGGGCCTCTGCTGCGTTCCACTTCACAGTTCTTAACACCGCCATGCCCACATTGGGCGGGCGTGACTGAAGTTCCGGTTTGGGGCGCACAAAGGGCGTTGCACGACGAAATGACGTCATAAGTTGCGCGCGCAGCTGAGCGCGCGCAAACACTTTACGCCGGCGCTAAATGTCTACTGAAGTTGGGCGTAGGTGCAGATCGTCCTGCGCCCGGCCGCTAAGTGCCTAGCGCTCGAGATCTACTCCTCCTAAGGCGCTAACGGCTGGCGAACGCAACTGAATTTCTGGGCCATTGGGTTTAAAAGTCTGGAAAACCTTGGTGACACTGGCTGTCAATACATGCTTTTGAGATAAAATGAAGTGTTAGCACAAAAGTTGTAAACACCACACAAGCTTTTGAAATGCAAATTGATTGTTAATACTAATACAATGGCCCTATTGAAACAGCAGGCTGGAGGTTCTATGTCTGAACATTGGAACCAACACAATAGCAATGCCCAAGTAAAGTGTTAAAAACTAACACTTCGAACAGAAACACAGAATATTAAAAAGTCATGTGCCTTTGATAAAAGTAACATCAAATGAAAGACAGGAAACACAATTATATATGCAACCAATTGAAGTAGCTAAGAAATGCATGGAACACCCTGGTTGAAGTGGTTTTGATTTACATATTGTAAAGGATACCAACAGAACACTTTGAAAATATGACTACAATAGAAGACAGCAAGCAATCACATTGTGTTTGTGTTGAACTTGGAACACATAGGAGTCATGACGTCTGATTATAACCAGTTAAGCCAATATTAAGAATTGAATGGAAGACCTTCAATAAAAATGACATCAAAGAGATAAATCTGTTGTAGCCATTTTATGATAAGTTTTTGAAACACCTATACAGTAAACAGGATTCTAAAAGCTAACAGTTGAATTGACAGTAAGAATAGAAAAAAATTCAACAAAGAATGACTGGAGATAATTAGCTTACATCAGCAGAAAACTTCAAAGGACAAACCACTAAAAAAAGGTATAAAAATAGAGCTTTTCAGATGGAAAGTCAGAAGTCACTGGAAAGGGAAAGTGATTCTCAACTTCAGAGGCATGCTCTGTAAGTTTTTAATTATTTGAGTCTCGGGGATCAAAAAGGTACTCTTATTTGATTTTGGTGGATATTCTGGATTAAGAATAATAGAAATGTAAAAATGTACGAAATTAAGATTTGAGAATAAGGATCTCTGAGAATATGAAATGTAAGCTATTTGTATTTTGAACTGTTAAAGTTGTGATTGACTCAACAGCTGTTAACTGTATGTCAGCTCTTAAATAAATCTATATATTTTTAGAATTGTCTCAAATAGTATTTCTGTATCAAACTCATGAACTCAATTTCTGTACACTCTTTTGTAAGGAGTTGCAGAATTCTGGGGGAATTTTCTGGACCCTCGTAATATCCAGAAGGTTACAGTCTAGTTAAACTTATTAAAAGTGCTATCTGGAGGACGGTAACATCTTTACGTAATTCCTTTCCTTTAGAGAGAGATAGCCTAAACCTTTCGACCCAATTAAGCGTCTTATAGACTTCTGAAATCTCTAACTTTAGTTGAAGGTGAACGTTTGGGGAATATGCCTGATCTGGGGTAGCCCGAAAAGGGCTAGGACTAGTAATTATCCCTTCAGAATGAGACTATTCAGCCCATTGTGCCAGCTCTTTGAAAGAGCTATCCAATTAGCCCCACTCCCCTGCTCTTTGCCCATAGCCCTGCAGTTTTTCCTATTCAAGTATATATCCAATTTCCTTTTGAAATTTACTGTTGAATCTTCTTCCACCACCCTTTCAGGCAGTGCATTCCAGATCATAACAACTCATAGTTGGCGAAGTTAGGAAATCAAATCAGTGACCCAGCATTGCACCACCAATCCTTATTGAATCTTACCTGTCTAGTTCATCCACAGAATGCTGTGAAATTCTTTTATTTAAACAAAAATTGAAGATAGCAATTCAAACAGAAATACATTTTAATGTCATCCTGCAAGCATTTTATTCAAACTCCAGATGAACTCCTGCCTACAGAAAAGTTAAATACTGTATTGCATGCTCAACTACAGACAACCCATCTGCTATATTATAGTTTAACACCCAACTATCCAGTCTGTCAGTGCCATTTTTGCCACCAAAATTAATCATACAGTTTTAAGCTTCTAGTTACTATCCATCATAGTTTGCACCTAAGGGGCAATCTGTGTAACCTACCTCGCAGAAATGCTAGCAGACAGTGCAGTATGAAAACACTAAAAAGCACTTGAGCCCAGCATGTCAGCTTTAGAAAAAATGTAAGTGGCTGTAAATTCTGCTGCCTGTCAACCTTTATTTGTCCTTTGCATCAGGAATAAAAGAACAAATATATTGCTGCAGGCCTTAAGAAAAGATTTTAGCAAAGAATGTGACACTTGTACTATGCAGTGTAATAGACAGTTTAGATGACAGTGACTGTTTGTGGTGGACCAGAGAAATACCCATGGGGCCTACACTTCCCTCACACCAAGCTTGAACTGCAAATCATCCCCTTAGTTGCAAACCAACACTGTCAATAAGAATACATCATCTCTTTTGTAGAGTGGAAGAGCTGTCCGTAATAATTCCCATTATGCTGAGTCTGGGATTTTCCATTAGCACAACCACCTGCTGGGCTTTTCGCTTAGGTTTAATGCTGTCTGAACTTGAATTTATCACTAGCTGCATTCACAGGAAATGAGTCTGTCATCAATGATTCTCATTTTGATTATTAAATTCTACAAAATGAACTATAGAAATAATAGGTTAGTGCCAAAAGGACAAACAGCATCTTTACCATCCTCAATAGTTGTAAAACAGAAAGAAAGGAAATATAGAGTAACTCTGCATGACTTCTTGTCTCTGAAACATCTCAGTGTTAATTACAGTCACTGTGTAATGATTTTAGGTTTTAGAATAATCTCAGTGATCATAGAATCATAGAATAGAATCATAGAATGGTTATAGCATGGTAGAGGGCCATTTGGCCCATCGAGCCCGTGCTGGCTCTCTGCAAATGCACTTCAGCTAGTTCCACTCCCCCGCCCTTTCCCCGTAGCCCTGCAAATTTCTTTCCTTCAGATACTTATCCAACTCCCTTTTGAAAGCTGTGATTGAATCTGCCTCCACCACCCTTTCAGGCAGTGCATTCCAGATCTTAACCACTCGCTGCGTAAAAAAGTTTTTTCTTACGTCACCTTTGGTTCTTTTGCCAATCACCTTAAATCTGTGTCCTCTGGTTCTTGACCCTTCTGCCAATGGGGACAGTTTCTTTCTATCTACTCTGTCCAGAACCCTCATGATTTTGAACATCTCTATCAAATCTCCTTTCAATCTTCTCACCTCTATTCATGAAGCCCAGGATTCTGTAAGCCTTTTTAACTGCTTTCTCAACCTGCCCTGCCACCTTCAACGATTTGTACACACATACCCACAGGTCTCTCTTTTTGTGCACCCCCTTCAGGATTGTACCATTTAATTTATATGTCCTCTCCTCATTCTTTATTCTTTCCTTTCTATTTATTTATTCTCTTTCCCAATTAACATTATCGATTTTATTTTTTTGCTATCAAATTTTGTTTCTTGTTTTGCTGTTGCCAAAATAATTTTCCTAAATTTAGAATATGCAAAAATATCATTATAAAGAGTGGGGGAGAAACTGGATTGCGTGGGCCTGCCAGCATGACTTTGGCATGGGCAACAATCCCTGCACCGCAACAGATAGGCCTGATCAGAATTGTTACTCTGGCCTCATTTAAATTAGACTGGCAAGCTGCGAATGCCTGCTGCATGCCCCCATGCATCTTGCTAGTGAAGCGACTATCAATTTTGAGCAACTATGATGCTAGCAGAGGCCCTCAGGTGGGTGCTGGGAGGTGGGGGTGGCGATCAAGAGGGTGCCTGTGCCCATTCCTGCTCCTCCCAGCTCCACCTTCAGTTAAGTATCTTTGCAAAACTTATATTTTTGGTGATGTCCTCCAGCGGTCCCTTTCAAAACCACATGTGGACCTGGTTATCCTGAACGTAGCAGGGCCGACGCCAGCTGTGATCAAGGCAGTCCAATTTGAGGAAGGAATCCTAAAACAGGTGTTAGGCCTCTTATTTGCACATGCAAAGGACCTAAGGCCTGTTTCAGGCGTGAGCTCTTGATGCCTATACGGGAACCTATACCAATGGCCCAGAAATTCGGGTCGGAGGCTTCCTGCGGGTGCAAGCCTCTGACCTGCACTTACCTACCGCGCTGGCTGTTGAGCTGTGGGCCCGCGTGGGATTCCGATCCTGGGCCTCCTCCAGCTGCCGGCGCGCAGTGCTTGCGTATCCCAGGGGCACAGTTAGTTCGAAGTGTCCCCTGGGATCATGTGGGCCATGGAGAGCCAATGGTAGCAGGGAAATGCCCATTCATGAAATTGACAGGAAGAGCTGTCAAAACTATAAATACTATAAGCCCCAAAACATAACTAAAACTTCAAATAATTTTTTTTTAAATCACATTTTAAAAATAACTATAAATAAACAATAATTTAAATTTTTGACAAAATTAATTACATTTTCTAACGGGGCTAAAAATAAACTTACCTTTCTTTAAATATTTAAAAATAATAAACCTGTGAAAAAATGTTTTAATTTTAATTAATTCACCACTTACCTTGTTAAAAGCAGGCCTTGCGCCTGCTTTTTAAAAGTGTAACTGCTGGAGACTTACCCTCCTGGAGAATCCTGGAAAAATAACGGGAGTTCCAGGCGCACGCGCTGCCTCTCCGGCGTACGCGTTCAACCTCTGAACCCCTTCCTTTAAGGGAACGGAAGGTCCGGTATCCCACACATGCGCAGTGCATGCACGAAACCGGCACTTTCGTTGGGCCTACGGGTGAGTGCCCAGCGCGTACTCACCCGTGGGGACCCAAATTTCTATTATGTCAGGCAGCGCATTTCCGGTGTGGAGTGTGCGCGTCTACGCTCCCTGCCATATTTAACTCTTTGATGCCCATTTTATGCCATTTCTAGGCCAGCATTTCATAAAATAAATTAGATTATTGCATAAATTGAATTAAGCAAAATTTTAACATCTATAATATTTTGATTTTATCAAGGTCTTATGTATAAAATATTACATTTATAAACATTTTTTATGAAATAAACTCTAAAAAAATTGATTTCGATAGAACTGAATATAACACGTGTGGTATAATGGGTGATAAAAGTGATTCTGTCTGCTTTTGCATCCCAGGCAAGTC
The DNA here is from genome assembly GCF_052327205.1 of Somniosus microcephalus. Taxonomy (NCBI): domain Eukaryota; kingdom Metazoa; phylum Chordata; class Chondrichthyes; order Squaliformes; family Somniosidae; genus Somniosus; species Somniosus microcephalus. Next base: position 140,751,845 of record NC_140987.1, on the reverse strand, counting down.
CAATTTCACCCCCATGGAATGCTACAGCACAGGAGGAGGCCAGCTGGCCCATCATGCCTGTGCCAGCTCTTTGAAAGAGCTATTCAATTAGTCCTACTCCTCTGCTGTTACTCCATAGTCCTACAAATGTTTTCCTTTTCAAATATATATCCAATCCCCTTTTGAAAGTTACAATTGAATCTGCTTCCACCACCCTTTCAGGCAGTGCATTCCAGATCATAATAACTCGCTGTGTAAAACAATTTTTCCTCATGTCCCCTCTGGTTCTTTTGCAAACGATCTTAAATTCTCAGGTTATGACCCACCCGCCAGTGGAAACATTTTCTTTTTGTTTACTCTATCAAAACCCCTCATAATTTTGAACACTTCGATTAAATCTCCCCTTAACCTTCTTTGCTCTAAGGAGAACAATTCAGCTTCACCAGTCTCTCCATAATCTCAAATAAAAATTGGAAATGCTGGAAATACACAGCAAATCAATTAACCTCTGTAAAGACAAAACACAGGTTAACATTTTGGGTGTAGACCCATCATTCCAACAATATAACCTAATTTGAGAAGACCACAAACATCACATGATTAGACCAGAAGTGACATTGTAACATGTGAACAGGACAGAAGCATCAAGACTTATTTTGTAGCCTAAGGGGAAATGGGGTAGCTTTTATAAGTTATTATAATGTATCCATTCCATTTCTATGATTGTTTTTATAATTTATAATTTATTCAGTTATTTAAAATATATTTTCCAACGATGAATAAATTCCGATCACTCACTTAAAGAATGGAAACTTTTGATTCTCAGGTTTCAGATCCAAAATTAACAGACTGAAGTCACATTGGGGTTGGCAAGAAGGAAGAGCCCCTCCCCCAGACCTTTGACTTACAATTCAGCTGATATTAGAATCTTAGTAGTTTCTCACATATTTCAGGAAACCTGGGTATCTTTGAATTTCTTGCCTCAAAGTTTAGCCAGCAGCATAGAATTTTTCTACGTATCTAAATTTTGTCCCAATAATATTTGGAATTTGGGGAACAGTAATTGCAGTAATTGCTCAGTGAGCTTATCCAATGACAGTCTGAGCTATACAGATGAAGAAGGTCCTAAGTTTGAGACTTTCTGTAGTGTTAGTTGATCTCAATGTTGGAGCATTTTCGTTAACCTCAGCAGTTCTGGGTTACAGTTGGGGAAATCAGCTAGGAAATGTGTATGTTTAGATGTTGGATAAGAACAAGAGGCAGCTTGTCCATATCCGCCCCCCCACAGTCAAACAGCCATCTGATATTTATCATCAAGACTCACGCATGAAAATAGCTATTTGCTGAGGTACTAGAGGACTCCTAGTGCCCTGGAACTGTCCTCCAGCAAGGAGTCAATGCTTCAGAAAAGGAAGCGAAAAAATTGGCAATAAAATGATTTTAAAATATATATATTTGGAGTTTGGCTTTGGCATTTATTCCAAACAACTGTTATGTCCCTAAGGTTCCCAGGCAATATGCATCATTTTTGTGAAATTACTACCATTGCTCAAACATTCTGGTATGATGTCACAGACTGATCATAGTGGAAGCACTCTGTATATACCCTAGACACAGAGTGAAAAACTGTCAGTTCAAGTTAATAGGACTCTATTATTACCTCGGGTCACCCACCTAGAGGGCAAATATCCCTGCTGGATGCTGATGCTGTTTAATTAACGTCCACACTTGTTATGTCAACATAATGCATCATGCTGAATTGAAAACATTTACTTTGATATTCAATAAAATTGACTTGTTCATCCAAATCATCCTCTTCCAAATTAAACTGGAATTTCATTTTGGTTGTAACTAATCTTCATGTTACTCATTTATAGTGCTTTAAGTATGCCCCACCCTCATTATATGTATCTCAGTCAGAATGCTGCCACTGTTATCAGTCTATTGGACTTACATTTTATCCTGTATTGTGGATCATTCTCTACAGCAACGCCTCATTATAACAAGCTAAATGTTCATCTCCCAAGGACTTTGTTATAATGAGGGTGGAATGCATATGAAGGAACATTGAGGGGCATTGCTGCATCCAGAAGTACAGTTCATTATAACTGCAATATCCTTTTTCTGACAATTTCCATTAAATTTTAGATCAATTTAATAATTTTAACATTATTCATCCTGTGGCCTATGAAGCCAGCTGATCATTAAATGTACAGTATACACCTATTCTAAAAATGTAATGCCCAATTTAAAACTTTAATTTGTTTTTTATACTGAACTTTTATTAATTATTCATCTGTTTTCCTGCTTTCCATTTACTACAGATAGGATTTTCCTAGCCCTTTAATCTTTTTGGATTTTTCTGTGTTTCTTGGAAAATTTCACACAATTTCTTCCTGTTTAATTCTGCAAGGTTTTTATTAGTAGTTAGCTGAGTAACTTACCTGTGCAGAAACTCATCATAGTTTCTCTAATCTAAGCCTCTGAGAATTCCACGCAGGTAGGAGTGTGTATCTGCTTGTCCAGTACAGAGTGCACACTCCCTTTCCATAGGAATGTTGACATTTGAGGACCCTGCTGGATGCCAACTTCAGCCCAGGCAGATCCTTCAGGATCATGTTTCTTCAATGATAGCAAAGTCCTAATGCAGGTTGTGGCATATAGGATGTGCCCAAACAGCTCTCCTTCATGGTTCAAGGAAGCATGCATTTCCTTATTGAAGTCCAGACAGCTTAGGCCCAGGTGGTCAGAGTTCAAAGCTTAGGAACCCTCAAAAATGTAAATGGTCTGTGGAGGATCTATTACGTCAGTTAGGGGTAACTCATTCTCCAGTTTGCATTCTGTCTATGGGAATCACGAGCTCAAAGTTAACTCTGAGGGGGGGTGGTCTATGCCCTATCCTATTTGAGCACCAACAGTCTGAACTGCCACAGCACTCAATCACCTGGAATTTCATGGGGTTCTCGTGATCTCTGGCTATAACTTGTGGAAAATCAGCAGAATCCCCTGAGAAATGGCTGTTTATGCCATTTCTCCAGCGTTTCCTCCAATCTTCTGTCAAAGTTACGGTAGGAGATCAGAAGAACCCCATGGAAATTCTCCCCCAATATTTACACAATTGCAAGTGTCCGAAATGGTACTGGCTTAAGATTGATTTCATACCAATAGTGATCTTCTTGGTGGTATACAAATACAGATTACACACTTCTTGAAGCACAGCAACATGATATTCTAGCTTATGTCTTTGGGAAACAGTCCAAATACACACTGTTTTGGTTCTTTATTTCTAGCAATAAAATCTATCAAAGCTAAAATAAGAGGAACGTGCAATGAAAATAAGATGGATTTATTTAAATGCAGCCACGTATATGTTTGAAATGCACCCTCTGTAACCACTCCTTTGGAATAATTGGGCCAATGTTTTTACAATATGAAATTTAACACTACAGTAAAACTTGATTCTTTTAACTTTATAACTGACTCTTGTTTCTGCAACAATGGTACCTTTGTAATATTCTGGAAAATTCTTCATAGTGTTATTGAGTATTTTGAAATGTATCGTTATACAAATATTCTGAAGGTCCAATGAGCCTGATCACTGTATGATTAGATTGATATTGACACTAAAGTGCTAATATGGATCTCCAAGGTAACAACGTACTTTTAAAGTTCCAACTGCTATTGAAGCCTTTACTAAAACCACCATTCAAAAATTCTAATTGCTGAACCAACACCTTGAATAATTTTCCTCCCTTCTTGTCAAATAAAGTATTCCAACAGATTGTCATAAATTAAATAGATTATACAAGGTACGTATTTAATTTAATAACCCATTGACATTGTGGGATTAAAATAAATTTGAGAAGAAAATGCTAGTTATCTATTCAAGACTTTAAGTGTTTGAATGTTAAGGGACCCATAATCCAATTTTGCCGTATTTATATTCAGTTGCTATTATCTGGTTAATTTGTTCCCTAAAGCTAAAGATCATTGCCAGGAATTTCCTCAAAGCTGCTCCCGCTTTGCCACTGTAACTTTGCCAAAGGTGTGGCGGAAACTCCATTTATGTTCATAAACGGGGTTTCTACCATGCTTCTGGCAAAATTATGGTGGCGGGGCAGGAGACACTTTGAGGAAATTCCCAGGCCATATTAACACGGCCCTTGCCCATGAGATAGGTCTCAGTAACAGTTAGATTGTGCATGATGTATTAAAGCTAAATAACAAGGATCTTTCACAGTCTTCAACAGAATTCCAGACATGTTTTTGAGTGAGGAAACCAGGGAGCAGCTCGGTTCAGTTGTAGCTCTCTTGCCTTTGTTGTCTTGTATTTAAATCCCACCCCAGGATATGAGCATATAATCTAAACTGACATATCAGTGCAATATTGAGGGAGCGCTGCACTGTCGACTGTTCTTTCTTTCAGGTGAGATGCTGTAGGGGGGCATCCTTTACCTGGTCCAAGTGCTGCCTAGATTACGAGCTTTTTAACGCAGCCTTTTGTGGTTCTGGGTATGTTTTAAAACATTGTCCAACACAGAGACAATTTAAATCACACAAGTCTTCGGCCATGATGTGGATTAATATTTCCCGATCTTCGGGGGCTGAGGGGATTTTGCGACCCCTACATTCCCCCCTTGGATACTTCCAACTTGCTTGTAGTATCCTCTTGAAGAAGTGAGCAAAATTTTCTGACCCCCCACAAACAATCATCCCCTGTATTTACCTATAGCTACCTATCACTGATCCCCCGACCCATCTATTCCCCTCAAATCCGAGAAAAACCGTGGTACGGTAGGCATCTACAGATACATCAATTACAAAATGTTACAATAGGGGTTCTCATACCCCTGCACCACTTGTTACATTATAACATATTACAAAATGTTGCAATCTTGGTTATACAATGTAATCAAAATGTTCCCAAGCACGGAGAGTGTCCTACACCTCTGCACCGCTTGGAACTGTAAAACAAAATACAAAAATCTTCATTCAACATTTGAAACAAAATGCTGAAATAAACCCCAACCATCACGTGCCAATGATGGGTCACGAAATTCGAGTGGGTATTTCTCCTCCCACCCGGGCAGTAAATGTTCCTTCCACCACCCCCCCCCTTTAATGGTCTTAAACTTTTAAAACATACAGAATGGATTTTACAGAACAGTCTGATCCACCAGACCCGAGCCGTTCCCTTGTCCCTTTGTGGAGGCGGGGTACCCCTCATGTTTCACAGACCGAGACCGGAGAGTATGGGATCGCAACTCCCAGTCCCTCCCCCTCCCGTCTTCCCTCGACTGGCTACAGAAAATGGTGGGTGCCTATGTGGCGGCTCTCACTGGCCCCACGCTCAAACTTGGATCCCAGATCCGGCCACCCACTCATCCTTCCCAGCCACACTTACACTCCAACTTTGCCCGTGGGCCCCGGGTGAGTTCCTCCCTTCCCCGAATGCACCCACGTGACTCTTGGGTCTCCCCCTCCCCTTTACAATCTTTCCTGGGCCATCACCACCCACTGCCAGGGAACGCGTCCCTATCTGACAAGGCGCCCGCGCTTCCCCACCATGACTCCTCAATAGCGAGGTCTCCCGCAAGTGAAATTCGGTCAGGATAGTGCTGGGTTGGGGCCGTGCCCCACCCAGCTGGGGCCATCTCTTCTGTGTAGGATGAGTAGGCAGGTTCCTCCGGACCCTGTCCGGTTTCTCCCGAAGGTTGCTGCGGGGTCTCCTCCTGGATTTGTCCAGTGGCGAGGTGATCCCCAACATTCTGTATAACCATATATTCATTTGATGCCCAGCTCGGGCTGGGCAAACAGGGCTGCTCCTTTTTCCACTCTCCTGCAAAAGAACTTAAAAGGACATGCAGCCAGGTCTCTCCCTGACCTGCTGCCTTTGGTGGAGACATGGTCGGGTCCCTCGACCTCGGACCAAAATACAAGCACTTGGCATACTTATAAACTTAAACTTTAAACTTTAACTCAAAACTACTAGTTACATTCTAAACTTAAAATGTAAACAGCTATGAACATTGGTAATTTAACACAAAGCTATAATACAAATGCCGCCCGTCTCCAAATGGGCAGGCTAATCTCTGGTGTCACTGTCGCAGATTACTGCTGCCTGCAGCGAACCTCCTCCCCGGAGTCCCACGGCAGAGGTTGTGAAACCTCTGTATTCAAATAGGCGACTGCGCCTGCGCGGAAAAACTGAAGAGGAGCCGCTGAGGTCACGGGCTGGGGAACTGCGCCTGCGCGACCAGGACGTTCAAAAGACTGGAGAATTCCTGTCTCCAGACCAGCAACTACGCATGTGCGGGCAGTCTCTTCACAGGGCGGCTCCTCCCTGGAGCCCTCCAAGTGATTTTCTGTGAATGAACTCGCAGCAGCCTGCAGATTTCTACTCTCAGGCTGCGGTTTCTCTGTTTCTGAACTAAATAACTGGTTCAAATTTAAACTTTGGCCAAAACTTAGGTCCCACTGGGGCGGGGAAGTGTCCCAATTGGTGGGCCGGACAACTTTTCCCTTGAAACAAGCCACAGCGCCTGTCTTTACAGCCTGTGAACTTGAACTTGTATGGTCAGATTTATACAATTTAAATTGGTTGGCGTGGAACCACTTTGTGCGCTGGGGTAGTTTTATTGCATAGACCATGGGGCTGGCCCTATCAACTATACTATAGGGTCCCATGTAGAGAGGCTCTAAACTTCCCACCCGGGCATAGTTTCTTACCATCACTAGGTCTCCTATCTCCCACTGGTGGCTCTTGCTAGGCTCGAGCAGCAGCCGGTTATTCCGATGCTACTTCCCCATGCTGTCTGCTGCCTGCCCATAAATTCATTTGAGGTGTTCTAGGAGGGTTCGGGCGAATTTATCCCGATTTATTTCCTGCAGTTGTCCTTCAGTGAGGACTGGGGCAAGGACATGAGTGAGGGTCCTCATAACTCTGCCGGTCATGAGCTAATGTGGTGAATGCCCTGTGCTTTTGGACTGGCTGGCCCGGATCCCCATGAGGATCAGAGGTAGGGGCTCTGCCCATTTTTGGGGCGACCCCACGGCCTCTTTCCTCAATCTTTCTTTAAGGGTATGTTTCATACGCTCCACAATCTCTGAGGAGCACGGGTTGTAGGCTACATGCCACTTCCCTTTGATACCGAGCAGCATGAGGGTGTTCTGCATGACTTGGCCAGTGAAGTGGCTTCCCTGGTCGGACTCCACGAACTGGGGCAGTCCCCACCACGAGAACACCTCCTTCACCAAGATCTTTGCAGTCCCCATTGCTGTGGCCGTCTGGCAGGGGAAGGCTTCGATCCACTTGGAAAACACATCCACCAGGAGGAGGTAGTATTTGTAGCCTCCTTGGGTGGTGGGCAAGGGCCCTATATAGTCGATCTGGGTCGCCTGCCATGGTCCCTCCACCCTCCTAATGTGTCCCATGGGCACCTTCCTTTTGTGGGGATCGGGATTATTTGCTAGCGCAGAAATTGCGGACATCATCCTGGAGTCCTGGCCACCATCCCGCCTGTTCCACCCATTGCCAGGTGGTCTCAGGCCCGGGGTGTCCCGCTCCCGGCCCCTCATGCGCCAGCTGAAGGAACTCCCCCTGGTGTTGCTGGGGTACTACCCACTGTTCGGCCTTGAACAGCATGCCCTCTCTTACGGTGAGAGGGGCTGTGCTGTAGGGGCCCTCTATCTTTTTGCCCTCCATCACTGCGCTAATTATTGCCTTTAGGATGGGGTCCTGTGCCTGGGCCATTTTAAGGTCTGGGGCCAACACTGTTCCTGATTTCCCTGTGTCCCATCCCTGCCTGTAATCGCTGCCACTGGCCCGGACTCATATGGGTCCCAGAAAATGCGTGCACGTGCACCCTCCTTGGCTAGCATATCAACTTGCTGGTTGCCCTGGCTGCGGGGTTCTGTGGAGGAATGGGCTTTCACCTTATGGATGAAAACTGCACCTTCCTCCCCCATAGATGCCAGGATTTTCTCCAGCAGGTGCTTTACTGCCAAGGGCTTCCCGTCGGCGGAGGTATACCCACGATGGGACCAGATGCCAAGGTACTCCGTACACGAGTTGCAAGTGAACATACTGTCAGAGCAAATCGTATACGGGGTAGGGAAGATGTTGGGGTGTGTAACCACGTACATCACCGCGGACAGTTCAGCCTGCTGTGCACTCATGGTGTTAGGGAGCTTGATTGCCAAGGCAATGTCTGCCGTTGGGTCAAAGATCCCGCAACCCGTGAGTCATACCCAGCGGATACCATGCTGGAACCGTCTACATAGATCTTGTGGCCCGTGGGATGTATCCCGGCCCGTAAACCTATGTTCACTTCCCATACCCCATCTACGGAACATTGATGGGCTGTTCCAGGGTATACCATATTGGCTGCAAGCTTCGGCTCGCAAAGGCCCTTTACCTTCAGATCCATCTGTGAGAGGAGAAGGGTCCAGCGTGCAATGCGGATGCTGCTGACTGTCCCATCTTTAATCCTCCCATCCAAAAGCATCTGAGTGGGTGCAAACCAAGTATCAGCCTTTGCTTTTATCTGGGGCAGGCAATTGGACACCAGGCAACGAAGCCATTGAGTCCACTGCCGCTGGTTCAGGTGTGCCCTATCTTGTCCCCCTGTACATGCACTGTTGTAGACTGGCCACAGCCTGTCTGCAAATGCCTGTGGGGTCTCCCCTTCCTTCTGCAGTGTTTTCCCTATGCGATCGAACGGACTGCCGTCGTTCGCACCCATGGCTTCCAGTATTTCCTCCTTTAGGTCCTCAAAACCCTTCTGCCCTCTCTTAGCCTCATCTGAAAGGGTCTGATAGAGCTTACTATCTACAGAGAAAAGCAACATTTTGGCTTTCTCTTCATCATCACAGCTGTTAACACAGGCTGCCTGTTCTATCTCTTGGAAGTGCATTGAGGGGTCTCCCTTTTCGGAGAGCAGGGGAATATGTTTCACCAGGCCTCTGAGCTGTTGGGTATCATAGGGTACCAAATAGATATGCTGAACAGCCCCATGGTCATTATCATTCACAGGCGGACCGTACCTCCGTTGTCGGAGGGGGTACACTGGTCCTGGTCCCCGCCTGCCTAGCGGGACCTGCTGGTGTTCTCCTACCACCCCATTGTCCACCCCTTCTTGCTGCCGGAGCTCTTCAAAACTCGGAGCTGTGGGCTGCGGTCTCAGGATCTCTAATTCCCTAGCCAGCTCTGTTCTGGGTGCTGCCTGTGGGGCGGTTTGATTTGGGCCGCTGGTACTGTCCGACAGACTTCCCTTCGGACTTATGAGACATACCATCCCTTTAGTCCTTAATAACTCCATACCCAAACTCTCTATCTTTCTGTTACATGGTGAATGATCTGCTCCACTAAACCTTTGGTCGCAGGCCAGCTTATAAGCTGCCTTTACCTCCCTAACCTTTTCCTCTTGCTCTGTTACTTCTGAGGTGAGGCGGGCATTCTCTTCCCGCAGTCTCATCTCGTTACTCTTTGCTTCTGTAATTTGGCACTTTAGGAACCCTATCTTGTGCCTCGCATGGCTTTTGCCCTCGCTAGCTTCTTGGGTGAGGTGTGTGTTTTCCTCCTGTAGCCTCATCTCACTGTCCCTAGCCTCTGTGACTTCCTGCACAAGGCACTCTATCTCTGCCTGGCATTTTGTGACCTCTAGTGTGAGGCGTGCATTTTCTTCCCGCACCCTCATCCCACTGTCTCTGGCCTCATTCACCTCTCTTATGAGACATTCTACCTCTGCCTGGCATTTTTCAAACTCGGACTCCCGATTCTTGGCCTCTGTAACCTCCTCCCGCACCCTCATCTCACCCTTCTTAACCCAGCCACCTATACTATAATAGGTCAGCTTACACGCTGCTGCTAACTTCTGCAGGGTTACCCACAGACTGAAAGCAAGAAAAGCAAGAGCTGATGCTTTCTCCAGATCCAGACCACTTATCATATCAAAAACTGCCTCCAGTCCTGCCGCGGTTGCCAATTTGTAGGGGGCATCCTTTACCCGTTTTACGGTAATTTACCTGGTCAGGCAGCCTTTGCCACTGCACTGTGACCAATTCCAATCAGCGGTTTCGAATTGCTAAACCCTCCTTCCAGTTCTGACTGGAGGAACTTATAATTAATGATTTATTAAAAACGGACAAATGGTCTGGATGCAAGAAAGTCAAATTTTATTAAAACTAAAGAAACTACACCACACGATCAAAGTAATCATGGTAAAATTGCTTAAGAGGGGAAGGCAGACGGCAAAAATGAGGGAACAATGGCTACAATGTTAATCTTACAATCTTAGCAACATTTCCCTTAAATTACCACCCCTTTACTTCTCACCAGATTGTCTTGCTAGTGGGTCAGAAGCCTTGCTCACCTGCAGTCCAAAGACTAAAGCCAAAAAAAAGAGAGAGGACTTGCTGGGCTTAATCTTTATACCCTGGGAGTCCCTGCTGTTTTCACGCCGAAAAGGTCCGTGCGTAATTTCCCGCCGAAAAGTCTGAATACACAAGAGAAGGGCTTTTAACCTCCTCCATTCATACATGGAGACATCACGTAGTAGAGTCAATTTCAGTGAATGGATGTGTGTAAACAACCCATTGTGCTTGCTGTCCGATGATTGGCTGATTCAAACGGGCTACTCCCCAGTGTAAACAAGCAACTTGTTGGTTGCCGGACCCGCCCAATACCACAGGGTGACTGACAGCTCGGGCTCCATTCAAACTTACTACAGGACAGTGCTGAGCTTTTCATATGCTAACAGCCTGTCTGTTTCATATGCTAACAGCCTGTCTGTCCTTTTAAAATTCTGTTTCCATGAGGTCTGTTCAGCCATTTTTATGCCCTGGGCAATTTAAACAGTCCAAACTCAAGAATACATCTTTTAATAAAATGTACAATCTTAAAGTGTGCGATTTTCACAAAATTCTTTGATTCCAGTGTCCAAATGCTGCCTAGCTTACGAGCATTTTAACACAACCTTTGCAGTTCTGGGTATGTTTTAAAACATTGTCCAACCCAGAGACAATTTAAATCACACAAGTCTTCGTCCACGATGTTGATTAATATTTCCCGATCTTCGGGGGCTGAGGGGATTTTGCGACCCCTACAATGCTAAATGTATGTCCCAGTTGCCTGTTCAGTTAGACATAAAGGAGGAAAAATTCAGTTGGTTGCGCCTCCCGTTAGCGCCTTAAGAGGGCTTTAATGGGGCGCAAAGCAACTAGCGCCCGGGCGTGGCGATGTTTGCGCCACTCGCAAAATTAACTAGACATTTTGCAGCGGTGCAAATCACTACCACCATGATCTCCTGCGCCGGCAGATCGTGACTTCAGTCGAGTGCGCAACGCCCCGGTAGCGCCTCGGACCAGGTATTGAGTGGCGCCCCCTGCCTTACTGTCTGCCGCTAGCAATGACAGGTTGAGGGGGCGTTTTGCAGACAGAAAGGGACTGGGGGAGCGCTATTTAAAGGCGACCGCTTCCTGCCTTTTTAAGTTGGTGACACTTTTGTACCATGCATTCTGAGAGAGAGAGAGAGAGAGAGACTTCTGGAGAGGTTCAACGCTGTGTGAAGGAGTTTTGGGTACTGAGCAGCACTTTGTAGGCTCATTTTGATTTGCCTTTCCTTGCTTCACCAGCACTCTGAGGTAGTGCCTCGCCGCTCAGCCTTTGCACCTTAAGACAGGTGTGAAGCGCCTGATTTAGCGCTCCAATCACCTCCAGGGGTGATAAAAGCCAAGTTTGCCATCGGATGCGATAATTAGCGCCAGGCGCAAACTTTGCTCACGGCCGATAATGGCGCCCCAAATGGGGCGATACTGAATTTCCCCCCCAAAAGATCCTAAAAAAAGAATGGAAAAGATTTCTGTGGTCTTGGCCAACATTCATCCGGCAACCAATACCACTAAAACAGATTAATTGATCAATCACCTTGTTGCTGTCTGTGGGATCTTACTGTGAGCAATTTTGGCAGCTGCATTTCTTTATAAAATAATGATGACTACAATTGAAAAGTATTTCATTGGCTATGAAGCATTATGAGACATCCTGAGGATGAAAGGAGATACATAAATGCAAATTCTTTCTTTAACACTTGGACAATAAAATGATCAGATTTATCTTACAAGCAGAAATGTTGAATATTGTACGTAAGCCCTTGGAGAGGTCTTGTTATACATCTTCCTTTGTTTTTTGCACAATAGGTGTAAAACATTTCCATTCAGCAACAACTTTCTCTTATAAATCACTTTTAATATAGCATGGTGTGGTCAAAAATAAAGGTTTGGAGGAGGCTTTTGAGCATGTGGAGAGATAATAGCAACATGGATAATTAGCTTATAAATTCCATGCAAGTCAATTAATTCATTGTCCCATAAATTTGATGGCTGTAAATCTTCACCATTAAGGTAGCTGTATATATCACTGCTTCACACACAGGAAAGAATGGACCTTGGATGGCTGTGGATTTTCTGCTTCTCTACTGTCAAATCAACTATCACAAATTCCAGAGAGAATCTCAGCCATATTGTACAAATAGGGTACTCAGCAGGCAACTGTGGAATACACAATTGTTGGAAAGCCAATACAATTCACCAAGGGTCTAATAATTCATGAATTTCTCACACCTTACCATTGATCTGCTGCTTGCTATCTTTAAAAAAAATCATTGTTATGAAGCACATATAGGTGTTATAAATATATGTCTTCATTAAAATCTGCATGAAGTGATACTTATTTCTACTTGTGTTGTGTAAGGTTTCGCAAAATTTTGGAAATTTCTGCAGCCCCCGAAGATTATTTGATTAAAAGAAAACCTGGTTGGAATGTAACTTAAAAACCCAGGGCATCAAAAATGGCTGTCAGGCCTCATGGCAGAAGACAAAGGCAGCCTGTCTGAACATCTCCCATCACTGACTGGAGTACTTGAGGTACTTAAAACTGTCAATCAACTGCGGTTTAGGAAGTTCAACAGAGGAACAAAAGGATTGTTTATTTACATTAGCTCTCTACAATGTTGACTCAAGGGCTTAAGTACTTAAAGCTGTCAATCAGTTGCGGTTGGGCGGTGACCACAAGACAATGGATTGTTTACAAAGCACTTGAGTGCTGTTGACTGAACACTTAAGGATTTGTTTGTCCAACACTTGAGACATTTTAAACTGAGCACAAACCAGTTTAAATGAATGGGAAACACATTCAAACCCATTACAGTCAGTGGGGACAGATCGGTTCCTTTTGTATAGCCCAGATACATCCAGATTAGGGCGTGAAGATAACGGCTTCCAATGGGGTATAAAGATAGCCCCTCAGAAAGCCACTCTCTCTCTGCCGCCTTGCCTCCGATGCCCTGCCTACAAGAGGAACAGCTCAGAAGTGGAATACCAGCAGTTACTTTTGAATTACTGGGGTATCTCTACTTCGGGGCGGTGAAGAATCTAAGACAGATCGCAGGGGCACGGAGCAGGCATTCACTGGTGAGCATAAGCTTTCTGGCCCATTACAAGGCAACCTAGATAGGTATTAGGGGTAGGAATTAAAGGGGAATTTTATTAAATTGTAATTTTAGTCAATTTTCCCTCGATGTGTCCGTTTCTCCTCCCCGTTAAGTAAAAGTGTGCTGTATTAAGCAAAGGTGTGCTGTATTAAGTAAAAGTGTGCTGTATTCATTATTATTTTCAATTTATTCTTTATTTCAATAAATACTGGTCTTCTTTGCACCCAACCACAAGTCTTGCTTTGTCTACATCGCTACTGAAATAAGTCCAGCGGTCAGAACCAGAAAGGGGAGCGATTCAAAACCGCACGGGGCCTGGAGCAGCTCAGATACTTCTGACTGGCCAGAGACAAACTCCAGGGGAAACCAAAACCACCCCCCACCTCCCCCCCCCCATTTCTATAAAATGGTGACCATGGCAGGACCGTCGGCAACAGTATGTGATGTAGCAGACGGTAGTCTGGGCCTGGAGAGAGCAGCAGTTATTGGGTTTCTTTTTATCACACCCCTGATATATTTGTGGTTAGGTACCCGCAGGCTTAGGGAAGTTAAAGCAGAGAGTTGGGATAAGGAAATGGAGATTGAAGAATACCAGGCCAAGATAGAGCACCTGTGGACCAGCTTAGTGAGGGCAAAAGCCACACGAGTTACAAATTAGAGTACCTGAAGTGCCTAGTTGCAGAGGCCAAGAGCAATGAGATGAGGGTGCAGGAGGAGAACGCCCACCTCATACAAGAAGTAAAAGAGCAGGAGGAAAAGGTTAGGGAGGTAAAGGCAGCGTATAAGCTGGCCTGCGATCAAGGGTTTGAGGAAGCAGATCATGGCCCCTGTAGGGAAGAGATAGAAAGCTTGAATATGGCTTTAAAGAGGGCAAAGGGGATGATATGTCTTATCAGCCCAAAGGCAGGTCAGTCGGACTTTACCGGCAACCCAAATAGAACCGCCCCCAGGCAACACCCAGAACAAGATTGGTTAGGGAATCAGATGTCCCACGACCGCCACCCACATCTCCGAGCTTTCAGGAGCTCTGGCAGCAAAGGGGGTGGAGGATGAGGCGGTAGAGGAAGCACAGCAGGCCCCGCTAGATAGGCCAGGACCAGGACCAGTGTACCCCCTCTGACAACGGAGGTACTGTCTGCCCGTTGATGACGATGACCCAGGGGCTATCCAGAATCAGTTTGTGGTGCCGTATGGCACCCACCAGCTCAGGGACATGGTTAGCCACGTCCCCAAGCTCAATAAAAAGGGAGACCCCTCACTGCACTTCAGGGAGATAGAACAAGCAGCTTGTGTTAATGACTGCGATGATGCAGAGCAAGCAAAAATGCTGCTGTTTTCTCTGGGAGGTGATCTCCTCCAGACCCTATCAGGCGAGTGCAAAAGGGGACAGAAGGATTATGAGGATCTGAGGAATGAGATATTGGAAGCCATGGGACTCAATGATGGTAGTCCATTCGCCCGGGTAGAAAGAACGGTGCAGCTCCCAGGGGAGTCCCCACAGGCATTCGCAGACAGGCTATGGCCAGTTTACCAGAGCGCATGCCCGGGAATGCCAGGGCGGGCAGCACTGAACCCAGTCCAATTGACTCACTGGCTCCGTTGTCTTATGACAAACAGCCTACCCCAGATCCAAGCCCAGGTCGCGGCTTGGTTTGACCCCCGAAAGCCCCAGACCATCGAAGAAGCGGTGATCCATCGGCTCACAGTAGCCTTTAGAAACATGAGATGTATCGAGGTGCCCCAACCCAAGGGAAAAGTCCATGAGGTTAAACCTGGGAGTCAGAGTAAGAAAGAGTGGCACCAGAAGGGGAACCGTCCCTCCCAGGCTAGGTTAAATTGCTATGGGTGCGGGAAAGATGGTCACTGGAGAAAAGACTGTAAGAATCCCTGGAAGGATAACTAGGGAAAGGATCCCACAGCCCCAGCCCAAAAGGCAGGGCCAGATATCCCTCCCACTGCGATCGAGTCATTTTTACAGTCTCTACGATCTCTCCTCCTGGCCAGCCAGGGAAAATTAGCTGCCACCACCGGGGCTGTAGTTCCCTCGGCCCCCTCAACTGCCCCATTATGACTAGAGCCAGTGCAGCCTGTCGACCTGTGTCCCCACGAAAATTCTGAGGGGAGCAGGCCCTATGTTAAGATGGGGGTGAAGACGGTGCAGGGGAGATATTCGGTGGACACTGGGGCTTCCAGCACGGTGGTCCATTTGGAGGACCTGACCAATTCACCCTGGTCTAACAATGTCCCATTTAGCTTAATGGGATCCACAGGGAACGAGCAGGCTGGGGAAAGGTCAAAACCTTTGGCAATAGGTTTAGGATCCCTCCATACCATGTGGGAGGGTAACCACAAGACCAATGAGGTGGCCATGCAGGGGGACAGGGAAGGAGAGTTCTGGGACCCCTGTAGAGCAGGTCTGGTAGCAGCAATCCAGGACAAGGGAGGCACACAGGGGATATCTTTGGCCCCGGACCAAAATTGGGTCCAAGCCCAAGATTTCGCCTTTAAGGCCGCCCTGGTAAGGAGAAAGGAGTTAGAACAGGGTTACTGGCAGGCTGCTAGTTATATTAAACAATGCAAATTGTTTAAGCCAGAGGCAGGGAAACAGGCAGCTGGGATTATACCTGAGATTAGAAATCCTCAGCCTGCAGCATGTACACTCACACAGACTGCACATGCAGGTGCAGTCGCGTGCGTGAAGGGAGAAGTTCCCCAGCACTTGGCCCGAGCGATTCCCCCTCTCTTGTGGGACTCCGGGGAGGAGCCTGAACCAGGTTTTAGACCTGAAGGGGAAGACTCTCAGCCACCGGCAGCCAGTGGCAAGGGATTGCCTGTCCCCAGCCCAGGTTTGGGAAGGGAGGGACCCGAGGGAGAAGGTCCCCAGCCAGCAAGGAGTGTGACCCGAGCTAAGGGTCCGCTCGCCAGGGTAGCCCCACCAGCGACACTCCCTAGAAGGTCTTTTTGGGTACCCCAGCCCAAGAAAGTATGGTCACCCACTTTTCAGTGGAATAGGGCGGACTCCCGAGTCAGGGAGAAGCCAAAAGACAAAAGTCCCCAACCAGCAGCCATAAGCTGCGAGGGACAAGAAGTTGGGACCAGTCCAGCCATGCCGCAGGGAGTAGCCTGCAATAGTACAAACAGGGATTAGGCTGGCCGCCTGGAGACGGGCGGTGCTTGTACATAGCGTTGTTTGAGTAACATGTATAGAGGATTAAGTTAGAATGTGTTAATTTTAATCTTATATTGCAATTCAGTAGTGTTAATTATTAGAGTATAAGTTTTAAGTATGGTACCGTTCCAGAATGTTGTCTATGTGAGCCGAGGTCGCGGGACCCGATCACATTCCCCCGAGCCAGGGAACCTGGCTAGATGTTTTTTTTTTGTCTTTTTCAGAGTTTCGGGAGGTGCAGAGGACCATCGTATCTTTGGACGCTCGGGGAAGGGAGCACCCCTAGCCCACGAAGGGAGGGGTCTGCAGGAGGCAGATGCCCACAGCAATTAAACTGTTATTGGAAATCCAGATTAAGATTAAGAGTTTGCAAAAGACTTGTTAATTATTTTATATTTTGTATTATGTACTGGTCCCAACTCCAAAGGAAATAATGTGCAAATTTAGTTCCTAACTGTGAGATTGTACTACTTGTTTAGAGTCAATTGAACAAATTGCATATACCTGTGAATAGTTGTGTTCGTAGATTGTGGAAGTTTGAAATACATTTATGGCTGAAGAATGGTGCCATTTATTAAAGTGTCAGACAATTGCATTATATAAAAGGAAACTCATTTTCTTCCATTTGTATTTTTAACAGATATGTTTTGGCTTGGTGGTAATCCCATTGAAGATGTTGTATCGTGTTAAAACTATGTCACAAGTGGTGCAGGGGCATTGGACCCCTCCATGCTTGAATTATTGTAACTAATCATGTCTTTCTGTCAATAGATGCCTACCATGTACTGCGATTCTCTTTGGGTAGGGGAGATGGAGGTGTCGAGGGATCAAAGATAGATATAGATAAGTATAAGGAAAGGTTGTTTGTGGGGGGGGGGTCAGAAATTATTGCTCACCTTTGAACAGGATACTACAAGCAAGTTTTAGTATCCTGGGAGGATTGTAAGGTTTCGCAAAATTTCAGAAATTTCTGCAGCCCCCGAAGATTATTTGATTAAAAGAAAACCTGGTTGGAATGTACCTTAAAAGCCCAGGGCATCAAAAATGGCTGTCAGGCCTCATGGCAGAAGACAAAGGCAGCCTGTCTGAACATCTCCCATCACTGACTGAAGCACTTGAGGTACTTAAAACTGTCAATCAACTGCGGTTTAGGAAGTTCAACAGAGGAACAAAAGGATTGTTTATTTACACGAGCTCTCGACAATGTTGACTCAAGGGCTTAAGTACTTAAAGCTGTCAATCAGTTGCAGTTGGGCAGTGACCACAAGACAATGGATTGTTTACAAAGCACTTGAGTGCTGTTGACTGAACACTTAAGGATTTGTTTGTCCAGCACTTGAGACATTTTAAACTGAGCACAAACCAGTTTAAATGAATGGGAAACACATTCAAACCCATTACAGTCAATGGGGACAGATCGGTCCCTTTTGTATTGCCCAGATACATCCAGATTTGGGCGCAAAGATAATGGCTCCCAATGGGGTATAAAGATAGCCCCTCAGGAAGCCACTCTCTTTCTCTCTGCCGCCTTGCCTCCGATGCCCTGCCTACAAGAGGAACAGCTCAGCAGCCCACCCAAAGAAGTGGAATACCAGCAGTTACTTTTGAATTACTGTGGTATCTCTACTTCGGGGCGGTGAAGAATCTAAGACAGACCGCAGGGGCACGGAGCAGGCGTTCACTGGTGAGCATAAGCTTTCTGGCCCATTACAAGGCAACCTAGATAGGTATTAGGGGTGGGAATTAAAGGGGAATTTTTTTTAATTGTAATTTTAGTCAATTTTCCCTCGATGTGTCCGTTTCTCCTCCCCGTTAAGTAAAAGTGTGCTGTATTAAGCAAAGGTGTGCTGTATTAAGTAAAAGTGTGCTGTATTCATCATTATTTTCAATTTATTCTTTATTTCAATAAATACTGGTCTTCTTTGCACCCAACCACAAGTCTCGTTTTGTCTACATCGCTACTGAAATAAGTCCGGCGGTCAGAACCAGAAAGGGGAGCGATTCGAAACCGCACGGGGCCTGGAGCTGCTCAGATACTTCTGACTGGCCAGAGACAAACCCCAGGGGCAACCAAAACCACAACCTCCCTTCCCCCCCTTTTCTACCTTTGTGAGGCTGATCATAACAGATTAATTTCACAGAGTTGTCCTTGATGTAGCCTCCATATACCTTTGGTGCTGGAGAAATAAATGTAGATTAATTGATCAATGATGCCATTGAGCATCAAAGAAAAAGCATAGTATAGATGGAAATTTATCCTCTAAATTTGAAAAGGTTCAAATAGAAAGGATGACTTTTCTGATCAGACTTAGGAGTGCAAACAAATATATCCTAAATACATTATGACCTGGATTTTCTAGTGGGACACAAGCCTGCTCTGAAGATGGGTGGTGTACGAATCGTGTCTGACTGACTTGTAGTGCACTAAATTTGTATGAATTTCTAGTCAGCTTAATTATAAAATGGTGGATGACATTCAGGTATTACATAGAAATTTACAGCACAGAAACAGGCCATTCGGCTCAGCTGGTCTATGCCAGTGTTTATGCTCCACACAAGCCTCCTCCCACCTTACTTCATCTCACCTTATCAACATATCCTTCTATTTCTTTCTCCCTCATGCAGTTATCTAGCTTCACCTTAAAAGCATCTATGCTATTTGCCTCAGCCATGCCTTGTGGTAGTGAGTTCCACAGTTGCACCATTCTCTGAGTAAAGAAGTTTCGCCTGAATTCTTTATAGGATTTATTAGTGATTATCCTGTATTTATGTCCCCTGGTTTTGGACTCCCCACAAGTAGAAACATCTTCTCTACCTCTACCCTATCGAACCCCTTCATAATTTTAAAGACCTCTATCAAGTCACCTCTCCGTCTTCTTTTTTCTGGAGAAAAGAGCCCCAGCCTGTTCGGTGCTTCCTGACAGTTGTATCTTCTTAGTTCTGGTATCATTCTTGTAAATCTTATTTGGATTTTCGCCAGTGCTTCTATATAATTTTTGTAATATGGAGACCAGAACTGTGCACAGTACTCCAAGTATGGCCTAACTAAGGTTCTATATAAGAATAACGTAACTTCTCTGCTTCTGAATTCTATTCTAGAAATTAACACAAGTGCCTTCTTTACAGTTTTTATGGCTTTGTTAACCTGTATTGCTACTTTTAATGATATGTGAATCTGTACCCCTAGATCCCCTTGCACCTCTATCCCATTTTGACTCTTTTTCCAAGGAATAAGTAGCCTCCTTATTCCTCCTACCAAAATTCAAAACCTTACACTTATCTGTATTGAAATTCATTTGCCATTTACACACCCATTCTGCAAGTTTGTTAACCTCTTGTATTTTGTTGCCGTCTTCCTCAGTATGATCTATTCCCCCCAACTTGGTATCATCTTCAAATTTTGATATTGTACTTCCAATTCCAGAGTCCAAATCATTTCTGTAAATGGTGAACAATGGTGGTCCAGCACCGATCCCTGAGGAACACCACTTCCCCAGATATGGGAACTGCTTCTGATTGTGAGCATGTCCATTGGGGATGGATGGGAATTTGTGAGCTGCTACAGTTTTTCAAGGCCTGCAGTAGTATATAGCTGCAGGCAGCCAACAATTCAAAACTGAAGAGACAAGCAAGCTTTTGTGCCAAAGACATTGGAAAGAGTTGAGGAGGTCACAAAACAGCCCATTTCTCTGATGGGGCAGTAGAGAGTCTTCTCGAAAAAGTGAGGCAGAGGAAGTACAATATTTTGCTTTGGCAGTGGTCCCCAAGTAGAGCAGCAGAGAATGGGAGGAGGCTGCCTGCAATGTGAATATCACCTCCACAGGGAATAGGTGCAAACAAAAGCTCAGTGACCTTACCAAATTACAAGAACCCACTGTGACCTTGCATTAATGCAGTACACTAAGCCTGTATGGCACCCACAATTACCTGCCCCTCATAAAGTCTAAAAGTACTTACAAATATTATCTTCAATAACCATGAAACAGTAACATGCCCTTTACAACCTTAGTCTTCATCTGGAAGTGTTCATTCCTCACATCCTTGCATGCATTCAACCCAAGCAAATCTCCATATCTAACATAACGGCCTATTCAATGCACATGCCGTCACACCCACTATGGAATGCGTACTAACACTTGGGTATTACTGCATGTCATATTAACAGTCGCATCTTCTCAATTCTTGTACTGTTTTTAAAGGAGATTTCAGCCAATAACAGGCGGATAGATCTAAGGCAGCTAATCGACTTCCCAACTTCAGAAGTCTTAACCCATATGCAAAAGAAGCTCCCAAAATCCTCAGGAACGAAGCTATAAAAGTGCTTTTGGCTATTTAATAGCAATAGCACTAAAGTGGTTCCAGTTTCTCAATGTAGTAGCTCCTAACGTGATAGTTTTTTGTGTCATTGAACTTTCTTCTGACTTGCTATTTTGTTTAAAAATTTTGTGTTCAATTGTTATGCCACAGCCCCATGGGCCTCTCTTTTAATGTGTGGCTGTGGAGATTGAGGACAATTCCAAACATTGTCAACTTCCTGGCCATGATGTCCTCCATCATCAGTGCAATCCCATACTCCATATATTGGGCCTTCCTGGTTCTCTGTGGCATAGTTGCCATTTTCTGATCAGTTCTGTGACTCCTGCACAGTGATTTAAAGGGGCTCAGATACCCAATTTTCTGCTTGTTTGTTTAGGTACTTCAGAACATAAGAAACAGGAGCAGGAGTAGGCCATTTGGCCCTTTGAGCCTGCTCAGCCATTCAATAAGATCATGGCTGACCTTAAACCTCAACTCCACCTTCCCGTACTATCCCCATATCCCTTAATTTCCTTAGTTCCCAAAAATTTATCGACCTCTGTCTTGAATAGACTCAATGACTGAGCATCCACAGCTGTCTGGGGTAGAGAATGCAAAAAATCCACAACACTTTGAGTGCAGAAATTTCAGGGTGATTGAATGCTACTTACCACCATCAGTACCACAAGCTTTGCACACTGCCCAAAGCACCACACCCCCAGTGCTCACCCACAAACAATCTCTACCTACAAACACTCACACCCACATCTCATGCCTTGCACAAAATTACAGCAATTAAACTAGGGTCATTAGTTATTAGAATGAATGTGGTATGTGTGATATGTTTATGCAGAAATTTATAAATGAAGTTTGCAATATTTTGCGTTCACGATGCTGAGGACGTCGTGAATAGCATGTTTAGCGAGTTGGACACACTGCAGGTAGAGGTTGGACAGGCAGGAAGGGAACGGGTGACCAACAGGCAGAGAACTAGGCTCAGGCAGGTAGTGCAGGGGTCCCCTGTGGACATCCCCCTCTCAAACAGATACACCACTTTGAGTACTGTTGCGGGGGATGGCTTATCAAAGGAAGGCAGCAGCAGCCAACTTCCTGGCACCAGGGGTGGCTCTGCTGCACAGGACAGGAGGAAAAAGAGGGTTAGAGCTATAGTAATAGGGGATTCTATTGTAAGGGGAATAGATAGGCGTTTCTGCGGCCGCAAACGAGACTCCAGGATGGAGTGTTGCCTCCCTGGTGCAAGGGTCAAGGATGTCTCAGAGCGGCTGCAGAACATTTTGGAAGGGGAGGGGGAACAGTCAGTTGTCGTGGTGCATATAGGTACCAACGATATAGGTAAAAACCAGGATGAGGTCCTAAAAGCTGAATATAGGGAGTTATGAGGTAAATTAAAAAATAGGACCTCAAATGTAGTAATCTCAGGGTTGCTACCAGTGCCACGTGCTAGTCAGTGTAGAAATAGAAGGATATTTCAGATGAATACGCGGCTAGAGGAATGGTGCCAGGGGGAGGGATTCAAGTTCCTGGGACATTGGAACCGGTTCTGGGGGAGGTGGGACCAGTTCAAACCAGACGTTTTGCACCTGGGCAGGGCTGAAACCGATGTCCTAGGGGGTGTGTTTGCTAGTGCTCTGGGGGAGGGTTTAAACTAAGATGGCAGGGGGTTGGGAACCTGAGCAGGGGGACAGAGGAAAGGGAAACAAGGATAAAAGCAAAAGAAAGGAAGGAGAAAAACAAAAGTGGCAGCCAGAGAAATCAACGGTTTCAATCAAACATGGCCACAGTAAATAATAATTCTAATAGGTCTAAGAGCGTTAAAAAAATAAGCCTGAAGGCTTTGTGTCTTAATGCGAGGAGCATTCGTAATAAGGTGGATGAATTGGCTGCGCAAATAGAGGTAAACGAATATGATTTGGTTGGGATTACAAAAACATGGCTCAAGGATGGCCAAGGCTGGGAACTCAACATCCAGGGGTATTCGATATTCAGGAAAGATAGGCAAAAAGGAAAGGGAGGTGGGGTAGCATTACTGGTTAAAGAAGGGATTAACACAATTGTAATGAAGGATATTAGCTCTGATGATGTGGAATCTGTATGGGTAGAATTGAGAAATACCAAGGGGCAGAAAACGTTAGTGGGAGTGGTATATAGACCTCCAAACAGTAAGGCGGAGGTTGGGGATAGCATTAAAAGGGAAATTAAAGAAGCGTGCAATAAGGGCACAGCAGTCATCATGGGTGACATTAATCTACATATAGATTGGGCTAACCAAATTAGTAACAATACTGTGGAGGAGGAATTCCTGGAGTGTTTACGGGATGTTTCCTGGACCAATATGTCGAGGAACCAACCAGAGATCAGGCCATCTTAGACTGGGTATTATGTAATGAGAAAGGATTCATTAGCAATCTTGTTGTACGAGGCCCCTTGGGTCAAAGCGATCATAATATGATCGAATTCTTCATTAAGATGGAGAATGAAGTAGTTGACTCAGAGACTAGGGTCCTAAATTTAAATAAAGGAAACTATGATGGTCTGAGGCGCGAGTTGGGTAGGATTGATTGGGGAATGTCACTCAAAGGGTTAACAGTGGATAGGCAGTGGCAAACATTCAAAGACCGCATGGATGAACTACAGAAAATATTCATCCCAGTTTGGCACAAAAATAAAACAAAAAAGGTGACTCAACCATGGCTAACAAGGGAAATTAGGGATAGCATAAGATCCAAGGAGAGGACATATAAATTGGCCAGAAAAAACAATAATCCTGAGGATTGGGAGCAATTTAGGATTCAACAAAGGAGGATAAAAGAATTAATTAAGAAGGGGAAAAAGGAATGTGAGAGTAAGCTTTCAGGGAGCATAAAAACTGACTGTAAAAGCTTTTACAGATATGTAAAGAGAAAAAGATTGGTGAAGTCAAGCGTAGGTCCCTTGCAGTCAGAATCAGGGGAATTTATAATGGGGAACAAAGAAATGGCAGACCAGCTAAATACATATTTTGGTTCTGTCTTCACAAAGGAGGACACAAATAACCTCCCAGAGATGCCGGGGAACATAGGGTCTGATGAAAGGGAGGAACTGAAAGAAATCAGTATTTGTAGGGAAATGGTGTTAGGGAAATTGATGGGATTGAAGGCCGATAAATCCCCAGGGCCTGATAATCTACATCCTAGGGTATTAAGGAAGTGGCCCTAGAAATAGTAGATGCATTGCTGATCATCTTCCAACATTCGATGGAATGTGGAACAGTACCCATGGATTGGAGGGTAGCTAATGTTACCCCACTATTCAAAAAAGGTGGTAGAGAGAAAACAGGGAATTACAGACCGGTAAG
The DNA here is from genome assembly GCF_052327205.1 of Somniosus microcephalus. Classification (NCBI taxonomy): domain Eukaryota; kingdom Metazoa; phylum Chordata; class Chondrichthyes; order Squaliformes; family Somniosidae; genus Somniosus; species Somniosus microcephalus. The sequence goes on along the minus strand of NC_140987.1, from coordinate 140,727,556 downwards.
CTTGACATCAGTAGTAGGGAAAATGCTAGAGTCCATTATAAAAGATGTAACAGCAGAGCACTTGGAAAACAGTGACAGGATCGGATAAAGTCAACATGGATTCACAAAAGGTAAATCATGCTTGACTAAACTACTGGAATTTTTTGAGGATGTAACTGGTAAAATAGATAAGGGAGAACCAGTGGATGTGGTGTATCTGGACTTTCAGAAGGCCTGCGATAAGGTCCCGCATAAGAGATTAGTGTGTAAAGTTAAGGCACATGGGATTGGGGGCAAGGTATTGATTTGGATAGAGAACTGGTTGGCAGACAGAAAGCAAAGAGTTGGAATAAATGGGTCCTTTTCCGACTGGCAGGCAGTGCCTAGTGGGGTACCGCAGGGATCCGTCCTTGGACCCCAGCTATTCACAATATATATTAATGATCTAGACAAGGGAATTATATTTAATATCTCCTAATTTGCAGATGTCACACAGCTGGGTGGGCGTGTGTGCAGTGAGGAGGATGTCGAGAAACTCCAAGATGATTTGGACATGTTGGGTGATTGGGCAGAAACATGGCATATGCAATATAACGTTGATAGTGTGAGGTTGTCCACTTTGGTGGCAAAAACAGGAAGGCAGATTATTATCTAAATCGCAATAGATTGCGAGAAGGGGAAGTGCAACGAGACCTGGGTGTCCTTGTGCACCAGTCGCTGAAGGTAAGCATGCAGGTGCAGCAGGCGGTTAAGAAGGCAAATGCTATGTTGGCCTTTATAGCGAGAGGGTTTGAGTACAGGAACAAGGATGTTTTGCTGCAGTTGTACATCTTGAGTATTGTGTGCAACTTTGGTCACCTTATCTGAGGAAGGATGTTCTTGCCATGGAAGGAGTTCAGCGAAGATTCACCAGGCTGATACCTGGGATGGCAGGAATGACGTATGAGGAGATATTGGGTCGATTGGGCTTGTACTCGCTGGAGTTTAGAAAAATGAGAGGGGATCTCATTGAAACTTATAAAATTCTGACAGGACTGGACAGACTAGATGCAGGAAGGATGTTCCCGATGGTCGGGGAGTCCTGAACCAGGGGACACAGTCTAAGGATAAAGGGTAGGCCATTTAGGACAGAAATGAAGAGGAATTTCTTCACCCAGAGAGTGGTGAACCTGTGGAACTCTGTACCACAGAAGGCGGTGGAAGCCAGTTCATTAAATATATTCAAGAAGGAGTTGGATATATTTCTTAAGGCTAAAGGGATCAAGGGGTATGGGGAGAAAGCAGGGACCAGGTACTAAATTTGGATGATCAGCCATGATCGCATTGAATGGCGGAGCAGGCTCGAGGGGCCGAATGGCCTACTCCTGCTCCTATCTTCTATGTTTCTATGTTTGTGGTCTCTCATTTCAGCTTTGTGCGCAGGAGGACGCTGTGATATGCCATGACACAGGGATGGTATGATGGGTATGTGGTGAACAAAATTGATCCTGGCCGAAGGCTGGAGGTCTGTTTGGAGGAGGCGGCAGATTTCTGTGACCCCCACCTTGGTGATGCGGAGCCATCTAATACTTTGCTCCTCGCTTAATTGAAGGTAGGAAAGGTGCTGTCAGACTACCCTCTGAGGGTAAGCCCTCCTGGTGAGAGCCCTGATATCCCTCCTCATCCCTCTGTACACATGTTCTGGTATATCCGGCTGCCTACGCTCCCTCTGCTGCAGATACTGGAGGGCAAGGTGGCATGCCAGTACAGCCCCCATTAATGTTGCCAAGTGTGGCAGTTTGAATCTTTGAACAATAAATGTAGGCACTTTGCACTTGCCAGAAGACTGCTGATAAAAACGAACCTTAAAATTACTTATACAAAGGGAGGAATTTTGCGGGTATGGAGGCGGGTCTGCCGGGAAAATGGCAGAAACTAGGAGCGGGTACTGAACCCACTCCCAAACCGCCTCCGTGCCATCTTCCCAGGAGGCGGTTTCCCGACTCGCACAGGGACCCGCCTCCTCGAGGCGGGAAGGGGATTACAGCCAATTAACTGCCTGTTAACAAGCAGTTAAGAGGCTTATCCCCATTTTACCCCTGCAAGTGCATGCTTCCCGATGGCTGCGAACCTCGTCAGGGTCAGCGAGGTGAGCAGTGGGTCTGCGGGGGTGACAGGGATCGAAAAGTCCACTGTGGAGGTGAGTGATGGGTGCAAGTGTGGACAGGTAAGTATGAGAGGTGAGTGTAAAATGTTAGAAAAAGTTTACTTACCTTTGCCTCTTCCTGCAGGCTTCAACCATTGGGGATCTCGGGGTGCCTCATCTCAACGGGAGAGATGACAGTATGGCTGCTGTATTCCCAGATGCAGCAGCCATCTGACTTCTGCTGAGGAAAGAGGTTTGGTGAGCCTTCAGTACAAGGGCTCACCTTAGAACAGAGATTGTCAGTGTTTGACAGCTTCTCAAAGGGGAAGAGCCCCATTTGACAAATGAAATGTCATACGCTGACGTCCTCTGTCACCGGCTTTCTCTTAATTTGTTGGCTAAGCCTGCAGGTCAAGGCCAATCAAGGAAAAATAGCATGGGTTGGCCGGACGTCATTGGGGGCAGGACTGAAACCCGACAACCAGCAGTTCCGCCCCCAACGTGCCCCCATTGATAAAATCCAGCCCAAAGTCATCCACTAGCTGAAACTGACAAGAAACCATTGAAACTAACCTGCCCTGATAGCTGCGAGTGATTAATGCTGATGCCTTTAAATAACATTACTGGAGCCAGCTTCCTGCAGCCGTGCGCCTCCTCTCCTTGTTGCTGTCTGGTCAAGACGCAAAGGTAAGTGATGAAAATAAATTTTGCAGATCGGGCACCCAGTGAGTATTGCACACTCACTAATGTCATGATCAGCCTGGCATTGAAGTCCCCGGCGGTACCTCATACCGGCATGCAACGGGGGGTCCATATTTGCTGTGCACAGCTGGATTCGCCTTGCCCAGTGCTGCTGCATCAGCACCCCATTACCGCCCTCTGCAGGTGCGAATGGGAGTCGTTAACCAACAGAATTATTCCCCCTATATGTTTCAATTAGATCACCTCTCATTCTTCTAAACTCTAGGGAATATAGGCCTAGTTTACTCAATCTCTCCTCATATGGCAACCCCCTCATCTCAGGAATCAGTCTAGTGAACCTTTGTTGCACTCCCTCTAAGGCAAGTATGCCTTTCCTTAGGTAAGGAGAACAAAATTGTACACAGTACTCCAGGTGTGGCCTCACCAATACCCTGTATAATTGTAGTAAGGCTTCTTTACTCTTAGGGGGAAATATTCACTAGCGACCATTTTGGGTCGCTAACATTGCCTGGGCACTAAATTTAGCACCTGGCTAAAAATAGCGGCGGCGACCGGTAAATTCAGTTTTAGCACCCCAACAGGGAGGTGGAGCGTTAATTCAAGTGCTCCCCTTCCTTCTTAAGAGTGCTAATCCAAAATATCGGGGTGGCGCGTTCTGCAGCGCTACGCACTGGGCCACCTGGCGCTGCCGCATGGAAGGGCTCTTCCCCTCATTAAAGGGAAGGGCCCAAGCCCACAACTCTGCGGGACCCTACCTGGACCACCGCAGAGTGGGGTGCAGGGTGCCGTGCCAGCAGCCCGGCATATAAGAGGAGTCCCAGGCTGCCAGATCGCAGCATGGACCCCGCGTTCAAAGAAGTAATGGGCTGCGACAAGTAAGTTGGCCGATTTATTTTTTCCCTGATCACCTCCTCCCCTTTACTTAAGGCCCCACGAGCTTCCTGCTGCTCCGTTTCCATCCCCTGCATTGATCACTGTCATCGCCCTTCACAGATTCAGGGGGCGCAGGCCAATTTTGCAGGTGGGGCGAAAATGGGGCGCTGCACACGGTGATGATGTCGTCATCGCCTGCACAGTGGAGCGGGGCGCTACCGGTTACCGCTGCTGCTAAAAACCCCGCCAAATTTAGCGGGAGTTGTTAGCAGCGCCATGCCCAGACAAAAAATCATTTGCTCCCCGTTCAGGGCACTAACGAGAGGCACAAATGCACCGAATTTCTAGCCCATTTACTGTAATATAGAAACATAGAAACATAGAAGATAGGAGCAGGAGTAGGCCATTCGGCCCCTCGAGCCTGCTCCGCCATTTAATGAGATCATGGCTGATCATCCAAATTCAGTTACCCATACCCATTGAGCGCGAGTATCCCTGCTGGATGTCAATGCAGTATTCAGAGCCTGAGCTCGGGCCTCCACTTACTGGAACTCTCTGGAATGGGGTCCAAACCCAATTCTTCTGACTCAAAGGTGGAATACTACCACTGAGCCAGTGGTCACTCTGTTCGGACGCGAGTACCCTGCTGAATTTCACCCCAATATTTAGAGACCATATTCTAGTTCCCACTCGCTGGACCTGTTTGGAGTGGGGCTCAAATCCTTCACCATCTGGCTCAGAGGCAGGAATGCTACCAAAAGCTCACTCCATTTTGAACCAGTTACCTTTCTGGTTTTAATGGCTAAGTTCCACAATGAGTACTATTTTACTAACAGAATCATCAAAATGAAATTACTTATAACTTTATATTGGTAATCTCACAAAGTGCAGGTTGGAGATTAAAACTATAGTATTGACTTTGCATTATTTTCTGGCGGGGATCACTTATATTTGTACATTGAGTGGAGAACAGCCTTTCCTTTTTAAGTATGTCAGAAACAGTCGAGCTGCAAGGAGACGAGTTGGTGGAGGACATGATCTGTAGTCATTATTGGTGCAGAACTTTAAAGGCGCTCCTGTAACATGGCTGGCATTCAAATACAACAACTTTGTTGTTGGAGGTTTGGGATAAGATTTTGCAAATCTACTGACATTGTGATTGGTCTTGCTGACACCCATCTGCTGTGTGAACTGATTGGAATAATTTCAGGCCACTTTGAGTGTGAGCTTGCAAGCTTCTTGCCTCAATTAAAATCTATAACAACGGGATGGGAACCATTTACATCCTCTCATCCTGGACGTCAGATTTGGAGGAAGAGCAATGCGGCTTAGTGCTGCCGGATGAACAAGTGGCTCAACACACAGCCTTCTTGGAGGAAGATCAAGAGGGCGAGAAGGAAGATGAGGAGGAGGGCGGGGAGTGACGTCTTGCGGGGCCGGATGTGGCCAACCCAGCAGTAGGCGACCACATTGATGGCCGTCAGGCAAGGAATGCATTTATCCATGCCAGATTGGCGTAAGCTAACGCTTCAACCACAGGTGCCTGGCACATGGAGATGAATATAAGTTCGACATTCTCAAAACCCCAGGCATCATCTGTACAATAAACACTGGTTTACGCTCAGTATCACCACCATCATTCTAAATGGAAATCGCCCTGAGCCCTCACTCTTGAACTTCCATTTCCCAGAACACAGAGGTCATACTTTAGGTGATCTCAGCAGATCATTAAACCTTTTTTGACACTAAACCCATGTGCACCTGCACACAGACCTCGAGCTCACCTCCTCAGCAAGTGGCAGCCAATCTGCCTTGGTTTGCTGAGGAGGTCTCCTCCTTCCGTTTCCAGGGAAGAGGACCTCCTGACGTCCTCTAACTCCCTCAACAAGGGCATGGAGAGAGCCCTCATTGAACCTGGGTGCAGCCTTAGTTTTGGGGGCTGCCATTCCTGCAGCTCCCAGCACCTTTAAGAGAAAAAAGCATTAATATTACTAAGCCAATGATTGGAACACATCTGGCATCTTTTTCATTTCATAGTCAGATAATAAAGTCATATATCAAAAAATCATGACTCTCTTTCTGGAATAATATGACCAGCAATATCATTCATTAAATTTTGCTCAGACCAGACGCTGTCAACTCCCCTCTCTAGATAATAAAACACCAAGCCATCCCAATGACATTTGTATGCAAATGGGACATGGCCACTTTAAATTTTCAAACAAACAACGCGTCATCAGATGCGAGAAACTGAAATCCTCCAAGCAATTGCCTGGAGGAGCTCGCACGTCGGTTGTAACGAGGCCAATGAAAATCGGAAGTGCTGGGAGGCGGTAGCCGGGTGCGGGTCCGAAAGCTGCTGAGCAGCGGGCCTGCGCTGAACCTGCATCCGTTAATAAAATTGAGCCCAGAGAGTAAGATGAAGCAGAAAAAGCGCGTATGACAGATGTCAGGTCGAGAATACATCTGAGAATCAGGCTAAATATAGAAAGTTCAGAGGAGTAGTGAAAAAAAATAAGAGGGGCAAAGAGAGGGTATGAGAATATAATAGAACATAAAAGGTCATTCAAAAGCCTTCTATATGCATATAAATAGTAAACGGGTAGTAAAAGGAGATCTGCGCATGGAGACAGAGGATATGGCTGAGGTACTAAATGAGTACTTTGCATCTGTCTTCACCAAGGAAGAAGATGCTGCCATAGATAATAATAATATAATAATAATCAACTTTATTGTCATTGTTAGTGCACAAGTGCAGTACAACGAAATGTAGGCTTGCGGCTCCCGAGAGTGTACATTTAGATTAAGACATTTAAATATTCAACATTCATTTGGCTAGTAATACATTAACATAAACATAATAAAGTGCATTGGCAGATGTGCAGGCTTTAGAGTTTATTTGTGGAGTTCAGTAGGATGACAGCCCTGGGAAAGAAGCTGTTCCTAAATCTGGTCGTTCGGGTGTGAATGCATCTGTATCGTCTCCCAGATGGCAGGGGGGCGAACAGACTGTGGCTGGGGTGGGTAGGGTCTTTGATGATGGTCCGTGACCTCCGTAAACAGCATTTCTGGTATATGTACTCTATGGTCGGTAGCCGGGTGCCGGTAATGCGTTGGGCAGTTTTGACTACCCGCTGCAGGGCTTTCCGGCCATAGTAGCTACAGCTGCCATACCATACTGTGATACAGTTCGTCAGGATGCTCTCTATTGTGCAGCGGTAAAAGTTAGAGAGGATCAGGGGCGACAGGTTACATCCCTTCAGCCTCCTTAGGAAATATAGGTGCTGCTGGGCCTTCTTCACCAGAGAGGAGGTATTGAGGGACCAGGAGAGGTCTTCCGTGATGTGGACTCCGAGGAACTTAAAGCTGTCCACCCTTTCCACCACAGCCCCATGGATGTGGATGGGGGTGTGACTTCCGCCTTTAGACTTCCTGAAGTCCACAATGATTTCTTTGGTTTTCTTGATGTTAAGGGCCAGGTTGTTATCGGCGCACCACTTCACGAGATGCTGGACCTCCTCCCTGTATGCCGACTCATCGTTGTTGGTGATCTGGCCTACCACCGTGGTATCATCCGCAAACTTGATGATGGTGTTGGAACCATGATCAGCCACACAGTCGTGGGTGAAGAGGGAGTAGAGGAGGGGGCTCAGCACACATCCTTGTGGGGCCCCCGTGTTCAGGGTCAGGGTGGGGAAGGTGTGGTTACCTAATTTGACAGACTGGAGTCTGTTTGTTAGGAAGTCCAGGGTCCAGTTGCAGAGGGAAGTGTTCAGGCCAAGAGTGTGGAGTTTGGTGGCCAGCTTGTTGGGGACGATAGTGTTGAATACTGAGCTGTAGTCTATGAACAGCATTCTGATGTAGGTCTCTTTACCTTCTAAGTGATTCAGTGCAGAGTGTAGAGCAGTTGTGATTGCATCCTCCGTTGATCTGTTTGCACGATAGGCAAACTGGTGTTGGTCAAGAGAGGCAGGAACACTGGCTTTGATGTGAGCCAGGACCAGTCTCTCGAAACACTTCATTATGATGGGTGTGAGTGCGACAGGTCGATAGTCGTTCAGACACGTCACAGCCATTTGCTTTGGCACAGGAATAATGGTAGCGGTCTTGAAGCATGTAGGGACTACTGCCTGGGCCAATGACAGATTGAAGATGACATAGTAAAGGTGGAGGTAGAGGATATACTGGATGAGATAAGAATTGATAAAGATGAAGTACTAGAAAGGCTGGCTATGCTTAAAGTAGATAAATCACCAGGGCTGGATGGGATGAATCCTAGGATGCTGAGGGAAGTGAAGGAAGAAACCACAGCGGTACTGGCCATAATTTTACAATCCAACTTAAAAACCGGGGTGGTGCCAGAGAACTGGAGAATTGCAAATGTTACACCCTTGTTCAAAAAAGGTTGTAAAGATAAATACAGCAACTATAGGCTGATCAGTTAAACCTCAGTAGTGGGGAAGCTTTTAGAAACAATAATCAGGGACAAAATTAACAGTCACTTTGACAAGTGTGGATTCATTAAGGAAAGCCAACACAAATTTATTAAAGGCAAATTGTATTTAATCAACTTGATTGAGTTGTTTGATGAGGTTACAGAGAGGGTTGATGAGGGCAATGCAGTTGACATGGTGTACATAGATTTCCAAAAGACGTTCGACAAAGTGCACATAATAGGCTTGCCAGCATAGTTGAAGCCTATGGAATATAATGGACAGTGGCAGCATGGATACGAAATTGGCTGTGATAAGAAACAATGGCCCATATTTTCTGATCAGAGGCTTCCTGCGTGCGGAGGCCTCCGATCTGGAAAAATTCTATGCCCTTACCTGAGGACTCGGAGGTCCAGACATTTCCGCTCTTGGGCCTCTGCTCTACAAAAAGTGCAGGGCCCAGGTATCCCGGGGTGCAGGCGGTTCATAGAAGATAGGAGCAGGTGTAGGCCATTCGGCCCCTTGAGCCTGCTCCACCATTTAATGAGATCATGGCTGATCATACAAATTCAATACCCTGTCCCTGCTTTCTCCCCACATCCCTTGATCCCTTTAGCCTTAAGAAATATATCCAACTCCTTCTTGAATATACTTAATGAATTGGCCTCAACTGCCTTCTGTGATAGAGAATTCCACAGGTTCACCACTCTCTGGGTGAAGAAATTCCTCCTCATCTCTGTCCTAAATGGCTTACCCCTTATCCTTAGCCTGTGACCCCTGATTCTGGACTCCCCGCCATCAGGAACATCCTTCCTGCATCTAGTCAGTCTAGTCCTGTTAGAATTTTATAAGTTTCAATGAGATCCCCTCTCATTCTTCTAAACTCTAGCGAATATAAGCCTAATCGACCCAATCTCTCTTCATACGTCATTCCTGCCATCCCAGGTATCAGTCTGGTGAATCTTCGCTGCACTCCCTCCATGGCAAGGATATCCTTCCTCAGATAAGGCGACCAAAACTGCACACAATACTCAAGGTGTGGTCTCACCAAGGCCCTGTACAACTGCAGCAAGACATCCTTGCTTCTGTACTTGAATCCTCTCGCTATGAAGGCCAACATACCATTTGCCTTCTTAACCGCCTGCTGTACCTGCATGCTTACCTTCAGCAACTGGTGCACAAGGGCACCCAGGTCTCATTGCACTTCCCCTTCTCCCAATCTATTGCCATTCAGATAATAATCTGCCTGCCTGTTGTTGCCACCAAAGTGGATAACCTCGCATTTATCCACATTATACTGCATCTGCCATGCATCTGCCCAATCACCCAACCTGTCCAAATAATACTGGAGTAAGCGTCCCTGGGATCACGTGGGCCATGGGGAACCAATGAAAGAAGGGAATCCCCCTTCATACTTTTGACAGGTCTCTCAGCTTAGACATTTCAAAAGTATGAATAGAGATCACTCCAAAAACACATCAAAACATTAAATACATTTTTTTTAAATCACGTTTTTAAAATGAGTTAAAATTGCATTAAATTAAATATTTTAAACAAAAATTTAATTTTTTGAAAAATAATTGAAGTTTTTTATGGGGCTAAAATATATTTACCTTTTTTAAAAGTATTTTTGAATTATAAATGAGAGAAAACATTTTTTTTAACTTATTTAAACTCTTATGCTGGTAAAAGCAGGCCTTACGCCTGCTTTTACCAGGTGCAAGATTTTTTAAGGATTTCAGTGGGTGGAGGTTCTGCAGAAAGCGGAACTCTCCCCCCGCAGAGGCCCTTCTCCAGGGCAGGTGTGCGATCTGTCGAGAGGATTCTTGACAGATCGGAAGTGTCAGTTTTCAGCGCATGCACTTCACATGCCTGAAACCGGCACTTTCGAGGTCCCTGCGGGTGTGTACACAGCTTGTACACACCCATAGGGATCGGAAATACGGGCCAGAGAGTAGTGGTGAATGGTAGTTTTTCGGACTGGAGGAAAGTATACAGTGGTGTTCCCCAGGGGTCGGTACTAGGACCAATGCTTTTCTTGATATATATTAATGACTTGGATGTGGGTATACAGGGCACAATTTCAAAATATGCAGATGACACAAAACTTGGAAATAGAGTGAACAGTGAGGGGGATAGTGATAGACTTCAAGAGGACATAGACAGGCTGGTGGAATGGATGGACACATGGCAGATGAAATTTAATGTAGAAAAGTATGAAGTGATACATTTTGGTAGAAAGAATGAGGAGGGGAAATATAAACTAAAGGGTACAATCCTAAAGGGGGTTCATGAACATGCGTATATGTGCACAAATCGTTGAAGGTGGCAGGGCAGGTTGAGAAAGCAGTTAAAAAGCTTACGGGATCCTGGGCTTCATGAATAGAGGTATAGAGTACAAAAGCATGGAAATTATGATGAACCTGTATAAAACACTGGTTCGGCCTCAATTGGAGTACTGTGTCCAATAATGGTCACCACACTTTAGGAAGGATGTGAAGGTCTTAGAGAGGGTGCCGAAAAGATTTTAGGGATGATTGACTTCAGTTATGTTGATAGACTGGAGAAGCTGAGGTTGTTTTCCTTAGAGCAGAGAAGATTGAGAGGAGATTTGAGAGAGGTGTTCAAAATCATGAGGGGTCTGAACAGAGTAGATAGAGATAAACTGTTCCCATTGGCAGAAGGGTTGTGAACCAGAGGACACAGATTTAAGGAGATTGGCAAAAGAACCAAAGGCGACATAAGAAAAAACTTTTTACTCAATGAGTGGTGAGGATCTGGAATGCACTGCCTGAAAGGGTGGTGGAGGCAGATTCAATCACAGCTTTCAAAAGGGAGTTGGATAAGTAACTGAAAGAAAAACATTTGCAGAGCTACGGGGAAAAGGCGGGGGAGTGGGCATAGCAGTGGTGCACTTGCAGAGAGCCGGTATGGGCTCAATGGGCTGAATGGCCTCCTTCTGTGCTGTAACCATTCGAAGATTCTATGATTCCTATTTAAGTATGCCTCTGAGCCAGAAGGTGAAGGATTCGAGCTCCACCCCAGACAGCTCCGGCAAGTGGGGACTAGAATATGGTCTCTAAATACTGGGGTGAAATCCAGCAGGGTACTTGCGTCTGAGCAGAGTGATCACTGGTTCAGTGGTAGTATTCCGCCTTTGGGTCAGAAGGGTTGGGTTTGGGCCCCATTCCAGAGAGCTCCAGCAAGTGGAAACCAGAGCTCTGCAGTTAAAAACTCTGCCAACTAAAACATTACCCTAAAAATGGCTACTAATTATGTAACAAAAATTATTTACTATATGTAAGCTTCTCTATTGCATTCCTTCTGCACTGTTTCTCTGTGTGAGAGACTGGGACAGATGCAGAGAGTGGAGAGAGAGTGGAAACAGTGTAGAAGCCCTGATTTTAACCCTGCCCGCCAAGCGTAAACGGTGTGGGTGGCCCCACAAGGAACACTTGGGCTTCCTCTCCCCTGAGCTTCTCACCCCAACAGTGTAGCCCTTCCAACCCCGCCGAGTGACTCACCTAGCTGCCGAGGGACTGTTTCTGCAGGTCCCAGGTGACGGCCTCCTGGCACCCGAAATCCCGCCTGCCGGCCTCCATGTCTTCCCCTCTGGCTTCAAGGCCCGAGTGTTAAACCTGCCAGGGCTTCACTCTGGGACTGTCGTGGGCACCTCCATCCCACCCCAGCCCCAGCCTCAAGTTAAACTGAGACTTGTAGGGAGGTGGAGCACAGATCTGCACAATTCCAGCATTAGATAGAGCCGCATAATATAATTTGGACAGTGCTACAGTCTGGATTGATTAGGGTAAGCTGTTCATTTCCACCTCTAATTTCTAAGTATGCGAATTAACACAGTGGCTGTGCTATAGTCTACATAGCTTTATTCCACTTCCTGAATTAAACTGGCAGAGCCTGAATTGTCATGTTTGTAAAAAAAAGTACAACTATTATTAATGTTATTACTACTAAATTAGCACTATGTCACATATTAAAATTAAAACTCTCCTTTAATAATGGCAGATTTCTTTAAATGTTGCAGTTAATGAATAAAATTGATGTTTAAATTGTAGATTACCAAATAGAACACATATTACCTGACCAGCCATACTTCCCTGAACTACTTATCAAATCATTCCTGATATCTTTTCATCTGTGGGGCAAGTGGATTGCTTACAATCCCTTCCCAAGACAATGGGTTACACTACACCCAAATAACTGCAGCTCAGAAATATACTAATATTTATATGAAGCAAAAATATTGCCTTTCTTCAAGAATTGGAGAAGTTATAGAGTTCAATAAAGGGAGAGTTTATCAAAACATAGATCAACATATTTATGTTTACAACAGATTCTGATCATTTCTTGATTAACAATTGCAGTGCCTTGAATTATATGTCACACAACAAAGGCATCAGAAACAGCTAGCAACCTATTTCAAATTGGAATACATGGTTCTGTCCCATACTGGAGATGTGAAGAATGAACTATTGTTCACCTCACATAGAACTGTTCCAGGGATTTCGCACATTTAAGTCGTATTGCTATCCTGAAAAAATACACATTCACATAAACCCCAATCTTTATATTTTAAGGAAATCCCCAGATACGTGGCAATGCAGAGAAGATACTGAACTCCCTACTGGCAACCCAGAAATTATTCTTTAAATTGGAAAAACATAGATGCAGACCCACATTGAGAGTGGGTCCAAGACTTACTAACCATTGTCTAATTTGGGAGATGCACTGCTATTGCTTGAGGCAAACTCCAAATCATTAATTGGACTCAAAGTTGAATATAGGAAGTCAATAAGCTTTTGGCATCCTACAATAGCAGTGACCCTGAGAATGTGCATAGGATAACCAGAGGCATTCAACAACCACAGAGTTTCCTATTAGTTTGGTTTCTTATGTCAATCCAGGGGCAAGACAGAGGTTCTGATTCTCAGGATGAACTTCTTCATTTGTTCAGAGGGCCTTGCCAATCCAGAATCCTTTTGTTTTATAGATGCCTGCATGGTTTATGAGATGGTGGGGGCGAGATTATGAGATAAATGATATGTCTTGTTGTCATTATCCAGAAAAAATGGATGCAACTGTTATTATTCAATTGTTGCAATGTATTCTAATTAGCTGTTTGGAAAATAAGTATACTATATAAAAAACACACACAATGCAAGGTGTAAAAAGTTTAAGCAAACTTTGCCTAAGCTTTTTATGGCATTCTATCATATAGTATTCCATCAATCAAAGTAGTGGAAAAACTTAAAAATGTTTAACAGCTATTAAATCAAAAATTATGCTTGAAAATGCATAATGTGCCTTGCAAAAATAGGGCAAACTCACTTAAATGATTTTTCTTTTTATTTCTCCTTACAAGGTCGTTAATTGTTAAAGGGATTTTGATAAGCCCCTTATTGCTGATGGGGTGAGAACTCCATTGTTAAATGTATTATGGCAGAGCGTCTGCAGAGATTGCCTGGTTGATTGCTTTGTAGAGGCCCAGTGGCACACAGCAATTAAAATCTATAGACCCTATAACCCTGCTGATGTTTTATGGTCCTTTTTTAGTGTCCTTCAATATGACTCAGTGCTAAAGCCTTCGTCAATCAGACTGGTTCCCAGAAATATGAAGCATCTTCCAGAGAGCTTGATATGCAAACTGAGAAAGGTTAATGACTTTTCATGAAGAACATATGTTTCTAGTGGTTGATGAGTATAATAATTGAACAGTTATGCATCACTTACTGACTCACACCTCTGTGGCTGTACAATTGACCTATAACAGATGAAAAGTTTAAACTCTTGATATGTTTTTAATGTGTTATCACCCTCAGTTCTCATCTGAGTACCTTTAAGGGCCCAATCTCATTTCAGTATAGCCAACTTCTTTCTACACCCCTTCCAGCTGTACCTGAAGCAGATTTATTAACGTTTAGTAAGGAAGCCAGCAGCACTGCTTTCTTGTGCTATGGTACTGAAATGCTCCCAGACCTGGGGAAATTTTTTTTTTCTTAGCTTTCATATAATGGAAGAATCATTCCCATGTATAAAATTAGTCTCATTCACTGTAATATGTGAAATAAAACTAATCCTAGTTTTGCTAAATCAGATTTTCAACACCAATGTTATTTCATGATCATTTAAAATCAAATCTCCTGTTCTTGTTCATATGCTGCAATAGGACATTCATCAAAATTTGTGTGAACAAGGTCTTAATTGGTAAGAATAATTTTAAGTATTTATAATTAGCTTAATAAAACATTCAAATATTGCTCCATTTATTCCTATTTAGGCTTGGGGTAAGACTTGATTTCCAACCATTAACACTTTATTTACCAAGAGATTAGATCAAAAATTAGGTAAAGTATGATCTAAAATCTTAGGTGTCTTGCATATATAAAGAATGAGATTCCACCTGGCACAGAAGGAGATGAAAACCCAGTTCAATCTGTCTTATCTGAGCTTGCCTCAGGTTTTTTAATGGGCCTGCACTGGGGCAGAGGAGGGTTGTGCTGGTCCCTCACACAAATTTCATTACAGTATTGATTTGATGGCATGTTGGGGCATGTTCTTGCTGCTCCAGGATTTATTATACGTGGGCCCTTGTTGCGACAGCACATTGCGCTTTTAAAAGTTGGAGCAATGCACACTTCTGCAAGTCCGCAGCCAGCAGAAGTAGTTGTAAAACTGTGCATCTTTTGGTGAGATTATTCCTCATTTTTGGGTTGTTTCAGGTTTCGTAGCATTGCACTTTTGCTTCATTCTTTAGATTGGATCAATTTGTTCCCTTTGGCTTGGATTTAAAATGACCACTGCACCGGTAGCCTTCAAGACCCTGTGCCTGACTTAGGCTGTCCTCCCTGCTCTATGATCAATAGCTGGTTCCTGCCTCATCTCAGCACAATACATAGCAGAAAATGTCCAATTTCAATCTTTGTCACCAACAGGAAGTATAGGTGCTGCTTTAAGAAACATTTCTGCCCCTGCCCAGGATATCCCACACATCCAACCTCTTTGCTCCCAACTCATGAGGCAGATCATGCTGGGAGTGCATCAACTATGACCCCAATTTTAACTGGGGGCCAGTTATCAGCAGATGAGTTTTGGTGTCAGTTCAAAACTCATCTGCTGCAGCAATAAAGAGGATTTTAACACCCAGGCCTCATTTAAATGCAGCCTTCCCACCCAATCCGTTCAGGTGTTGGCGGAAAGCAGCGCAAATTTGCGTAGCCTGAAAATCGCCCACCAAGTAGGTAAGTGAGCAGGAATAGCTGATGGCTAGTTCCACGGGGGTCCCTGCAATCATGGGGGTGACAAGATCATGGCAGCGGAGGTCTACAATTTGCTTGTGGGGCCCAGAGGCATGCTCCTGCTCTTCCTGGTCCCACAAGGAATTAAAAAAATTAAACTTGCCTCTTCTGGCCCTGATCCAGTCTGTGCTGGGTACACCAAGTGGGTAAGTAAAAATTGCAGTCAGTTTCGATTACGTCAGCAGGACCCAATGTGCATGTGGTAAAAATGCCCGCTGGCTTTGCTCCGGTGTTCTTGGCACCTGCTTAGGAGAACAGGTTAAAATACAAGTCTTTCAGATACCAGCGACTCCAGAGCAGGTAGGTAACTTGGTGATTTTAACTGCCATCCGCCAGTGGGAGGGTAAGGTTAAAATCGGTCACTGTATTAAATAAAGGGACAATGGGAAAACCCGGTTAAGTTCTATCTGTGTGCTGGCAGTGCGAAATGTGTCAGGGCAATGCACTAATGCTGCTGATGATCCAAAAGTGAAATTTTGGCCCCATAGAAAAGGGCTCACTGTTACTTAAGGAATTTGTTAATCTAAGTGCTGATCTTACCAATTCATGCTCCTGGTGGACAAAGTTGTCCATTGAGGGCGGTATTCAGAAAATCTGCTATCTAGTGTCTGCACCAAATTTTTCCTGTTAATTTATTGTAGAATAATAAAATTTTGAGCACAGAATGAAGCCAATTTTCTTCTTAGCCAGTTCCTCGTAACCGAGGATGACTTGCTTCCACATTAAAAATGAGTTCTCAGGTGACTGCTGAGTCCAATGCAGGACCTACAGTCTCTGTCACAGGTGGGGCAGACGGTGGTTCAAGGGGCGGGTGGGTGGGGTGCTTGGGTTGACGTGTGCTCCTTGTGCTGCTTGCGCTTGGCTTCCGCTTGCTCCCGGCGAAGAGACTCGAGGTGTTTGGCGCCTCCCTGGATGCTTCTCCTCCACTTTGTATGGTCCTGGGCCAGGGATTTCCAGGTGTCAGTGGGGATGTTGCACTTTTTCAAGGAGGCTTTGAGGGTGTCCTTGAAGCATTTCCTCTGCTCACCTGGGGCTCTCTTGCCTTGTTGGAGCTCCGAGTAGAGCGCTTGTTTTTGGAGTCTCGTATCGGGCTTGCGGACGATGTGACCCGTCCATCAGAGCTGATCGAGCGTGGTCAAAGCTTTGATGCTGGGGACGTTGGCCTGAGCGAGAACATTGACGTTGGTGCGCCTATCCTGCCAATGGATTTGCAGGATCTTGCGGCGGCAGCGTT
Organism: Somniosus microcephalus; assembly: GCF_052327205.1. NCBI lineage: Eukaryota > Metazoa > Chordata > Chondrichthyes > Squaliformes > Somniosidae > Somniosus > Somniosus microcephalus. The sequence continues at coordinate 140,710,897 of NC_140987.1, read as the reverse complement.
GGTGGTACCTCTCCAGTGCTTTGAGGTGCCTGCTGTACATGGTCCATGTCTCTGAGTCATACAGGAGGGCGGGTATCACTACAGCACTGTAGACCATGAGCTTGGTGCCGGGTTTGAGGTCCTGGTCTTCAAACACTCTCTTGTCAGGCGACCGAAGGCTGCACTATCACACTGGCACAATCTTATGCCAGTGCTAGTTCCACACAACTACCTACTCCCATCCCAAATTCCCTGTGCCCTTAATATTTTTTCTCTTCAGGTGTTTATCTAATTCCTATTTAAGTGCCATAATTGACTCATCTTCTCTAGAAGTAATGTATCACATAGCCTAATAACCTTTGTGTGATAAAAAACATCTTCTAAACCTCATCCATTCCATACTGATCTTGAATTTACGTTACCATTTATCCAACAATGGAAATAATCTTTCACTATTTACCCACTCTAAACCCTTTCAAAAATCTTGAATGCATCCATTAGTTCCCCCTCTGCCTTGGTGAATACAGTAATTATGATCTTTCATCGCTAGTTTCATCCATTGAATCTATGTTGCACATTTTCCATGGGTCAAATATCCTTTCTATAATGAGATACCTAGAAATGCACATAATATTCCATTGTAGCTTAACCAATGTCTTACACAGATTAATAACCTCCTTGTTTATGTATTCAATGTTCTTACATATAAAACTCAGAATCTCATTTATCATCTTTATAGCTATAGCCACCTGCAATCTTGCTTTTAATGATCTGTGAATCTGTATCCCCAGATTTCCACTCCATTGAGAGTTTTACCATTTAGGTTATTTTCTGGAAAGTTGGAAAGTTAACCTCCGTGCCCAATTCTCCAATTGAGCAAGACTTTATATCAGAAGCAGAGGTTTGTAATTTTTTTCAATTCAATGTTTACTGTCAGTCTTTTACAGACTTAATATTCTAACCTCCCTTTTTGCTTATTTTCAAGCTTTTGATATTTCTCCAGGTTCTGTTCTGTATTAATAGCCTTAATTTTGTGTGCACCTCCTTTTTTTCAACTTTTTTAAAATCAGAACTCCTCAAAGATCAATGATGCCCTGGCCTTTGCCATAATCCCTTTACCCTTGGTCAGGACATTTTCAGTATCTACCCTATCCATCTCACCCTTAAATTTCCTCTGCTGCTTTACCTGTCAACTATTCTGTCTAGTTCCTTTCAGAAACCCAAGGGGTGCAACCTGGCCAGACTGTGGCGGAACACCAAGAAGAGAGTGATGATGATTTCACATGTGCAGCCACCAGCTCAGATACTGACACTGTGTGTCTCACAGAGGATAGATTAGAGATGGTACCTGCACATGTGAGACATCGGGCACGAGTGGGCTGCAGCCAGGGCAGGGGACAAGGATAGTGCAGGTGCCAGCTTGCTGGAGGGCGAGGTCACACATGGGCTCTGCTGCAGAGGCTCAGATGAGGACTTCGATGGGGCAGCCTACAGAAGAACACTGATGGGTATTCACAACAAAATGTTTGGTGCATTGGGAAGCCTCCCAGAAAACCTGCCATCAATGTCAAGGAGCATGGAGGAGTCCAGCACCAACTTGGCAGAGAGCTTTGCTTGGAACCCATCCTTTCCAGTATGTAAGTGGTGGCCAGCTCTGTTCGCACACTTGTGGACCCAACCATGGTGCAGTGTCTGATGGCCGATGTTGCAGCACAAGAAGCAGTCATCCAACGTCTGGGTGCTGCAGTGGAAGCTCAGGCTGCTGCCATTATAGCTCTGGATTCTAGTTTCAAAGTGGCTTGCAGGGTCTCACAGCAGATAAAGCAATCTGTCCTCCAAAAGATTACTAGGATTGCTGAAGCACTGCCCCGGGGGAGTGGCAGTGGCTCCATGGGGCAAGAACATGCTGTCCTCTCTCAGGATGACAGCATTCGTCCTCCCACCACTGCCACTCCACCAGTGCCCTTGCTGTTGCCTGTCGGACAGCCAGCCCAGACTGCTGACGCCCATGTCGAGATGGTGCAGCCCACAGTCGAGCCTTCTAGGTCCAGAGCTGCTCGAGGTCATTCTCCAAGGCCATCTACAGTCTCCTCCATGGAATGTCAGCAGCCTTCCACCAGCCATGCTGCAGCCACTGGGGTAGCACTGCATAGGAGCACTAGGACAGGCAAAGGCACACGGAAGACAGACACTAAGGGAATGCACAAGGGTGATTATTTAACCCTTGGCATGATTTAATTGATAAATTTGGTTTGGAATGTCTATTTTGTGCTGGTTTTTATTTTTGCATTGTTGCCAAACAGACATTGTGATGGTCAATGACAGAGGGAAGGTAAGGTGTGGGACTGTTGTTGAATGGGGAATTGGGGTTGCAGTTACTGGTATTGCACTCGGATGAGTTCTGCATGGACAGCCCGGGCAGAAAGGGGCTGTCTGGGTTGCATCCTCCCTTCCCCTTCCTCCTCTTCCTCCTCCTGCTCCTCAGCAGCTCATTGTATAGCTGGTGGCAAAGGCTGTGCCCTCATGATGGTGAGGTTGTGCAGCATGCAGCAGACCACCACAAATCTTGACACCCACTCTGCTGAATACTGCAGGGCTCCTCCAGAGCGGTCCAGGCAGTGGAAGCATTGTTTCAGAATGCCAGTGTTCTGCTATATCATATGCAGTCCACGTGTGTGAGGGGTGCACACTGGAGTCATCCGCCATGTTGTCAGCGGATAGCCCTTGTCGCCCAGTAGCCACCCTTTGGTTTGTCATGGTGTCTCAAATGCAGCTGGCACAGCAGACTGCCATAGAATGAAGGCATCACGATTGCTGCCAGGATACTGGGCATTGACCTGCGTGATTCACTGACTATGGTTACACACCAGCTGGACGTTGAGGAAGTGGCATCCCTTTCGGTATAGGGCAGAGTTGACATGCGGCGCCTGCAAAGCAATGTGCGTGCAGTCAATGGCACCCTGCACCATGGGGAAACCTGCAATCCTCGCGCAGCCATGTGCTCGCTCTGCCTGCTTGTCTCTGGCAAGAGAAAATGAAATGTAATTATCTCTCTTTGAATAGAGAGCCTCAGTTACCTCCCTTATGCAACAGTGGATGGCAAACTGCGAGATGTTGCAAGTATCTCCAACTTCTGCCTGGAAGGAGCCAGATGCATAAAAGTTCATTGCCACGGTCACCTTCACAGCCACTGGCGATGTGGTCCTTGCTCTGAGGTTGCATTTGTGGCTGCAGCAGGTGGCAGATTTCAGTGAGGACGTCCTTACTGAAGTCTCACACATTGTTCTTTGCTGAGGTTCAGGTAGGAGAATTGCTTACTGAATACCCTGGGTGGATATGGCCGCCTGCTGAGAGCCCTTCTCGCCCTCCCTCTTCCAACAGCTTGTCCTGCTCTGCATGGCCTCTGTTTATTCTCCAAGTCATGCTGAGTTTCAAGGGGAATGCCTACTAGCGCACCTATGCCTGGGAGCAACTGGTTTCTGCAGGAGCCTTGAAGTCAGCAAAAGACCTTCAGCACCTGACAGACCATGCCCTGTAGACTTTTGCAACTTGAAACAACTAGAGAAAGCACCAAACACTTGTAGAATCATAGCAACAGCCAGAAGAAATCAACCAGCAATTAGCCTGTAGGTAGTTGATGATCCCTTTAAATAGCGCTAGTGGGGGTTGCTTCCTGCTGCTGAACACGTGTTCAGCTGTGTGAGGTTAAGAGAGGATGCTGGCCGGAATGTTGAGCTCCAAAATGGCACTGCTGGCGTCAAATCAGTGTTGCTCGTTGATTGACGTTATGAACTGCCTGCTCTGCATACTTCTGCCGGATGCTTACTCCGCACCAATATGGTGTCCAGCGCGATTTGCCCCACAAGTGTGTGCACACATCGCAGATGCCATTTTGGAGCTCTAAGGGCACTCGTAGCACCCAAGAAAAAGGCGCTAATGAGCCCAATTTCTCACCCTACAACTCTTCTACCTCCAATAACATTTAATGAATGATTTTTTTATGTGTTGTCCATTTAAGATGAAGTTTTCTTCTGAAAAGTGCTACAATTCACCGTCTAATAATCTAAACTCAAACACAGTGCCAGTGGGAAGATTTTATTGGCCACAGATTTTAGTTTATGTGAGTGACACATTTACTAGCATTCAGTTAAAATGCAGTGATAAATAAACATTGGCCCGAAACTTGCAGTGCTGATGGTGGTGAACTGGCAGCGCTGGCCGTCAATTCGCCTTTGATACTACTTCACTATTTAGTGTGTGTGCAGCCTTACGCAGAAATCCTGAAGTTGCGGTCTGTCATTCACTGCTGCTCCAAAGGCTGCGCTGTGGATGCACCCACCACCCCCCTGCTCCGCCATCCCCACCCACCAGAGCCGCCAATCTGTGAAATCACTGATCTGCCGAAAACTTCCCCTTTTCTGAACAAATATCGCTTAGAAACCCCATAAAAACTTAGACCCATTCAAATGAGGTGTAACTGGGTTTTTAACGATGACCTGAGTAATAACTACTGATAAACAACCGTTCTGGCCCTGAAAAACTGATTTGATGTTGGTGAAATGTCAAATTTCTCCATTAAGTTAAAAATAATTAGATTTTAGAATGAATTTTAAAAAATATTTAAAAAAAAAGTTGTTCATGATATTTCAGCTCTTTATGTCGCTCCCTGTAATTTTTTTAAAACTGATTGATTATTAGTGCTTTCTATTTACTGGTTCCTTATCTGTGAGAATTCTGCAATGTGATTGGCTGCTTACACAGCTTGTTGACATCACAGCAGCTTACTCCATGGGATTCCCACTAAACTACGCTGATTTCAACTGCATGCAGATAAGCCGAACATCTCACCACAGAGGTCATAAGATCTTTGTGCGAAGCTTACTTCAGGGCCAGCAGCAAACATCTTTTGCTTCACCGCTGACCGCAAATTATGGGCCATTGTATTTAACGTTGTTTTCAACCTGTACATGCAAACTTAGGTCTGGCAATTTTGACAATGATGATGGATAGGATTTCTCAAAGAAGTAAGTTGCACCTTGACAGTATGGGATAGGCTCAATAGACCAATTGGTCTTTTCCTGTCCTTTGTTTACATATGTTTGTATGACTTTTTTCACAAGAGCAAACCTGCTTGTTGTGGTTAAAGTTACCGCCGCAGTGAACTTTATGGTACTGGCTCAATTCAACCCACTATTGGTGAAATTTGCCAAGTTAGTCAGTCTTCCACACAACGGTGCAACAAGCAGGTCTCTATAACCATTTCTGCAATGCATTTGGTACTTTTTCATTGGAAAGGAGGGATCTTGCGATCTTGTGACATTTGATGATAACACAACTCTTTGAAAGATTAGGATGAATAGACAGATGTCTACTGAGGAACTAGGGATACCCCTTGCTGCCTTGGCTATGCATACGAGTGCAGAACCATTAGACCAATGCCAAAAGAAATTACAATGAAGAATAATCCCAATTCTCATAGAATACACCATTGTGATGTTGAACAAAGCTTTAGCTGTGTTGTGAAGGGTCCTGCTCTTCAGTCCCAGAAAAGCATCATAGATCATTTGGATCATTTTTATTTATTCATTCAATGGATGTAGGCATCACTGGCATAGCCAGCATTTATTGCCCTTGAGAAGGTGCCCTTGAGAAGGTGGTGGTGAGCCTACTTCTTCAACCACTGCAGTCCTTGCGGTGAAGGTGCTCCCACAGTGCTGTTAGAGAGAGAGTTCCAGGATTTTGATCCAGTGACGATGAAGGAATGGTGATATATTTCCAAGTCAGGATGATGTGTGCCCTTGTCCTTCTCGGTGTTAGAAGTCGCGGGTTTTGGAGGTGCTGCCGAAGAAGCCTTGGCAAGTTGTTGCAGTGCATCTTGTAGATGGTACACACTGCAGCCACGTTCCGCTGGTGGTGGAGGGATTGAATGTTTAAGGTGGTGGGTGGGGTGCCAATCAAGCATGCTGCTTTCTCCTGGATGATATTGAGCTTCTTGAGTGTTGTCGGAGCTGCACTCATCCAGGCAAGTGGAGATTATTCCATCACACTCCTGACTTGTGCCTTGTAGATGGTGGAAAGGCTTTGGGGAGTCAGGAGGTGAGTCACTCGCCTCAGAACCCAGCCTTTGACCTGCTCTTGTAGCCACAGTATTTATGTGGCTGGTCCAGTTAAGTTCACAGAATCACAGAAACCCCACAGGGCAGATAGAGGCCATTTCGGCCCATCGAGCCTGCACCGACACATATCCCACCCGATCCCCGTAACCCCTACACCAACACATATCCCACCCTAACCCTGTAACCCCACGTATTTAATCCCCCTAACACTAAGGGTCAATTTATCATAGCCAATCAACCTAAACCCGCACATCTTTGGACTGGTTTTTGGTCAATGATGACCCCCAGGATATTGATGGTGGGAAATTCGATGAAGGTAATGCCATTGAATAGTTAGACTCTCTTTTGTTGGTCATTGCCTGGCACTTGTATGACGCGAATATTACTTGCCACTTATCAGCCCAATGCTTGGTTCCTGCTGCATGCGGGCATGGACTGCTTCATTATCTGAGGAGTTGTGAATGGAACTGAACACTGTGCAATCATCAGCAAACATCCCACTTCTGACCTTATGATGGAGGGAAGGTCATTGATGAAGCAGTTGAAGATGGTTACGCTTAGGACACTGCCCTGAGGAACCCCTGCAGTGATGTTCTGGGGCTGAGATGATTGACCTCCAACAAGCACAACCATCTTCCTTTGTGTTAGGTATGTCTCCAACCAGTGGAGAGTCTTCACCCTGATTCCCATTGACTTCAATTTTACTAGGTCTTCTTGATGCCACACTCGATCAAAGACTGCCTTGATGTCAAGGGCAGTCACTCTCACCTCATCCAACTGTATACCACTGTGCTGCCACCTCTGGTGGGTCTGTCCTGCTGGTGGGACAGGACATACCATGGGATGGTGATGGAGGAGTCTGGGATGTTGGCTGAAAGGTATGATTCTGTGAGTATGACTATGTCAGGCTGTTGCTTGCCTATGGGACAGCTCTCCCAATTTTGACATAAGTTCCCAGATGTTAGTGAGGAGGACTTTGCCGGGTTGACTGGGCTGTGTGCGTTTTTGTCATGTCTGAATCCGGTTCCTTGGTCGATGCTGGGTGGTCTGTCCGGAATTATTCTTATTATAGTATTTCATAGCAGTTTGATACAACTGTGTGGCTTGCTAGGCCATTTCATAGGGCTGTTAAGAGTCAACCACATTTGCTGCATTCTGTAAAATTTTCCTATTAGAAGAGAGCAACTCACATACCTAGAAGGGCTAGAAGGCATGCCTGCATCATTACCTGAATAGATGAAAGGAGAAAAGGCTCTGTCTGCTACACAGCCAGGCAGTCTGATGCATCAAGAACTAATTGGTCAGGCTTTTAGTCTGTGTTCCTTCTGTACTCTACTTGTCTCATAACAACATGCGGATTCAAATCTTCTCCTCCCCCCCAACCGCTCCCCTCAACCTTCATGGTCAAGCCTGCATGTTTGCCCCCAAAACCAACACCTTCTCATCAACAGGTCTTCATCAAACATTGCAAAAGATGTAACCAATTTATTTCTCTACTCCACATGTGCATCGCTGTATCAATGATTTTTTTCTTTGTGCTTACCCTTGGTGATAGTGTAGAGTGTATGCTGTCTACTTCCTAATCTTCTGCTCCTACTAAGTACCACGGCAGCAAGAGGAGCAAGTGTGGTGACACACTGTTGTTCCTCAATAGGGTATTCATGATTCCATCTGTGATGAGTGCCCTATTTATGCTAGGTCATGAGACAGCTCTGAATACTTCAGAATCTACATTGGTTGCTGTTCTGTCACTACTTGTTTGTGGTACAGTTCTCCGAGGAGACTGTGAGAGGAAAATGTATTAACACCCTGAGAGAAGTCTCTCTTCCTGCCATTCCCCAGTTGTTGCCTGACCCTTATAGGTGACCAGGGACACGTGTGCATGAAATCTGTCATCAAGGTGCTTTCAAGCTGATCCGTTAGCCTCTGTAATTGAGAGGTGAGCGCCTCCCGTAAGTTGGAGCCCAAGTTTTCAATCACAGAAGGTATAGTATTGATGAGCAAAATGACGTTGGCACTTGGGCCTTACATCCTTTGGAACTCCCCTGCAGGAGCCGGGGATGATGTCACTTGATCTGTGGTGCTCTGCAGGTTCCTGAAGCCTTCACAAATACTTACACAGACGCCAGTACTGCACGGCTGTGTGTTCTGACATTCCATGCACGGAGCTCTGAAGATTCTCAAATGACTGCAGGAAGAGCTTCTGCTGATTAATCAGTGCAATCCGAATCAGTGGGACCCACAGCAGCTGCCCATTTATTCCTAACCTGCCAATTCATTGAAGGAGCAGTTCTAGAAGTTTCTCCAGCTATTCTGTCCCATTAATCAACTTTATTGTCTTAATTATCTAGCAGAATGGTTCCATTGCAAAATATGAAAAAGATATACTAAAATTTATCAATTGAATGTGCCTATCACAAAATTTGGAATGGTATGTGTTTAATTATATTGCAAAACAGAAGAATGGCATGAAAGAGAGCCAAACTTGAAGATAGTAAAATGAATAAATAATAATTGGTGAACTGGAAGACAATAAAAATCAGACATAGTAAAAGAAACCAGGAGAGAAAGATGAGAAACAGAATAAAACCACATTCTGAAGATGGGTGGGGGAGGGCAGAATGAACCACAAACATATAATTTAAATTAGCTTTTGCAGTGAAAGCCTGGGACATAAATCACTGACTGTGAACCACTGCTGGAAATAACACATTTATGATATAATTTCTGGGTGCAAAAGACCCTTAGAACAAAACTACTGTGTGCAGAATAAAATGTGGCCTATGTAAAAGATATTGCTTATTGCTATTGCCTCAGACACTAATATCCTTAGTACAGTTACACTAGGATATCAAAGTAGCTACAATTCATGTTGTTCAACTGTCGCATAGAAACCAGTCCCCATGTTGTGTGATGGGTAATGTACTTTTTAGGGTAATAAGAATTTACCAAGGTTAATTAGTAGAGGTAATGCAAAGAAGAGGAAGGGAGGCCATGCAATAATTAATTTGTCTTGTTTATTAATTAGGTTACAGGAAAGTCATTATGTTACAAGCCAGCTCATGGGACTGTTTGGGTGGTGGTGTGGAGAGTGAGGAGGAAGTAGCCTGAAATAGTAAAAGGAAGAAAGATTTGCATTTATATAGTGCCTTTCATGACCTTAGGACTTCCCAAAGCACTTTACAGACAATGAATACTTTTTGTGAAGTGTCGTCACTGTTGAAATATAGGAAATGTAGCAGCCAATTTGCACACAGCAAGATCCCACAAACAGCAACGTGATAATGACCAGATAATCTGTTTTCAGTGATGTTGATTGAGGGATAAATTTTGGCCAGGTCACCGGGGATAACTCCCCTGCTCTTTGAAATATTGCCATGGGATCTTTTATGTCCACCCAAGAGAGCAGACGGGGCTTCGGCTTAACACCTCCGACAGTGCAGCACACCCTTAGTATTGCATTAGAGGGTCAGCCAAGAATCCACAACCTTCTGACTTAGCGGCAAGAATGCTACCATCTGAGCCACGGCTGACACTGTAATAAGAATGCAGCTAATTGAGTAAGAATGCAGCTAATTGAATAATTATCATTTTTTTCTACAGATATGTATCTAGAATTTTAATTCTATCTTTTTATGAGGTAGTAACTGTGCCATTTTGTTTATTTTAGTAGCTTTAAAAAAATAAGCTAACAATGAAAGTATAACATTTTGAGAAATTGTAACATACCAACTAGTCTTCACACCATACTTGAAAACTCTCTTCTCTGTGAGTACTTACTATTCATTAGTACCTTGTCCTAAGGCACGGATTAGTATAAAATCTATATGTTAAGCTTACTCAGGCATGTCAGTCTCTGCCTTTGGTTCTTACCCTGGAGTACAAGTCAAAGTTTATAGAATTATGCTTGCCAACACAATAATCTATGTACTCAAAATTACTTTGTCATTACATATGGATGATGACTACAATAAATTAATAATGTAATTTTACTGAGAGCTGTGCCCAGTGATCATAATATAAACTGGATGTAGAGTTCCCCCAGTAATTATCTGTAGATTATTTCTCAATAATCTTCCAGTAATGATGTCACAGTCTTTAATCCTCGAGTGGATAAATTCCCAAACTCCTTTGACCCTCCCCCACTGCAGATGCATGTATGCACATAAAATGAAAAGTATATCTTTTAAAATAGTTATGCAAATAACAGATGCCAGAGAAGGACATCAAAGCTGTAATTTAATTTAAGGGTTCAAATGACACTAATAACAATTGATGTTTTCCTCTCCTTCCTCTCAGTTTACAATATGATCTGAAACACAATGTTACATAATTGTCTATTATCAGTTACTGGATTAAAAAACTGACCAAAAAAATGACAATATTGTTATTACATTGATCATAAACTTCAATAAATTCAGTACACAAGGATGACATGATCCATTGCTTTAAGTCATGAACCTTCCAAATTAGCATTAAATTGAACATTTCACTTAGTCAGGCTATGAGAATGGGAAATGGAGCAATTGGTAGACAATTTCCAAATAGGATAGACAGATGAATACAGCCATAGGCAGTAAGGCTAGTGAAGCATACTATAAAGAGTCACATGGGCAGACAGTGGAATAGACAGATTGCAGGCTACTACAAATGGGCTGTGTAAGATTCGCAAAATTAAACATTGTCCTATAAGGGCCTATGGCAGAAGAGGCTGTGGTGTATGTGCCTTTAAGAGCCCCAGGTGTGCTGTAATGCCGGTAATTGCCACTCGGGCTATATAAGCCTGTATATTGTGTATATCCGTTAGAGCCGCCCCCCCAGACTTTGCTTAGTAAATACCTATGAACCAACTCCTGTCTTCAGTGTCTTTATCAACACACGGACACTACAGTGGCGACGAAGTGGAAACGGACTTACCTACAATTCGGCAGCACCTCAAGTACATCGATTCCTCGGGCGTCCAGAAGACTCAAGGAAGTGAGAGAAGCTGTGGTTTCACCAGCTGGCCAAGCTGGTGGCAGGTACTGCGCTAATCCTTCCTGGGCGTCAGGCTGGGGCTCCAGCGGCTGGCTCTACAGCTGAGACAGGCAGCGAAATCGGAGGCAAGCAATAACGGACTGGGAGGGAGCACTCGGGAGACGGCCGGCGCGGCAAGCAGGTCAGCGTTCAGACCTCTGGTGGGAACGAGTCTCCAACAGTAAATTAAAAAAAAAAAGAGAACGGAAACCGCAGTAAACAGCGTTGTTATCGGCAGCAGCGGCGGAAAAGCGCGGGAAGCGCCATATCTTTGCTACAGAAAAGAAAACAAAAGTGCGGGAAGCGCCATATCTTTTCTGAAATGCCTAAGTCTGGCAATATTGATGCTTTTGATAGTGAAATAGAGGATTGGACCACATACGTGGAAAGAGTATTGCACTGCAAATGGAATAGAAGATGAAAAAAAAGCTTCAGTACTTCTGAACTTAATGGGCGCAAAGACATACGGGCTGTTACGAAATTTAATCACTCCAGCCAAACCAAAGGACAAGAATTTTAAAGAAATTGTTGATACCCTGCAGGAGCACTTAAACCCAACACCGCTGCTGATAGCGGAACGATTCAAGTTCTTCAAGAGAAATCAACACAAGAATGAAAGTAATGCTGATTACCTAACCGAATTAAGAAAGCTATCAAAGTACTGCCAATTCGGGGCAGGACTATCAGATTATCTTTGAGACAAATTCGTTTGCGGTCTCTTAAGTGAAGGAACACAAAAAAGACTGCTTTCTGAAAAAGATTTAACATTGGACAAAGCTTTCAGTATGGCTGTATCATACGAAGCAGCAGCAAAAGGAACTGCAGAGATACAACAAAAGACACAGGACTTTGGCACCCATGAAATGACACAGGGTTTCGAAAGATGATATCGCTGTGGCAGATCCACCCATAACCAGAGGGACTGCTGGTTCAAGGACAAAGCATGCAGGCAATGCGGAAAGATTGGACACATTGCACGGGTATGCTGATCTGGACAAAATAAATCCACTGAGAAAAAAAAAAATCAATAAAGAAAAGTACAGGAAGGTACAAATAATGACGGACAGTAGCTCCGAAGACCAGAAGAGCGATAGTGACTTCGAAAACAAGAGACTAAGCTGTCTCAAATTACATAATGTACTTGCCAAAGATGATTACCAAACCATTTGGGTTACCCTCACAATAGCAGGGTCCCCAGTTAAAATGGAGCTAGATACAGGATCAGCTCTAACCGTAATAAATCGACGGGATTACGAGAGGCTATTTTTGCATATACCTCTAAAAGACACATCCATTATCTTAAAAACATATACGGGGCAGAAAGTATACCCAAAAGGAAAAATAAGGGTGCCTGTTGTATACAACGGCAAAGAAATACAAAAGTTGTATTTATACATTCTACAAGATGGTGGTCCACTGTTGTTGGGGCGTGAATGGATCAGGAAGATACGTTTAGACTGGCACTCCATTCAGGCACTGACGGTGACCAGTAAGGAAAAAAAACAATGACGACATCATACCTGAACGATTAAAAGACATCTTGGCCAACGCCAAAGAAGTGTTTCAAGAGAAACTAGGAACCTTGAAAGGCATCACCGCCTCAATAAAAGTGGAAGATGCAGCAATTCCCAAATTTTTTAAGGCAAGACCGGTGCCATACGCAATACGTCCAGCAGTGGAGGCAGAGCTGGAGAATTTGGAAAAAGCAGGCGTATTATCCAAAATAGATTGGAGTGAATGGGCAACACCCATTGTTCCAGTCATGAAAAAAGCATTGAATAAAGATAAATCTGAAGAACAGAGAAAAATTCGCATCTGTGGTGACTTCAAGGTGACTGTAAACCCAGTCCTTCACACAGTACAGTATCCTTTTCCGAGGATAGAAGATATTTTCGCCTCACTATCCGGAGGGAAACGTTTCACCAAAATTGACTTGGCACAGGCATATCTACAGATGGAGGTTGAGGAGGCCTCTAAAAAGTATCTCACGATAAACACACACAAAGGCCTGTACCAGTACACTCGACTGGTTTTTGGAGTAGCATCAGCTCCAGCTATCTGGGAAAGAGCTATGGAGCAAGTCCTGCAAGGGATTCCGGGGACTCAATGCTACCTAGACGACCTCCTTGTAACAGGAGAAAACGACAATGAGCACCTTGCCAATTTGGAGCAGGTGCTCACTAGGCTGAAAGAACGGGGCTTACGAGCGAATCGCCCCAAGTGCGAATTTTTCCAAAATCAGATATCATATTGTGGCCACATAATTAATAATGAAGGGTTGCATAAGTCACCTGAAAAAATTGAAGTGGTTATAAAAGCCCCAGCGCCTGAAAATGTTTCACAATTAAGGTCGTTCCTGGGATTAATAAATTACTATCATAAATTTTTACCGAACTTATCAACTCTTCTACACCCTCTTAATGAACTTCTACAAACAGGAGTGATTTGGAAATGGAACGAAGACTGTAAACATGCCTTCCATAAATGCAAAGACTTAATCACATCCAAAGAAGTTTTGGCTCATTACAACCCATCACTGCCAATCAGACTGGCGTGCGATGCATCCCCTTACGGCACAGGAGCAGTATTATCCCATAAATTCCCTGATGGCTCAGAACGGCCGATAGCTTTTGCGTCACGCTCATTAAACTCAGCTGAGCGTAACTATGCCCAAATCGACAGGGAAGCACTCAGCCTGGTATGGGGAGTGAAGAAATTCAACCATTACCTACACGGACAAAAATGTACCTTGTTGACTGACCATCAACCCCTCATCTCCATATTCAACCCTAAAAAAGGTGTTCCCATTATGACAGCGCAAAGGCTACAGAGGTGGTCCCTTTTTCTAGGGGCACACCAATACAACATAGAATACAAAGGGTCAAAACAGCATGGGAATGCTGACAGTTTATCGCGCCTACCGTTGCCAACGGTAGAAGAGGCACCTACAGTAGACCCAGTAGAGATGTTCCACTCTACCATAGTGGAACGTCTACCAGTGACAAATTCTGCCATTGAAAGGGAGACGAGAAAGGACCCGACTCTCTCACGGGTCTACGATTTAACAGTGAAGGGATGGCCAGCACATGGCGAACCACTGTTGCCAGCATTCTCGCAAAGAAGAGAACAGCTGTTAGTGTGCCGAGGAACCTTGATGTGTGGATCAAGAGTGGTGATTCCACCCAAACTCCAGGATAAATTGCTAAAGGAGCTTCACGAGGGGCATCTGGGTGGAGTGAAAATGAAGAACCTAGCTAGGGCGTTTGTATGGTGGCCAGGTATCGATGGAGACATCGAAGAAATGACCAAGAGCTGCCTAGGATGCCAGAAGGTCCAACACGCTCCACCACAAGCCCCTCTACATCCATGGGAGTGGCCCTCATCTCCCTGGCAAAGGGTGCACATCGACTTTGCTGGTCCATTTATGGACTCGATGTTCTTAATCCCAGTTGATGCACACTCCAAGTGGCCGGAGGTAATAAAGATGTCCTCCACCACCACGGAAAAAACCATCACAGTATTAAGGACCATATTTGCCAGGAATGGGCTGCCGGAACAGATCTGTTCTGATAATGGACCGCAATTTGTATCCGAAGAATTCAGGAAGTTCTTAAAAAACAATGGGGTTAAGCACTACACGTCCGCCCCATACCATCCTGCCACCAATGGATTGGCTGAAAGGTTTGTCCAGACCTTCAAGAAGGCCATAAAGGCCATGGGTAATGAAGACATAAAACTTCAGCACAAGGTGGATAACTTCTTATTCGCATACAGGAATGCAACACATATGGTTACCAACCAAACTCCCGCCATGATGTTCTTCAATAGAAACCTAAGATGCCGGCTGGATTTGGTCAAGCCCAACATCAGAAGGGACATGGAGAACCGGCAGTTTCAAGGCATGAATGAAAGGCCAACTAGAACCTTCCAGATAGGTCAACAAGTTTTGGCCCGGGACTACCGTACCGAGAAATGGCAGCCTGGAACTATCTGCACACGACTAGGACCACTGATGTATACCGTGGACATTGGAGAAAGCATAATAAGGCGCCATGCTGACCAAATCATAAAGCCATCCGAAAAGGGACAACCTACACCACCACTCTATACATCTAACGATGAAGTAGAGATACCCATATCTACCTCCGATCCGGTGATACTGGAACCCGATGAACCCGACACTGGCATTCAAGCTGAATCAGTCTTGCCAGAAGAACCTACTACACCACCAGAAACTACTACACCCCCAAGGCGTTATCCGGACCGAGTCAGGAAGCCTCCTGAGAGACTAACTTATAATTAATTAACTACAGCAATGTATATTATTTTGCTTATAACATGTAATTAATAATTACTTAAAATATGATGTACTGGTTAGCTAAAAGGGGAGGAATTGTGGTGTATGTGCCTTTAAGAGCCCCAGGTGTGCTGTAATGCCAGTAATTGCCACTCGGGCTATATAAGCCTGTATATTGTGCATATCCGTTAGAACCCCCCCCCCAGACTTTGCTTAGTAAATACCTATGAACCAACTCCTGTCTTCAGTGTCTTTATCAACACACGGACACTACAGAGGCCTTTAATTTTAAAGACTGTTTTAAAAGAAGCCCAGGAAAAAGTGGCATACAAAATGGCCACCAGGCCCCGTGGCCAGCTTTTGGGACAGTTTAAAATGGTTCCTGCAGTCCACAGACAGCCTTTGTGGATTCAGCCCACAGTAAGTTCTGGAACACAGTTTCAGAGTAAACGAAACCAGACAGTACCCCATACATATGGATTGGATGCAGATCCAGTCAGATCAGCCTGTAGATAAAGGCCATCTAAATGTTTACCCAGACAAAGGGAAACAACTTCATAGTCATAGGGGGAACATCAAGAACCGTTTAAAACATCAGAAGGACATTAAAAACATTACCAGGTCATTCCAGACCAGAGTTGGCAGTTACCGGCCATCCAGAAGGTAATTCTTCCACATAGACTATCCCGCTGTGCTACAAGCCCACCAAGAATTAAACAAAGACTCACCGTGATATGGCGGGAGATAAGGCCTTCATTGAGAAGTATAATTGGGAACCCGGTGTGGTCATCAGGAGATGAGTCATGTTGAGTTGAGTAGGTCGGTTGTTTTCGGGAGAAGATTCAAGATGGTAGTTTGAGAGGGAAGATCGAGTCCAGACCTGGGGTAGCTATCGGGAGATCATCGACCGACCCCGGGCCGTAGACGTTCGAAGAGGAAGAAGAGGCGAAACGCCCTATAGAACGAGCAGCCAGCATCGAGTGGACTGTGGCCACCATCGTGGTGTGACGGAGCACGGAGAAAACGGCCTGCGGGCAAAACGACGGTCGGCATGCCTTGCTGAAGTAAAGAAGCCGTCAGCTTGAGCAGCCCACTGCTCCTACAGCCCAACGACCACATGAAGACAGGACGCCTGAGAGGATCAAAACGTAGACCTTTCAAAACCTTATACTTTTAATTGGATTGGTGAGCATGTTTCTGGCCCTTCATAATCGGATCTAGATAGGTTTAAGGCGGTGGGCATTTAAGGGGATTATTAATTATGAGTTGTTGTCCCTCGATGTTCCGTGTGTTTCCCCATTTCATGATGACTTTGTAAAGTATAACATGCCTGTATATATCTTAGATAGCACTGTGTTATGATTTGTTTTCCCCTCCCATGTACCTTTCCATTGACTTGCATTTGACTTGTTCTTTTATGCAATAAAATTTCATTTTGTTTTCATTAAACCTGGTCTATAGAGTATTCTCTACATTGTAGTTCCTGCCTCAAAGTCCAGTGTATAGAACCTAAGGGGCGAGTGGGTCGAACCACTCAAGGTTTTACTGTGCAAGAGAGAGAGGCCTCTAGAGAGAGAAACCTCTGCAATCTAAAATCCCTTACAGCTGACAGGTATACAGCTCAACAGAATCATATATGGGAGGGTCTTGGATAAATAGATTGAGAATAGATTTCAAAAGACATGCACTGATAGAGAATCAGATTTGTAGGTGGGTGGACAGAAGGCAAACAGCTACATATATCAAATCAAATCAAATCCAAATAATGAGAAACACTTAAACACCAAAATATACATGATTGATCAAAAGCAGAATAGAAGACAATGAAAACACAACAATTTGAAAACAATTGTTACAAACTCAAAAATACAAAACAAAAATAACCAAACCATAATGGTACACATCGCAGTGATGAATGGTAAACATTAATTAGCAGCCAACCCCAACACCCTGGCTGCCCATGCTGTCGCACATCGCTCCCCCATCCATTTGCCATGATGCCGTAACCCTACTGGAAGCCCAATGAATCGTGGAAAATGAATGTCTCCCAGGATCTCAACAACGTCCTTCGCCACTGCTTGAAGTTATGCAAGTCCTTTTGGACCCACGCGCTTACACTTCAACAATGCGACTTCAACCCCGATGATGCTTGGAAGGCCGAATAGAGCTCACAAGAAGTCACAAACAAACACCTCGTGAAAGACCTGAAGCAGAAGATTCCTAGCTTCAATCTTCTGCAAAGCTTATGGACAAACCGAAACAACATCCACACAAACCATGGCAGATACTTGATGCACAAATGGAGAATTAAAAACACTCTAGTGTGCGACTGTGGTCACCCAGAACAGACCATAAAATATATAACAACTCAATGCCCGATTCACAAATATGAAGGAGGCATCACAGCAATACACTCAGTCACTCCTCATGGAATTATCTGGCTTAACCATCTAAATATAAAATTATAGTTGTTGCTCTACACCTATGTCAGCCATAGGAAGTAGTAATAGTATTAACAGCCATAACCATGTTATGGACTTCTCATACCACTCATTTTTCTTGCTCGTACATGTATTGAAAGACAAGAATAAACACAAATATGAATTTTCATCTTTAGTTGATTAAATGGATGACTCCTATAGATTAACTACCAAAGATAACTTTCTGAAAGTTACAGCTTATGTAGGAGCAACATTTCCCTGGGCAAGATACTGAATAAAGATTTAACTTTGATCTGCAGCAGAATCTCATTGTTATATACAATGCAACAACAGCTTGCATTTCTATAGTACCCTTAATGTAGCAAAATAGCTGAGAGAGTTCTGCAGTTGGGCGTCAGATATGAGTGGGAGTAGGAGGAGTGAGGGGAGTTGTTCTAAAATGTATTTGAAGAAGGTGGTTATGAGGAAGATGTAGGGGGTGAGGAGAGGTGAGCAAGGTGAAGAAGTTTAGAGAGTGAGTTCCAGTATGGGATTGGGGGGCAAGATGGATTAAGGATGTTCCATCAATGGTGGAGCAGAAAGAGGGTGTCAATATCAACACAAGGCTAAACAAGATTTCAAAGGTAGTAAGGGGGTATGACTGTGGCAGGATTTGAAGATGAGGCAAAGAGTTTGAAATCAATATGCTTCGGAATAGAGAGCTAATGGAAATCTGCAAGGATGGAGATAATATTTGACCAGACCTTTGCATAAGATAGGATGTGGGTGTGAAGTTCTGGATGAGTTGGAGATTATGGAAGGTGGATCTCAGGATGGCAGCAAGAAGTATGTTAGAAAAGTCAAGTATAGAAGTATCAAAGGTATCAAAGGATGAGTGTTTCAGTCAAAGTTAGTTGAGGTAGGAATAGAGACCTGTTTTGGATGTGGTGATAGACTGAATGTGAAATTTGAAGTTTAGCTCAGGATAGAGCAGAATACCAAGGTTTCATGACATCAGATTGAGCTTGAGTAAGCCTCTGGGAAAGGGATGGTATTAGCTGCTAGTGCATCGAGCTTCTGTCAATGATGAACTGCAAAGAAACTCAATGCAAGAAAACACCTGCACATAATCAGATTTGTGCTTATGAAAATGCCAATGTCTAATAGCATCTCCTATAGAGGGCACTGTTGAAATTTCCACCAGAAAATTATTGTACACATGTTAGCAGACTGTACTAGGATCAGAATGAAGTTTAAGCATCAAGGTCAGAATCATCATATGCATAGTAAATTTACTTCATAATTATTGATAAGAGCATAGTTATTTTAGTGGTAATGCATTGTTTTACTTAATTACCACCAGTTCATAATTTTCACTTTGAATTAAGCCAAAGCACCTAACCCAAAGCATCCCTTATGCCATTTTTGGATGTGTGTGTATTTAGGGCAGATAACACAATTCAGCTAAATAAACTAATTTTATCATGAAATACCTTTGTACTTGATGAGATATTGTCACAATTGAAGTAGATTTAAATACCACCAGCAGGCATTTCATGAATATTAAGATTGTACATAATGCCAGAAACAAGAACGGACAAGTTTTTGGCAACATTCTGAGACTCTTATTTTGAGGCAAACCGCATTTCTTTAGCCATGTGGTTGAACATAAGAATATCTCATGTGAATGATATTTTGTAACAGCATCAGAAAGAAAAGAGAACAGCAGAAGGAAATACTGGTAGAGATGAAGAAGTCATCATAATCAATGTACAGGCTGTGAAATAACCAGGAATGCCTGTGCCATTTTTGGCTTAGCACAGATGTGCTTATTGATTTAGAAGTCCATGGTTCCTACATTCTACCATCCTTGCCCTCTTCCTGGCATGTGACTTTTTTTACTTTTGGATGCTGAAAAATGTATGCATGTCTGAGTTCTTCAGTTGGTCATGCCATATCCTCAGATTCTGGTGAGTAATAGGAGTGGAGGTATGTGATTGTGCATATTCCCCTTTGTGGTTGCTGCTGTGGCTGTTGTAGACATGTTGATGGTCAGTTGCCACTTCCTTGTAGTCTTAGCTAACTGCAAATAAAACCTTGGCATACAAGAGAACAAATTAACATATTTTATAAGTTTTCAACCTCATCTCATCTGTGATATAAAAGATGAGTGTATGCATACAGTGCTTGGATTAAACAGATTATAAAACATGTCACCTCATGCTGAACATTGCATTTGATATGCTATGTATTGAGCAAAACCTAGAGGCATCAGAATTAGTGGTGTTTACACTAAGGTTATACCCACAAAGATTCCATTATAAAAATGTGCTCTTTCCATGGCAGATATCAACAGCCTCAGTGTTGATATTCTTTTCCTGGTGCTTCAATGGGTTTTGCAGTTTTCAATATTGATGTTGAGTGATGTATAAATTGTGTGATAGAGAAGGCAGAATTTCCAGTGCCAACATACCTTAAGTCTTTGTAAACATACACTAAGATTAGGGATTTTATTAACTGTATTTGCATATATAGATTTTACTCTACCTTCTTTTTCCCTATGTTACATAGGCTGTGAGCTTAATTAAATCTTATTTTTCTTTGATCTTTAGCTTTTCTTTAGTAATTAGTCAGCATCTCTGACTAACAAGTTACAGTATGAAAAAAATACATTATTCTTTTCATTCAGATTATTTCTGTGAAGTTCAGAAAATTACCTTCAGTAAGTTTCTTTCTGATTAGTGGCTTAACGCAAGTTAAATCACAATGAAATAATCTATTACAATAAAAATCTTGTGTACGAACACATCTTCTGTCCACAACAGTACACTTCCTGCAGTCATCAGTTTTTGTCACATTTAACATTGAAAATGTCTATGTAATCACTTCAAATTGAATTTGCATATGTAAACACTTTGCGTGATGGTGTAGTTACATATTTGTACCATTAGATGGCACTGCATTGCCTGTTTCTCCCATTACCTGTAAAGTAGCCCCAAACTACCTCTATTCAATTGCTGCAATTGATTTCACTCCTAGGGCTTTCACTTTATTTTTTTATAAATTTGGTGCAAGTTTTCATGTTTTTCCTATTTTTTTAAAATGCCATACAGCTGATTTGACTGCATATGTTTTTAAATTGTAGTGATTTCAGCACCTTTTTCCTGCTTTCATCTTTGTTGAAATGTAAAAATTTGTTTATAATGGAGGTGCTGGAAGATTGGTTGCACTCTAAATTATTTTTCATACCTCCCTGTTGCCCCCTCTACATCTTACCTCTGATTTTTGTTTCATTTCTCACACCGCCTTGAATAAAAATTCTCTTCTCTCCAGCAAACTTATCTCGTCCTCTTGCCTGTGCTGCTTTGAAATTAAGGGCTTCAACAAATTGGCCAGCAGCCATGTTGACTGCCCTGCCAGTCATTTTTTAGGTTGTATTCCCTAGATATTGGTCTTGGAGGGAGTGCAGCGTAGGTTTACCAAAATGATATCCGGACTTCAAGGGTTAAGTTACAAGGAGTGATTACAAAAATTAGCGTTGTATTCCCTAGAATTTAGACGGTTAAGGGGTGATCTGATTGACGTTTTCAAGATATTAAGGGGAACAGATAGGGTAGATAGAGAGAAACTATTTCTGTTGGTTGGGGATTCTAGGACTAGGAGGCACAATCTG
Source organism: Somniosus microcephalus (assembly GCF_052327205.1). Classification (NCBI taxonomy): domain Eukaryota; kingdom Metazoa; phylum Chordata; class Chondrichthyes; order Squaliformes; family Somniosidae; genus Somniosus; species Somniosus microcephalus. The sequence continues at coordinate 140,689,396 of NC_140987.1, read as the reverse complement.
CAAATTAGAGCCAGGCTTTTCAGGAGTGAAATTAGGAAACACTTCTACACATAAAGGGTGGTAGAAGTTTGGAATGCTCTTCCGCAAACGGCAATTGATGCTAGATCAATTGTTAATTCAAAATCGGAGATCAATAGCTTTTTGTTAACCAAAGGTATTAAGGGATAGGGGCCAAAGGCGGGTATCTGAATTAGGTCACAGATCAGCCATGATCTCATTGAATGGCGGAACAGGCTCGAGGGGCTGAATGGCCTACTCCTGTTCCTGTGTTCCTATGTTCCTATGTTCCTTTCCCTCACTCCTTTTTTCAGCAGTTTAATTGTAATTTTTTTAATCTGTGTGCATTTAATAGAATGCATCAGCCTCTCACCTCTAAAATAAAAAATAAGTTGACTTTCCCTTTCCTTATCATAGTCATCTCTGCTTGCCTGCACACAACTTGGTGGCCAGAAGTACTATCACATCAAAGTTATAAAGGTTTTCTTTATTATCTGGAGAATTGAAGTTAGTGGAAAAATTCATCAGCTCCCCTTTGTCATGTCCCAAAAGCCAGCCTTCCCTCTCATCTCTTGGCCCTTAGTGCAGTATTCCTGCTGATACCGTCCCAGCCCTTTTCATTGGCCCTGGTAATCTGAATGGAACCAGATCAGGGCCTTATACGTACGAATCAATCGAAACATCAAAATCCTAAATAAGCTCTGTTTATTTCAGCTGATGAATCTTGTGCTCATCAAAATGAATCTGCGAGCTGCGACTTTTTGAAACAATGAATAAATCATAGCCGGCATCTGTCCACCAAGTAAGTGTTACATTAACAATCGTACACCTTCCCCCGCACCCCCGCTCCCCCCCCTCCACCTCCCCTCCCCGCCAGAGGCAGAGTGCTGCAATCATTCTTTCATTGTTCAAATATTGGTCCATTTTGTAGCCCAAGCAGTCGACCCCGCTGCCCCAAAGCAATTTTCCCATCCTTCAGCTTTCCTCCCTCCCACACCGACGAAGTTCACCAGCATGCCCAACTGCCCCCCTCCACTCAGCAACTTGCAGTTACATGTTGTACCCCTGCACACCCCCTCCACCACCACCCCCCACTCCACCATGAGCAAGTTTTGCATCAGGCACACTTACCCTTTTGCGAGAGGGAGTGAGAGCATGGGAGAAGAGCAATGACCAAGAGGGAGAAAGGAGAAAGACAGGGAATGAATAAAGAGAATGGGGAGGAGGGGGAATACAGGGAGGGGAGAGGAGAGTTAAGGGAAAAGGCAAACAGGAGAGAGGGAATGGGGAAGGGAGAGAAGAAGGTAAGGGGGAAGTGGGAACAGGGGACTTAGGGGGAAAGGGGAGCAGAGGAGGGTAATATTAAAATGACTTAATCTCCTGCCACTTTCCTTTTGAACTATATGCTTAATCTTTGTATCCTTCACTCACTCCCCTCTCCCCCTACCACAGCCACAATTCCTCACCCTCAAAAGCAACTCAAGTCTATTACATGTAGCAGTCTCAATTACTTATTTTTCCAGATTTTGCTGAGAGAATAGATTTGAAGATCTCGTAAGTGTTTTCTCTTTAAGGAAATGTTTTAGTATCACATAGTATGAATTTGAGTCATTGCCAGATTATCAGGTACAATACTGAACAAAAGTGAAGGGCTCGATTTTGCCAGGCCTGAGGAGGCGGGATTGGAGGCGTGTGAGTTGTTAAAATCGCCAAAAATGGCGGGCGGGCCCAATCCCGCCTCCAAGCAATTTTCCCAAATGCATGTTTTCTGACCCCCTTTCCAACCCGCCTCCAAGAGGTGGGATAGGCCCTTAAGGCCCTTAACAACTGCTTAATTGCCTCTATAATCCCATTTTGCGAGGCCTTTCCGATTTTTAGACATTCCCCCCACCCTACACGCCAGGTAATGCTGGCAGCCTCACAAGTGGATTGCTTACTCACAGCTGCACTTCCACTACAGCTGTATTACAAAGGAGTTTTCACCAATGATCATTTGCAGGTGGCAGAACTTTGTTGTTTCAGGTCTGGGGGAACTTTTAGCAGGCATACTCAGTGTTGTGGAAGTTTGGAGCCTGACACCAATCTCCAGTGTGACCTCCTGGGAAACCCCTCTCCCCACCTTGAATAAGCGCTTCGTCAACTGAGGCATATACCAGAAGCATGGCGACCATTTAATTCTTTTCCTCCTGGACATCAGATTCGGACGCAAACCAGCCGTGGCAGCAGCAGAACCATGAGCAACAGCAGCACCAACAGCAGGAGCATCAACAAGAGCGCCAAGCTGCTAGTCATCCACCTGAAGATGCACAGGCCAGAAGGCGCCAGCGCGTGACAACATTGCTACCCGGGATGCAAGGGACGCACTCATCCTGGCCAGACTTGCTTAGCCTGCACAATCAAACACTTTAGTCTCGCTCTTTCTTAACAGAGCATCAACAATGGAAAAGAACCTGTGGAATCCTATCATTCTGACCACCATCCTGACAATCGCAAGGCGCCCTAAGCCCTCAGTGTGAAAGTCCCATTTGCGAAATGACAGAGGCCACAACTTCAACAGTTTGCCATCAAAAGACTTTATAATACAATCACAATGATGGCTGGTCCAAAAACAAAACAACACAGCACCCAAGTGACTACCCTTGTGACTACTTGTGCTTTATCTTGCTCTTACGCATGCTCCTGCGTGATGATTCCCCCGTGGCTTCAGCAGATGTGGAGGCCCCTTGCTGCTCCTGTCTCGATGCCTTTGGCAGGCATCCTCTGGGGTGGTGAACCTGTGTGGGCTTGCCAACAGTCTGCTGCTCCTGCAGCTGTGCAGGGGCTGAGATGCCCATCTCAGTTGGGCGAGGAGTCTGGTGGGGCTCTGACCGAGGGCTTTGCTGTGGCATGGTCGTGTGAGCGCTTGGAGAGGTGCCCCCACTTCCTTATTGTCTGCCACCAACAACCCATTCATGGGTCAGCCCCACTTCAGAGCTAGCAAGTGGCTTGACAGCACCTTGCTGCACTGCAGGGGGGCCAGGAGGACCTGTTTCTGCACTGGAAGTCCTACTCCAGAGGACTTGCATGAAGGTCTGGTTTGTTTGCTCAATAGCTGACCATCGCTCCTCAAGAGATGTCATTCTATTCTGAACAATGACCATGTTTTCAATACCCTGGTGACTAAGCTCCTCCATGGACGTAGCCATCCTCTCCTCTACCGTAGCCATCCTCTCCTCTATGGTAGCCAGCCTTACCATGGAGGTAGCCATACTTTCCACGTAGGTTGCCATCCTTCCTGCGGTGATGCATTCATGCGCCAATGCCTCCACAAAGGCTCTGCTCATGTTCGCGATGGACTCCTCCATTCGCTCCACACTTGCAGTGACCCTGGAGACAAAACCTGCCAGAGACTCCTGCACCTGTTCCTGGAGCTCCAGCACCGCTCTCCTTCTGGATGGACCTGGAGGCACAGAGTCGACATGCAGCGGAGCCGAGCTGGCAGAGTCCTGCGCCCTCCGACGAGGACTCTCCACTGCTATCCCTGTCTCCACCATCTGCTGATGCTCACTTGTGAGCTGTGATACACCAGGTGACAACACTACTTTATCCCGCGAAGCTCCCACCGAGGTGTGAGTGTCTGCGCTGGTGCTGGGTGCGCTGAATTCTGCTGACGCTGCACCCTTAGAGGTTGCAGCTTCCTCTGAGGAGTCTGGAGGCTCAGGCTGTTCCTCCTGGATAGTGGGGATGGGTGCTTTCGATGGTCCTGTGGGGGAGTAAAGGAAAGAGTTAGAGATGTGAGGCCAAGGTTACATGCACATTGAATATTGCAGATGATCATAAGTCAATCTGTTAGAGCTTCAGAATCACTATCAGTGACTCATGCTTTGTCAATGAGCGAGATTCCAAATTATTCTGTCACCAGCTTGCTGTGATGCGCCCGTCTGTCCGTCCCCCACTTGGGTATCCTCCTCGATCCCAGCAATTTCCAGGGCCACCTCCTTCCAGGGGGTGAGCTGGGCTACTGAGGGTGGCCCTCTTCCTGTCATGGCTCTTTCCCTCTTATTGTGGGCTCCCTTTTCCTGCAATGAGGGACACAAGTGGAGTTTGAGTGAGAATGAAGGAGTGAGTGTAGAGAAGCCACAGCATAAATGTTTAGGAGGATACAAAGGACCCTCCTTGTGTGTTGAAAGTTGTTTTCATGGCATCACAGTGATAGGGTGTGTGAGGGCTGCATGGTCAAATAGTTAAGTGAATGTGACCATAGAGAGAAAGGGAATGGGTAAGGGTGCAGGGATGTAAGTGTCAAGTGGCATGTGGAGGAAGAGGTTGGCAAAGCAGAGTGCTGGTGAGGAGAGGCGATGGGGATCAGATTGAGGGTGATGGGAAAGTCATACTCATTTTTCCTGTGCGGAGAAAGTCATGAAACCTCTTCCTGCATTGCAACCAGGTTCTGTGGCTCAGCGAAATGGAGTTGACCTCCTGGGCCACTTGTAGCCACACAGCTTTTGTCTGCTGGGGGTGGGGGGGTTTCTCCCTGAGGAAGGGAACAGCACCTCCTTATTACAGCTGGCTCCGTGCACCAGAGCTTGGAGGGAGGACTCATCAAATCGAGGAGCACACTTTTGCTTGATCGTTGACATTTTCCACAATTCAACTCCTTCATATAAATTGCAGAGCCTTTGCAGTTTTCAGAAGAATCAAGGCTTGCAGGCCTTAAATCCAACAGCATTGATGACGTCATCGGAGGCGACTTTCTGTATGAAAAGACTCATTGGGCCAGTGGTTCCCACACGCAGGAAATCAATTGCCCAATTAAGGGAAAATCCCACTTTTTTAACACATCACTTAGGAGTCGGGGCCCTGACACGATTTCCACCTGACACGCCCCAGCCCGCCCACACTGACAAAATCCAACCCGAAGTGTCTAGCCAACAGAAGTGAGACCCAGCATGGATTTCACTTCAGGGTGCACATCAGTAATCCCTACTAGCTGGTGACCTTTGGCTTGTACTGCTTGTTGGAAATTCAAGTGCATAGGACAATTCAACAGAGACAAAATAGTTTTTTCTGGAAGGATGCGCAAGATAGCATTCCTCATCCGTATTTATCTTGTGTTCAAAATAACCAGGTTGAATTGTTCACAAGTCCAGTTGTGTGTGATGGTAATCAGGTTTGTTTATGTGGTATTTTAAGATGATTTTTCAAACCAATTCAAACCTTTCTGTTTGATAGTATCACAAATAGAATTAACAGTAAGTTTCAGAGCCAAAATAATATATAACAATAAATGTTCTGTTGTTCTATATATTCATTTTGTTTTCCTTTCAATATTAAGGTTTCATCCTTGGCTCAGTAGTAGCATTCTTGCCTCCGAAGGTTGTGGGTTCAACCCCCACTCCAGAGATATGAACAAATAATCTAGGCTAAAGTGGGTAAATTGAGTTGGGGTACAAATCAGCCATGATCTAATTGAATGGTGGGATAGGCTCAAGGGCCTGAATGGTTTATTCCTGTTCTTATGTTCCTAGGCTGAAATTCCAGTGCAGTACTGAGAGAGTGCTGCACTGTTGGAGGTGCTGTCTTTTGGATGAGATGAGGTGGATGTAAGAAATCACTATTCAAAGAAGAGCAGTGAGTACTCCTGGTGTTCTGGCTAATATTTATCCTTCAACCAACAGCACTAAAAAAAGCAGATTATCTGGTCATGTATCCCATTGCTTTGTGTGAATTACAATAGTGACCACACTTCAAAAAGCACTTTATTGGCTGTAAAGTGCATTGGGACATCCTGAGATCATGAAAAGTGGTATATAAATGCATGTACTTTTCTTAGTATTATTTTGCACAGGTTATAAAATAGAATGCATACGCATTTTGTAAGCTGCTTAGGGCTTTCAGTATTTGAATAGTTAAACCTCTGAAGACTAGCAGCATATCAGAACAAAAAATCAATAACATGGCTATTCACTTTTAGCTATTCTGAATTCATACAGTGATGAAGTTAGCTTGATTGGCAAGATATTTTCAAAAATATCACTGTGCTGAACATCAGATAAAAGATATCAACAATCCCAGTGCTCACAACATTTTGATGCCAGATTCCTCTGTGTGCTGAGTATAGCAAAAACCATGAATGTGTTGATAAAATACACTTTTATAATTTTATTATATCGAGTACACAGAGGAAATCTTAACCCACCTTTATGATTGGACTCAATTTATTTCAAGATAAAATTAAAATTATAATTAAAATGATATGCATTTATTGAATAAATACACTCCCATACAGCAGTGGACATTATTTCACACTTAGCTAACATGTGAGTGGCTTGAAAGCTTATTAACCTGGCCTGTGATTGAGGCACTCTCCTTAGATGAATGCGATACTTCACCATTTAGCATCCAGTATCCTCTTTTTGGAATCATTTAAGAATCATTGAATGCACTTGTCGGCTTCTCTAATTCTATTTTAAGATTCCACATTAATTCACAGGAATCAGTTTTTATATGAAAAAAGACATGAGTATTTTTGAAAGCTGAAAATACAGTGAAGTACCCCAGGGGTTAAAAAAGCAATTTTATCCACACGATCTCCAATATGACCTTTTGTGTGAAGCTTTATGGACATGGCTTAGGATATGGGGAAAAGTGGGAATTAAACAGGACGTGGTGTTGGCTGAGATGATCTTCAATGGAATCCACTGTATTACATTTGCTGTGAATCTTTATTACATTTGAATCAAGGGTAATTTACCATCACAATTTTATCATGTTGTGGCTTGTAAATGTTATTACTTTCAAATCTGATTTTTTTTTTAACATTTATGGTTATTGCATTTGCAGTTAAAATTTATTGCATATGCAATTAAGGAAGTAAAAGAATTACCATGAATCTTTAATACCTTTTTGGGTATTACAATTACAGTTGAAGTTGATTTTTATAGTTTTTACACTTACAGTTAAATCTGTTACATTTGCTCTAACATCACTTACGCTTTCTATTTGTGCTTAGTTCTCAACCAATGTAGTTTCCTTCTCTATCTGCTCCAGCTTTTAGGTAACCATTTCACACTATTCCCTGCATTTTATACATTTAAAGTCCTTTTTACTATATCACAATGAATTGGTATAAGTATTTTAAAATAACCTGTTAATTAATAGAGATTAGCATAACAGAATATATTATTTTGGATGTTGGACTCACATGGTATGCATTGAGCCTAAGTGGAGCTGTCTTTTAACCTTGTAATTTGATGGTCACAAATCATATTTTATATTTTCTAGCACTGTAAGATCTGAGGGGATATATTAATGTTGGAGGAAGAAGTTTAGCCACTGCTTAATAGCCTATGCACCTGATGTGGAACATGAATGCTATATCCTTGTGTGCAGAACAATGTGCTATATTTTAAGCTTATTGCAGTTGAATAAGTTGCAACAAAATATAATAGGGGAGGCAATATTTAACAGCAGAATTCTGGCCTCTTGCGCATCCCCATTATAATCATTCCATTGGCAGCCATGCTTTCAGCTGGAATTCCCACCCTAAACCTCCCTGCCCCTCTAAGATGCTCCTTAAAACCTACTTCATTTCTGTCCTAATATCTCTGTATGTGGCTTGGTGTCAAATTTTGTTTGATAACACTCCTGTGAAGAGCCTTTGGACGTTTTACTACGTTAAAGGTGCTATATAAATGTAAGTTGTTGTTGTTGAGAGAGTTGCTGATGGAAAATCAGTATTCATTTGTTTGACATCTTAGTTTGGTACAGGACAATCAGAAGATATATGGAGCTCTTCTATATGTGGTCCAGTTGGCAACTTATGTAATTGAATAAAAATGAGGTAGAAACTTCATTAAAAAAAAACTGATTGAGATAAAGGATAACAGTATTGGAAAGAGTAGCTTTAGTCTTTCACAACCAGGCTACCATACATTTTCAGGCCAGGTATAGCACAGGTTAGACACAGCAGCAGAATTTCCCTTTCACTGCTACAAACTGCTTACACCAGTCTGACACTTTCATTTCTTGCACCATCCAACCCCAAATGAGCTTGCCTAATTAGTATCACTGTAGTATTAAGAACAGATATTTTTGTTATGCTATGAACTTCTGCCCATTGGGAGCTGGGTTCAGACTATCCAAACATTTCTCACTTAGGACCCTAAACATACATCACACAGAAAATATTTTTATTTCATCTGTTTAAGCAAGATTCAAACCAGATCCCAGAGGTGAGATAACAGTATTGTAATTTAGCAATTCAATTTCAATTTCAATTTTATTTGCCATATGTAACTAGTACAATGGAATGCTTACTCCCTGATCACTCCCACAATAAGCTGTGGGAGCTCACAGAGACACGTCGCTATTCTCCAGCGCCATGTTCAGAAAAAGTCAATTCAATGGCATCCAATGGCAGTGGGAACGCGATGTCCCTCAGCCGCTCCGTCACTGCGGCCTCCTCCTCACTGTTGCCGGCTCCACGATGTGGTGGCCTGCTTCTCCTGCTCACGGTCCGGCCTCTGGCCACCATGCCCGGCTCTCCCTCCTCCCAGTCGGACTGCGAGCTTCCCGCCGAGGAGCTGCCAGCCGACGTGCTGTAGCGGGTCGTCGTAGCTGCTGCTGCTGCTTACTGCTGCTGCGCTGCCTCCGCCCGACTTGCCGAACACATCGTCGAGATGTATAAGCTCCGGTCGCTGCGGCCTCCTCCTCACTGTCACCGGCTCCACGGTCCGACGGCCCGGGGCCTGCTTCTCCCACTCATGGTCCGGCCTCTGGCCGCCATGCTCGGCTCCCCTCCTCCCAGTCGGAATGCGAGCTTCCTGCCGAGGAGCTGCCGGCCGACGTGCTGTAGCGGGTCGTCGTGGCTGCTGCTGCTGCTTGTTGCTGCTGCGCTGCCTCCGCCCGACTCGCCGAACACATCGCACCGGCAGCGGGAGCGGGCGGCGGGGGAGTGGGCCGTCCGAAGCAGGGAGAGCGCTTACCTCTGGACCGCCTCGGGCGCCATCTTGACTTCTGAGTGCTCAGTACAGTTCATATCTGCTCCGACTCCCCGGGGAGGAACCTCCATAGCGGTTTAGCACATGAGGCACAGACACGACGCAGCGAACCCCCAAGTCAGTATTCCAGAAAAAACAATGGAAAATCCCAGTGTTACTGAGTTTGCTTACCTTTTGTGGACTTCAGGAATACTTCTTCAGCAAAACATAACAAGACTCCAGTATTTCAATCCAATCCTCTAATACAACTGGAAAATTCCAAATGGTGTCCTATAACTGGTATATGACCTTCATTTGCATATGCAGGCAGCTCCTGCCTGTTTTGGGTAGGAAAGCAGGACCCCATTTGACGGCTCACCTGAAAATAGCATCAGGCTGATTTTGGGCATTCAAGGGGTGGCCAGTATTTCTCTGCCTGTCTAACTTCTTTAATCAGTTACATTTTTATAAAAATCTTACAATCTCATCATCTTGCCATAGAAATTTTACTCCAACAGTAGGAAGGCCACCTGAAATCTCCATTGTGAATACAGACACAAAAAAGTAGTTCCTTGACCACTTGATATAATGTCCCCTTTGGTGTTCTTTAGGGGGTCCCTGACTCGCTGTTTGTTGTGAATACCAATTGCTTAGCCCCCCTAACACTATTCTTATACTCATTCATGTCACCTGGTCTACCCATGGTTTTATATTTGAGAAAATCTAGATTTTTTTCCTGTCCGTACCCCATGCAATGCTTCCCTTGTTGCCCATATTGGTCTCCTTTTTTCTTTACTGCACATCTTACCAAGTAGTGTAATAATTACTTTGTATTGACAAGCAAGTCCTGAAAGTGTTCCACTCTTGTTCTGTACCCCTCCTGTCTAAAGTTCTGGTACAGTCTACCTCCCTCAGTTTGCTCTATCAAGATTGACTTTCTGAACACAGAGTTTCTATAGTATTCCTCTTCTCCTCCAGTGTAAGCCTGACACTAAACTCCACAATCGTGGTCACTATTCCTAAAGTGCTTTCTCAGTGTAGTCGGCTCCAGCATTATTTGGTTATTACAGCTTGATAATATGAAATTTCACTGAAAAGCATAAATAAAAAGCAGAAGTTCTCCTTTTATTTCAATGCTTTATCTTCATTAATTCTTTGGTACCCAGAAGAATTACTCAATGCCTATGAATGCTCTTCTGGCTGACCTCCAACCTTGCATCCTTTGTAAACTTGAGATCATCAAATCTCTCCTGCCGTATCCTAACTCATACTAAGTGCCATTCACTCATTGCCCCTTTGCTCGCTGAACTACACTGGATCCCGGTCAAGCAATGCTTTGATTTTAAGATTCTCATCCTTCTTTTCAAATCCCTCCATGGCTTCACCCCGCCCTATCCCTGTAACTTCCTCCAGCCCTACAACCCTCCGAGATCTCTGTGCTCCTCTAATTCTGGGCTATTGCGCATCCCCGATTTTAATCGCTCCAGCATTGCCAGCCATGCCTTCAGCTGCCTAGACCCTAAGCATTGTAATTCCCTCCCTAAACCTCTATACCTCTCTCCTCCTTTAAGACGCTCCTTAAAATCTAACTCTTTGACCAAGCATTTGGGCACCTGTCCTGTCCTAATATCTCCTTATGTGGCCTGGCATCAAATTTTGTTTGTTACCACTCCTGTGAAGCACCTTGGGATGTTTTACTACATTAAAGGTGCTATATAAATGCAAGTTGTTGTTTGAAACAACATTTAAATTTCTACACATTCTGGGTGCAAAAGAGTTAAAGCATTTATTCCAGACTCAGTTGGCCTCAATTTAACATGCTAAGAAGCCCAAAACATTTTCACACCAGTTTAGGTGCAAATAATACTGTCATTAGATTTGATAACCTTATGATACAGTAGCAGATGAACAACCTTAATCCTTTAATCCCTTTTCACCTGTTTTGAAATATTTCTACAATGTTCTCTTTGCAAGTTCTTTATTTCACCTGTAGTATATTAGTTCCTCTTCTCATATTTCTGTCATGTTTTCTTTTGTTTCATTGTTCAGATCTTTTGTATGGTTCTTATTTGAGTTTATAAGCACATTTATCAACACGCTGGACTAACCAATGATAATAAGAGTCCCTACTATTATGTGAAATTAACATCTTCCTTCATTATATTAAAAAAAATAGAAATGCTAGTTCTTTTCCAGCAAAACTTTCCTATAAAGAGACCTTTGAAAGACAATCTAGGTAGGCCTCTACCAGGGATAGTTTAGCTTTAGTCGAAAATTCAGTCGATGCATTCTGGCATCAAGGGAGTGTCGGTAGTCGTAGTCATTGGGGAGTGAGAATCAGCATGTATGACAAGTCTTCATCAGTTTCTGAGCTTGAATGAACTAATGCATTTATTGTAGATGACATCTGTACTAGCCTCAAATTAGTTTCGTAACCAGACTCAAAGGAACATTTTCAAAATGTAATAGACCTGTTTCTATTTTAGAACTTGCTGTGGGCGTTCTATTCTCTTATCACCTTCACTTAGGACACAAGCAACACGTCTGAGTAGAAAGTTTATCAGAACTTTGAAAAAGAATATAATGAGAAAGGATGACTACTTAGCAAACTGTAGCAATGGCGATTAAATAGATGCCTGCTTAGAAGTGTTATTTAGAATTTGAAAACATGTTGAATGCTGTAGAAATGTTGCAAAACAGGTAAAAAAGGAACAAGGTTATTCATGTGCTATTGTATCATGAGAAGGCTATTGAATCCAAAGACAGTAATAGGCATATCATCCTGAGTTTTATTTAAATGCAGTAACATTGACATCCAGTAACCTTATGGCTCTTATTATTTATTCATTTTGGTGTACATGTGGTGTTCAGTGATTAGATGATGGATTGTAATAAAAACAGAAATTGCTGGAAATTTAAAGCAGGTCAGTTAATATTTAAAACAGTTTGAGTAATGATGAAGTGTCACACCTGAAAAGTTAACCCATCTTTCTCTTTCAAATGCTAGTGAGCCTGTGTTTATTTTCAGAATTTTCATTTCTTGTTCCAAATACGTAGCAGTCATGCTTTTCCTTTTTTTCTCTACTGAAGGACTATGCGCTGAGTGACAGATCAAAGACATCTACATGAGATATGACACAGCTTAGATGTGATGTAGACCTCCTAATCATTGCCATTTCCTATCTGAGTTATACACATATTGCCAGATTAAGTTCTGTTAACATCACATGAAAATCACAGGGCATAATCGATAGTTGTACGGCCAGTATTGCTGAGGTTAAAATTTGATGCTTTGAGCATTTCCGCGCTCAAATTGAAGTGCCCGTGGAATTCTTTACAAAAGAAGGCAAAGAAATGTACTGATGTCCTAACATCTAGGGCGGAGCAAATTAGGTTCTTTAGATGATCATGTTGAAACTGTAATAGTTTTTTTTTCCCTCGAATGAAACAGAATCTGCACAACTATGACTTCAATGCATGCATTGCAAAAGTAAAAAATGTTTACTTTAAAAAAAACATGCACACGTGTACAGAAGTGGCCCTGGAGATTTCATTTTTTGGGTCAGACACATTCATACCTACTACAAGACCACAAGCCCTCCACCAATGGCCCGTTACTGCATATAAACTTTTTAGTAAAATTGGCTTACGCCAGTAGTGTAAGATAGGTTCATAGTGAATCAGCAGCCCATTTTTACACCATGCCCAATTTTCCTTCCAGTTACTTCAATAGAAAAGATAATCAGGAGCGGTGTAGAACGTGCTGCCGATTCACTATGAGCTTGTTTGTCACTATTGGCGAAGACCAATTTCACCCCCCAAAAGGCATTTGACAAGGTGCCACACAAAAGATTACTGCACAACATAAAAAATCATGGGATAGGTGGAAGATTGGCTATCTAACAGAAAACAGAGAGTTGGGATAAATGGTTCATTCTCAGGTTGGCAATCAGTAACGAGTAGTGTTCCACAGGGGTCAGTGCTGGGACCCCAACTCTTTACAATCTATATTAATGATTTGGAGGAAGGGACCGAGTGCAACGTATCCAAGTTTGCCGATGATACAAAGATGGGAGGGAAAGCAGTGAGTGAGGAGGATATAAAAAACCTGCAAAAGGACATAGACAGGCTAAGTGACTGGGCAAAAATTTGGCAGATGGAATATAATGTTGGAAAGTGTGAGGTTATGCACTTTGGCAGAAAAAATCAAACAGCAAGTTATTATCTAAATGGAGAGAAACTGCAAAGTGTTACAGTACAAAGGGATCTGGGGGTCCTGGTGCATGAAACACAGAAGGTTAGTATGCAGGTACAGCAGGTGATCAGGAAGGCCAATGGAATCTTAGCTTTTATTGCAAGGGAGATGGAGTATAAAAGCAGGGAAGTCTTGCTTCAGTTATACAGGGTACTGGTGAGGCCACACCTGGAATACTGCGTACAGCTTTGGTTTCCATATTTAAGAAAAGATATACTTGCTCTCGAGGCAGTTCAGAGAAGGTTCACTCGGTTGATTCCGGAGATGAGGGGGTTGACTTATGAGGAAAGGTTGAGTAGGTTGGGCCTCTGTTCGTTGGAATTCAGAAGAATGAGAGGCAATTTTATCGAAACATATAAGATTGTGAGGGGGCTTGATCGGGTGGATGCGGGGAGGATGTTTCCACTGATGGGTGAGACTAGAACTAGGGGGCATAATCTTAGAATAAGGGGCTGCCCTTTCAAAACTGAGATGAGGAGAAACTTCTTCACTCAGAGGGTAGTAAATCTATGGAATTTGCTACCTCAGAGAGTTGTGGAAGCTGCGACATTAAATAAATTTAAAACGGAGATAGACAATTTCCTAGCTGATAAAGGAATAAGGAGTTATGGGGAGAGGGCAGGGAAGTGGACGTGAGTCTAAGTTCGGATCAGCCATGATCCTATTGAATGGCAGAGCAGGCCAGAGGGGCTGTATGGCCTACTCCTGCTCCTACTTCTTATGTTCTTATGTTCTTATGTACCCCCTTAATTTTAGAAACTTTATTGCTATAGCTTTTATGATGAAACAAAACTTTGGAAGCAAACTGAAAATAACATTGGCCCAGAATTTGCAGTTGTGATGTCTGTGAAACTGTTAGTGTTCGCCTTCATTACTGTATAAAACTGACAGCAACTTCTGGCATCTGCACTTGCACAATTCAACCTGAAAATCCAGAAGTTGCTGTCATTGATACCATGCACCTCCACACGGTGTGCTGTTGCAGTATTCATAGATGCAATCAACACAGAATCACGGATTTGATATGAACTTCAACTTTTTATGACTATTATCACTGTAACAACCAATGAAAATGTTAAACTTTGTTCAATCAAGAGTAAGCAAGTTTTTAAACAGCGTACTAAATTATAATCACTGATGAACAACCTCTCTGGCCCTGAAAATCTAATTTTACAAATGTGGAGTCTCAGTCCCTCAGAAGAACATTTAAAAATTGCAAGGCTTTTAAAGTATTTTTTTTAAATTCAAGTTCTTTTATGTTAGACAGAGGAAAGGGAAATAAGGAGAGAAGCAAACGACAGGAAGGAGAAAAACAAAGGTAGCAGTCAGAGAAATCAAGGGTTAAAATCAAACATGGCTACAGTAAATAATAATTCTAAAAGGTCAGTTTGCTTCCAAAGTTTTGTTTCATCATAAAAGCTATAGCAATAAAGTTTCTAAAATTAAGTGGGTACATAAGTCAGAATCAGGGGAAATTATAATGGGAAACAAAGAAATGGCGGACCAACTAAATACATATTTTGGTTCTGTCTTCACAAAGGAGGACACAAATAACCTCCCAGAAATACCGCGGAACATAGGGTCTGATGAAAGGGTGGAACTGAAAGAAATCAGTATTGGTAGGGAAATGGTGTTAGGAAAATTGATGGGACTGAAGGCTGATAAATCCCCAGGGCCTGATAATCTACATCCCAGGGTACTTAAGGAAGTGGCCCTAGAAATAGTAGATGCATTGCTGGTCATCTTCCAGAACTCAATAGACTCTGGAACAGTACCAATGGATTGGAGGGTAGCTAATGTTACCCCACTATTCAAAAAAGGTGGCAGAGAAAAAGCGGTAGTGGGGAAAATGCTAGAGTCCATTATAAATGATGTAGCAGAGCACTTGGAAAGCAGTGACAGGATCGGACAAAGTCAACATGGATTTACAAAAGGTAAATCATGCTTGACTAATCTACTGGAATTTTTTGAGGATGTAACTGGTAAAATAGATAAGGGAGATCCAGTGGATGTGGTGTATTTGGACTTTCAGAAGGCTTTCGATAAGGTCCCGCATAAGAGGTTAGCGTGCAAAATTAAGGCACATGGGATTGGGGGCAAGGTATTGACTTGGATAGAGAACTGGTTGGTGGACAGAAAGTAAAGAGTTGGAATAAACAAGTCTTTTTCCGAGTGGCAGGCAGTGACTAGTGGGGTACCGCAAGGATCGGTCCTAGGACCCCAGCTGTTCACAATGTATATTAATGATCTGGACGAGGAAATTGGATGTAATATCTCCAAATTTGCAGACATCACAAAGCTGGGTGGGAGGGTATGCTGTGAGGAGGATGTCATGGAACTCCAGTACGATTTGGACAGGTTGGGTGATTGGGCAGAAACGTGGCAAATGCACTATAATGTGGATAAATGTGAGGTTATCCACTTTGGTGGCAAAAACAGGAGGCCAGATTATAATTTGAATGGCAATAGATTGGGAGAAGGGGAAGTGCAAAGAGACCTGGGTGTTCTTGTGCACCAGTCGCTGAAGGTAAGCATGCAGGTGCAGCAGGCGGTTAAGAAGGCAAATGGTATGTTGGCCTTCGTAGCAAGAGGGCTCGAGTACAAGAACAAGGATGTCTTGCTGCAGTTGTACAGGGCCTTGGTGAGACCGCACCTTGAGTATTGTGTGCAGTTTTGGTCACCTTACCTGAGGAAGGGCGTTCTTGCCATGGAGGGAGTGCAGCGATGATTCACCAGGCTGATACCTGGGATGGCAGGAATGACGTACAAGGAGAGATTGTGTCAATTGGGCTTATACTCACTGGAGGTTAGAAGATTGAGAGGGGATCTCATCGAAACCTATAAAATTCTGTCAGGTCTGGACAGACTAGATGCAGAAAGGATGTTTCTGATGGCCGGGGAGTCCAGAACCAGGGGTCATAGTCTAAGGATAAGGGGTAAGCCATTTAGGACTGAAATGAGGAGGAATTTCTTCACCCAGAGAGTGGTGAACCTGTGGAATTCTCTGCCACAGAGGGCGGTGGAGGCCATTTCATTAAATATATTCAAGAAAGAGTTGGATATATTTCTTAAGGCTAAAGGGATCAGGGGTTATGGGGAGAAGGCAGGGACAGGGTACTGAATTTGGATGATCAGCCATGATCTCATTGAATGGCGGAGCAGGCTCGAAGGCCCGAATGGCCTAATCCTGCTCCTATCTTCTATGTTTCTATGTTTCTATGTCTAAGAGCATTAAAAAAAACAAGCCTGAAGGTTTTGTGTCTTAATGCGAGCAGCATTCATAATAAGGTGGATGAAGTGGCTGCGCAAATAGGGGTAAAGGAATATGATATGATTTTGATTACGGAAACATGGCTCCAGGGTGACCAAGGCTGGGAACTGAACATCCAGGGGTATTCAATATTCTGGAAAGATAGGCAAAAAGGAAAAGGAGGTGTGGTAGCTTTGCTGGTTAAAGAGGGGATTAACACAATTGTAAGGAAGGATATTAGCTCTGATGATGTGGAATCTGTATGGGTAGAACTGAGAAATACCAAGGGGCAGAAAACGTTAGTGGGAGTGGTATATGGAACCGCAAACAGTAATGCGGAGGATGGGGATGGCATCAAAAGGGAAATTAGAGAAGCGTGCAATAAGGGCACAGCAGTTATCATGGGTGACTTTAATCTACATAGAGATTGGGCTAACCAATACAGCAACAATACTGTGGAGGAGGAATTCCTGGAGTGTATACGGGATGGTTTCCTGGACCAATATGTCGAGGAACCAACTAGAGATTAGGCCATCTTAGACTGGATATTATGTAATGAGAAAGATTAATTAGCAATCTTGTTGTGCGAGGCCCCTTGGGGCAGAGCAATCATAATATGATCGAATTCTTCATTAAGATGGAGAGTGAAGTAGTTGACTCGGAGACTAGGGTCCTGAATTTAAATAAAGGAAACTACGATGGTATGAGGCGCGAGTTGGGAAGGATTGATTGGGGAATGTCACCCAAAGGGTTGACAGTGATGGTTGATGGTGGATAGTGTTAGATCCGTGTGTTAATGGAGACACGGAATGCAGGAGTTGATTTAACAAGTGTTTACTGAACAAAGTCTGGAGGTGAACTAACAACACAAGACGCTACACAGGCTTATATACCCGAGTGGTCACTACTGGTACTACAGTATACAGGGGCTTCAAAAACATAGTTCCTCTTAAAGGTACATACACTACAATTCCTCCCCTTTTAGATAAATAGTACATAACATTTTAAGTAATCATTAAATAACATTTTTACAAGAACAATAATAGACACATTTGCTGAAGTTAATCAATTACAAATTCAGTCTCCCTGGAGGCTTCCTGACTCGGTCCGGATAACGCCTCGGTGGTGTAGTAGGTTCTTTTGGCAAGGTCGATTCAGCTTCAATGCTAGTGTCGGGTTCATCTGGTTCCAGTATCACCGGATCGGAGGTAGATACTATGGGTATCTCTGCTTCATCACTAGGCGTATAGAGTTGTGGTGTAGGTTGTCCTTTTTCGGATGACTCTATGATCTGATCAGTATGGCGCCTTATTATGCTTTCTCCAATGTCCACGGTATACATCAGCGGTCCTAGTCGTGTGCAAATAGTTCCAGGCTGCCATTTCTCGGTACGGTAGCCCCGGGCCAAAACTGGTTGACCTATCTGGAAGGTTCTAGTTGACCTTTCATTCATGCTTTGAAATTGTCGGTTCTGTACGTCCCTTCTGATGTTTGGCTTGACCAAATCCAGCCGGCATCTTAGTCTTCTATTGAAAAACATCATGGCGGGGGTTTGGTTTGTAACCACATGTGTTGCATTCCTGTACGCAAACAAGAAGTTATCTACCTTATGTTGTAGATTTATGTCTTCATTACCCATGGCCTTTATGGCCTTCTTGAAGGTCTGGACAAACCTTTCAGCCAATCCATTGGTGGCGGGATGGTATGGGGCGGACGTGTAGTGCTTAACCCCATTGTTTTTTAAGAACTTCCTGAATTCTTCGGATACAAATTGTGGTCCATTATCAGAACAGATCTGTTCAGGCAGCCCATTCCTGGCGAATATGGTCCTTAATACTGTGATGGTTTTTTCCGTGGTGGTGGAGGACATCTTTATTACCTCCGGCCACTTGGAGTGTGCATCCACCGCGATTAAGAACATTGAGTCCATAAATGGACCAGCAAAGTCGATATGTACCCTTTGCCATGGAGATGAGGGCCACTCCCATGGATGTAGAGGGGATTGTGGTGGGTCGTTTTGGACCTTCTGGCATCCTAGACAGCTCTTGGTCATTTCTTCGATGTCTCCATCGATACCTGGCCAGCACACAAACGCTCTGGCTAAGTTCTTCATTTTCACTCCACCCAGATGCCCCTCGTGAAGCTCCTTTAGCACTCTATCCTTGAGTTTGGGTGGAATCAATACTCTGGATCCACACATCAAGGTTCCTCGGCACACTGACAGCTGTTCTCTTCTTTGCGAGAATGCTGGCAGCAGTGGTTCGCCATGTGCTGGCCATCCCTTCACCGTTAAATCGTAGACTCGTGAGAGAGTCGGGTCATTTCGCGTTTCCTTTTCAATGTTAGAATTTGTCACCGGTAGACATTCCACTATGGTCGAGTGGAATATCTCCACTGGTTCCACTGTAGGCGCCTCTTCCACCGTTGGCAACGGTAGGCGCGATAACCCGTCAGCATTCCCATGCTGTTTTGTTCCTTTGTACTCTATGTCATATTGGTGTGCCATTAGGAAAAGGGACCACCTCTGTAGCCTTTGCGCTGTCATAATGGGAACGCCCTTTTTAGGGTTGAATATGGAGACGAGGGGTTGATGGTCAGTCAACAAGGAAACTTTTGTCCGTGTAGGTAATGGTTGAATTTCTTTACCCCCCACACCAGGCTGAGTGCCTCCCTGTCGATCTGGGCATAGTTACGCTCAGCTGAGTTCAATGAGCGTGACGAAAAAGCTATCGGCCGCTCCGAGCCATCAGGAAATCTATGCGATAATACCGCTCCCACGCCGTAAGGGGATGCATCGCACACCAGTCTGATTGGCAGTGATTGGTTGTAATGAGCCAACACTTCCCTGGATGTCATCAAGCCTTTGCATTTATGGAAGGCACGTTTACAGACTTCGCTCCATTTCCAAACTACTCCCGTTTGTAGCAGTGCGTTAAGCGGGTGCAGAGCCGTCGACAAGTTTGGTAAAAATTTATGATAGTAATTTACTAATCCCAGGAATGACCTTAATTGTGAGACATTTTCAGGCGATGGGGCCTTTACGACCGCTTCAATTTTTTCAGGTGACTTATGCAACCCTTCTTCGTTAATGACATGGCCACAATATGATATTTGTTTCTGGAAAAATTCGCATTTGGGGCGATTTGCTCGTAGGCCCCGTTCTCTCAGCCTCGTGAGCACCTGCTCCAAGTTGGCAAGGTGCTCATTGTCATTTTCTCCTGTTACAAGGATGTCGTCTAGGTAGCATTGAGTCCCCGAAATCCCTTGCAGGACTTGCTCCATAGCTCTTTGCCAGATAGCCGGAGCTGATGCCACTCTGAAAACCAGTCAATTGTACTGGTACAGGCCTTTGTGTGTGTTTATCGTGAGATACTTTTTAGAGGCCTCCTCAACCTCCATCTGTAGATATGCCTGTGCTAAGTCAATTTTGGTGAAACGTTCCCCTCCGGATAGTGAGACGAAAATATCTTCTATCCTCGGAAGAGGATACTGTACTGTGTGAAGAATCGGGTTTACAGTCACCTTGAAGTCCCCACAGATGCGAACTTTTCTCTGTTCTTCAGATTTATCATTATTCAACGTTTTCTTCATGACCGGGACGATGGGTGTTGCCCACTCGCTCCAATCTACCTTGGGTAACACGCCTGCTTTTTCCAAATTCTCCAGCTCTGCCTCAACGGCTGGACGAATTGTGTATGGCACCGGCCTTGCCTTAAAAAACTTGGGAATTGCCGCATCTTCCACTTTTATTGAGGCGGTGGCGCCTTTCAGGGTTCCTAGTTCCTGTTGAAACACTTCTTTGGCGTTAGCCAAGATTTCTTTTAATCTTCCAGATATCACATCATCATCGTTTTTTTTCTTACTGGTCACCATCAGTGCCTGAATGGAGTGCCATTCTAAACGTATCTTTCTGATCCATTCACGTCCCAACAACGGTGGACCACCATCTTGCAGAATGTATAAATACAACTTCTGTATTTCCTTGCCGTTGTATACAACAGGCACCCTTATTTTCCCTCTGGGGTATACTTTCTGCCCCGTATATGTCTTCAAGACAATGGATGTGTCTTTCAAAGGTATATGCGGAAATAGCCGCTCGTAATCCCATCGACTCATGACGGTCAGAGCTGATCCTGTATCTAGCTCCATTTTGACTGGGGACCCCGCTATCGTGAGGGTAACCCAAATGGTCTGGTAACCTTCTTTGGCAATTACATTATGTAATTTGAGACAGCTTAGTCTCTTGTTTCCGGATTCGCTATTACTCTTCTGGTCTTCGGAGCTACTGTCCGTCATCATTTGTACCTTTCTGTACTTTTCCTTATTGACCTTTTTACTGTCAGCGGATTTCTTTCCAGATCTGCATACACGTGCAATGTGTCCCATCTTTCCGCATTGCCTGCATGCTTTGTCCTTGAACCAGCAGTCCTTCTGGTCATGGGTGGATCTGCCGCAGCGATAACATCTCTCGAAACCCCGTGTCATTTCATGGGTGCCGAAGTCCTGTGGCTTTTGCTGTATCTCTGCAGCTCCTCTTGCTGTTGCTTCGTATGATACAGCCACACTGAAAGCCTTGTCCAGTGTCAAATGTTTCTCAGAAAGTAGCCTTTTCTGTGTTCCTTCGCTTAGGAGACCGCAGACGAATTTGTCTCGTAGAGAATCTGCCAATCCTGCCCTGAATTGGCCGTGCTTTGACAGCTTTCGTAATTCGGTGAGGTAATCAGCGTTACTTTCATTCTTGTGCTGATTCCTCCTGAAGAATTTGAATCATTCCGCTATCAGCAGCGGTGTTGGGTTTAAGTGCTCCTGTAAGCTATCAACAATCTCCTTAAAATTCTTGTCCATCGGTTTGGCTGGAGTGATCAAGTTTCGTAACAGCCCGTATGTCCTTGCGCCCATCAGATTTAGAAATACCGATGCCTTTTTATCATCCGCTACTTCATTCGCCTTGCAATATACCTCCACTCTTTCCACATATGTGGTCCAATCTTCTATATCACTATCGAAAGCAGTAATATTGCCAGTCTTCGGCATCTTGAAAATCTAAAATGGAGCTTCCCGCGCTTTTATTTCTTCCCCGCCGAGTTAAGATGGTGCCTCCCGTGCTTTCCTGTCGCTGCCGCTGCTGCCAACACTGTTGCTGGCGATTCCCGTTGCGACCTGCAGCTTTTCGCGGTATTTCTATTTTTTTTAAATATCACTTCAATAGTTTCTCCGTTACTTGGAGAACCATTCCCGTCGTGGAGCGGGCCCTCTGGGAGTTTCCCCTCCCTCTGCTCGGTCCGAACGCCGACTTGCTTTGCAGCACCGGCCGCGCCCTGAGTGCTCCACCCTCTCTCTCTCTTTGCTTCTGCTTCCCGACTCGCTGCCCGGCCCCATTGCAGAGCCACCCGATCGAGCTCTAGCCCGCCGCAGCCCAGGAAGTATCAGTGCACTACCTGCCACCAGCCCATTTAGCTGGGGAAACCACAGACTGGAGACCAAGCCTGGCCCTCGTTTTCGAGTTTCTTCGAGTTATTTATTTGTTTTTTCTTGCTTCTGGCTTCGACCTTCGTCTGAGGAATCGATCCCCTTGAGGTGCTGCCGAATTGCAGGTAAGTTTGTTTCTAACTCGTCGCCACTGTTAGATCCATGTGTTAATGGAGACACGGAATGCAGGAGTTGATTTAACAAGTGTTTACTGAACAAAGTCTGGAGGTGAACCAACAACACAAGACGCTACACAGGCTTATATACCCGAGTGGTCACTACTGGTACTACAATATACAGGGGCTTCAAAAACATAGTTCCTCTTAAAGGTACATACACTACAGATAGGCAATGGCAAACATTCAAAGATCGCATGGATGAACAACAGAATTTGTTCATCCCAGTTTGGCATAAAAATAAAACAAAAAGGGTGACTCAACCATGGCTAAAAAGGGAAATTAGGGATAGCATAAGATCCAAGGAGAGGACATATAAATTGGCCAGAAAAGCAGTAAACCTGTGGATTGGGAGCAGTTTAGGATTCAGCAAAGCAGGACAAAGGGAATAATTAAGAGGGGGAAAATAGAGTATGAGAGTAAGCTTGCAGGGAACATAAAAACTGACTGTAAAAGCTTTTATAGCTATGTGAAGAGAAAAAGATTGGTGAAGTCAAGCGTAGGTCCCTTACAGTCAGAATCAAGGGAATTTATAATGAGGAACAAAGAAATGGCTGACCAATTAAATACATACTTCGGTTCTGTCTTCACAAAGGAGAACACAAATAACCTCCCAGAGATGTCGGGGAACATAAGGTCTAATGAGAGGGAGGAACTGAATGAAATCAGTATTTGTAGGGAAATGGTGTTAGGGAAATTGACGGGATTGAAGGCCGATAAATCCCCAGGGCCTGATAATTTACATCCTAGGGTACCTAAGGAAGTGGCTCTAGAAATAGTAGATGCATTGCTGGTCATCTTCCAAAATTCGATAGACTCTGGAACAGTACCCATGGATTGGAGGGTAGCTAATGTTACCCCACTATTCAAAAAAGGTGGTGGAGAGAAAACGGGGAATTATTGACTGGTAAGCCTGACATCGGTAGTGGGGAAAATGCTAGAGTCCATTATAAAAGATGTAATAGCAGAGCACTTGGAAAACAATGACAGGATCGGACAAAGTCAACATGGATTTACAAAAGGTAAATCGTGCTTGACTAATCTGGAATTTTTTGAGGATGTAACTGGTAAAATAGATGAGGGAGATCCAGTGGATGTGGTGTATTTGGACTTTCAGAAGGCTTTCGATAAGGTCCCGCATAAGAGATTAGCTTGTAATGTTAAGGCACATGAGATTGGGGGCAAGGTATTGACTTGGATAGCGAACTGGTTGGCAGACAGAAAGCAAAGAGTTGGAATAAACGGGTCTTTTTCCAAGTGGCAGGCAGTGACTAGTGGGTTACCGCAAGGATCGGTCCTAGGACCCCAGCTGTTCACTGTAATGTATATACCTTTAAGGGGGAACTATCTTTTACAGCACATGTATACTGCAGTACCGGCAGTGACCACACCTGTATATAGCACTAAGTAGTAATCTGTACAGATCAGTTCCAGTGTGAGCCTCGTTAAGTAAACACCTGTTGTACCGTTCTCCTGCAGTCTGTGTCTTATTATACACAGACACAACATTGGCGACAAGGCAAGTTCAAACCTACCTGCAACTCTGCATCACCTCCCGGGGATTCGTTCCTGGAGATCAGTGGATTGGAGGTCAAGGCCAGAGACTCAGGCGTCGACCACGGGCAACCGCCCAGTCATCCAGCAGTGACTCGAGAATTGCGGGGGAGGCTGTCGAGAGCCAGGCTTGGCTTTCCAGTCGAGGTGGTCCAGCGAAACGGGCTGGCAACAGGTAGTGCGCAGACCCTTCCCGGACAGTGGTGTGCTAGAGTCCGACCGAGCGGCACAGCAAAGGGCCGAGCAGCGTCGACGGGGGAGAGAGAGAGAGGGCAGAGTGCACAGGGCGCAGCCGGTATTCAGGGGCTGAGCAGCGTTGAAGAGAGGGAGAGAGAGACGCGCAGAAACCCGCGAAGCGCCGCCATTGCCACGAGGACCGCCGAGAGTGGCGTTGGCAGCAGCGCAGGAGAAGCGCGCGAAACCTACAGGGTGCCGCCATTGCCACGAGAACCGCCGGGAGCGGCGTTGGCAGCAGCAGGGTAGGAAGGAAAGCGTGGGAGATGCCATTTTAAGCCATTGGGAGAAGCCATTTTAAACCACACCCAAAATGCCGAAGAGTGGCAGTATCACCGCGTTTGACAATGAAGTCGAAGATTGGACTACATATGTCGAACAAATAGAGGTATACTGCAAGGCAAATGAGGGGTCAGATGACAAGAAAGCATCGGTATTGTTAAATTTAATGGGTGCAAAGACGTATGGTTTATTACGAAATCTAGTAACCCCAACGAAGCCAATGGAAAAGAGCTTTGAAGACATAGTAACGATACTAAAGGAACATTTTGGCCTAGATTTTCAGTATAGACAGTTTTGGGGCGCTAACCTTAGCGCCCGCCCGAAGTTAGCGCCCGCCCCAAAGTAGCGCCCCGTTGCCGGAAATTCAGTGGCTTCGCCCTAAGAGGTTGGTGGAGCGCTAAAAGAGGCGTTCCACTACTATCTTTAGGCGCTAAGCCGGCGGTGCAGAGCGCAACACCCGAGCTCGGGCGCAGCGCACGGCAGACACTCTGGTGCCAGTGAGCTCTTAAAGGGGAAGGGTGCATGTGTTTTTTTCAAAGGCAGAGTCTGGGGGGGGGGGGGAAAGATGAGGAGGAGGAGGAGGAGGAGGAGGAGGAGGAGGAGGAGGAGGAGGAGGAGGAGGAGGAGGAGGTGGTGGTGGTGGTGGTGTCCGGAAACATAAATACACCGTTCACAACCACACACTGGATCCTTCCACACAACACATGCAGAGTGCCGTATGTAGTGCAGGAGGAGTGCCCTTTAATTTGCGCTCCCCAGGGTGTGTCGCGTTCCATTTTACAAACGCTCTGGACGCCAGCCGCACAATGGGGCGGTCCGACTGAAGTTTGGATTCGAGGCGGCCAAAGGGCGTTGCACGAGGATGTGACATCATTTTCTGCGCGCGCATCCGGGCGGCCGCTAAACTTTGCGCCGGCGCTAACGGGCAACTTAATTTGGGGCGGGGCGCAAACTGCGCTGCGCCCAGGCGCTACACGCATAGCGCCCGAAAATCACTTCTCTTAAGGCGCTAACTGCTGGCGCAAGCAACTGAAAATCTAGCCCTTAAGCCCCACACCGCTGCTGATAGCAGAAAGATTCAAGTTTCACAAACGGAACCAGCATAAGGATGAAAGCAATGCTGATTATTTAACAGAACTGCGCAAACTATCGAAACACTGCCAGCTTGGAGCGGGACTGGCAGATACCTTACGGGACATGTTTGTGTGTGGGCTTCAAAGTGAAGGAACCCAGAAACGGCATTTATCTGAAAAGGACCTTACGCTGGACAAGGCTTTCAGCATTGCGGTATCATATGAAGCAGCAGCACGGGGCGCTGCAGAGATACAACAGAGACCGCAAGAATATGGCACAAACAAAATGTCATATAGAACAGAGAAGTGCTATCGCTGCGGCAGAACAACACACGAGCAGAATGATTGCTGGTTCAAAGACAAAGGCCTAGAAATTGAGTTGGGCCCGCGCCAGGGCTTTAGCGCCGGAAATTTTGCGCCGGCGCTAAGTCCCGCTGCGCGCGCCAAAAATTCAGTAGCGCCACGCCCAGACGGCTGCGGGCGCTACTGGAGGGTGTCAGCGCCTCCCAATGGGCGCTGACTGCAGGATTGCGGCGCTAATCCCCCGCTGCGGCACCCGATGCGGTGCGGCAGGCTGGGGTACTGCAGGCCTCCTCCTTCTGTTAAGGAGGAGCTGCCTGCAGCCGCCCGCTGGCCATTGGATTCGGGGCAAAAATGAGCCCGGCACCTCGGAGAAGTGCCGGGCTCTCGGCCCACACACATCTGTGCTGCGGGGGGGTGGTGGAGGAGTCCGGGGAGGGAGGTGCGGGCAGGCGGCCGCCGGGAAAGTGGCCGGACGCCGCGCCACCTTAATGCGCCGGCACTAGGACCATGAAGGCACTTCTGAAAAATCGTTGGTTGCGGCTGCCACGGGCGAGGCGGCCGCAACTGAATTTCGGCGTTCGGGCGCGTTACCATGGCAACCGGGACGCTGTGCACACCGATGACGTCATCGGTGCCGGCGCAGCGCAACCGGTGTAACGCCGATGGTAGGGCCCTAGTCAATTTCAGAAGCGGCTATAATTGCAGCGCTAGGCCCTCTAGCGCCTCTAAATGGGCGCTGACCCCACTCAATTTCTAGGCCAAAGTGTGCAGACAGTGTGGAAAAGTAGGACACATAGCACGAGTCTGCAGGTCGGGAAAGAAAACCAGCAATAAGAAACCTACCAAAGAAAAGTACAAGAAGGTACATAAGATGACGGAGAATAGTTCAGATGAACAAAAGAGTGATAACGACTCCGAAAGCAGGGAACTGAGTTGTCTGAAACTACATAATGTGATCACAATGGAGGATCACCGAACCATTTGGGTCACTCTCAAGATAGCAGGAGTCCAGGTAAAGATGGAATTGGACACAGGATCAGCCCTAACAGTCATAAACTGACGGGACTACGAGCGGCTATTCTCACACATACCCTTGAGAGACACAAAAATTATTTTGAAGACGTACACGGGGCAAAATGTCTACCCCAAAGGAAAAATAAGGGTGACTGTTATATATAACGGTAAGGAAACACCAAAACTAGACCTGTATGTATTGCAAGATGGAGGACCACCATTACTGGGATGTGAATGGATCCGGAAAATACAACTGGATTGGCATTCCATACAGGCACTGACTGTGGCTGACAAAAAGGATGACGACGTCACACCTGGGCGACTGTCAAAGATCCTAACTGACGCGAAAGAAGTGTTCCAGCAAGGATTCGAAACACTGAAAGGCATGAGAGCGACGATTAAAATTGAAGAAAACGCAAGCCCAAAATTTTTTAAGGCCAGGCCGGTACCTTATGCGATCCGCCCAGCCATCGAAGCAGAGCTGGAGAGTCTGGAACGTTCAGGTGTACTGTCCAAGGTAGACTGGAGCAAGTGGGCTACACCCATCGTCCCTGCGATGAAAAAGTTGTTGAGCAGCATGCCTGGGGAACCAAGGAAGTTTCGCATCTGTGGGGACTTTAAGGTAACAGTGAACCCGGTCCTTCACACCGTACAATATCCACTTCCGCGGATTGAAGATATTTTCACCTCGCTATCTGGAGGGAAACACTTCACTAAGATTGATCTGGCCCAGGCGTATCTGCAAATGGAGGTAGAAGAAGCATCAAAAAAAAAATCACAATCAACACCCATAAAGGTCTCTACCAATACAACCGGCTGGTATTTGGGCTATTTGGCAGAGGGCAATGGAACAAGTCCTGCAAGGGATCCCAGGGACCCAGTGTTATTTGGACGACATCCTGGTCACGGGCGAAAATGACAGTGATCACCTTGCCAACCTGGAGCAGGTGCTCACTAGATTGCAGGAATATGGGCTCCGAGCTAACCGCCCCAAATGCGAGTTTTTTAGAAAACAGATCTCGTATTGTGGCCACGTTATCAATAAAGAGGGGTTACATAAGTCCCCAGAGAAGACTGAGGCAGTAGTCAAGGCTCCAGCACCGGAAAATGTGTCACAACTGAGGTCGTTCCTTGGGCTGGTAAACTACTACCATAAGTGCTTGCCAAATTTGACTACAATACTACACCCACTGAACACCCTACTGCAAACTGGGGTGTCATGGAAGTGGAGTGACGAATGTACACGAGCTTTCCAGATGAGCAAAACACTAATCACATCGAAAGAGGTATTGGCCCATTACAACCCGGCATTACCAATTCGGTTGGCATGTGATGTGTCACCCTACGGCATTGGAGCGGTGCTGTCGCACAAATTCTCGGACGGCTCAGAGAGGCCAATAGCCTTTGCGTCACGATCACTAACCTCAGCCGAGCGTAACTATGCCCAGATTGATAGGGAGGCCCTCAGCCTAGTGTGGGGAGTGAAAAAGTTCAATCACTATCTGCACGGGCAGAAATTCACCTTGCTGACTGATCACCAGCCTCTTGTCTCCATTTTTAATCCGAAGAAGGGCGTTCTGGTGATGACTGCGCAACGACTACAAAGATGGTCACTTTTTCTAGGGGCGCACCACTATGAGATTGAATATAAGGGCACGAAACAGCATGGAAATGATGATGGGCTTTCACGCCTGCCACTGCCTACTGCGGAGGAAGCACCAGCAGTGGGTCCTGTTGAAATATTCCATTCGACTATAGTTGAATACCTACCGGTAACTAACGCTTGTATCGAAAAGGAAACCCAAAATGACCCGACACTGTCTCGGGTATATGATTTGACAGTGAAGGGATGGCCAGCATATGGCGACTCACTGTTGCCAGCATTCTCGACAAGGAGAGAACAGCTGTCAGTGTGCCGGGGGACCTTGATGTGTGGATCCCGAGTGGTAATTCCACCCAAGTTAAGGGATAGAGTGCTCAATGAGCTTCATGAGGGTCATCTGGGAGGGGTAAAAATGAAAAGGCTAGCCAGGCCTTATGTGTGGTGGCCAGGAATCGATAAACAAATAGAGGACCTGACCAAGAGCTGCTCAGGATGCCAGAAAGTCCAAAATGCACCACCACAGGCCCTTCTACACCCATGGGAGTGGCCCTCATCTCCATGGCAATGGGTGCATATTGATTTTGCTGGTCCATTCATGGACTCAATGTTTTTAGTAGCCGTGGATGCGCACTCGAAATGGCCTGAGGTCATCAAAATGTCCTCTACCACCACGGAGAAAACTATTGCAGTCCTACGGACCATTTTTGCCAGGAATGGCTTGCCAGAACAGATTTGCTCCAACAACGGACCACAGTTTGTGTCCGAAGAGTTCCGGAGGTTCTTGAAAAAGAATGGGGTAAGGCATTACACATCCGCTCCGCATCATCCAGCCACAAATGGATTGGCTGAGAGATTCGTACAAACCTTTAAGAAGGCAATAAAGGCTATGTACAATGACAACATTCCGCTGCAGCACAAGGTGGACAATTTCCTGTTCGCCTACCGGAATGCGACACATGCAGTCACCAACCAGGCCCCAGCCATGAGGTTCTTTAACCGAAGGTTAAGATCTCACCTGGATTTGCTCAGACCAAACGTACGAAGAGATGTTGAGAGTAAGCAATTCCAGCACATCCATGAGAAGCCAACAAGGAGCTTCAATGTAGGGCAACCAGTCTTGGCCCGCGACTACCGAACAGAAAAATGGCAGCCAGGAACGATATGCACACGGCAGGGCCCACTAATGTACACAGTGGACGTTGGGGAGAGCATCGTGAGACGCCATGCTGACCAGATCCTAGAGTCACAGGAACAAGTCAACCCCATGCCTCGCCCATACATACCTGGTGATGAACCCGACGTACAGGTCGCATCTACCCCAGAAACAGTAGCATCGGAAGCTGATGAACCAACCGACGACAGGGGGCCAGAATCGCCTCCGCACCAAGAGCAAGATACTCGGGAAAGGCGCTATCCAGAAAGGATCAGGAAGCCTCCCCAAAGACTGAATATATAAATAGACTATTTTCAACTAATGTTAAAAGTGTTAATTGTGATTAGTTTGATATTTAATTGTTAAATGAGTGTTATGGTACTGTTAATCTAAAAGGGGAGGAATTGTAATGTATATACCTTTAAGGGGGGAACTATCTTTTACAGCTCATGTATACTGCAGTTCCGGCAGTGACCACACCTGTATATAGCACTGAGTAGTAATCTGTACAGATCAGTTCCAGTGTGAGCCTCGTTGAGTAAACACCTGTTGTACCGTTCTCCTGCAATCTGTGTCTTATTATACACAGACTCAACATTCACAATATATATTAATGATCTGGACGAGGGAATTGGATGTAATATCTCCAAATTTGCAGAGGACACAAAGCTGGGTGGGAGGGTATACTGTGAGGAGGATGTCATGAAACTCCAGTCCAATTTGGACAGGTTGGGTGATTGGGCAGAAACATGGTAGATGCAATATAACATGAACAAATGCGAGTTTATCTACTTTGGTGTCAAAAACAGGAAGGCAGATTATTATCTGAATGGCAATAGATTGGGAGAAGGGGAAGTGCAACGAGACCTGGGTGTCCTTGTGCACCAGTCACTGAAGGTAAGCATGCAGGTGCAGCAGGAGGTTAAGAAGGCAAATGGTATGTTGGCCTTCGTAGCGAGAGTGTTTGAGTACACGAACAAGGATGTCTTGCTGCAGTTATACAGGGCCTTGGTGAGACCACATCTTGAGTATTGTGTGCAGTTTTCGCCACCTTATCTGAGCAAGGATGTTCTTGCCATGGAAGGAGTTCAGCGAAGATTCACCAGGCTGATACCTGGGATGGCAGGAATGATGTATGAGGAGATATTGGGTCGATTGGGCTTATACTCGCTGGAGTTTAGAAGAATGAGAGGGGATCTCATTGAAACTTATAAAATTCTAACAGGACTAGACAGACTAGATGCAGGAAGGATGTTCCCGATGGCCGGGGAGTCCAGAACCAGGGGTCACAGTCTAAGGATAAGGGGTAACCCATTTAGGACAGAGATGAGGATGAATTTCTTCACCCAGAGAGTGGTGAACCTGTGGAATTCTCTGCTACAGAAGGCAGTAGAGGCCAATTCATTAAATATATTCAAGAAGGGGTTAGATATATTTCTTGAGGCTAAAGGGATCAAGGGATATGGAGAGAAGGCAGGGACCGGCTACTGAATTTGGATGATCAGCCATGATCTCCTTGAATGGCGGAGCAGGCTCGAGGGGCCAAATGGCCTACTCCTGCTCCTATCTTCTATACTTCTATGTTTACCTTCAGGGATCTGTGGACATGCACTCCAAGGTCACTCTGATCTTCTGCACTTCTCAGTGTCCTACCACTTACAGTGTATTTCCTTGCCTTGTTAGCCCTCCCCAAATGTATTACCTCATACTTCTCCAGATTGAATTCCATTTGTCACTGTTCTGCCCACCTGATTAGTCCATCAATATCTTCCTGCAGTCTACAGCTTTCTTCTTCATTATGAATCACAAGGCCAATTTTTGTATCATCTGCAAACTTCTTAATCATAGTTCCTACATTCAAGTCCAAATCATTGATATATACCACAAAAAGCAAAGGACCCAGTACTGAGCCCTGCGGAACCCCACTGGATACAGCCTTCCAGTCACAAAAACTCCCTTCGACCATTACCCTTTGTTTCCTGCTTCTGAGCCAATTTTGGATCCAACTTGACACTTTGCCTTGGATCCCATGGGCTTTTACTTTCATGACCAGTCTGCTATGCGGGACCTTATCAAAAGCCTTGCTAAAATCCATATAGACTACATCAAATGCACTACCCTCATCGACCCTCCTTGTTACCTCCTCAAAAAATTCAATCAAATTAGTCAGACACGACCTTCCCTTAACAAATCCATGCTGACTGTCCCTGATTAATCCATGTCTTTCTAAATGAAGATTTATCCTGTCCCTCAGAATTTTTTCCAATAATTTTCCCACCACCGAGTTTAGGCTGACTGGCCTACAATTACTCAGTCTATCTCTTTCTCCCTTTTTAAACAAATGTACCATGTTAGCAGTCCTCCAGTCCTCTGGCACCACACCTGTAGCCAGAGAGGTTGGAAAATGATAGTCAGAGCCTCTGCTATTTCCTCTCTTACTTCTCTTAACAGTCTGGGATACATTTCATCCGGGCCTGGGAATTTATTCACTTTCAAAGATGCTAATCCCCGCAATACTTTCGCTTTCACTATATTTTATTCATCTAATATTTCACACTCCTCCTCCCTGATTGGAATATCTGCATTGTCCCTCTCCTTTGTGAAAACTGATGGGCCTCCTTCTGTGCTGTATGATTCTATGAGGATGATACAGTGAATTAGCACATGCAGTGCCTCATAGGAAAAACATTCTTCATGTCCTGCCACTGCACCTTCAAAGTTTGAGTTTTGTGAAGTAACCAATTGGATTGGTAATCTTTTTGACATTGGCACCATTTAAATGCTTCTTAGCTGCTTCAAGTGTGCAATACTATTTATGGTAGGCGCAGCATGATTGGCTACTTTCTGACTGTCCATAGGAATGAATCGGTCATGTCAAACCTCTACAAAAAAGCAGCACACACCCAGCTTGTTGATGAGCCACTATTTTAATATCGAAAACCTGGAAATGCTACATTTTCAATGATTAGAGGAAAATCTTCTGCAAATGTCTATTACTACATACTATTACTACTACTACAGGTAGACTATCCTTTATCCGAAAACCTCGGGACCAGCCGAGTTTCGGATAAAGGAGAATTTCGGATTTCGGAAGGTGGGTCGGCGGGGGTCCGCGGGGGGGGTCGGCGGGGGTCCGCGGGGGTGTCGCCGGGGGGTCGTGCGCACGACTTACGCTGACGCTCAGCGTAAGTCAGTCGGGGCCGGCGGGGTCCGCGGGGGGGTCGGCGGTTGTCGGGGCTGGCGGGGTCCGCGGGGGGGGTCGGCGGCTGGCGGGGTCGGCGGTTGTCGGGGCCGGCGGGGTCCGCGGGGGGGTCGGCGGTTGTCGGGGTCCGCGGGGGGGTCGGCGGTTGTCGGGGCTGGCGGGGTCGGCGGTTGTCGGGGCCGGCGGGGTCCGCGGGGGGGGTCGGCGGTTGTCGGGGCCGGCGGGGTCCGCGGGGGGGTCGGCGGTCGGCGGGGTCCGCGGGGGGGTCGGCGGCTGGCGGGGTCGGCGGTTGTCGGGGCCGGCGGGGTCCGCGGGGGGGTCGGCGGTTGTCGGGGTCCGCGGGGGGGTCGGCGGTTGTCGGGGCTGGCGGGGTCGGCGGTTGTCGGGGCCGGCGGGGTCCGCGGGGGGGGTCGGCGGTTGTCGGGGCCGGCGGGGTCCGCGGGGGGGTCGGCGGTCGGCGGGGTCCGCGGGGGGGTCGGCGGGGGGTCGTGCGCACGACTTACCCTTTATCCGAACTTCCGAAACCGGAACCCTCTAAAAACCGAAGGTTTTTTCGTTCGTACGCACGACTTACGCTGAACGAAAAAACCTTCGGTTTTTAGAGGGTTTCGGTTTTCGGAAGTCCGGATAAAGGGTAGTCTACCTGTAATGGGATCATCATTACCTCCTCGTTCCCCTCCAAGTCACACACCATCCTGAAATGGACATATATCGCTGTTCCTTCATTGTTGCTGGGTCAAAATCTTGGAACTCCCCACTCAACAGCACTGAGAGAGTAGCTTCACAGTGGTTCAAAAAGAAGGCTCATCACCACCTTCTCAAGGGCAACTAGGGATGGGCAATAAATGCTGGCCTTGCCAGTGATGCCCACATCCTGAGAATGAATTAAAAAATACATGCATTCAGGCAAATACTTTGTAAGTCCTAAACTAGAAGATGGGAAACTAAATATCATTAAAACTATCTCAATGAACTTGTATCACCCTGATGAAAATAACAATGGATTCAAAATGACCTTGTAAAGGTCGAGTCCCTTATCATCTATCATTAGGTTTAAAAAAGTCCAAAGACATTCTTTATTTGATGTGCAAGTTACGAAAAATATGTTGGGTTAAGGATGTGTGGCTCCCTGAAAGCTGTATTGCTCAGAGAGCACACAGGTAACCATTCCTGATGTGCAGTCACCATGCATGTGTGAGAATATTCAATGCTGCCCTGCTGTGTTGTGTGATATTTTATTGAACTGGACGTTTTGCCGAATAAATGTTTTGCACGACATTGGTTCAACCAAGCTAACCAAATTTGGTTATGTTCAGTTCTCTGACTCAATTTGAATCCACCAGCAGCCACTTGATCCTTTGAGCTTAATGTAAAAGAAAAAGCAAAGATTAATAGAAAAGAAAAAAGGAACTTAATTTTCTAAGTAACATGAAAAAGGCTTGCAGTGTGAGCCTGATCTAAGATGGCTACATTCTTGTATTTTTCTTTTTACACAGCTTGCTTTGTGTGCCTGAGGTTGCCCTGTTCACTAATCAATGATATTTATATTTTTGACGTTCTAGGCAATGCTACCTTCTTAAAATCAAGCTTTGAACAGATTTCTTAAGATATTTAACATTTTCTATAACTGATAAGTAGCTCCTTAATTTGTTTATACACCAAACACTAGGGCTTTCATCCTGTTTACATAGGCTCTTTCATTCTAATTAGAATGAAAATTGGAATCTAAAATTAGAATTGCAATAATACATCTGTACTTCTGAAAGTGAGCGTTTCGTCTTAGGACTCTTTGGGGGAATTTTTACTGCAAAGAGCGAGTGAGTTTGGGAGAACATAAGAATTAACATAAGTACATAAGAATTAGGAGCAGGAGTAGGCCATACGGCCCCTCAAGCCTGCTCCACCATTCAATAAGATCATAGCTGTTCTATGGCCTCAACACCACTTTCCTGCCCTATCCCCATATCCCTTGATTCCCCTAGAGTCCAAAAATCTATCTCAACCTTGAATACACTCAATGACTGAGCATCCACAACCCTTTGGGGCAGAGAATTCCAAAGATTCACAATCCTCTGAGTGAAGAAGTTCCTCCTCATCTCAGTCTTAAAAGGCTGACCCCTTATCCTGAGACTATGCCCCCTAGTTCTGGACTCTCCAGCCATGGGAAACAATTGCTCAGCAATTATCCTGTCAACCCCCCTCAGAATCCTATATGTTTCAATGAGATCTCTCATTTTTTAAATTCCAAAGAGTATAGGCCTAACCTACTCAATCTGAGTAGATGACTGCACAGTGTTCAGTGCCATTCGCAACTCCTCAGATAATGAAGCAGTCCATGCCTGTATGCAACAAGACCTGGATGACGTCAGGCTTGGGCTGCTAAGTGGCGGCAGTGCAGACCTGGGAGGAGTAGTGAGGCGGCGGCGGCGGTATAAAGTGAACCCGAGGTGCAGGTAGGCCCCAGACCAGCAGCAGAGGCGGCGGCAGTGCGGACCTGGGAGGAACGGCGAGGTGGCGGCGGTGGTACCAACTCAGCACCAGCAGAATTTTCAGAGTGACGTCAGAAGTCAAAAGTGACGTCGGCACAAAGAGAGGGAGCTGATTGGTGAGTGTCTGATAAGTGTTTATACTTGGCTTTCTTAAAGGTTCATGTTTATTCCAGCGAGGTTAGTAAATAGTTTGTTAATTAGAAGTATGGCAGGGCAGCTCACACCCGTGGAATGCACATCCTGTGCCATCTGGGAAGTCCTGGACACCTCCTGTGGTCTGGATGACCACATGTGCGGGAAGTGTCACCAGTTACAGCAGCTTGAGCACCGGGTTACGGAGCTTGAGCGGCGGCTGCAGTCACTGCTGTGCATCCACAAGACTGAGAGCTATGTGGATAGCACATTTTGGGAGGTGGTCACCCCGCATCTTAAGAGTGTGCAGGCAGTGAGGAAATGGGTGACCACCAGACAGAAGAGGAGGACCAGGTAGGTATTGCAGGAGTCCCCTGAGCCCATCTTGCTCACCAACCAGTATTCGGTGCTGAGTACTGGTAAGGGCGATGGTTCCTCTGGTGAGTGAGCCAAGTCCACAGCACCATGGAAAGCTCAGCTGCACAGGGGGTGGAGGGGGTGCTGGTGGGGAAGAGGAGAGGGAGAGCAATAGTGATAGGGGATTCAATAGTTCGGGGAGCAGACAGGCGTTTCTGCGGCTGCAGATGTGACTCCAGGATGGTATGTTGCCTCCCTGGTTCCAGGGTCAAGGATGTCAATGAACGGCTGCAGGGCATTCTGAGGGGGGAGGGTGAACAGCCAGAGGTCATGGTCCATATCGGTACCAACGACATAGGTAGAAAGAGGGATGAGGTCCTGCAGGCAGAGTTTAGGGAGCTAGGAAAGAGGTTAAAAAGCAGGACCTCAAAGGTAGTAATCTACTACCACTGCTACGTGCTAGTGAGTACAGAAATAGGAAGATAGAGCAGATGAATGTGTGGCTGGAGAGATGATGCAGGAGGGAGTGCTTTAGATTCCTGAGGAATTGGAACCATTTCTGGTGTAGGCGGGACCTCTACAAGCCAGACGGGTTGCACCTCAATGGGAACGGGACCAATGTCCTCACAGGAGGGTTTGCTAGTGCTGTTGGGGAGGCTTTAAACTAGCTTGGCAGGGGGATGGGAACCGAAGAATAGAATCAGTAGGGAGGGAAGAAAAACTGGAATTGGAAAACAAAAACATAGAAAGTAAATTGGAAGGACAGAGGAATCAAGGGCTAGATAGTAGTCAACAAGGAGGTTTGCCTGTACTAAATGGTATATATTTCAATGCAAGGAGTATAGTGAACAAGGCAGATGAGCTGAGGGCACAGGTAGATACTTGGAACTATGATAATATAGCAATTACAGAGACATGGCTGAAAGAGGAGCAGGTATGGCAGCTCAACATTCCTGGTTACAGGATTTTCAGACGGGATAGAGAGGGAGGTAAAAAGGGAGGCAGGTTCGTGGTATTGATTAAAGAAACTATTACAGCTGTGAGGAGGGATGATATGTTGGAGGGATCATCAAACGAGGCCATATGGGTCGAATTGAATAACAAAAAAAGGGGTGATCACACTGTTGGGAGTGTACTACAGACCCCCAAACAGAGAGGGAGGTAGAAGAGCATATATGTAGACAAATTTCTGAGAAGTGCAAAAACTATAAGGCAGTAATAGTTGGGGATTTCAACTACCCCAATATTAACTGTGATAAAATTAGTGTGAAGGATATAGAGGGTGTGGAAATCCTAAAATGCATCCAGGAGAACTTTTTTAGCCAGTATGTAGCAAGCCCAACAAGGGAGGGGGCAGTTCTGGACTTAGTTTTAGGGAATGAAGCTGGGCAGGTAGAAGGCATATCAGTGGGAGAGCATGTTGGTGATAGTGACCATAATTCAGTTAGATTTAAGGTAGTTATGGAAAAGGACAAGGATAGACCAGGAATAAAAATTCTAAATTGGGGAACAGCAAATTTTGCTAAGCTCAGAGGGAATTTAGCCATAGTGGACTGGAAACAGCTACTTGAAGGTAAATCAGTGTCAGAGCAGTGGGAGGCATTCAAGGAGGAGGTCCGGCAGGTTCAGACCAAATATGTGCCCTTAAAGAAAAAAGGTGGGACTCACAAATCTAGAGTCCCCTGGATGTCTAGGGACATACAGGGTAGGATAAAGAAAAAAAGGGAGGCGTATGACAGATACCAAGGGCTAAACACTCCAGAATCTTTAGAGGAGTACAGAAATTGCAGGGGTGAAATTAAAAAGGATATTAGGAAAGCAAAGAGAGAGCATGAAAAATTCTTGGCAAGTAAAATCAAGGAAAACCCAAAGATGTTTTATAAATATATTAAGAGTAAGAGGATAACTAAAGAAAGGGTAATCATGAGGGTAATCTGTGTGTGGAGGCAGGAGACGTCGGTAGGGTTCTTAATGAATACTTTGGGGGGGATTTTAACTCAGGTGCGGGATGGTGTTGTGTTATCCGAATTTTGTGTTTTCCACACAAATCTAAATGGATGTGAGAGATTGATGCAATTTTAACTGAATTGGCCAATTGATTTCCAACGTGTGGGAAGCCTTTGCAAATGGGTTTTTCATGACTGAAAGTCCACTCCGATGACGTCATAATTGCTGCTGCATTTAAGGTCCACAGCAAGCCTTGCTTCTTCTGTAGACTGCCAAGCTTCTTGACTGTGCAGTGTGAGGGAGCTGCAGCAAATATGACAAGCGGGAAGGCCAGATCAGCTCCTCGCTTTAATGAGGTGGCACTGCAGGCATTAGTGGATGGGGCTAGGGCCAACAGGGAGGTGCTCTTCCCTTCATCAGGGAGGAAGAGGCCTCCCACTCAGACCAAGGCAGTGTGGATGCAGGTGGCTGAGGAGGTCGACTCCTTGGGAGTCACCGCAGAACCTGGATACAGTGCAGGAAAAGATTTCATAACCTTCAGCGCACTGGAAAAGTGAGTATGAATTTCCCATCACCCTCAATCTGATCCCCATTGCCATTCCTCACCAGCACTCAGCTTTAGCAATCTCTTCCTCCACATCCCACTTGACACTGACATCCATGCACCCTCACCCATTCCCTTTCTCTCTATGCTCACATTCACATAACTATTCGACCATGCAGCCCTCACACTCCCTATCACTCTGATGCTTTGAACACAACTGACAACACACAGGGAGGGCCCTTGGTCTTGCAACCTCACTCCATCATTGTCTCCTTCTAAGTATCTATGCTATGCAATCTCTACACTCACACCTTCATTCTCACTCAACCTCCACTTGTCTCCCTCATTGCAGGAAAAGAGAGCTCACAACAAAAGAGAGCGAGCCAGGACAGGAGGAGGGACAGCCCTAATAGCCCACCTGACCCCCTGGGAGGAGGCCATCTGGAAATTATGGGAATAGAGGATGATTCACGCATGGGGGACAGACAGACGGGTGTAACACAGCAAGCTGGTGACAGAAAAGTTTCCCATCTCTCTCTTTGACATTGCAGGAGTCGCTGATAATGATAGTGAAGCTGTAACAGATGGACTTATGAGCATCTGCAAAAAGCTATGTGCATGTAGCCTTTGCATCACATCTCTGACTCTTTACTTTACTCCCCCACAGGACCATCACAAGCATTCATCCCCCCTAGCCAGGAAGAAGAGGCTGAGCAGCCAGACTCCTCAGAGGAAGCTGCAACCTCTGAGGGCGCAGCGTCAGCAGAATTCAGCGCACCCAGCACCAGCGCAGACACTCACACCTCGGTCGGACTTTCGGGACATAGAGTAGTGCTGTCACCTGGTGTATCACAGCTCACAAGTGAGCATCAGCAGATTGTGGAGACAGGGACAGCAGTGGAGAGTCCTTGTCAGAGGGCGCTGGACTCTGCCAGCTCGGCTCAGCAGCATGTCGACCCTCTGCCTCTGGGTCCATCCATAAGATCAGAGGTGATGGAACTCCAGGCACAGATGCAGGAGTCTCTGGCAGGTTTTTTCTCTAGGGTCGCTGCGATTGTGGAGCGAATGGAAGAGTCCATAGTGAACATGAGCAGAGCCTTTGTGGAGTCATTGGCACATGAACGCATCAACACGGAAAGGATGGCTACCTTCGTGGAAAGGATTGCTACCTCTGTGGTAAGGCTGGCTACAGCCATGGAGGAACTTAGTCACCAGGGTATGGAAAACATGGTCATTGTTCAGAATAGAATGACATCTCTTGAGGAGCGATGGGCATCTATTGAACAGAGAAACCAGACCTTCATGGAAGTCCTTCTGAGTAGGACTGCCATTGCAGATATGCGTCCCCATGGCCCCCCTGATGTGCAGCAAGGTGCTCTCCAGCCACTTCCAGGTTCTGGCCCCTTCTGGCCTGTGTAGCCTCAGGTGGGTGAGCAGCAGCCCGGTGCTCCTGCTGCTGCTGCTTTTGCTGGTGCCTCTGTTGTTCCTGGTTCTGCTGCTGCCGCAGCTGGTGCTCCAGCTCCTCTAATGCCCAGGTTGGAAGGAAATAAATGGCTCCCATGCTTCTGGTATATGCCTCCATTGAGGAAGTGCTGAGTGAAGGTGGCGAGAGTGGTTTCCCAGGAGGTCACGCTGGAGATGGGTGTGAGGCTCCAACCTTCCACAGGTGTGGTTAATCCTTCTAAAAGTTGCCCCAGACCTGAGACCACCAAGTCCTGCCACCTGCAAATCATGGCTGATCAAATCTCCTCTTTAATGGTTGACCTGCAGTTGAGAGTCAGCAATCCAATAGTGCTCCCGCCAGGTTTCACATTTGTGTTTCCCACTAGGCGTGTTTCATGTGGGAAAAGGGTTAAATTCACAAGGGCCTTTCAAAATAGGATTATAGAGGCCATTTAGTGGTTGTTAAGGGCCTTAACGACCAGTCCCGCCTGTTGGATGCGGGACGGAGTCAGGACCATCAGACATGACTGAGGTAAAATTGCTCGGAGTCGGGAACCAGGCGGAGTTGGGAACCCACCCACAAGTTTTTGCGATTTTAACCCTCCGCATGCCTCTAAGCCTGCCTCCATGGCTCAATGAAAATCGAGCCCTTTGCGTCTGTTTTCACAAAGGAGAGGGGTGAAGCAGACATTGCTATCAGGGAGGAGTGTGAAATATTAGATTAAATAAACATAGTGAGAGAGGAAGTATTAAGGGGATTAGCAGCTTTAAAAGTGGATAAATCCCCAGGCCTGGATGAAATGTATCCCAGGCTGTTAAGCGAAGCAAAAGAGGAAATAGCAGAGGCCCTGACCAACATTTTCCAATCCTTTCTGGCTTCAGGTGTGGTGCCGGAGGACTGGAGGATTGCTAATGTGGTACCCTTGTTTAAAAAGGGAGAAAAGGATAGACCGAGTAATTACAGGCCAGTCAGCCTAACCTTGGTGGTGGGAAAATTTTTGGAAAGAATTCTGAAGAACAGGATAAATCTTCATTTAGAAAGACACGGATTAATCAAGGATAGTCAGCACAGATTTGTTAAGGGAAGGTCATGTCTGACAAACTTGATTGAATTTTTTGAGGAGGTAACAAGGAGGGTAGATGAGGGTAATGTGTTTGATGTAGTGTATATGGACTTTAGCAAGGCTTTTGATAAAGTTCCACATGGCAGACTGGTCATGAAGTTAAAAGCCCATGGGATCCAGGGCAGTGTCAAGTTGGATTCAAAACTGGCTTGGAGGCAGGAAGCAGAGTGTAATGGTTAATGGGTGTTTTTGTGACTGGAAGGCTGTTTCCAGTGGAGTTCCGCAGGGCTCAGTACTAGTTTCCTTGCTTTTTGTGGTATATATCAGTGATCTAGACTTGAATATAGGGGGTATGATTAAGAAGTTTGCAGATGATACTAAAATCGGCTATGTGGTTGATACTGAAGAAGGAAGCTGTAGACTGCAGGAAGATATCAATAAATTGGCCAGGTGGGCCGAACAGTGGCAAATGGAATTAAATCCGGAGAAGTGTGAGGTAATGCATTTGGGGAGGGCTAACAAGGAAAGGGAATACACATTAAATGGTAGGACACTGAGTAGTGTAGAGGAACAAAGGGACCTTGGAGTGCATGTCCACAGATCCCTGATGGTAGCAGGCCAGGTAGATAAGATGGTTAAGAAGACTAATGGAATGCTTGCCTTTAGTAGCCATGGCATTGAATACAAGAGCAGGGGGGTTATGCTTCAACTGTATAAAACACTAGTTAGGCCTCAGCTAGAGTACTGCATGCAGTTCTGGACACCACATTACAGGAAAGATGTGATTGCACTAGAGTGGGTACAGAGGAGATTTACAAGGATGTTGCCGGGAGTAGAGAATCTTAGCTATGAGGAAAGACTGGATCGGCTGGGTTTGTTTTCCTTGGAACAGAGGAGGCTGAGGTGTATAAAATTATGAGGGGCCTAGGTAAAGTGGATAGAAAAGACCTATTTCCCTTAGCAGAGGGGCCAAAAACCAGGGGCACAGATTTAAAGTAATTGGTGGAAGGTTTAGAGGGGATTTGAGGGGAAATGTATTCACCCGGAGGGTTGTGTGGGTCTGGAACTCACTGCCTGAAAGGGTTGTAGAGGCAGAAACCCTTACCACATTTAAAAAGTACTTGCATGTGCACTTGGGATGCTGTAACCTGCAGGGCTACGGACCAAGAGCTGGGAAGTGGGATTAGGCTGGATAGCTCTTTGTTGGCCGGCGCGGACATGATGGGCTGAAATGGCCTCCTTCCGTGCTATAACTTTCTATGATTCTATGATTCTAATTGGCAGGTAACATTCGCGCCACACAAGTGCCAAGCAATGACTATCTCCAACAAGCGAGAGTCTATCGACTTCCCCTTGACATTCTACGGCATTAACATTGCCAAATCCCCCACCATCAACATCCTGGGTGTAGGATTCTCAAAATTCCCACATCTTCCAAGTTATTAATAAGGGACCCTGAAGGACAAGTTATTCAACAAGGAACCCTGAAGGACTATGGGCTAGATTTTCAGTTGCTTGCGCCAGCAGTTAGCGCCTTAAGAGAAGTGATTTTCGGGCGCTATGCGTGTAGCGCCTGGGCGCAGCGCAGTTTGCGCCCCGCCCCAAATTAAGTTGCCCGTTAGCGCCGGCGCAAAGTTTAGCGGCCGCCCGGATGCGCGCGCAGAAAATGACGTCACATCCTCATGCAACGCCCTTTGGCCGCCCCGAATCCAAACTTCAGTCGGACCGCCCCATTGTGCGGCTGGCGTCCAGAGCGTTTGTAAAATGGAACGCAACACACCCTGGGGAGCGCAAATTAAAGGGCACTCCTCCTGCACTATATACGGCACTCTGCATCTGTTGTGTGGAAGGATCCAGTGTGTGGTTGTGAACGGTGTATTTATATTTCCGGACACCACCACCACCACCTCCTCCTCCTCCTCCTCCTCCTCCTCCTCCTCCTCCTCCTCCTCCTCCTCCTCCTCCTCCTCCTCGTCATCATCATCTTTTCCCCCCCAGACTCTGCCTTTGAAAAAAACACATGCACCCTTCCCCTTTAAGAGCTCACTGGCACCAGAGTGTCTGCCGTGCGCTGCGCCCGAGCTCGGGTGTTGCGCTCTGCACCGCCGGCTTAGCGCCTAAAGATAGTAGTGGAACGCCTCTTTTAGCGCTCCACCAACCTCTTAGGGCGAAGCCACTGAATTTCCGGCAACGGGGCGCTACTTTGGGGCGGGCGCTAACTTCGGGCGGGCGCTAAGGTTTGCGCCCCAAAACTGTCTATACTGAAAATCTAGGCCTATGGCTTTTGGACTTTATGGCAAGACCTGCAAAGTTAAAGCAGGGCCCTGCACAGCATGTCAAGTTCAAAACTCAAACTTGACATGCCCGGCCCTGTGGGAGACAGCTTTGATTTGTTATTTCAAATCCAGACAGCTGAAGGAGACAGAACACGCAATCTTCCCTTTAAAGCAAATCAACTCAGGAAATGACTTAATCTTGCACAAACCTAAAGCTAATCAAGACTATGCATATATAATCGCTTACAGTTGGAACTAGCCACCAAGCCAGGAAGATACCGATTTACATTATGCATAACAAGCACCAAGACATCAAAAACCATTTAACAATGGGACAACCACCCAAAAACCAGTTAAGGTGAACAACTATAATCACCTTAACGAGCCCGCCAAAAGTCAGACAAAGAACTAACCCTGATTTGGCACGCAGATAACAAACTCAAAAACAGTATAATTGTAGGCCCACCGGTAACCAAGGAATCAAACAAGCAGGCATGCTTACAACACTCGCAGAAGCCTTCAGGCCACAGGGGCATCCTACCGGAAGGCCCAAGGAACATCACGGCGAGGAGGCACGGTGGGGCAGGCTTGACCAAAGACGACTAGGCTGCAACTGCAGCCTTACACAGAGACTGACCACGAGCACCGCGGTAACAAAGGGCCGGGTAAACCATACCTTCAGATCATTACCACTACACAGGTAATGATCTAGGCCACCGCGACTGAGCCGACACCGAAGACCGCCAACCGAACCCCAACCGCAACAAAACTCGACGACCAGACCACCACCAGAAGAACAAAACCCAGAATTTTCCACTCTACAAACTAAAGTACCCAACAAAGACTTTATTCCCTATTTCTAACCAAGAAAAGAAGGTACTTACCCAGACAAATCCACAACCGCGCCCTTACCGCATCGGCGGACTCCACCCAACTGAAGAATCTTCGCAGATTCTAAGACTGGGACCACGTGGCGATGGCAGGCCCCAAAGGACACAAAGAGCAAACCCCAAAAACACAACTGGCTTACTTGACAGGATTCAAACTGTCAAGAAACCCCCATTGGTGAGCATAATCCCTGGCCCCTTTTAGCACAATTTCGTTAGATATTGGGGGTGGGACTAGGGTACGGGATTATTAATGTGATTTTCCCTCATTGTGCTGTGTGTTCCCCATTCTTAATTAAGTGTACTCTTGAATGGCTGTAACTACTCCAGTAATCTAATTGTGTAATTTTATTGTGACTCTAATAAAAATACAGTTTTCTTGCACCAAACCAGTTGTCTACTCCAATTTTGTATCGC
Source organism: Somniosus microcephalus (assembly GCF_052327205.1). Classification (NCBI taxonomy): domain Eukaryota; kingdom Metazoa; phylum Chordata; class Chondrichthyes; order Squaliformes; family Somniosidae; genus Somniosus; species Somniosus microcephalus. The sequence continues at coordinate 140,645,315 of NC_140987.1, read as the reverse complement.
AGCCTGTACCTAATTCCGTTGTCTAGAACCCAGGGGTGTGGGAGCGATTCGAACCGCTCAAAACCAGTCAGGGCAAAGCTGACTCCACACACCACCCCCTACATGGGGGTCATCATTGACCAGAAACTTAACTAGGCCAGCCACGTGAATACTGTGGCAACAAGAGCAGTTCAGAGGCTAGGTATTCTGCGGTGAGTGTCTCACCTTCTGAATCCCCAAAGCCTTTCCACCATCTACAAGGAAAAAGTAAGGCATGTGATGGAATACTCTCCACTTGCCTGGATGAGTGCAGCTCCAACAACACTCAAGAAGCTCGACACCATCCAGGACAAAGCAGCCTGCTTGATTGGCACCCCATCCACAACCTTAAACATTCAATCCGGAGGAGGCAGACCTGTGTGGGGGCGGCAGCGGGACCTGAGCGAAGGAGAAGCGCCCATAAAGGAGCGCTGCAGAGGAGGCCCGACACCGGAGGAGGCGGACCTGTGTGGGAGCAGCAGCGGGACCTGAGATAAGGCAGAGTGGCCATAAAAGAGCACTGCAGAGGAGGCCCGACACTGGAGTGCTGCGAGTTGGGAAAGAGTCTGAGAGTGGGAGCAGTCAAACAACAACTGCAAAACCGCTTAAGTGACATCACAACCAGGGAAGGAGCTGATTGGTAAGTAGGACCTGCTGAGTATTTCTACAGTCCAGTCGTTAAAGTAAAAGTAAGGTCTGTAGATAAGAGTCAGTAGGGGGAGAAATTGGGTGAGTAGCGCCACTTGTTAGCGCCTAAAGAGGCAGGCAGTGGCTGTAGCGCCACTGGCTGCGCCTCCCATGATATTTAGTTGGGGCAATAATGGAGGCATTAGTCTTTTGCGCTGCGCCGCCACCGATGACATCATCGGTGTGCGCAGCGCCCCATTCGCGCCCCGTCCGCGATATTTGGTAGCGAACGGCACAGTTGCGCCATTCGCTACCCGCGCCCGGTTCACGGGGCCTTACTGTGCCAGCAGCGGCGCAAGTTAAGGTGGAGGTGCGGGGCGGCCGCCTGCCAGAACCTCCGCCCCGGCCTCCTAACCCCCCCCCCCACGGCATTGCCAGCTGTTTCCCGAGAGCCCGGCACTTCTCCTTGGTGCCGGACTTGTTTGCCGGCACTCGCGATCGGGGTTCGCGCTGTTGCAGGCACCTCCCCTTTAACAGTGGGAGGAAGGCCTGCAGTACTGCAGCGTGCCGTGCTGCAGCGTGTGGCGCTGCTGCACGTTGCGCTGCGATATTCAGTTTCAGCGCACTAAGAGGGACGCGGAGCGCCTCGAGCCTCGCCCCGTGTCCCTCGAGGGGCAATGAAACTGAATATCTGACGATCGCTAAAGCCTCGAACGCTGCGCTAAATCCTGCGCTCAGGCGACTTTTGCGCCACTTTGGCGCCCCAACCCAATTTCGTAGTGTTTAAAGTGAAGTAAGGTCCCTAGTGTATTTAATATTGTTTAATTTAAAGGAAGTAAAGGGAGCAATTTAAGGGTAGGACATGGCAGGGCAGCTCGGCAGCATGGAGTGCTCCTCCTGTGCTATGTGGGAAGTCAGGGACACTTTCGGTTTCCAGGGTGAACACATGTGCAGGAAGTGTCTCCAGTTGCAGCTGCTCGAAATCCGCATTTCAGAGCTGGAGCTGCGGCTGGAGTAATTGTGGAGCATCCGTGAAGCTGAGATCTTCGTGGATAGCATGTTTAATGAGGTGGTCACACCGCAGGTAAAGAGTGCACAGGCAGACAGCGAATGGGTGACTGCCAGACAGTGTAAAATAACTAGGAAGGTAGTGCAGGAGTCCCCTGGGTCCATCTCCCTTTCCAACAGATTTCCCATTTTGGATACTGCTGGGGGAGATGGTTTCTCAGGGGAATGCAGCAAGATCCAAGTCCATGACACTACGAGTGGCTCAGCTGCACAGGAGGGGAGGAAAAAGAGTGGGAGAGCAATAGTGATAGGGGAATCTATCAAAAGGGGAACAGATAGAAGTTTCTGTGGCCGCAGACGTGACTCCAGGATGGTACGTTGCCTCCCTGGTGCCAGGGTCAAGGACATCACTGAACGGCTGCAGGGCATTTTGAAGGGAGAGGGCGAACAGTCAGAGGTCGTGGTTCACATTGGTACCAATGACATAGGTAGAAAGAGGGATGAGGTCCTGCAACAAGAATTTAGGGAGCTAGGTAGCAGATTAAAAAGCAGAACCTCAAAGGTTGTAATCTCTGGATTACTCCCAGTGCCACGTGCTAGTGAGTATAGGAATAGGAGGATAGAGCAGATGAATGCGTGGCTAAAGAGTTGGTGCAGGAGGGAGGGCTTTAGTTTCCTGGATCACAGGGTCTGCTTCTGGGGAAGGTGGGACCTGTACGAGTCAGACGGGTTGCACCTGAACCGGAACGGGACCAACATCCTTGCGGGGAGGTTTGCTAGAGCTGTTGGGGGGGGGGGGTTTAAACTAACTTGGCGGGGGGATGGGATACGGAGTGGAGCTATAGTAGGGGCTGATGCACAGCCAAATATAGAGGAAAAAACAAGTCAGCCTGGAAGGCAGAGCAAATATGTAATGGCATGAGGGAGTATGGCAAGGCTGGATGGCGTTTATTTTACTGCAAGGAGTCTTGCGAGTAAGGCAGATGAATTGAAGGTGTTGATGAACACATGAGAGTATGATATTATTGCTATCACAGAGACATGGTTGAGGGAGGGCCAGGACTGGCAGCTCAATATTCCAGGGTATAGAATCTTCAGGGGAGACAGAGGGGGGTGTAAAAGAAGGAGGGGGTGTCACAATATTAATCAAGGAGTCAATTACTGCTGTAAGGAGGGATGATATCTTAGCAGGTTCCTCTAATGAGGCCATATGGGTAGAATTTAAAAACAAAAAGGGGGCAAGCACTTTGCTGGGAGTGTACTATAGGCCCCCAAACAGTAAGGTGGAGATAGAAGAACAGATATGTAGGCAAATCTCAGAGAAGTGTAAAAATAATAGGGTAATAATAGTAGGGGATTTCAACTTCCCCAATATTAACTGGGATAGTCAGAGTGTAAAAGACTTAGAGGGTGCAGTTTTCTTAAAGTGCATCCAGGAGAGATTTTGAGCCAGCATGTAGAAAGTCCTACAAGGGAGGGGCGGTATTGAACCTAATTCTAGGGAACGTAGCCGGGCAAGTGGTAGAAGTGTCAGTAGGAGAGCATTTTGGTGACAGTGACCATAATTGGGTGAGATTTAAGGTAGTCATGGAAAAGGACAAAGATGGACCGGAAATAAAGGTTCTAAATTGGGGGAAGGCCAATTTTAATATGATAAGGCAGGATCTGGCCAAAGTGGACTGGGATCAGCTACTTTTAGGAAAATCCACACTAGAGCAGTGGGAGTCTTTCAGAAAGGAAATAGAGAGAGTACAATGCCAACATGTTCCCATAAAGGTCAAGGGTGGGGCCAACAAGCCCAGGGAACCCTGGATGTCAAGGGATAGACAAGAATGGAATAGGAAAAAAAGGGAGGCTTTTGGCAGATACAAAAGGTTAAAAACAGTGGAAGCCCTAGAGGAGTATAGAAAGTGCAGGGGGGTGCTTAGAAAAGAAATTAGGAGAGCGAAGAGGGGGCATGAAAAAACACTGGCGTGCAAAATAAAGGAAAATCCCAAGGTGTTTTATAAGTATATTAAGTGCAAGAGGATAACCAGGGAACGAGTAGGACCCATTAGGGACCAAAGTGGCAATCTGTGTGTAGAGCCGAAAGTTGTGGGTGAGGTGTTAAATGAATATTTTGCATCTGTGTTCACTATGGAGAAGGACGATGTAGGCATAGAAATCAGGCAGGAGGATTGTGATATACTTGAGCAAAATAGTATTGAGAGGGAGGAGGTACTAACGGTTTTAGTGGGCTTAAAAGTGGATAAATCCCTAGGCCCTGACGAGATATATCCCAGGCTGCTGTGTGAGGCAAGGGAGGAGATTGCAGGGGCTCTGACACAAAATTTCAGAACCTCTCTGGCCACAGGGGAGGTGCCAGAGGACTGGAGGACAGCTAATGTAGTATCATTATTCAAGAAGGGTAGTAGGGATAAACCAGGGAATTACAGGCCAGTGAGCCTAACATCAAGTGGTAGGGAAATTATTGGAAAAAATTCTGAGGGACAGAATTAGTCTCCACTTGGAGAGGCAAGGATTAGTCAAGATTAGTCAGCATGGCTTTGTTAGGGGGAGATCATGTCTGACCAAATTGATTGACTTTTTCGAGGGGGTGATTAGGTGTGTGGATGAGGGTAGTGCAGTTGATATAGTCTACATGGACTTTTGACAAAGTCCCACTTGGGAGACTGGTCAAGAAGGTAAGAGCCCATGGGATCCAGGGCAATTTGTCACATTGGATCCAAAATTGGCTCAGTGGCAGGAGGCAAAGGGTGATGGTCAAAGGTTGATTTTGTAACTGGGTGCCTGTGTCCAGTGGTGTACTGCAGGGATCGGTGCTGGGTCCTTTGCTCTTTGTAGTGTACATTAATGATTTAGATATGAATGTAGGAGGTATGATCAGTAAGTTCGCAAATGACATGAAAATTGGTGAAGTGGTAAATATCGAGGAGGGAAGCCTCAGTCTACAGGACAATGTAGACGGGTTGGTCAGATGGGCAGAACAGTGGCAAATGGAATTTAACCCTGAAAAGTGTGAGGTGATGCATTTTGGGAGGACTAACAAGGCAAGGGAATCAACAATGAATGGTAGGACCCTAGGAAGGACAGAGGATCAGAGGGACCTTGTTGTGCATGTACATAGATCCCTGAAGGCAGTAGGACAGGTAGATAAGGTGGTTACAAAGGCATATGGGATACTTTCCTTCATTAACCGAGGCATAGAATATAAGAGCAGAGAAGTTATGATGGAGCTAGTTAGGCCACAGCTGGAATTTGTGCAGTTCTGGCCGCCACACTATAGGAAGGATGCGATTGCATTGGAGAGGGTGCAGAGGAGATTCACCAGGATGTTACCTGGGCTGGAGTGCTTCAGCTATGAAGAGAGACTGGACAGGCTGGGGTTGTTTTCCTTAGAGCAGAGAAGGCTGAGGGAGGACCTGATTGAGGTGTACAAAATAATGAGGGGCATAGATAGGGTAGATAGAAAGGAACTTTTCCTCTTAGTAGAGGGGTCAATAACCAGGAAGCATAGTTTCAAGGTAAGGGGCAGGAGGTTTAGAGGGGATTTGAGGAAAAACTTTTTCACCCAGAGCGTGGTTGAAATCTGGAACTCACTGCCTGAAAGGGTGGTAGTGGCAGGAACCCTCACAACATTTAAGAAGCATTTAGATGAGCACTTGAAATGCCATAGCATACAAGGCTACGGACCAAGTGCTGGAAAATGGGATTAGAGTAGATAGGGCTTGATGGCCAGCACAGACACGATGGGCCGAAAGGCCTCTTTCTGTGCTGTATAACGCTATGATTCTATGACTAATTCCTGCACCACCGGCATACCGTGGCTGCAGTGTGTACCATCTACTAGATGCACTGCAGCATCTCACCAAGTATTCTTCGGCAGCACCTCCCAAACCCGTGATCTCTTTCACCTAGAAGGACAAGGGCAGCAGGCAAATGGGAACACCACCACATCCAAGTTCACCTTCAAGTCACACGGCATCCTAACTTGGAAGTATATCGCCATTCCTTCATTGTCATTGGGTCAATATCCTGGAAATCCCTACCTAACAGCACTGTGGGAATACCTTCACCACACGGACTGCAGCAGTTCAAGGCAGCGGCTCACCGCCACCTTCGCAAGAGCAATTAGAGATGGTGTACTGGCCGCGCTAGACGTGCTCCTATCTAGCTATCCAGCAAGTTAAACACTTATTCAACAATCATTCTTCTGAAGCGGTTGCTGTTTTGAAGCTTTAATTGAACAAATTTGTGAAACTGTAAACAAAGACAAAGTATGTTTTGTACATAAACTGAGTACTATACATTCGATATTACATAAGATATAAACATATTTACAACAGTAGAATGGACTAATTGTATAACTAACATTTGAACTAACTTCTGTAACTATTAAATATTAACCTTTTATAAACATAGTATTATCAAAATATTACTCTGACAACATTGCTATTATGCTAAGAACCAAAGATACTCACAGATATTGCGCTTGGCCTAACATATGAAATCAGATTACACTGGATTGTAAATGGAACCTCTCATGGCAGATTCTCCATTACTCAAGTCAGGTTCTTCCTGGCAAAACTGCTTCCTGGGGTCAACAGGAAGGAAGGTAGGAAGGTCAAATGACCTCACACAGGAAGAAAGGAACAAAGGTCAAATGACCTCACACAGGAAGAAAGGAACAAAGGTCAAATGACCTCACACAGGAAGAAAGATCAGATGACCTTTCCAGCATACAAACTGTTAACACAATAACCACCACCAGAGGGTGCTATTGCATGTAAAAATGTCCAGAATGTCACATAATGTCCATCGGTCCAGAACACTCCCCATCTGGGGTCATTAATGACTCCACATAGTCCGAACTCTACTTGTCACTGGAGTCCTCTGGCGACAAAAGAAGAACCACCTCAGAGACGGTCCATCGATGTCGATGATAGGATGCAGCTTCCGTAGACTGCTGTGAGGGGGTAGGTTGCGTTCTACTACGCACAGTTCCAACCTGGGTATGGTGAGGTCTGGCTGGGGCGCCAACTTGCCTCTATCAAAGACAAAGCCGATTTTGCTTTGTCCTTCTTGAGTGGTGACCTTCAGATAAGCCACACTTGCAATGGCCTTAGCGGATGCGTCTGCAAAGACACAAAGCTCTTTGAATTGGGCATTTAAGGGAGAGAAAGACGAATAGCAGCGAGGTATTCGGATCACCTGTAAGTCTTGGAGTGTGTCTCTCCATCTGTCCCACTCTGCTTCCATCTCTTCAGGGAGAGGTGAATCCCACTCTTCAGCGCGTGTGGAGAGTTCCCTGAGGAGCAGCCTGCCTTGTATGGTGACAGGGGCTAAGAAGCCGAGAGGGTCGTATAGGCTGTTGACTGTAGAGAGCACTCCTCTACGTGTGAAGTGTTTCTTGGCGTCTAGGACTTGGAATGTGAACTTGTCTGTTGCTATGTTCCACGACACCCCTAGGCTACGCTGTAGGGGGAGGTCATCAGTGAAGAGGTCTAGGTCCTTGACGTCCTTAGCACGATCTTCAGGGGGGAATGCCTCCATCACTGCTGGTCTGTTAGAGGCTATCTTATGCAGCCTGAGGTTGGATAGTGCAAGTAGTTCCTGGGCTCGTCCGAGGGTACTGATGGCCTCTGCTTCGGTCGGGAACGACTTCAGTGCGTTGTCAACATAGAACTCTCGTTCGATGAACCCTCTCACATCACTGCCAAAGTCGTCGTCTTCTTCCTTGGCAGCCCTCCTTAGTCCGTATATGGCGACAGCAGGGAATGGGCTATTCCCAAAGACATGGACACGCATTCTGTAGTCCACAATGTCTCTATTAGGGTCATTGTCCCGATACCACAGGAAGCGGAGGAAGTCTCTGTGGCCTTCTCTCACCACGAAGCAATGAAACATGTGCTGGATATCGACAGTGATGGCGACGGGCTCTTCCCTGAATCTCATGAGCACTCCCAAGAGGCTGTTGTTAAGATCGGGCCCTGTGAGGAGTACGTCGTTGAGAGAGACTCCCTGATATGGTGCACTGGAGTCAAACACCACACGGATCTGACTACTGCATGGGGTAAGGTAGCTTGGACGACCATTCTCCAAGATGGAAGTCTTGAGTGTGCTCACCTGAGATGGCTTGTTCTCTAGTGTGCGATGTCCTACAGGGTACACATTAACGAGGCATATCTTGGAGCATGCTCTTGCACTCACTCCTTCTCCACACACCTCGGTGCACCTTGATGTAATCTCCGGACCAGCAGCTCCCTCTCTCTCCCCACCGTGCTCTGATGCGGGAGGAGGCGTCTCTGACTTCCAAGGAGCTGGGCTTGGGTGTAGTGCTGAAACATGCCGATCACTTTCACATTCAGTGCATTTTGCATCCACCTTGCAGTTCTTGGCGAGATGGCTCGTGGACGAGCAGCACCTGAAACATATAGAGTTCTCTTTAAGATATTGTTTCCAATCTTCCAGGGACATCTCCCTGAAGCCTCTGCACTTCTTTAAAGGATGGGGCTTGTTGTGGATAGGGCATTGTTTGCTCATATCCTTAGGTTTCTTCTGAATCTTTGTGTGCTCAGTTGAGGACACTTGCATTCTGTTGACAGATATTGGTGTCTTTCCATGTCTGTCGAACTTGTCTCTTCTGGCAAGTGCTGGGTGGGAGGAGAAGAAGTTGAAGCTGGGGTCGTTCCTGGCTTTGGCTTCTTTGATAAGGAGGCCGCGCTCTTCTCCTGCCGACAGGTCTAAGCCCGATATGGCATCGTGGAAGCAGGACTTCCAAGCCCGATAATTCTTTGGCCTGTCATCGAACTTGGCTAACCCCGAAGTCACCAGCTGGGTGCGTGCAAGGTATTTGGCGAGGTCGTAGGTGCTGGGACCTGTGCCAGGGTTGCCTTGGCTGGGGGCTCTGTTGGGGGTCTCAAGGGACCGAGAGGGGATTTGCCTCTGACTTTCTCTATTCGGCGTCCTATTCCTTTGCACCGTGTCTCCCGTTCTGCTGGCGGAGACTCTGCGGCTTGAGGCACGCCGTCTGCTTTGACCTTGGTTGGCAACTTGTGGCATGTTATACGAAGTGTTTGCGTCTGTAGAGATGTGCGGGCCTCCATCCCTTTCTCCTGTAAACTGTATGTCGGCATGGTCGCTCACATAATCTATGGTGCGCTGTCGTGGACTCTGCCATGGAACAGGAATTAAAGGTTTGTAAGCTGTCTCGGAATCAGCTCCCTCCAAAATTGCCTCGAATACTTGTGTCTCGGCTAATGCAGCATCTATCTCTTTTTGTTGCTGCAGAGCCTCTAATGTGGCTTGGAGACGGGCCTGTTCAGCCTGGCATTCCAATTGGTGATGGGCCTGTTCCGCTTGGAATTCAGCTTGGAGTCGGGCCTGTTCTGCTTGGAGCCGGGCCTGTTCTGCTTGGGGCTCAGCTTGGAGACGGGCCTGTCTTACTTTTATTTCTATTTCACTGTCCATATGCGCAGCTCTGGCTTGAGCTGCTACTAGTTTAGCCCGTGCTTTGGCGATGGCTATGCTTACTCTAGAACCACCCGATGACCGTGAACCAACTTGCGATCTGTAGTAACCGGAGCTTATAGACCGATTGTCACGTTCTACAGTTTCGTCTGCCTGTTTAAGGTCTTCTACTTGCTGCAAAGCATTTTCGTTATTATCTTCTGACATGTTGATGTGAGGTAAATGTGCTCTATGAGGTTAAGGCTTACTCTGGGCTCCTCCTGCTCCGCTCTTCACAGCTAGCCGTATTGCTATCTTTTCACTGATACCTTTTCACTGATATCTTTTCACTGTACTGGCCGCGCTAGACGTGCTCCTATCTAGTTATCCAGCAAGTTAAACACTTATTCAACAATAATTCTTCTGAAGCGGTTGCTGTTTTGAAGCTTTAATTGAACAAATTTGTGAAACTGTAAACAAAGACAAAGTATGTTTTGTACATAAACTGAGTACTATACATTCGATATTACATAAGATATAAACATATTTACAACAGTAGAATGGACTAATTGTATAACTAACTAACATTTGAACTAACTTCTGTAACTATTAAATATTAACCTTTTATAAACATAGTATTATCAAAATATTACTCTGACAACATTGCTATTATGCTAAGAACCAAAGATACTCACAGATATTGCGCTTGGCCTAACATATGAAATCAGATTACTCTGGATTGTAAATGGAACCTCTCATGGCAGATTCTCCATTACTCAAGTCAGGTTCTTCCTGGCAAAACTGCTTCCTGGGGTCAACAGGAAGGAAGGTAGGAAGGTCAAATGACCACTCACATGAAGAAAGGAACAAAGGTCAAATGACCTCACACAGGAAGAAAGGAACAAAGGTCAAATGACCTCACACAGGAAGAAAGATCAGATGACCTTTCCAGCATACAAACTGTTAACACAATAACTGCCACCAGAGGGTGCTATTGCATGTAAAAATGTCCAGAATGTCACATAATGTCCATCGGTCCAGAACAGATGGGAAATAAATGCTGGCCTTGTCAGCGACGCCCACATCCCATGACTGAATATTAAAAAAAATCTCGCCTCATAGGACAACCCTCCCTTTTTTTTTTTGGGCAGCACGGTGGCATAGTGGTTAGCACTGTTGCCTCACAGCGCCAGGGACCCGGGTTCAAATCCGGCCTCGGGTGACTGTCTGTGTGGAGTTTGCACATTCTCCCTGTGTTTGCGTGGGTTTTCTCCGGGTGCTCTGGTTTCCTCCCACAGTCCAAAGATGTGCGGGTTAGGTTGATTGACCATGATAAAAATTGACCCTTAGTGTTAGGGGGGATTAAATACGTGGGGTTATGGGGTTACGGGGATAGGGCTTGGGTGGGATGGCTGTCGGTGTAGGGACCGGGTGCTCGGGCTTGGATGATCAGCCATGATCTCGTTGAATGGTGGAGCAGGCTCGAAGGGCCGAATGGCCTACTCCTGCTCCTATCTCCTATGTTTCTATGTTTCTATCCCAGGGATTAGCCTAGTGAACCTTCGTTGGACCGCCTCTAATACAATTATATCCTTCCTTAGATAAGGAGACCAAAACTGTACACAGTACTCCAGGTGTGGTCTCACCAAAGCCCTATACAACTGTAGCAAGACTTCCTTACTCTGGTACTCTAACTCCCTAATAATAAAGGCCAACATGCTATTAGCTTTCCTAATTGCTTACTGTAACTGCATGCTAATTCTCTGGGGGGAATTTTGCCAGCCCTCAGGGGGCAGATTTGGAGGCGGGACCGGTGGCAAAATTGCAAAGATTTACAGCAGGTCCCAAACCTGCTGTCAAGCCACCTCCAAACAAGCTTCCTGGGTGTCGGGTCCCCGATTTGCGCATGGACACGACACCTAGCGGCAGGAAGAGGATTATAGGCACTTAACCGTTAACAGGCAGTTAGGAGGCTTTTTCCAATTTTGACAGGTCTACTGCGGGCTTCCTGACATCTGGACACCACGCCAGGGCAAGTGTGGCATGCTGTAGGTGTACTGTAATGTTTCTTCATTGATGACAACTACAGAAGTGGTGTGAAGGATCCAGTGGTACACTGGTGAGTTTCAGAGGTAAGAAAATGTTGGGAAAATCATTTTTATAGTATTTAGACTTTTCTGTAGGTAACAAGTTTTGAAGTGTTTGTGTAGTCCCACCTCAATGGGAGAACCTCTCTCACTAGTGACAGATCGCTTCTGTAACCTTACCTGCAGCTACCATCTGTTCTAGCCTAAGGAGTGAGTCACTGGAGAGCCTGGGTGCAAGGGCTCACCTTTGTACAGTGATTGTCAGTGTTTGCAGCACCTCTATGCTGTCAAACTCTGAAAAATCACCTGTCAAAAAAAATTGTGCATGGCACCTTTAAGAAAACTGGCAGATGACGCATCAACAACTGACATCATCTGACACCGGCTTACTCTTAATTGGCCAGCAAGCCCACAGTGTGGGCTTAACAAGGCTAATTGGCGGCAAATAACATCTGTGTGTCGGACGCCGTTGGGGGTGGGATCGGAACCCGGAAGGCAGCTGTCCCACCCCCAAGCTGCATTGAAAGGTAAAATCCAGCCCTCTGTGTTTCCTGTATGAAGATACCTAAATCTCTCTGAACACCAACACTTAATAGTTTCTCACCATTTTAAAAATATATATTTTTTCTATTCTTCCTACCAAAGTGAAAAACCTCACATTTCCCCACATTATACTTCATCTTATTGCCCACTCACTTAACCTGTCTACATCCCTTTGCAGGTTTGTGTCCTCCTCACAGCTTACTTTCCCTCCTAGCTTTGTATCATCAGCAAACTTGGATACATTACACTCTGTCCCTACATCTAGGTCATTAATAAAGATTGTAAATAGCTGAGGCCAAAGCACTGATCCTTGCGGTACCCCACTAGTTACAGCCTGCCAATCTGAAAATGACATGTTTATCCCAATTGTCTGCTTTCTGTCCATTAACCAATCCTCTATCCATGCTACTATATTACCACCAACCCCATGAGCCCTAATCTTGTGTAATAACCTTTTATGTGGCACCTTATCGAATGCCTTTTGGAAATCCAAATACACTACATCCACTGGTTCCCCTTTATCTACCCTGCTGGTTACATCCTCATAAAACTCTAATAAATTTGTCAAACATGATTTCCCTTTCATAAAACCATGTTGACTCTGCCTAATCATATTATGATTTTCTAAGTGCCCTGTTACCACTTCCTTAATAATGGTTTCCAGCATTTTCCTGATTACTGATGTCAGGCTAACTAGTTTCCCACTATCTTTGTTATACATTTTGTGTCTTCGACTGTGAAGACAGATACAAAATATTTATTTAAGGTCACTGCCACTTCCTTGTTCCCCAATATAAGTTATCCTGTCTCAGCCTCTAAGGGACCAACACTTGCTTTTGCTACTCTCTTCCTTTTTACATACTTGTAGAAGCTCTTACAATCTGTTCTTATATTTCTTGCTAATTTACTCTCATATTCTATTTTCTCCCTTATCAATGTTTTGGTCATCCTTTACTAGTTTCTAAAGCTCTCCCAATCTCTCAGACTTACTACTATTCTTCACAATATTATAAGCCTCTACTTTTAATCTAATACTATCCTTAACTTCTTTAGTTAGCCACGGTTAGATCACTTTTCCTGTGGATTTTTTTTATTTCTCAATGGAATGTATATTCGTTGAGAATATTGGAATATTTCTTTAAATGTTTTCTATTACTTATCTACCGTCATAACTTTTAATCTAGTTTCCCAATCTACTTTAGCCAACTCGCCCCTCATACCTATGTAATTGGCTTTATTTAAGTTTAAGACTCTAGTTTCGGGCTTAAGAATGCCACTCTCAACTTAATGTGAAATTCTATCATATTATGATCACTCTTCTCTAGAGGATCTTTTACTATGAGATTACTAATTAACTCTGTCTCATTACACAAAACTAGATCTAAAATAGCCTGTTCCCTGGTTGGTTCCATGACATATTGCTCTAGGAAACTGTCTCGAATGAATTCTATGAACTCATCCTCCAGACTACCCTTGCCAATTTGATTTGTCCAATCTATATGAAGATTAAAGGCCACATGATTATTGCATTACCTTTGTTACAAGCTCCTATTATTTCTTGATTAATACAGTGTCCTATAGTATAGCTACTATTAGGGGCCCATAAACTACTTGCACCACTGTTTTCTGCCCCTTTTTATTTCTTATCTCCACCCATACTGATTCTACTTCCTGATCTTCCGAGCGAAGATCCTTTCTCGCTACTGTCCTTAAGTCATCCTTAATTATTAGGGCTACCCCACCTCCTGTTGTAGCCTGCCTGTCTTTTCGAAACATCAAGTACCCTGGAATATTTAATTCCCAACCTTGGTCACCTTGTAACCATGTCTCTGTAATGGCTATTATATCAAAGCCATTTATCTCTATTTTGCCACTAATTTGTCTATCTTGTTACAGATGCTTTGTGTATACAGATAAAGGGCTTTTAATTTTAACTTTTTACCAGTATTCACTCCTTTGACCTTTAAAATCTCTGGCCGAGAAATTCAGTATCGCCACTTTTGATGCAGCACGGTGGCATAGTGCTTAGCACTGTTGCCGCACAGCGCCAGAGACCCGGGTTCAAATCCGGCCTCGGGTGACTGTCTGTGTGGAGTTTGCACATTCTCCCCGTGTTTGCGTGGGTTTTCTCCGGGTGCTCCGGTTTCCTCCCACAGTCCAAAGATGTGCGGGTTAGGTTGATTGGCCATAATAAAAAATTGGCCCTTAGTGTTAGGGGGGATTAAATATGTGGGGTTACGGGGTTACGGGGATAGGGCTTGTGTGGGATGGCTGTCGGTGTAGGGACCGGGTGCTAGGGTTTGGATGATCAGCCATGATCTCGTTGAATGGCGGAGCAGGCTCGAAGGGCCGAATGGCCTACTCCTGCTCCTATGTTTCTATGTTTCTATGTTTGGGGCGCTACAGTTGGGCGTTCGCTAAATTTAGCGCCCGGCGCAACTTAGCGCCACCTTCGCCGAAATTGAGTTGCATTGCCCCAAGAGGTTGCTGCTGTGCTAAAGCAGGCGATGCATGGCTAACATAAGGCGCTAAGCCGGCGAGCCGAGGCGCTAACACCGAGGGCGGGCGCAGCGCAGGTGCGGTGAGTTTCTGAATGAAGGCAGACACGCTGGTGCCAGTCAGCTCTTAAAGGGGGAGGGTCGACTTGTTTGGCTGCCATGCCCTGCACACTGCAGTCCTGAAGCAAGGCCTGACTATTGCTGGTTCATCAGTTCCACGCCCTGGACCATGGGGAAGCCCGCTATTCTTGCAAATCCCATTGCATGCTCTTGCTGTTTGTCCAGAGTCATGGGGAAGGAGATGTACTGACATCTCCTTCTGAAAAGGGCATTGGTCACCTGGCGGATGCAGCAATGTACCGCGAACTGGGAGATGTTGGCAATGTCCCCAGTAGCGGATTGGAAGGAGCCGGTGGCATAGAAGTTGAGAGCCACCGTCACCTTCACTGCCACCGACAGAGATCTCCTGCTCCTCAGCTGTGGCTGCAGATCTCTGCAAAGCAGGTGGCAGATCTCAGTGACCACCTCCCTTCTGAATCGCAGCCTCTGAACACACTGCTCCTCAGACATGTTCAGATATGAGAACTGCTGGCGGTATACCCTGGGTGGGTAAGGCCTCCTGTGCCGACACCTGTTGGCCCTTCTCCGTCTGGCCATGACTGGCACTCTCTCACGGCGTCTCTGAGCCCTTTGAACGCAATGCACAAAGCCAACATTTCCACCCATTGCAGCCCCCATTATATGTGGTGACTCAAAGCTATGGCGCTGAAAGTTAAATCCAATTGCAAAGCTCTGGCCTGAAGCCAGAAGTACCTGTGCGAGCGCTGAGTCAAAGCAGAAAGCTCTCTGCCTTTCTCTCTCTCCAAATATACGTTTTGCACACAGAAGGATTGGCACAAAATGGCTGCCACTTATAATGCAGGAGGAGTCCCGTTTAAATAGCACCCCCCGCGCCCCGCAGCGACTGGGAACCGTTCCCCTCTACCAGTCGCTGGGGGCACCAGGCGCAAAGAAGGGTGGCGCCACTGAAGTTCCGGTTCGGGGCGCAGCTGAGCGGGCGCTGCGGTTTTGTGCCGCCGCTAAATCTTGAGTGAAGTTCGCGAAAGGCGCAGATCGCGCCGTGCCCAGGCGCTAGCCGCTTAGCGCCCCACTTCTCCTCCTCCTATGGCGCTAGTGGCTGGTGCTAACAACTGAATTTCTAGGCCTCTGTCCCTTCCTGTCCCACACTGTTTATTTTTACCCAATTCACTGCACTGCTCTATTTCCTTGACTTTTCTCTTTAGATTATTAAGTGTCCCCTCACCTGCTCCGTCCCCCCACCTTTTCAGTTTAAAGCCCTATCTACAGCTCTAGTTATTTGATTTGCAGGGACACTGGTCCCAGCCCGGTTTAAGTGGAGCCCATCCCAATGGAAAAGCTCTCTCTTTCCTCAGTACTGGTGCCAGTGCCCCGTGAATTTAAATGCCTTCCTCCCACACCACTCTTTGAGCCACACATTTAAACCTCTAATCTGTTTGTCCCTCTGCCAATTTGTGCATGGCTCCAGTAACAATCCAGAGATTATTACCTTTGAGGTTCTGCTTATTAATTTAGACCATAGCTCCTCAAATTTCCTCAGCAGAAATTTGTTCTTAGTTCTACCTATGTCGTTGGTTCCTATGTGGACCACAACAACTGGATCTTCCCCCTCCCACTCCAAGTTCCTCTCCAGCCCAGAGGAGATGTCCTTAACCCTGGTACCGGGCAGGCAACACAGCCTTCGGTACTCACTGTCGCGGCTGCAGAGAACAGTATCGATCCCCCTGACTATATTATCGCCTACCACTACCACATTCCTTTTTACTCCCTCCACTTGGATGGCCTTCTGTACCACGGTGCCGTGGTCAGTTTGCCTATCCTCCCTGCAGTCCTTGTTTTCATCCATACAGGTAGCAAGTACCTCGTATCTGTTGGACAAGGTTGGAGGCTAATGCTCCTCCATCACTATATCCTGGGTCCCCATACCTTCCTGACTTACAGTCACACCCTCCTGTTCCTGACCATTGATACACAAATCCCTCTGTACCGTCGCATTCTGTAGTCTTTCTCCATGTAAATAATATTTTTCTTTTCTATTCTTCCTACCAAAGTGGATAACTTCACATTTTACCACATTATATTCCATCTACCAAATTCTTGCCCATTCCCTTAACGGGCTGGATTTTCCAAGCCCCGAGGAGGTGGGTATGGAGGCGGGACAGCTGGTAAAGTAACAGAAAGTGGGGGCGGATGGCAAACCCACCCCCATCCCACCTCCGTGCCCTTTTGCCAGGAGGCGGGAAGGTGTCCTGCTTTGGGTCCCATCTCCTCGAGGTGGGAAAGGGATTAAATCCTTTTAACTGCCTGTTAACAGGTAGTTAATAGGCAGAAAAAAGGATTAGTGCCATTTTGCCTTTTCAGGTGAAGGCTTCCCGACGTCGGAGAACCCCGTCAGGTTGGAGGAGTCGAGTAGGAGGTCTGCGGGGTCGGAGGGGCCTGAAAGTGAGATGTAGAGGTGAGTGATGGGTGCAAGTGTGGAGTAGTAAGTGTGAGGTGAGTGTTAAGTGTTATAAAATGTTCACTTATCTTTGTTTCTGCCTACAGCCTTCAGCCGCGGTGGTTCCGAAGTCCCGACATCTTTGTTGTCGATTTCACAGACTGGATGTTGGATCCTTCGAACCAACAGTCATCTGCTTGCTACAAATTGAAAGGTTTGATGAGTCCTGAACACAAGGGCTCATCAAACTACACAGAATGTCAGTGTTTGACAGCTTCACAGAGATGTCAAACGCTGACATTTCTTCTTTCAAGAAGTCTTGACAGATGGCACGTCAGACGTTGACGTGCTCTGACAGTGACTTCCCTCTAATTGGCCTGCTGAGCCCGCAGGGTGGGCTTAACAATGTCAATCAGGGGAAAATCCCTCTGGTTGGCCCGAACATGATGGAGGCGGGACTGAGAGCCGACATGTAGCAGTCCTGCCTCCAGCACATCTCCAATCACAAAATCCAGCCCAACCTATCTATATCCCTTTGCAAACTCTTTGGGCTAGATTTTCAGCTGCTTGCGCCAGCAGTTAGCGCCTTAAGAGAAGTGATTTTCGGGCGCTATGCGTGTAGCGCCCGGGTGCAGCGCAGTTTGCGCCCCGCCCCAAATTAAGTTGCCCGTTAGCGCCAGCGCAAAGTTTAGCGGCTGCCCGGATGCGCGCGCAGAAAATGACGTCACATCCTCGTGCAACGCCCTTTGGCCGCCCCGAATACAAACTTCAGTCGGAGCGCCCCATTGTGTGGCTGGCATCCAGAGCGTTTGTAAAATGGAACGCAACACACCCTGGGGAGCGCAAATTAAAGGGCACTCCTCCTGCACTATAAAAGGCAGTCTGCATGTGTTGTGTGGAAGGATCCAGTGTGTTGTTGTGAACGGTGTATTTATGTTTCCGGCCACCACCACCACCACCTCCTCCTCCTCCTCCTCCTCCTCCTCCTCCTCCCCCAGACTCTGCCTTTGAAAAAAACACATGCACCCTTCCCCTTTAAGAGCTCACTGGCACCAGAGTGTCTGTCGTGCGCTGCGCCCGAGCTCGGGTGTTGCGCTCTGCACCGCCGGCTTAGCGCCTAAAGATAGTAGTGGAACGCCTCTTTTAGCGCTCCACCAACCTCTTAGGGCGAAGCCACTGAATTTCCGGCAACGGGGCGCTACTTTGGGGCGGGCGCTAACTTCAGGCGGGCGCTAAGGTTAGCGCCCCAAAACTGTCTATACTGAAAATCTAGCCCTTTATGTCCTCATCGCAACATGCTTTCCCACCTATCTTTTTATTGTCCACAAATTTGGCTACAATACACTCGCTTCCTTCATCCAAGTCATTAATATAGATTGAAAATAGTTGAGGCCCCAGCACTGATCCCTGTAGCACCCCACTAGTTACAGATTGCCATCCTGAAAATGACCCATTTATCCCACCTCTCTATTTTCTGTTAGTTAACTAATCCTCTATCCAATCTAATATATTACCCCCAACACCATGAGCTCTTATCTTATGCAGTAACCTTTAATGTGGCACCTTGTCGAATGCTTTTTGGAAATCCAAATACACTACATCTACTGGTTCTCCTTTATCCACCCTGCTCGTTACCTCCTCAAAGAACTCTAATAGATTTATCAAACACGATTTCTCTTTCATAAAACCATGTTGACTCTGTTTGATTGTATTATGATTTTCTAAATGCCCTGCTATTACTTCCTTAATAATGGATTTGAGCATTTTGCCAATGACAGATGTTAGGCTAACTGGTGTATAGTTTCCTGCTTTCTGTCTCCCTTCTTTTTTGAATAAGGGCATTATATTTGCGGTTTTCCAATCCGCTGGGACTTTTCCAGAGTCAAGAGAATTTTGGAAGATTACAACCAATGCATCTACTATTTCTGTAGCCACTTCTTTTAAGACCCTTGGATGCAGGCCATCAGGTCCAGGGGTCTTGTCAGCCTTTAGACCCATAAGTTTGCCTAGCACTTTTTCTCTAGTGATTGTTTTTAAGTTCTTCCCTCTCTTTTGCCCCTTGATTTTCTACTATTACTGGAGTGCTTTTAATGTCCTCTACTGTGAAGACAGATACAAAATATTTGTTCAATGCCTCTGCCATTTCCTTGTTTCCCATTATAATTCACATATATTTTTCATATATACATATTGATATATATCATATATCTGGTCAGATGAGGACCAAGATGAGAAGCAGCAGCAACACCACCAGCAGCACAAGCAAGAGTAGCAGCAGCCTTCTCCTCAGAGATCTGCCGCTCCACAGGAGAGAGGGGCTGAGCACAGGGGTGCAGCTCACAGCTGATACCCACAGCACAGGCAGAGGATCAGCTTCCTGGACATGTCTGAACACCAGTGCCTTAGGAGGCTCAGGGTATCACGTCAGGTTGTACAGACATTTGCAGCCTGCTGGAACAAGACCTGCTGCTAAGTGGGCCTGGTGGCTACACTTTACCAATGACTATCAAAGTGACCACTGCCCTCAACTTCTTTGCCTCAGGCTCCTTCCAGGGATCTGTGGGAGACATTTGTGGGATTTCACAGTTGGCCGCCCACAAATGCATCACCCAGGTGACCAATGCCATGTTTGTCAGGGCAGGCAGTTATGTACACTTTGCCACCGATGAAGCCAGTCAAATGAGCGGGCAATTGGGTTTGCGGCTCTGGCTGGCTTCCCACAGGTGCAGGGTGGATCGACTGCACAAATGTGCCCATCAAGGCACCCCAGATCACCCAGGAGTGTTTGTGAACCATAAGGACTTCGACTCCATCAATGTGTAGCTCGTCTGTAACCAGAAAAAGATCATTGTGCAGGTGTGTGGAAGATTCTCGGGGAGCTGCCATGATACATTCGTTCTGCACCAGTCCACCCTCCCTTAGCTCTTTGCACCTCTGAATAGACTTACTGGCTGGCTTCTTGGCAACCAGGGCTACCCACTTAAAATGTGGCTGATGACACCCATGAGGAGACAAGCAATGAGGCCCAAGTGCACTACAATCAAAGCCATATGACAACGAGATGTGTCATTGAGCAAGCAATTGGGATGCTGAAGATGCACTTCAGGTGCCTCGACAGATCTGGAGGCACCCTTCAATATGCACCAGCCAGGATCTCCAGAATGATCGTGGTGTGCTGGGCTCTGCACAACATAGTGCAGCAGCGAGGATTGGAGGTGCAGGAGGAGCAAGACGCAGAGCGCAGTACCACTTCAGAGGAGGAGGAACGTGATGTGGCCATGGCACCAGCAGCAGCACACATTGCTGCCCAGGCTGGCCTCATAATGCCAATATTTAGTTAGGTTGCACCTCTGTACCCATCTGGCAGCCACATGCTGAACCCGCTTCCCTCCCCGCACCCCAAACACAAAGCAGTCCTGCAATCAACAAAGCATCCCATTCACAGAAACCCATTGCTTGTATTTAAGTCTTGTCTTACCATTGATCACAACTGAGAAGACCACTTGCCAGGCAGCAGGCAAAAATGGACAAGATGGGAAAGTGGTGCAAAGAATTTTTACGTGGCTCAAAATGTAAACAGAAACTTGGCAATCTAACATTTTGTAACACATCATGTGCATATCCTTGCATAACTACAAATCTTTGCTCTTCCTTTTTCTACTACTCCTACGTGATGCAACTCCTGTGGCTTCAGCAGAGGTAGAGGCAGGCTGCTCTCATCCCTGCTGTGACTACTGAGATCCTCTTGGCCGATGTCCTCTGGGTTTTGGAGCCCGTGAGAGCCCCGCCAAAGACTGCTCCACCTGCACCTATGCAGGGGCAGACTCGGCCATCGAGACACGAGGCAGCATGTGGGGCACTGACTGAGGGGGGAGCAATGGGTGCGAGTGGAAGTGCTTTGAGCAGCATACCCACTCCCATGTCCCCGCACTTCATCTTCCCTCTCATGGCCCACCCACATTCCCTATTAGCAATGAGCCGGAGAGTGCTTCGCTGCACATCAGTGGGGCATTGAACAGCCAAGGCTAGGTTTTGATCAATCCTATTTAAGGTGGCATTCAGAGTGTGCAAGCCATTGGTGAGAGCCAGCATGCACTCATTTGACTGCCGCGTTTGATGCTCCATACAGTTGGCCACTCTTTCGATGGACGAAGACATCATAGCAAAGGCCTATGACATCCTGCCACTCATGTTGGAGATGGACTCCTCCATTCTGTCTGTAAGCGGCACAGTGTGGCTGGAAAGCCTGCCACTGCTTCACACATTTTTTGCTGCTGCTCCAGAATTATTCTCTTTGTTGACGGCCCCTCGAGATTCAGCATCTGTGTTCAGCTGAGCAGAGCTTGGAGCATCCTGTGCCCTCAGATGTCTCCATCATCTGCTCTTGCTCACTTGTGATGTGTGAGACACCAGGTGACAACACAACTATCTGTCTTATTAGTCCCACCGACGTGAGTGTATCTGAACTGGTGCATGATCTGCGTGAGCCCTGTGATAGTGCACCCTCACAGTGAGTAACCTTCTCTAAGGAGTCGTCTTCGTCCTCCAATACCAGCTCCTGTGGGACACTTAATGAGCCTGTGGGAGATTAAAGACATGAATTAGGACTGTCATGGTAAGAATGTTTTAAGTGAACATTATGCACATGATCATATTTCACTGGCTGTTGATGTCAAGTCAACATGAGTGAGTGTTGTATGCTATGTGACTGTGTGATATTTAATTCTGCCCCCAGGTAGCCCGGAGGCCCCCATCTCTCTATCTCGGATCGCCAGGCACACTGACGCTCAGCTCAGCTCCAGCACATCCTCCTCTGCAGCTGTCAGTGTGGCGATGTCTGGAGGGCCACCTCTGGTTCTCTGTCTCTCCTTGGTGTTCTCTGCTCTCTTCTCCTGCAAGGAGGGAAACAAGAGACCTTTAAGTGAGAGTAATGGAATGTGTGCTAGTTTCAATCTCATTGGCATTCCCAACAAGTTATTTTTAATCAGCCAGCTATCTTTTTCCTGGCCATTCTCTTGGTTTTAGCCTTTTATTCTCCCAG
Source organism: Somniosus microcephalus (assembly GCF_052327205.1). Taxonomy (NCBI): domain Eukaryota; kingdom Metazoa; phylum Chordata; class Chondrichthyes; order Squaliformes; family Somniosidae; genus Somniosus; species Somniosus microcephalus. The sequence continues at coordinate 140,623,529 of NC_140987.1, read as the reverse complement.
CCTGATCATCTTGCCTTGATCAGGATGTGCGAGCCCCAGCCTCTGGGCCACAGCGAGCCAGCGAGCTCCAATTATCCGGCAACGAAGCCCAGGGCCGGCTGTTTTCGGCACTTGTTCTCACCAGTTTCTTTTTTAGACCAATGAGGAGCTGCCTTCTATCACCAATCAGGAAGTAGCCTTTAAAAATCCTCCCAGCACAGGAAATTCAAAATGCAGCAACCAACAGGAGAAAATCACAATGGCAGCTGCAGTAGCAGACAGAAGTGGAGCAGATAAGACCAGGCCAGGAAGAGAAAGTCACCAGCTGAATTTGGGATAGAGAGAGCAGGGAGTACAGCCAACTTACTCAGTGAGAAGCAGGCAGCCAGCCAATTTTAGTTGATGGGATTATGAATTTTATAACATGAACAATTGCCCATAATTTTTTTAAAAATCACTATTTTTTTAAATAAGAATTTCAATGGGGAACAGTGCCATTGTGTTGCCAATATTAACAAATCCTGTGTTTTTGGAAAGCTTTAGAATCCTTCAATAAATTGGAAATGTTATTAGAAATAAAAGTGATTATGTTGGACATGATATTTACCCATGTTTCTGCTCAATTGCATTTTAATCATACAACCCACTCATTGGTTGTGCCACATGGATCCAGCTCCTACTCCAAAAGGCCAGACACCCTGAACTAAGTAATCTTCTTCTTGAATCTATTGAGTTGATAATGCAGTTCCTGAAAAGTGTTGCTCTTTGGGTGCTGCATATGTTTGTAGCACCATGAACTGACCTCATGCTCAAGGTTGTGGGAGGTGCATCAGTTTTTAATCATTCATGATACCTAGGTCAGTCTGCACTGCACGCCTCCTCTGATCCTGCCCTTCCTCCTCCAGAACCAACAGATTGAGAAGGAAGGCTAGCAGAATGCCCATAATGCCCTATTTAGGCAGAGCTGTTCCCTCAACTAACTCCTACAGATGGCAGTTGAGGTGCAAAGACACCATGAAATAAACAATGAAACCCTTGGGGCAATGCTCAGTTACTTGATGCAAAAACCAAGTAGACTCTCCATTAAAGAACAGGAATCAATATGGCTGAACAACTAACCATGCAGTGCTTGTTTTAAATAGGCACTGAGTTCCATAGTGTTTTTAAGAAGCTGAGGCCATGTTCCAAGGTAAGGTCCTCATTATCATTTTTTTAGGCCATAATGAGGCAGTGCACATGGAACGCAAGCTCTTAGCACCACAGGAGTTGCTCCACTGCATTATACAAAGCTGTGCACTATGGGCAAACAATCGACCTTAGGCTTTGCTGCAGTTGTTGACCATTACATTATCAGCCCCTATATGTGCTTTCAAGCACGCTTTCATTTGCACTTTTTGCAGTCGGTAGGACTGAGGGTTTTTCTGTATCCCCACATGTCAAAGACTTGCTGCAAATGCATAGCATCAGTGGAGCGAACAGAGGAATTAACATTTTGGGTGTGGAACTTTTGTCAAAACTGAGTTTTTGTATCAGACCTCCAGCATTTTGCAGGTTTGTGTTTGCTCTTTGGTTATAATATTTCTGTGACACTGTTATAAGTTTCAGGTGTGCTTTAGATATTCTCTTGGGTACAGCAGTGTTGGTCCCTAATGGTCCAAGTGTTTTACATTCAGGAGTGTGTCGGTATTGCCCAATATCTAAATCTACAATGGCATAACTGTAGTGTATGTAACTGTTCTACCTTTAAGAGAACTATCGTATGTAACCGTTCACCTTTAAGAGAACTATTTTAGGTGTGGCGCTACTTTATCTTGGCTGCTGTATACTGTAATACCGACGGTGACCACACCAGTATATAAGTGCTGTGTCAGGATTTATTGGGCAGATTCGCCCTGACCTTCGAATAGTAAAGTCCTGTTAAAGTTACTCTTGTAGTCTGTGTATTAATTCGTTATAATACCTACAGACTTTACAGTGGCGACGAGTTCGATCTTACCCTGCGGCAACGATACATCCGAAGCTGTTAACGAGCGTCGAGAAGAGGCACCCGCCATCGTCGTTCTGCTGAGAGAAAACTCGAGTCTGCAGAGCAAGGAAGAAGGAAGAATTCAGACACGAAGCCTTCCATCAGCAACAGGCACAGATTGTCCCTTCTGCCACGGTGGTGAGTGAGCCGATCAGCCAAGAGAAGCAAGTCGGCCACGTGGACTGTGAGTAAGGGGAAAAATAAAAAAATAAACGGAGGATAAGGGTGGTGAACTCGACCACGGTCGGGGGGGAAAGGAGCTGGACAGAAGTCAGGTCCAGAGGCGCTGAGACTGGGGCAGCGTGGAGCACGGAAGCCGCGGTACAAACGGGCTGGGAGACGCAATGGCGTCGGGAGACAGCTAGACCGCGACCGGCGAAAAAGGCTGGGAGCTACCGAGGCCACGAGGCGCGGCGACCGGGATCATAAGGCGCGGAGGCAATAAATAAATAAATAATTAAATAAACCGCGAAGAATCAGCCACAGCCCGGGGAGAAAAGGGCCGGGCTGAGGGAGGTCTGGGAGAGGCGTTTAAAGCCGCTGAGGGAGAGCTGCGCGAGCGGGAGAGACAGAGCCCAAGAGAGAGCGAGCGAGATCCGAGCGAGCGGGAGAGACAGAGCCCGAGAAAGAGCGAGCGAGAGCCGCGCGAGCGGGAGAGACAGAGCCCGAGAGAGACCGAGCGAGGTTCCGGCCAGTGGCTTACAGCAGTTGCCGTGAAGGACCAGGAGCTGGATCTGTCCGACGCCAACTGGTTGTCCCCAGCGCCGGTTGCCCCTGCCGAAAAGAAGAAGGGGGGGGAACAAGGAACGCGATCGGCTTTTCTAGCGCGCGCTTCAGAATAAACTGAAGCCGGCGCACAGGCTACAAACCCCGTAAACCAGCGGTCATCGCCCGAGGACAAAGCTTACCCCTCCCACCAGAGGAAGAAACGCGGGAAGCCGCCAGTTAGGTGGGGAAGAAGACAAGCACGAAACCGCCATCTTGAAAGTGGGCGGGGAAGAAGACAAGCGTGGGAAACCGCCATAAAAAAAGAGTTAAAAAAGTTAAAGAAAAACTTCGTTATTGTTTCTTATAAAAAAAAAAATTGTGAAGATGCCTAAGCAGGGTAACATCAACAACTTTGATTCCGAGGTGGAAGATTGGGCCACGTATGTAGAATGCTTCGAGGTATATTGTAAGGTCAATAAGATAGCAAATTATGATAAAGCTATAACCTTGCTAAACTCGATGGGCGCGAAGACATACGGGTTATTGAAGCATCTTCTATCACCAGCTAAACCGGCGGATCAGACCTTCGCTAATATTGTTGCTGTTCTGAAGGATCACTTGAACCCCGCACCGCTGATGTTAGCGGAATGATCTAAATTTTACGGGAGAACGCAACGAAAAGAGGAAAGCAACGCGGAGTACTTGGTCGAGCTGCGTAGACTAGCGAAATACTGCCAGTTTAGAGGAAATCTGACAGAGGCATTGCGAGACAAGTTCGTGTGTGGATTGTCAAAGGAAGGAACGCAAAAACGACTACTCGAAGAGAACGATCTTACACTTGATAAGGCTGTCCTTATTGCAGCATCGCACGAAGCCGCAGCGAGAGGCACGGCGGAAATGCAGCGGAAGACAGCGGTACTCAGTGTGGATCAAATGACTTCGGGTACAATGAAATGTTCTCGTTGTGGGAAGACAACACACGACCAGAACCAATGCTGGGTTAAAAACCAAGACTGTATGAAATGTGGCTAGCTTGGCCACATAGCTAAGGTATGCCGGTCAGGAAAGAAGAGAAACAATAATAAGTCACCGCAGAAGAAGTACAGAAAGGTACATGAGGTGACTGGGAAGAGTCCAGATGAACAGAATTCGGACTCAGACTCCAACAGCAAGGCACTGGGTAGTCTGAGGATTCATAATGTGAGTAAAGAAGCTGACCGACAAACTATCTGGATCACACTACAGATTGCAAAAGTCCAAGTGAAGATGGAAGTGGACACCGGATTGGCGGTGACGGTCATGAATAAGCATGATTACAAAAAGTTATTCAAACATACTCCCCTACGGGATGCGGAGATAGTATTGCAGACATACACGGGGCACAAAGTATACCCCATCGGAAAGATAGAAGTCAAGGTGAGATACAAAGACAAAGATCACCAAAGGATGGACTTGTATGTGCTGCCCGAGGGAGGTCCACCACTTCTGGGACGGGAGTGGATCAGGAAAATAAAGATAGACTGGCATTCACTAAACATAATGACGGTAGATTCCGGGGAGGAAGAGGTCAAACCTGAACGGTTGTCCAGAATATTGGACGAAGCTAAAGAGGTATTCCAGCAAGGACTGGGAACACTGAGAGGCATTAAAGCAAAAATCAAGATTGCAGAACATGCAAGCCCAAAATTTTTCAAAGCCAGATCGGTACCTTACGCGACACGACCTGCTGTGGAGGCAGAGCTGGAAGAGCTTGAACGTTCAGGGGTACTGTCTAAGGTGGACTGGAGTGAGTGGGCCACGCCCATTGTTCCCGTCATGAAGTCTTCATCAAGTAACAAGCCAGGGGGACTGGGGAAGGTCCGCATCTGCGGAGATTTCAAGATCACAGTTAATCCGGTGCTTCACACGGTACAATACCCGCTTCCGCGGATTGAGGATATCTTTGCTTCATTGTCTGGCGGGCAACACTTCACCAAGATAGACCTGGCACAGGCATACTTACAAATGGAAGTCGAGGAAGAATCGCGCCAGTATCTCACAATCAACACGCACAGAGGCTTGTATCGTTATAATAGACTGGTTTTTGGAGTAGCTTCGGCTCCAGCAATTTGGCAGAGGGCAATGGAGCAGGTCTTACAAGGTGTTCCAAGCACCCAGTGTTACTTGGACGATATCCTGATTACGGGAGAAGACGAGGAGGAACACCTCACAAATTTGAAACTGGTGCTCACCAGGTTGAAGGAATATGGCCTTCGAGTTAATCACCAGAAATGTGAGTTCTTCCAGAAACGGATCTCGTACTGCGGTCATGTCATTGACCAAGAGGGGCTGCACAAGTCGCCTGACAAGATAGAAGCTGTCGTGAAGGCCCCCGCTCCGGAAAACGTTTCACAGTTGAGATCGTTTCTGGGGTTGATTAATTATTATCACAAGTTTCTGCCAAATTTATCCACGGTGCTACATCCGCTGAATGCTCTGTTACGGAAAGAAGTGCCATGGAAGTGGAGCGAGGACTGTAAAAAGGCCTTTCGCAGAAGCAAGGCGTTGATTACCTCTGAGGAAGTGTTGGCTCATTTCAACCCAACGTTACCTCTTCGTCTAGCTTGTGATGCTTCCCCTTATGGAATTGGAGCAGTACTTTCACACAAGTTACCAAATGGCTCGGAAAGGCCAGTCGCATTTGCGTCCCGATCATTGACCTCCGCGGAGCGAAATTACGCTCAGATAGACAGGGAGGCCCTCAGCCTTGTGTGGGGAGTAAAGAAATTCAATCATTACCTGCAGGGCAAGAAGTTCACATTACTGACAGACCACCAGCCGTTGGTGTCCATATTCAACCCTAACAAGGCCGTTTCCACTATGACAGCGCAAAGGTTACAGAGGTGGTCCGTGTTACTTGGGGCACACCAATATGACATTGAATACAAAAGCTCCAAACAGCATGGAAATGCTGATGGGTTATCGCGCCTACCGTTGCCGGTAGTAGAAGAGGCGGCTACAATGGACCCGGTAGAAATGTTCCACTCATCCATAGTAGAATGTCTACCAGTAACCAATTCGATGATCGAGAATGAAACAAGAAATGACCCGACTCTCTCACGGGTCTACGATCTAACAGTGGAGGGATGGCCAGCACATGGCGAACCAACACTGCCAGCATTTTCGCAACGGAAAGAACAGCTGTCAGTGTGCCGAGGAACCTTGATGTGTGGATCGAGAGTGGTGGTCCCACCCAAACTTCAGCATAAGGTGCTAAAGGAACTTCACGAGGGGCATCTGGGTGGAGTAAAAATGAAGAACCTAGCAAGAGCGTTTGTGTGGTGGCCAGGTATTGATGGAGACATCGAGGAAATAACCAAGAGTTGTCTAGGATGCCAGAAGGTCCAAAACGCGCCACCACAAGCTCCTCTGCATCCATGGGAGTGGCCCTCATCTCCTTGGCAAAGGGTACACATCGACTTTGCTGGTCCATTTATGGACTTAATGTTTCTAATAGCGGTGGATGCACACTCCAAGTGGCCGGAGGTAATAAAGATGTCCTCCACCACCACGGAAAAAACCATCACAGTATTAAGGACCATGTTTGCCAAGAATGGGCTGCCGGAACAGGTCTGTTCTGATAATGGACCACAATTTGTGTCCGAAGAATTCAGGACGTTTTTAAAAAGCAATGGGGTCAAGCACTACACGTCAGCCCCATACCATCCCGCCACCAATGGCATAGCTGAAAGGTTTGTCCAGGCCTTCAAGAAGGCCATAAAGGCCATGGGTAATGAGAACATCAACTTACAACATAAGGTAGATAGCTTCTTGTTGGCGTACAGGAATGCAACACATGCGGTCACAAATCAAACTACCGCCATGATGTTTTTCAATAGAAGACTAAGATGCCGGCTGGATTTGATTAAGCCAAACGTCAGAAGGGACGTAGAGAACCGGCAATTCCAGGACATGAATGAAAGGCCAACTAGATCTTTTCAGACAGGTCAACAAGTTTTGGCCCGGGACTACCGTACCGAGAAATGGCAGCCGGGAACTATTGTAAAAAGGCTAGGGCCGCTGCTGTATACAGTGGACATTGGTGACAGCATAATAAGGCGCCATGTTGACCAGATCATAGGGTCATCCACAAAGAGCCAACCTACTCCACAACCTTACACGGCTAATGTAGAAACAGAGATACCCAGAGCACCTACCTCCGATCTGGTAATACTGGAATCAGATGATCCTGACACTGTCCTTCAAGCTGAATCGGCCTTGCCGGAAGAACCTACTACCCCGCCGAAAACTACTACACCACCGAGGCGTTATCCGAACAGAGTCAGGAGACCTCCAGAGAGACTGAACCTGTGAACTGTTTTACATAATTTGTATATATGTTCTAATGATATTGTTAATGGGGAATAAGTATGTTGTAAGCTAAAAAGGGAGGATTGTAGTGTATGTAACTGTTCTACCTTTAAGAGAACTATCGTATGTAACCGTTCACCTTTAAGAGAACTATTTTAGGTGTGGCACTACTTTATCTTGGCTGCTGTATACTGTAATACCAACGGTGACCACACCAGTATATAAGTGCTGTGTCAGGATTTATTGGGCAGATTCGCCCTGACCTTCGAATAGTAAAGTCCTGTTAAAGTTACTCTTGTAGTCTGTGTATTAATTCGTTATAATACCTACAGACTTTACAATAACCTAGGGCTGTAATAATAGGACCACCTTGTGCTTTGAATTAGATATTGTTTCTTTCGCACTTGCTCTCATGTGCACTTCTCTAATATTTCCAAAGGTGAACTGAAGCACAGTAGCAAGATGTGGCCAGATATGAATCATTAAGCTGCTTTATTTTACAGACAGCAAGTGAATGTAAAGCAACAGATGTAACCACACCTTCATCCACCTAACTATACAGCCCTCCTTGAGAACAAGAAAATGAATAAAAGTGTATTGATTTCTTTGTGGGTTCAATGACGACACATTTATGAAAGAGAATGTCTTTTAATCTAAAGTATGTTCAACTCTTTTTAACAGCATTTACAGGAGACACCATGCTAGTGATGCATCTAGAACAAAACTGAAACTAAACCAAACTGCTTGTCTCTCACATGACCTCTGCTGGTCAGGCATCATAATCAAACAGGCAAACACCATCACTATTTGCTGATATCATTAGATCTCCCTTTCTTAAAACAAAAGTATTTTACTTTTATCTAACAACATGTTTTCTTTGTATTAATCTGCATTTTAACTGTAACACTTAATGAACTTACATTAACATTATCATTATCAAGGTTTTTTAACCTTGCTTTGTGTGTTCACATGAAATATGTAAATACACTAGAACTTGAAGAAAGAATAAGATAACATTACTTCCTTCTATAACAATAGTCCTTAAATTTGCTCAATGAGTCTCTCAGGAGGCTTCACATGTCTTGAGGATTTTCTGATTGATTGTCCTTGAATCTGAGTTGTTGCCTCAGATGATGATTTCTCAGCTGTGTGATCAGGTTGTTCAACAGTATCAGTCTTTTGATTTGCTGTGGCTGGTCCCATGAGAAGATCTCGACGATTTCTTCTCAGAACAGCACCCTCATCTGTCTGTATGGTGTATGATCTTGGTTGAACTTCACTCAGGACAGTTCCCTTCTGAGTCCATATGTTTGTTTTGTCTTTGAACCTTACTTGGTCACCAGTGTGTAGTTCAGGTAGGTTTTGTGTTCCTCTGTCATAGTAGTACTTTTGCTTTTCTTTCTGTTGTTCTTTGAACTTCCTCACTTTCTCCCCCTCTTTTGTTTTCAAGAGGTTCTCCGGGATGGGTAGGTTTGACCTTAGCTGATGTCCCATAAGGAGTTGGGCTGGTGACATACCACACTCGAGCGGCGTTGTGCGGTATACAAGCATGCTCTGGTAGAAGTCAGTTCCACTGTCTTTTGCCTTGTACATCAGTCTTTTCACTGTGTTTGCGGGCTCTCCTGGGTCAACAGCTCTGGACAACATGTCTGCTGTATACATCAGCTTACCCGGTGTGTACGCAACATTCAGTTCATCATAGACTGTCTCTCCTTCGCTTTCCACAACGAGGACTCTCTTTACCAGGTTCAGTCTCTCACAGGCTTTTAAACCTAGTATGGCTTGCACATCCTTTGGCACCACGATTAATGCTAGCGTGTGCTCTCTGTCCTTGTGTGTTACTTTGACAATGCATCTTCCTTTCACTGGTATATCAGTACCTGTGTATCCTGTCACTTTCACTTTTATTCCATGTATCTTTGGTCTGGGTCTAATTTTCTTAAAATCAGTCTCTGATATCACATTAACTTGTGCTCCAGTATCCAATTTAAATGGAATGTGTATGTCATTCACTTTTAGTGTCAACATCCAGTCTCTTTCTTCTTATTTGTTTTCAGACACAACATCTACATAGAACTCCTCTATCTCACTTTCATCTACTGTATGGACCTTGCTTTGTTGCGCTTGGTTCTTACAGCAACGGGCATAATGGTTGTTTTTGTTGCAACTATTGCATGTTTTACCATATGCTGGACACTTTCTTGGTCGATGCTGTGTAGCGCATCGACTACATGACTTTCGATTGCCCCTTTCATTTTTGTTCGCTGGCCACGCCTCTTTTTTCACATTGGCGCTCTTTTTGTTAAACGGTTTGTATCCGTTCATTCTCACTGCATCCACGTTGCAGCTATTGTCACTGAACAGCTCCTTTGCCTGCAACTTCACAGTCTCTGTAGCCCTACACAGTGCTATGGCTTTTCCCAGGTCTAGATCTTGCTCTCTTAGCAGTCTTTCCCTTAGACCATTATCTGGAATACCACACACCAGTCTGTCTTTTATCAGCGAGTCTGTCAGTCCCCCAAATTCACACATTTTGCTTCTGTTTCTCAGTTCAGTCACATACTGATCAATAGTCTCACCCATTTTCTGTACACATGTGAAAAATCTGTGCCTCTCAAACGTCACATTACGTTTAGGTATGCAGTAGGCCTCAAACTGTTCCATTATTTTATCTAGCTTCATTTTGTCTCCATCAACAGCGAATGTGAAGTTATTATACACCTCCAGCGCTTCATCACCCACGACATGTAAGAACAGTGACGATTTCTTTTTATTACTTTTCTCGTCAGCTCCGATTGCCGTTAAATACAACTCTAAACGTTGTTTGAATCTCCTCCAATTTTCAGCCACATTACCTGTCAACTGAAGCGTCGCCGGTGGGTGTAAACCTTCCATTTTTCACTTCGTTAGCTATTCTCCAATGGTAAGCAACGATGTTCTCTTTTGGCTTGCTAATTTGTGGAGAGCTGATTTAACTTCAGATTTTTTCTCTTCATCTCTTTCAATCACTTCTGACACCATGTATTGATTTCTTTGTGGGTTCAATGACGAGACATTTATGAAAGAGAATGTCTTTTAATCTAAAGCTTGTTCAACTCTTTTAACAGCATTTACAGGAGACATCATGCTTGTGATGCATCTAGAATGAAACTGAAACTAAACCAAACTGCTTGTCTCTCACATGACCTCTGCTGGTCAGGCATAAGTAATCAATCAGGCAAATATGCTGGTAAGGCATCATAATCAAACAGGCAAACACCATCACTATTTGCTGATATCATTACAAAGTACACCAAAATATCCATATTAGCAGGCTTACTTAACTTTACTTGGTCAGCCTTCTGTTCATGACCAGCTCTGAGCTTGGGATGAGTGAGATTTACCTTGCTGGACCAGGCTTCTTCCCCAGACCTAACTGCCCTTTCATAATTTTCTCTGTGTTCCCTGCAAGAAATTCTGAAACATGACGGTCCCTTTCTTTCACCGTTCATGCTTTGCATCCGCAGAGAGTTACTGCCATATCATCCTTTCCTGCAGTCAGTTCTTTGTTCCAACAGTTAAACAAACCCAGAGAAAATTCACAAAGTGACGTCATAATCAGCACAAGGGAGGAGCAGTGGATTCAGTGGAAATTGAGCTTGGTATTTAATTTACTATACACTATTTATTTTAAACTTAACTATAAATAAATAGTTATATAAATAAATATTAGGGTAAGGGATATCTCAAGGTGGCTGGAGAGGAATTTGGAAAGGAAGGGGATAAAACCAGTTGTCGGAACAAGCGACATAGGTAGGAGATCCTGCTGAGGGAGAATCAGGATTAAAAAGCAGGAACTTGAGGGTAATAAGCTCTGGATTATTGCCTGAGCCATGTGTAAATTGGCATAGAAACAGACAGATCAGGTGAGTTAACACATGGCTAAAGGGCTGGTTTGGGAAAGAGGTTCCATGGAGAACTGACACCAGCACTGGAACAGGAAGGAGCTGTACCAATGGGATGGGCTCCACCTGAACTGGAACGGGACAAGTGTCCAAGCAAAAAGGCTAAATAAGGAGGTTGCAAAGGCTTTAAACAAATAAGGCAAGGGGAGATATCTACAAGAAATGAAACAACCTTAAATGTAAATGAAACAGGAAAGGAGAGCATAGGGCAGACTAAACAAAGGGAGGGCATAAATGGCCAGGGAATAAATAGAGTTATTAGAGAACAGGAAAACAAAAAAATGGTTAAAAATAAAGTGAGCGGAAATGCTATTAATAATTAGTTAAACTGTTTGTACAGCAATGCACCTCCTGACCATACTAAAACAGGGAAACAGGAGGCAATAATACGTTGCAAGGAACACAATATATTCGGGATTACTGAAACATGGCTACAGAAAATCAGGACTGGGAATTAAACATTGCAGGGTATAACATATTTAGAAAAGATAGAGTGGGAAAAAGGGGAGATGAAGTAGCTGTACTTATTAAAGATAACATATGGCTGTAGAAAAACGTAACACAGCCATCAGTAAGACAAAAATAGCGTCCATGAGGATAGAGATAAGAGATAAAACAGGATCAATCACACCAATAGGGGTAGGCTACAGACCACCTAATAATGGAAGGGAGGTGGAGGAAGAAATATGCAAACAAATTAGGGAAATGAGTAACAAACATAGAATAATAATTATGGGGGATTTCAACTACTGCAAAATTAATTGACCAGAAGTAGGTAAAGGGGATAAGGGAATGGAGTTCCTACAATGTGTACAGGACACCTTTCTAGCCCAATATTTAAGAACCCCAACACTACTGAATTCACTACTGGATCTGTAATGGGGAATGAACCAGAGCAGATAAGAGAAGTAAAAGTAGGGGAAAGTCTAGGCAATAGTAACCATAATATAATGGCCTAGAAATTCGGTGGGCTGCGCCACCAGTTAGTGCCTAAAGAGGGCATTCAGTGGCTTTAGCGCCACTGGCCATGCCTCCCGCGATATTTAGTGGGGCGCTAATGGCGGCGTTAGCCTGTAGCGCTGCGCCACCATGGATGACGTCATCGGTGTGCGCAGCGCCCCGCTACCGCCCCAATCACGATATTTGGTCGCGCCCGGTTCACAGGGCCTACCTGTGACGGTAGTGGCGCAAATTAAGGTGGAGGTGCGGGGCAGCCATTTTTTTCGGTGGCCACCTGCCAGCACCTCTGTCCCCGGCCTCCTGATCCCCCCCGGGCAGTGCCGGCTGTGTCCCGAGAGCCCGGCACTTCTCCTCGGTGCCAGGCTCTTTTGCCGGCACTCGCGATCGGTCATCGTGCTGGTGCAGGCCCCTGCCTCTTAAGAAGGGGAGGAAGGCACGCAGTACCGCAGCGCATCGTGCCGCAGCATGTGGCACTGCGGCAGGTTGCACTGCGATATTCAGTTTCAGCACCCCAAGAGGGACGCGGGGCGCCTCGAGCAGCACCCCGCGTCCCTCTTGGGGCGCTCAAGCTGAATTTCCGGCGGGCACAATGGCTCCGATCGCAGCGGTAATTCCGGTGCCCAGGCGAGCTTGGCACCCCGTTTGAGGCACCACCGAATTTCTAGGCCAATAAGTTTTAGGATAATAATTGAGAAGGACATAAGCATGACAAAGACGTGTCGGAAAGCCCGAACTTCTCGCCACAGAGAATGCAAGATCTTTGTGTGAAGCTTACTTCAGGGCCAGCAGTGAACATCTTTGCTTCGCCGCTGACCGCAAATTACAGACCAATAAATCTAGATTTCCAAAAGGCCTTTGATAAGGTACCACACAATAGACTAATGAATAAGGTGAGAGCATGTGGAGTCAGGGGACAAGTAACAGAATGTAGCTGGCTGGCTGGCTGAAAGACAGAAAGCAGAGAGTAGGGGTAAAGAATAGTTATTTAGCGTGGCAGGAGGTGGAGGTGGGGTCACACAAGGATCAGTGCTGGAACCACTGTTGTTCACAATTTATATTAATGAATTAGGGGGAAAAATTCGTTAGTGACCATTTTGGGTCGTTATCATTGCCTGGGCACTAAAAAATAGCACCGGTGATCGGTAACTTCAGTTTTAGTGCCCCAAGAGGGAGGTGGAGTGCTAATTCAAGCATACCACTTCCGTCTTAGAGCACCAACCCTGAATATCGGGGCGGTGCGTTCTGCGGCGCTACGCACTGGGCCACGTAGAGCTGCCACATAGAAGGGCTCCTCCTCTCATTAAAAGGACCCCACATTCAAGGAGGCAAAAGGCCGTGACAAGTAAGTTGACCAACTTTTTTATTCCCCGCCTGCCACCTCCTCTTTAATTATTGCCCCGCGAGCCTCCTGCCGCCCCATTCCCACCTCCTGAAAGTGTGATTTTGCCCTAATTGGGCACTTGATTTCCAGCATGTGGGAACCCCTGGCCCAATGAGTCTTTTGATACTGAAACTCACCTCCGATGACGTCATCTATGCAGCTGGATTTAAGGCCTGCAAGCAGCCTTGGTTCTTTTTCAACCTTACAACTTTATCAACATACTTCTGAGGGATTTCTACTGCAAATATGTCCAGCACCAGACCAAAGTGTGCACCCAGATTCGATGAGGCCTCCCTCCAAGCTCTGGTGGAGGGAGTAAGAGCAAATGAGGAAGGGCTCTTTCCTTCCTCAGGGAGGAAAAAGCCTCCACAACAGACCAAAGCTGTGTGGCTTCAAATGGCACAAGAGGTGAATACGATTTCAATGTGCAGCAGAATCCGGCTGCAGTGCAGAAAGAGGTTTCATGACCTTCTCCGCACAGGAAAAGTGAGTATTCCATGCCCATGACCCTCAATCTGATCCCCATCGCCTCTCATCACCAGCACTCTGCTTTGTCAACCTCCTCCTCCACATCCAACTTCAGCCTTACATCCCATTCCCTCTCTCTGTATGTTCAGATTCACTTAACTATTCGACTATGCAGCCTTCACACTACCTATTACTGTGATGCTATGACAACAACTTACAACACACAAGGAGGGCCTTGGTCTTGTCACCTCACTCCATCTTTGTGTCCTTCTAAGCATCTATGCTATGGATTCTCTACACTCACTCCTTCATTCTCACTCAAACTCCACTTGTGTCCCTCATTGCAGGAAAAGAGATCCCACAATAAGAGGGAGAGGGCAAGGGCAGGAGGAGGGCCACCCTCAATAGTGTAAGGATCGCAAAATTACACATTCTCCCCCAAAGGAAGAAAAGAAGAGATATTGGACTGTTTGAAGGAACTATTGGGCCAGAGGGATTTAAAAATCAAAACCCCAGGAAGATTTGGCTGGTTTAAAAGGCATGTTCAGGCCTGCGAAAAGCTGGGACAAAGGAAGGTGGGATGAGCCCCCGAGTTTGAGTATTGGGCCATCTGGGAATGTCCTGGGCCACCTCAGCCTTTACATAAAGGCAATAAAACCTGCTCCCACCGAAACTCGCAGAGCCCCAAAGTACATGAATAAAACAGTACATGCCCACAGCAAAACAAAAGAGAACATGGTCCAGCAGGAAACAACAATCAAACAGCAGTTCAAAACCAAAGAGATTTCCAAAACATTTTACATTTTTAAACTGGTTTCAAAGCAATTCTGAAACCAGTTAAAGGCCAATTAAGAATAGACGGACCATCCCCAAAGCGTGTTAAGAATAGATGGGCCATCCCCGAAGCTCATTAAAATTTTAAACCATATTTAAAATAACGAGCCTGCCAAAACTTAACAAAGAAACCAGAGATTTGGTGGTCAGATAAGCCAGGCCTCAAATCAGTATAATTGAGGCCTGCTTGTCCAGTGAATCAGTGCAGTAAGATCGGAAGTCAGCCAGAGCAGAGGACAGTAAGATCAAGTTCATCAGGGAGATCAGATCGGCTCAGTACAGTTCGTCATCAGAATCAGAGAATTGAGGAAAGAAGAAGAAATGGAGATCGCGGCAACCAAAGGCTTCAAGAAACCAACAACAACCAATATTGCCACCAACCAGGTAATACTGGGGCACCGCGACCGGCAAGAAACCAACCACTGAAAATTCAAAAATCAAAGACTTGTTTCCACTCTAGAGGCTAGTCTGACTTACCCTGGGTAAGATTTTGACACAAAAGACCCTAAAACTTAGCCTAACCAAAGAAAATCGGGTACTTACCCGATACATCCAAACTACGCAGCTAACCGCATCAGCGGACAAACCCAAACTGAAGACCCAACGCAGGTGCACTCTCCTACCATGTCTGGGCTACGGCAGGCCCCAACCGCCACAACTAAGGAGAGCCCCGAAATCGTGAACCTCTACAATCTGTCAAGAAAGTCGTTTGGTGAGCATTTCCTGGTCCTCTGGATTTCAACCTAGTTAGGATAGTGGGGTTGGGGGGGTAAGGGATTTTGTCTATTGTAATACTCCCTCGCATATTCCGAGTGTTCCCCATCCTTTTAGAGTATAAGTTTTATTGTATTGTATATTTTCCTGTCTCAAAATAAAGGCCTGAATTCTTTTGACCAACCCAGGTGTCTTTTGCAAGTTTCATTACAACCCCCAAATAAGTCCAAAGTCTAGAACAAAAAGGGAGTGGGAGTGATTCGAACCACTCAAGGGAGTCAGAGGTGAAGCTGACCAAACACACAACACCACCCCTTACAATAGCCCAGCTCATCACTGCAGAGGAGGCGGCCCTGGAGAATATGGGAGTGGAGGAGGATGCGCAAGTGGGTGACAGACAGATGGGCGCATCACAGCAAGCCAATGGTTTGCTCGATTATGGAGCTGGTCGAAATGTGACTCGAGTTGTAGCGCTCCTCAGCTTCATTGGATGGCCTCCTCAATGGTATCATTAGCCATGTCTTCAGGGGATAGCCTTTGTTTCCAAGTAGCCATACGAAAAGTTGGTCTGGTGGACTGAAGAGCGGAGGCAGACTATACTGGCACAGGATGAAGGAGTCATGGCAACTGTCAGGGTACTTGGTGCAAACATGCAAAATTTCCTTCTTGTGGTCACACACCAGCTGTACGCTGAGGGAGTGAAAGCCCTTGCGGTTCACAAAAATACCTGGATTGTGATTGGTTGCCTTAAGGGCCACATGTGTGCAGTCAACGACGCCCTGCACCCTTGGAATGCCTGCCAAATTTGCAAACCCAACCCTACACGTGGTTACACTTGCTTGATCCTTGGAGAAGTTGATGTAATTGTGCGCGATGGCAAAGAGGGCATCGGTAACCTGCATGATGCAAGTGTGTGCGGCTGCCTGGGAGATGCTGCTGATGTCTGCTGTTGATCCCTGGAATGAGCCTGAAGCAAAAAAGTTGAGTGCGGTGGTGACTTTGACGGCCACTGGTAAAGGATGTCTACCCGTTCCTCTGGGCTCCAGGTCTTGCTGCAGTATTGCACAGATGTCACCCACTACCTCTCGCGAAAGTCGGAACCTCCTTTGGCACTGCTGCTCAGTCATGTTGAGGTAACTCATCCTCTGTCTGTAGACCCTGTTTTGGGGGTATCTCCTGCGGCAACATGCTTCCATGCACTGGCGCCTTCTGGCCTGTGCAGCTTCAGGTGGGTGAGCAGCAGCTCGGTGCTCCTGTTGTTGCTCCTGCTGTTGGTGCTGCTGTTGTTCAGGGTTCAGCTGCTGCCGCGGCTGGTCTTCATCCGAATCTGATGTCCAGAAGGAAAGGAAATAAATGGTTCCCATTCTTCTGGTATATACCTCAGTTGAGGAAGTGCTCAGTCAAGGTGGGGAGACGGGTTTCCCAGGAGGTCACACTGGAGATGGGTGTCAGGCTCCAAACTTCCACAACAATGAGTAGGCCTGCTAAAAGTTCCCCAGAACTGAGACAACAAAGTTTTGCCACCTGCAAATGATGATTGCTGAAAGCTCCTTTTTAATGATGAAGCTGCAGCTGTTAGTAAGCAATCCACTTGTGAGGCCGCCAGGATTAATTGGCGTGTTCCAGAGGAGATGTGCAGCATGGGGGAAATGTGTTAAATTCAGAAAGGCCTCTCAAAATGGGATTATAGAGGCACTTAACTGGTTGTTAAGGGCCTTAAGGGCCTATCCCGCCTCTTGGAGGCCAGATGGAAATGTGGTCTTAAACCCCGATTGTGGGAAAATTGCTCAGAGGCGGGCTGGAGGCGGGATCCGATCCGCCCGCCATTTTTTGCAATTTTTAACAACTCACACACCTCCAAAGCCGCCTCCTCGGACCTGGCAAAATCCAGCCCGTTGTGTTTCCTGTACGAAGACACCTAAATCTCTCTGAACACCAACATTTAATAGTTTCTCAACATTTAAAAAATATTGGAGGAAAAATTCAGTTGGTTAGCATCTTCCGTTAGCGCCTCCGGGTGGCGCTAAACACTACCACCATGGTCTCCTGCGCCCACAGATGCAAGCGTGCACTCCGGACCAGAAATTGATTCGCACCCCCTGCCTTAGCGCCTGCCGTTAGGAACAACAGGTAGAGGGTGTATTGATTTCTTTGTGGGTTCAATGACGAGACATTTATGAAAGAGAATGTCTTTTAATCTGAAGTCTGTTCAACTCTTTATACAGCTTTTCAGGAGACACGGTGCTAGTGATGCATCTAGAATGAAACTGAAACTAAACCCAACTGCTTGTCTCTCACATGACCTCTGCTGGTCAGGTATAAGTAATCAATACATGCAACTATGCTGGTAAGGCATGATAATCAAACAGGCAAATAACATCACTATTTGCTGATATCATTACAGAGGGGAATGTTTTGAAGTCGGGAAGGGGCTGGGGGAGCACTATTTAAAGGCGGCCACTTCCTGCCTTTTCTTGGCGGCAAAATTTTTGGTATACGCAGGTTGAGAGGGAGAGAGGCGTCTGGAGAGATTTAACGCTGTCCTAAGGAGTTTTGGTCCTCAGCACCACTTTTGAGGTTACTATTTATCTGAGCTTCATATTTAGCACATTTAGAAGATTTTATGCGGGCTGTAGTATCTCGGGTTGTCATCCTCCAGCGTCACCTTCAGAGGCAGCTGAAGTGCAGAGATAGAGTAGCAAATGTGGCCAGAGGGAGGAGGGCCAACAGACCTCTGCACAGGAGACTGTACCCTCCCAGGGTATTCCGGGAAGAATTCTATATTCATTTGTCTGAGAAGAAGTGTTTCAGAAAGCAACGCTTCAGCAAGGAGGTGGTCACTGAGCTCTGCCACCTCCTGCAACCAGATCTGCAGCCTCAGCTCAGGACTAGGACGTCTCTGTCGGTGGCAGTGAAGGGGACGGTGGCTCTGAATTTCTATGCCAGCTGCTACTTCCAGGCTTCAACTGGGAAACATAGCGAATATCTCCCAGTTCGCTGTCCATTGCTGCATCCGGGAGGTGACAAATGCTCTGTACAAAAGGAGAAGGCAGTACACCTCTTTCCTCATGACCCGGGACAAACAGCATGAATGCGCATGTGGCTTTGCTAGGATAACGGGTTTCCCCATGGTTCAGGGTGCCATTGACTGCATACATGTAGCATTGCGGGCACCTCATGAAAATGCAGAGGTGTTTCAAAACTGTAAAGACTTCCACTCTCTGAATGTCCAGTTGGTCTGTAACCACAGACAACGCATTCTCGCCATCAATGCCCGTTATCCTGGCAGCAGCCAGGATGCTTTTATCCTGCGTCAGACTGGTGTCCCAGACCGCTTCCAACCACTGCATCAACCTAGTGGATGGCTCCTTGGGGACAAGGGTTATCCACTCTGCTCCTGGCTGATGACACCGCTCCGTAACCCCAACACCCTGGTGAGTTCCAATACAATGATAGCCATAGCGCCACCGGGAACCTCATTGAGCAGACAATCGGCATCTTGAAACAACGGTTCTGGTGTCTTGGCCACGCTGGAGGAGTCCTGCAGTACTCTCCCGAGTGAGTCTCGCTTTACATTGTTGTGTACTGCATGCTTCACAACCTTGCAATTATGAGGACCCAGACATTGCCACCAGGGATTGGTGCACCACCTCAGGTGGAGGAAGAGGGAGAGGAGGAGGAAGAGAAGGAGGAGGAGGAGGAGGAGGATGAAAAGGATGATCAGCAGCACCAACGTGGGAGGGAGGCGTACAATGTTGCCTCTGCAATGGCCGTCCGTGAACACCTGATAAGACACCGCTTCTGACAAATGACAGAGAAGATGGCTTCTGGGATGAAGAAGCACATCATTGCAAGCATCCCACACCCCCTGTTGTCAGGCAAAGCTTCAATGAGTCAAATCAGCAAAGTTGTAAAGTGAAAATAATTTTTTAAATTTATATTACAAACAATTAGAAACAAACCCAACAATTCATAAACTAACAAAACTCGTTCTCACAACATCGAGATAAGAGTCAAAACAGTAAACAAATATATTAAGGTGAACATCAAACTTTCCCACAAACATTCCCCCCATTTATTAATAATTTTTAGTTTTCAGCCTTCGAGTGTGACCTCCATCCCCTGCGCATCTCCCCCCTTCCCACCCTACTGCTCCTCCATAATGTGGTCCCAGTGGCTGCAGCAAGGCTAGTGTAAGGCTGCTGAATGTCGGTTCCAGATACAGGAGAAATGCCCTTCAAGGAAGCCCTCGACCAGCTCTGGGCCTGGAGGGCCCGGCTGCAGACTGCACCAACTCTGCATGGGCGGCAGCAGTTTGGGCTGGCTGTGTTGCAGGCCGTGGCAAGCGCAATGGTGGAGTGGCAGTGGTGGGAGCAGGATTGCTGTCATCCTGAGAGAGGACAGCACCTTCCTGCTCGACCAACACACTGCAACTCCCACGGGGCAGCACCTCAGCATCCGGAGCAATCTGTTCAAGCACAGATTGCAGGCCTGCTGCGGCACCATGAGATCCCCGGTGGTCTGTGGGCGACCCAGCTAGGATGGCAGCAGTCAGCGCTTGCGTGATATCAGTCTGAGACTGCATGACAGCAGTCTGAGACTGGATGGCACCAGCCAATGACTCGATTGCAGCACTAAGCCGATGCATTGCGTTGTGTCGGCCTGTGCTGCAATAGATTCTGAAACTTCACCCATTACACGGGGCATGGGCTCTGGATCCCCACGGTCTCACGGCAATTCAACCATCCTCTGCAATGAGGCAAGGATTTGCGCACAGATGACAGCTGTGCCAGCGGTGGACTCCTCCACGCTCCTAGCCAGTGCATCCATGCTGTCGGGCACCCTTACCATTGCACCCATGAGCTCCGTGTGCATGCTCAAGGCCTGTGTATTCATGACCACGATGTCAAGGTCCTAAAGAGCCAAGCTCTCTCCCTGGGCCTCTGATTATCCATCACTATTTAAGCTCAATAGTAGTTAGGTGTTTGCAGGCCGAGGTTCAACGCTGCAATGAGCAGGGTGTGGCTGGTCAGCATGATAATTGACATCGCCTGAGCTTTGGTAGCGTTCTGAGGTAGCGGCTCACTCTCCGATGTTAGTGCTTTAAGAGAGGTGTGCAGCACTTCATTTAGTGCTCAAATCACCTCCAGGGCGGTGGAGGCAAATTTTGCAGTCGGAGGCGATAATTAGCGCTGGGCGCTGAACTTTGCGCCCGGCCGATATCCAATTTTCCCCCCCTTCTGTTTTTCTATTCTTCCTACCAAAGCGAATAACCTCACATTTCCCCACATTATACTTCAGCCTTATTGCCCACTCACTTAACCTGTCTATATCCCTTTGCAGGTCTTTGGCTGCGAAATTCAGCTCCTTTGTGTCTGCTGTTAATGTCTCTGGGGGCGCCATCGAGGCACAAAGGGCTTATCGCCCAGGCGGGGGCAAGCGCCTCCTGAGAAATTCGGCGGGGCGCTACTGAGGTGCTAGCCAATACGGGTGCGCCCCCGCCGGTAGCGCCCCGGGCAGCTGCGCAGCAGGCGATGACATCATCACCGTGCACCACGACCCCTTAGTGCCCCACCATGACCCGTTACCGCCCCGCGGCAGAAATTCAGCTGTGCCCCGTGAGCTGGGCCAACCTCCGCTCGCGGAGCGCTAATTAAAGGGAGGTGTGGCCACGACCCACGCCGCATTTAATTTTTTTGTCCGACCTCCAGATCGGCCCTCTGTGGCAGTCCTTGGCATGGTCCATGGCTGCTATCTCGCAACCCGGCACCGCGTCTTTAATGGAAGGGGAGGGGTGGTGAAACGCATTAGCGCTACATGGAGCGGCCGCGTAGCGCTCCGACGTTACCGTGCTTTGCGCCCTCAACACCACCCCGATAGGAAGTGGAGCGTCCGTGAAATGGTACTTCCATGCCGGGCGCTAAATCTCTGCCGATAATTCGGTTACCGCTCCCAAACGGGGCGCAACTGAATTTCGTCCCCTATGTGTCCTCGTCACAGCTTACTTGCCCACCTAGCTTTGTATTGTACTTGGATACATTACACTCGGTCCCTTCATCCAAGTCATTAATATAGATTGTAAATAGCTGAGGCCCAAGCACTGATCCTTCTGGCACCCCACTAGTTACAGCCTGACAAGCAGAAAATGAATTGTTTATCCCGACTCTCTGTTTTCTGTTCGTTAACCAATCCTCCATCCATGCTAATACATTACCCGCAACCCCATGAGCCCTTATCTTGTGTAGCAAACTTTTATATGATACCTTATCAAAGCCTTTTGGTTTTCCTTTATCTACACTGCTAGTTACATCCTCAAAAAACTGTAATAATTTTGTCAAACACGATTGCCCTTTCATAAAACTATGTTGACTATGATTTTCTAAGTGCCCTGTTACCATTTCATTAATAATGGTTTCCAGCAATTTCCTGATGACAGATGTCAGGCTAACTGGTCTGTTGTTCCCTTTTTTCACTCTTCCCTCCTTTCTTGAATAGCGGGGTTACATTTGCTACCTTCTAATCCACTGTGAATGTTCCAGAATCTAGGGAATTTTGGAAGACCACAACTATGTGGGAAATCAGGGACACTTTCTGTGTCCCTGACGACCATGTGTGCGGGAAGTGTATCCAGCTGCAGCTACTGGCAGACTGCATTGCAGCGCTGGAGCTGCGAATGGATACATACTGAAACATTTGCAATGCTGAGGATGTCGTAGATATCACATTTAATCAGTTGGTCACACCGCAGGTAAAGGCTGCACAGGCAGGAAGGGAATGGGTGACTGCCAAGCAGAGTAGTAGGCGCAGGCAGGTTGTGCAGGGGTCCCCTGTGGCCAACCCCCTCTCAAACAGATATACCAACTTGGATATTGTTGAGGGAGATGGCTTATCGGGGGAAGGCAACAGCAGCCAACTTCCTGGCACTTTGGGTGGTTCTGCTGCACAGGACGGGAGGAAAAAGAATGGGAGAGCTATAGTGATAGGGGATTCTATTGTAAGGGGAATAGATAGGCATTTCTGCGGCCGCAAACGAGACTCCAGGATGGTATGTTGCCTCCCTGGTGCAAGGGTCAAGGATGTCACGGAGCGGCTGCAGGGCATTCTGGAGGGGGAGGGTGAACAACCAGTTGTCATGGTGCATATAGGTACCAACGATATAGGTAAAAACCAGGATATGGTCCGAAAAGCTGAATATAGGGAGTTAGGAGGTAAATTAAAAAATAGGACCTCAAAGGTAGTAATCTCAGGATTGCTACCAGTGCCACATGCTAGTCAGAGTAGAAATAGAAGGATATTTCAGCTGAATATGTGGCTAGAGGAATGGTGAAAGGGGGAGGGATTCAAATTCCTGGGACATTGGAACTGGTTCTGGGGGAGGTGGGACCAGTACAAACTGGACGGTTTGCATCTGGGCAGGACCGGGACCAATGTCCTAGGGGGAGTGTTTGCTAGTGCTGTTGGGGCGGGTTTAAACTAAAATGGCAGGGGGTTGGGAAACTGAGCAGGGAGACAGAGGAAAGGGAAGCAAGGATAGAAGCAAAAGACAGGAAGGAGAAAAGCAAAAGTGGCAGTCAGAGAAATCAAGGGTTTAAATCAAACATGGCCACAGTAAATAATAATTCTAAAAGGTCTAAGAGTGTTAAAAAAAAGCCTGAAGGTTTTGTGTCTTAGCGCGAGGAGCATTCGTAATAAGGTGCATGGATTAGCTGCACAAATAGATGTAAACGGATATGATATAATTGGGATTATGGAGACATGTCTCCAGGGTGACCAAGGCTGAGAATTCAACATCCAGGGGTATTCAATATTCAGGAAAGACAGGCAAAAAAGAAAAGGAGGTGGGGTAGCATTGCTGGTTAAAGAGATTAACACAATAGTAAGGAAGGATATTAGCTCTGATGATGTGGAATCTGTATGGGTAGAGCTGAGAAATACCATGGGGCAGAAAACGTTAGTGGGAGTTGTATACAGACCCCCAAACAGTAATGCTGAGGTTGGGGATGGTATTAAACGGGATATTAGAGATGCTTGCAATAAGGGCACAGCAGTTATCATGGGTGACTTTAATCTACATATAGATTGGGCTAACCAAATTAGTAACAATACTGTGGAGGAGGAATTCCTGGAGTGTATACGGGATGGTTTCCTGGACAAATATGTCGAGGAACCAACTAGAGATCAGGCCATCTTAGACTGGATATTATGTAATGAGAAAGGATTAATTAGCAATCTTGTTGTGCGAGGCCCCTTGGGGTGGAGCGATCATAGTATGATCGGATTCTTCATTAAGATGGAGAGTGTAAAGTCCGCGCCTCAATAATACACGGACTTCGGGAGAACAGTTTAACAGGTACTTTACTGAACAAGAGGCAGCTTGAAACTGAAACTACAGAAGCCTGCTAGGGCCTTTTATACAGGGGTGGTCACTGCCAGTACTGCAGTCTAAGACCAGTTATTCCCTTAAAGGTACATACACAACAATTCCTCCCCTTTTAGATAAACAGTACATAACATTCATTTAACAACTAAATAATAACTAATTATAAGTACAATTTTCTCAGTAATATATACATCAACTGAAATAGTCATTTATAAGTTCAGTCTTTGAGGAGGCTTCCTGATCCAGACTGGATAGCGCCTTTCTCGAGTATCCTGTTCTGGCGGTGGAGTCAATTCTGGCTCATTGTCATTGGTTGGTCGTCAGCTTCCAATACCCCTGCTTCTGAGGTAGACGCAATCTGTACTTCGGGCTCATTACCAGGTGCACATGCTTGTGGTACAGGTTTGGCTTGTTCCTGTGACTCTAGAATCTGGTCAGCATGGCGTCTCACGATGCTCTCTCCAACGTCCACTGTGTACATTAGTGGTCCCTGCTGTGCGCATATCGTGCCTGGCTGCCATTTTTCTGTGCGGTAATCGCGGGCCAAGACTGGTTGCCCTATCTTGAAGCTCCTGGTTGGCTTCTCATTTATGTGCTGGAACTGCTTATCCTCAACATCTCGTCTTATGTTTGGTTTGAGCAAATCCAAGCGACATCTTAGTCTCCGGTTGAAAAACAGTAAGGCTGGAGTTTGGATGGTTACGGCATGTGTCGCATTCCGGTAAGCAAACAGGAAGTTATCCACCTTGTGTTGCAGTGGTATGTCGTCATTATACATTGCCTTGATGGCCTTTTTAAAGGTCTGAACAAACCTCTCAGCCAATCCATTTGTGGCTGGATGATATGGGGCAGATGTGTAATGTTTCACCCCATTATTCTTCAGGAACCTCTGGAAATCCTCAGACACAAATTGTGGGCCATTGTCGGAACAGATCTGTTCTGGCAACCCATTCCTGGCGAAGATGGTCCTTAGGACTGCAATAGTTTTCTCCGTGGTGGTGGAGGACATTTTAATGACCTCTGGCCATTTCGAATGGGCATCCACAACGATTAGAAACATTGAGTCCATAAATGGACCAGCGAAATCAATGTGTACCCGTTGCCATGGAGATGAGGGCCACCCACATGGATGTAGCGGGGCCTGTGGTGGAGCATTTTGGACCTTCTGGCATCCTGTGCATCTCTTGGTCATATCCTCGATTTCTTTATCGATTCCCGGCCACCACACAAATGCCCTGGCTAGGCTCTTCATTTTTACCCCTCCCAGATGACCCTCGTGAAGCTCATTGAGTACTCTATCTCTCAACTTGGGTGGAATTACCACTCGGGATCCACACATCAAGGTTCCCCGGCACACTGACAGCTGTTCCCTCCTTGGCGAGAATGCTGGCAACAGTGAGTCGCCATATGCTGGCCATCCCTTCACCGTCAAATCATAGACCCGAGAGTGTGTTGGGTCATTTCGGGTTTCCTTCTCAATACTTGCGTTTGTAACAGGCAAACATTCGACTATGGTCGCATGGAATATCTCCACCGGGTCCACTGCAGGTGCTTCTTCCGCCGTAGGCAACGGTAGGCACGACAGCCCATCAGCATCTCCATGTTGTTTTGTACATTTGTACTCTATGTCATACTGATGTGCCCCTAGAAAAAGTGACCATTTTTGCAGCCGTTGCGCCGTCATCACCTGAACTCCCTTCTTTGGGTTAAAAATTGAGACCAGGGGTTGATGGTCAGTCAGTAGGGTGAATTTCTGCCCGTGCAGATAGTGATTGAACTTCTTCACCCCCCACACCAGGCTGAGGGCCTCCCTGTCAATCTGGGCGTAGTTACGCTCGGCTGAGGTTAGCGAGCGCGATGCAAAGGCTATTGGCCTCTCTGAACCGTCACGGAATTTGTGTGACAGCACCGCTCCAATGCCGTAAGGTGACGCATCACATGCCAACCGAATCGGTAGTGTTGGGTTGTAGTGGGCCAATACTTCTTTTGAAGTGATTTGGCATTTACATTCCTGAAAGGCTCGCTTACACTCATCACTCCATTTCCATGTTACACCAGTTTGAAGGAGGGCGTTCAGTGGGTGCAGAATTGTAGATAAATTCGGCAAGAACTTATGATAGTAGTTCACCAACCCGAGGAACGACCTCAGTTGCGGCACATTTTCTGGTGCTGGAGCCTTGACTACAGCCTCAATCTTGTCCGGCGACTTATGCAACCCTTCCTCATCAATCATGTGGCCACAATACGAGATTTGTCTCCTGAAGAACTCACATTTGGGACGGTTGGCTCGTAGCCCATATTCCTGCAATCTCGTGAGCACCTGTTCCAGGTTGGCAAGGTGTTCATTGTCATTTTCGCCCGTAACCAGGATGTCGTCCAAATAACACTGGGTCCCCGGGATCCCTTGCAGGACGTGTTCCATTGCCCTCTGCCACATTGCCGGGACTGATGCTACCCCAAATACCATTCGATTGTACTGGTAAAGGCCTTTGTGAGTGTTTATCGTGAGGTATTTCCTAGATGCTTCTTCCACCTCCATTTGTAGATACGCTTGAGCCAGGTCAATCTTTGTAAAACGTTTCCCTCCAGATACTGAGGCGAAAATATCTTCTATCCGCGGAAGCGGATACTGTACTGTGTGCAGGACTGGGTTCACAGTCACCTTGAAGTCCCCACAGATGCGAACCTTCCTTGGCTCCCCAGGCGTGCTGCTCAATGCTTTCTTCATTACAGGAACGATGGGTGTGGCCCACTCGCTCCAGTCCACCTTAGACAGCACCCCCGAACGCGCCAGACTCTCCAGTTCAGCTTCCACAGCTGGGCGTATCGCATATGGCCTTGAAAAATTTTGGGGTTGCGTTATCCTCATCTTTATGGTTGCCTTTACTCCTTTTAGAGTCCCAAGTCCTTGTTGGAACACTTCTTCCGTGTCAGATAGAATTTGTGACAGACGTCCAGGTGTGACGTCATCATCTTTTTTGTCAGTCACAGTTAGTGCCAGAATGGAATGCCAATCCAATTGTAGTCTTCGGATACATTCACATCCCAAAAATGGTGGTCCTCCATCTCGTAGTATATACATGTATAGTTTCTGTGTTTCCGTTCCGTTATATTCAACTGGCACCCTTATTTTTCCTCTGGGGTAGACCTTTTGCCCCGTGTATGTCTTCAATACAATGGACGTGTCCTTCAAGGGTATGTGTGAGAATAGCCGCTCATAGTCTCGTCGATTCATGACAGTTAGGACTGATCCTGTGTCCAATTCCATCTTCACTGGGGACCCTGCTATCATGAGGGTTGTAGTGTCCGTGTGTAGATAAAGACACTGAAGACAGGAGTTGGTTCATAGGTATTTACTAAGCAAGTCTGGGGGGGGGTTCTAAAGGATATACACAATACACAGGCTTATATAGCCCAAGTGGCAATTACCGGCATTACGCACACCTGGGGCTCTTAAAGGCACATACACCACAATTCCTCCCCTTCTAGCTAACTAGTACATCATATTTTAAGTAATTATTAATTACATGTTATATGCAAAATAATATACATTGCTGTATTAATTAATTATAAGTTAGTCTCTCAGGAGGCTTCCTGACTCGGTCCGGATAACGCCTCGGGGGTGTAGTAGTTTCTGGTGGTGTAGTAGGTTCTTCTGGCAAGGCTGATTCGGCTTGAAGGCCAGTGTCGGGTTCATCGGGTTCCAGTATCACCGGATCGGAGGTAGATATGGGTATCTCTACTTCATCGTTAGATGTATAGCATGGTGGTGTAGGTTGTCCCTTTTCGGATGACTTGATGATTTGGTCAGCATGGCGCCTTATTATGCTTTCTCTGATGTCCACAGTATACATCAGTGGTCCTAGTCGTGTGCAGATAGTTCCAGGCTGCCATTTCTCGGTACGGTAGTCCCGGGCCAAAACCGGTTGGCCTATCTGGAAGGCCCTAGTTGGCCTTTCATTCATGCCCTGAAACTGCCGGTTCTCCACGTCCCTTCGGATGTTGGGCTTGACCAAATCCAGCCGGCATCTTAGGTTTCTATTGTAGAACATCATGGCGGGAGTTTGGTTTGTAACCATATGTGTTGCATTCCTATATGCAAATAAGAAGTTATCCACCTTGTGCTGAAGTTTTATGTCTTCATTACCCATGGCTTTTATGGCCTTCTTAAAGGTCTGGACAAACCTTTCAGCCAATCCATTGGTGGCGGGATGGTATGGGGCGGACGTGTAGTGCTTTACCCCATTGTTCTTTAAGAACTTTCTGAATTCTTCGGACACAAATTGCGGTCCATTATCAGAACATATCTGTTCCGGCAGCCCATTCCTGGCAAATATGGTCCTTAATACTGTGATGGTTTTTTCCGTGGTGGTGGAGGACATCTTTATTGCCTCCGGCCACTTGGAGTGTGCATCAACTGCGATTAAGACCATTGAGTCCATAAATGGATCAGCAAAGTCGATGTGCACCCTTTGCCAGGGAGATGAGGGCCACTCCCATGGATGTAGAGGGGCCTGTGGCGGAGCATTTTGGACCTTCTGGCATCCTAGGCAGCTCTTGGTCATGTCTTCGATGTCTCCATCGATACCTGGCCACCATACAAACGCCCTAGCTAGGTTCTTCATTTTCACTCCACCCAGATGCCCCTCGTGAAGCTCCTTTAGCACTTTATCCTGGAGTTTGGGTGGAATCACCACTCTGGATCCACACATCAAGGTTCCTCGGCACACTGACAGCTGTTCTCTTCTTTGCGAGAATGCTGGCAACAGTGGTTCGCCATGTGCTGGCCATCCCTTCATTGTTAAATCGTAGACCCGTGAGAGAGTAGGGTCATTTCTGGTCTCCCTTTCAATGGCAGAATTTGTCACCGGTAGACATTCCACTATGGTAGAGTGGAATATCTCTACTGGGTCTACTGTAGGTGCCTCTTCTATCATTGGCAACGGCAGGCGCGATAAACCGTCAGCATTCCCATGCTGTTTTGACCCTTTGTATTCAATGTTGTATTGGTGTGCCCCTAGAAAAAGGGACCACCTCTGTAGTCTTTGTGCCGTCATAATGGGGACACCTTTCTTAGGGTTGAATATGGAGATGAGGGGTTGATGGTCAGTCAGCAAGGTAAATTTTTGTCCGTGTAGGTAATGGTTGAATTTCTTCACTCCCCATACCAGGCTGAGTGCTTCCCTGTCTATCTGGGAATAGTTACGCTCAGCTGAGTTCAATGAGCGTGACGCAAAAGCTATCGGCCGTTCCGAGCCATCAGGGAATCTATGGGACAATACCGCTCCTATGCCGTAAGGGGATGCATCGCACGCCAGTCTGATTGGTAGTGATGGGTTGTAATGAGCCAAAATTTTCTCGGATGTGATTAAGTCTTTACATTTATGGAAGGCACGTTTACAGTCTTCGTTCCATTTCCAAATCACTCCTGTGTGTAGAAGATCATTAAGAGGGTGTAGAATAGTTGATAAGTTCGGTAAAAATTTATGAAAGTAATTTATTAATCCCAGGAATGACCTCAATTGTGAAACATTTTCAGGTGCTGGGGCTTTTATAACTGCTTCAACTTTTTCAGGTGACTTATGCAACCCTTCCTTATTAATTATGTGGCCACAATATGATATCTGATTTTGGAAAAATTCGCACTTGGGGCGATTTGCTCGTAGGCCCCGTTCTTTCAGCCTAGTGAGCACCTGCTCCAAATTGGCAAGGTGCTCATTGTCGTTTTCTCCTGTTACAAGGATGTCGTCTAGGTAGCATTGAGTCCCCGGAATCTCTTGCAGGACTTGCTCCATAGCTCTTTGCCAGATAGCTGGAGCTGATGCTACTCCAAAAACCAGTCGATTGTACTGGTACAGGCCTTTGTGTGTGTTTATTGTGAGATACTTTTTAGAGGTCTCCTCAACCTCCATCTGTAGATATGCCTGTGCCAAGTCAATTTTTGTGAAACGTTTTCCTCCGAATAGTGAGGCGAAAATATCTTCTATCCTCAGAAGAGGATACTGTACCGTGTGAAGGACCAGGTTTACAGTCACCTTAAAGTCCCCACAGATGCGAATTTTTCTCTGTTCCTCAGAGTTATTTTTCAATGCTTTTTTCATGACTGGAACGATGGGTGTTGCCCATTCGCTCCAATCTATTTTGGATAATACGCCTGCCTTTTCCAAATTCTTCAGCTCTGCCTCGACTGCCGGACGTATTGCGTATGGCACCGGTCTTGCCTTAAAAATTTTTGGAATTGCTGCATCTTCCACTTTTATTGAGGCGGTGATGCCTTTCAAGGTTCCTAGTTTCTCTTGAAACACTTCTTTGGCGTTGGCCAAGATGTCTTTTAATCGTTCAGGTATGATGTCATCATTGTTTTTTTCCTTACTGGTCACCGTCAGTGCCTGAATGGAGTGCCAGTCTAAACGTATCTTCCTTATCCATTCACGTCCCAACAACGGTGGACCACCATCTTGTAGAATGTATAAATACAACTTTTGTATTTCTTTGCCGTTGTATACCACAGGCACCTTTATTTTTCCTTTGGGGTATACTTTCTGCCCCGTATATGTTTTTAAAATAATGGATGTGTCTTTTAGAGGTATATGCGAAAATAGCCTCTCGTAATCTCGTCGATTTATTACGGTTAGAGCTGATCCTGTATCTAGCTCCATTTTAACTGGGGACCCTGCTATTATGAGGGTAACCCAAATGGTCTGGTAATCTTTGGCAATTACATTATGTAATTTGAGAGAGCTTAGTCTCTTGTTCCCGGAGTCGCTATCGCTCTTCTGGTCTTTGGAGCTACTGTCCGTCATCATTTGTACCTTTCTGTGCTTTTCCTTATTGATTCTTTTCCCGTTAGTGGATTTTTTATTTTCAGATCGGCATACACGTGGAATGTGTCCCATCTTTCCGCATCGCCTGCATGCTTTTTCTTTGAACCAGCAATCCCTCTGGTCATGGTTGGATCTGCCGCAGCGATAACATCTCTCGAAACCCCGTGTCATTTCATGGGTGCCGAAGTCCTGTGGCCTTTGCTGTATCTTTGCCGCTCCTATTGCACTGAAAGCCTTGTCCAGTGTTAAATCTTTTCCAGAAGATACCTTTTTTTGTGTTTCTACACTTAGGGGATCGCAGATGAATTTGTCTTGCAGAGAATCTGCCAGTCCTGCCTCGAATTGGCAGTGTAGGGTATCAACAATCTCCTCAAAATTCTTGTCCATCGGTTCGGCTGGAGTGATTAAGTTGCGTAACAGCTTGTATGTTTCTGCGCCCATTAGATCCAGAAGCACTGAAGCTTTTTTTTCATCTTCTATTCCATTTGCGGTGCAAAACACCTCCACTCTTTCTACATATGTGGTCCAATCCTCTATCTTGTTGTCAAAAACATCAATATTGCCAAAGTTAGGCTCTGTTTCATTATCAAAAGCATCAATATTGCCAGACTTAGGCATTTCAAAAAAGCTATGGCGCTTCCCGCGCTTTTTTTTTCTCTCTGTAGAAACGATATGGCACTTCCTGCGCTTTCCCGCCGCTGCTACCGATAACAACGCTGTTTTACTGTGGTTTCCATTTATTCACTGTTGGAGACTCGTTCCCGACGGAGGTCTAAACGCTGACCTGCTTGCCGCGCCGGCCGTCTCCCGAGTGCACCCTCCCAGTCCGTTATTGCTTGCCTCCGATTTCGCTGCCTGTCTCAGCTGTAGAGCCCGACGCTGGAGCCCCAGCCTGACGCCCAGGAAGGATTAGCGCAGTACCTGCCACCAGCTTGGCCAGCTGGTGAAACCACAGTTTCTATTACTTCCTTGAGTCTTCTGGACGCTGGAGGAATCGATGTCCTTGAGGTGCTGCCGAATTGCAGGTAAGTCCGTTTCCACTTCGTCGCCACTGTAGTGTCCGTGTGTAGATAAAGACACTGAAGACAGGAGTTGGTTCATAGGTATTTACTAAGCAAGTCTGGGGGGGGGTTCTAAAGGATATACACAATACACAGGCTTATATAGCCCAAGTGGCAATTACCGGCATTACGCACACCTGGGGCTCTTAAAGGCACATACACCACAAGGGTGACCCAAATGGTTCGGTGATCTTCTTTTGCGATCACGTTGTGTAACTTTAAACAATTTAGTCGCCTGCTCCCGGAGTCCTTACCACTCTCCTGATCTTCTGAACTACTATCTGTCAGTTTCTTTACTTTCCTGTACTGTTCCTTAGTAGTTCTTGTTGTGTTGGTCTTCTTTCCCGACCTGCAGACTCTTGCTATATGTCCCATCTTCCCGCATTGCCTGCATATTTTGTCTTTAAACCAGCAGTCCTTCTGCTCATGGGTTGTTCTGCCGCAGCGATAGCACTTTTCGGCTCCATACACCATTTCATTAGCGCTGTATTCTTGTGGTTTCTGTTGTATTTCCGCAGCTCCCCGTGCTGCTGCTCCGTAGGATACTGCCACGCTGAAATCCTGTTCTAGCGTCAGGTCCTTTTTTGAAAGTAGTCGTTTCTGGGTTCCTTCACTCTGGAGCCCGCAGACAAACTTATCCCGTAAGGTGTCTGCCAGTCCTGCTCCGAACTGGCAGTGCTTCGATAACCTGCGTAGTTCCGTAAGATAGTCAGCATTGCTCTCATTTTTGTGCTGGTTTCTTTTATGGAACTTGAATCTTTCTGCTATCAGCAGTGGTGTAGGGCTTAGGTGTTCCTGTAAGATATGAACAATCTCCTCAAAACTTTTCTCCATTGGTATAGCTGGGGTAATTAAATTCCGCAATAGGCCGTACGTATTCGCACCCATCAGATTTAATAATACCGACGCCCTCTTTCCATCGGCCACCTCATTTGCCTTGCAGTACACTTCGATTCTTTCTACATATGTGGTCCAGTCTTCTACCTCGTTGTCGAAAGCAGTGATACTGCCACTTTTCGGCATCTTGGGCGATTTAAAATGGCGCCTCCCGCGCTTTTGTTTCTTCCCCAATGGAATAAAATGGCGCCTCCCGCGCTTTTGCTTCTTCCCCTTACTGCCACGCTGCTCCTAGCGTTCTACGAGGTAATGGCGGCGACCCGCAACTTCGGCACGTCTCGCTTTCCTTCCCCCCCGTTTAGTTTCTCTCCGCTGTCCTGTTTTCGAGCACCGACCGCGCCCTGTGCGCTCCACCCTCTCTCTCTTGTTTTCTTTTCCCGGCGACGCTGCGCGGCCCGATTTGTAAAGCCGCTCGATCGAGCTTGAGCCCGCCGCAGTCCGGAAGGTTCAGCGCACTACCTGCTACCAGCACGATTCGCTGGGACCACAGTCTCTCCCGCAATTCTCCAAACACCGATGGATTCTTTGGGCGGTTGCCCTTGATCGACGCCCATTGCTCAGACTACGACCTCCCAGAACCTTCCTTTCAGGCGAGATCCCCGTGAGATGATGCCACACTGCAGGTGAGTTCGAACTTACTCGTCGCCACTGTAAAGTCCGCGCCTCAATAATACACGGACTTCGGGAGAACAGTTTAACAGGTACTTTACTGAACAAGAGGCAGCTTGAAACTGAAACTACAGAAGCCTGCTAGGGCCTTTTATACAGGGGTGGTCACTGCCGGTACTGCAGTCTAAGACCAGTTATTCCCTTAAAGGTACATACACAACAGAGAGTGAAGTAGTTGACTCAGAGACTAGGGTCCTGAATTTAAATAAAGGAAACTACGATGGTATGAGCCGCGAGTTGGCGAGGATGGATTGGGGAATGTTACTTAAAGGGTTGACGGTGGCTAGGCAATGGCAAACATTTAATGATCGCATGGGTGAACTACAGAATTTGTTCATCCCTGTTTGGCATAAAAATAAAACAAAAACGGTGACTCAACCATGGCTAACAAGGGAAATTAGGGATAGCATAAGATTCAAGGAGAGGACATATAAATTGGCCAGAAAAAGCAGCAAACCTGAGGATTGGGAGCAGTTTAGGATTCAGTAAAGGAGCACAAAGGGATTAATTAAGAGGAGGGAAATAGAGTATGAGAGTAAGCTTGCAGGGAACATAAAAACTGACTGTAATAGCTTCTATAGATATGTGAAGAGAAAAAGATTGGTGAAGTCAAGCCTAGGTCCCTTGCAGTCAGAATCAGGGGAATTTATAATGGGGAACAAACAAGTGGTTGACCAATTAAATACATACTTTGGTTCTGTCTTCACAAAGGAGGACACAAATAACCTCCCAGAGATGTCGGGGAACATAGGGTCTAATGAGAGGGAGGAACTGAATGAAATCAGTATTTGTAGGGAAATGGTGTTAGGGAGGTTGACGGCATTGAAGGCCGATAAATCCCCAGGGCCTGATAATCTTCACCCTAGGGTACTTAAGGAAGTGGCCCTAGAAATAGTAGATGAATTGCTGGTCATCTTCCAAAATTCGATAGATTCTGGAACAGTACCAATGGATTGGAAGGTAGCTAATATAACCCCACTATTCAAAAAAGGTGGTAGAGAGAAAACGGGGAATTACAGGCCGGTAAGCCTGACATCGGTAGTGGGGAAAATGCTAGAGTCCATTATAAAAGATGTAATAACAGAGCACTTGGAAAACAGTGACAGGATCGGAAAAAGTCAACATGGATTTACAAAAGGTAAATCGTGCTTGACTAATCTACTGGAATCTTTTGTGGATGTAACTGTAAAATAGATAAGGGAGAAGCAGTGGATGTGGTGTATTTGGACTTTCAGAAGGCTTTCAATAAGGTCCCACATAAGAGATTAGCGTGTAAAGATAAAGCACATGGGATTGGGGGTAAGGTACTGACTTGGATAGGGAACTGGTTAACAGACAGGAAGCAATGATTTGGAATAAACGGGTCTTTATCCGAGTGGCAGGCAGTGACTAGTGGGGTACCGCAGGGATCGGTGCTGGGACCCCAGCTATTCACAATATATATTAATGATCTAGACAAGGGGACTGGGTGGGCATGTGTGCTGTGAGGAAGATGCCGAGAAACTCCAGTATGATTTGGGCAGGTTGGTTGATTGGGCAGATGCATGGCAGATGCAGTATAATGTGGATAAATGCGAGGTTATCCACTTTGGTGGCAAAAACAGGAAGGCAGATTATTATCTGAACAGCAATAGATTGGGAGAAGGGGAAGTGCAATGAGACTTGAGTGTCCTTGTGCACCAGTCGCTGAAGGTAAGCATGCAGGTGCAGCAGGCGGTTAAGAAGGCAAATGGTATGTTGGCCTTCATAGCGAGAGGATTCGAGTACAGGAGCAAGGATGTCTTGCTGCAGTTGTACAGGGCCTTGGTGAGACCACACCTTGAGTATTGTGTGCAGTTTTGGTCGCCTTGCCTGAGGAAGGATGTTCTTGCCATGGAGAGAGTTCAGCGAAGATTCACCAGACTGATACCTGGGATGGCAGGAATGACGTATGAGGAGAGATTGGGTCGATTGGGCTTATACTCGCTGGAGTTTAGAAGAATGAGAGGGGATCACTTTGAAACTTATAAAATCCTAACAGGGCTAGACAGACTAGATGCAGGAAGGATGTTCCCGATGGCAGGGGAGTCCAGAACCAGGGGTCACAGTCTAAAGATAAGGGGTAAGCCATTTAGGACTGAGATGAGGAGAAATTTCTTCACCCAGAGAGTGGTAAACCTGTGGAATTCTCTACCACAGAAGGCAGTTGAGGCCAATTCATTAAATATATTCAAGAAGGAGTTAGATATATTTCTTAAGGCTAAAGGGATCAAGGGATATGGGGAGAAAGCAGGGACAGGGTACTGAATTTGGATGATCAGCCATGATATCATTAAATGGCGGAGCAGGCTCGAAGGGCCGAATGTCCTACTCCTGCTCCTATCATCTATGTTTCTATGTTAATGCATCCACTATCTCTGCAGCCACCTCTTTCAGAACCTTGGATGTATGCCATCAGGTCCAGGGGATTTGTCGGCTTTTACTCTCATTACTTTCTCAAATACTTTTTCTCTACTGAAATGAATTACTTTACGTTCCTCACTCTCATTAGCCCCTTGGTTCCCCACTATTTTTGGAATGATTTTTGTGTCTTCTATTCTGAAGAGATACAAAATATTTGTTTAAAATCTCTGCCATTTCCTTATTACCCAATATAATTTCTCCTGTCTCAGGCTCTAAAGGACCAATGCTTACGTTTTCTACTCTCTTCCTTTTTAGATACTTGTCGAAGCTCTTACAATTTGTTTTTATATTTCTTGTTAATTTATTCTCATCCTATTTTCTCCCTTATCATCAATTTTTAGTCATCCTTTGCTGGTTTCTAATACTCTCACAATTCTTAGGGTTACTACTATTCTTCACAACATTACAAGCCGCTTCTTTTAATTTAATAGTATCCTTATCTTCTTTAGTTAGCCATGGTTGGATCACTTTTCCCATGGAGATTTTGGGCTTGATTTTATTAATGGAGGTGGGTTGAGGGCAGGCCTGCTGCTCGGCAGCTTTCTGACCCGCACCCGGCTGCCGCCTCCCAGCACTTCCGATTTTGTCTTCATTGGCCTCGTTACGGCCAACGTGTGGGTTCCTCCGGGCAATTGCTTGGAGAATGTCAGTTTCTTGCGTCTGATGACGTGTTGTTTGTTTGAAAATTTAAAGCGGCCATGTCCCCTTTGCATACAAATGTCATTGGGATGTCTTGGTGCTTTATTATCTAGAAAGGGGAGTTGACAGCGTCTTTTCTGAGCAAAATTTAATGAATGATATTGCTGGTCATATTATTCCAGAAAGAGATTCATGATCTTTTGATATATGACTTTATTATCTGACTATGAAATGAAAAAGATGCCAGATGTGTTTCAATCATTGGCTTAGTAATATTAATGCTTTTTTCTCTTAAAGGTGCTGGGAGCTGCAGGAATGGCAGCCCCAAAAACTAAGGCTGCACCCAGGTTCAATGAGGGCTCTCTCCATGCTCTTATTGAGAGAGTTAGAGGACGTCAGGAGCTCCTCTTCCCTGGAAACGGAAGGAGGAGACCTCCTCAGCAAAACAAAGCAGCTTGGCTGCAAATTGCTGAGGAGGTGAACATGAGGTCTGTGTGCAGACGCACATGGGTTTAGTGTCGAAAAAGGTTTAATGAGCTGCTGAGATCACCTAAAGTATGGCCTCTGTGTTCCGGGACATGGAAGTTCAAGAGTGAGGGCTCAGGGCGATTTCCATGTAGAATGATGGTGGTGACACTGAGCGCAAACCACCATTTATTGGACAGATGATGCCTGGGGTTTGAGACTGTCAGACTTATATTCATTTCCATGTGCCAGCCACCTTTGGTTGAAGCGTTAGCTTATGCTAATCTGGCATGGATGTGTGCATCCCTTGCCTGATGGCCATCAATGTGAACACCTGCTGCTGGATTGGCCACATCTGGCCCCGCAATGCATCACTCCCCGTCCTCTTACTCATCCTCCTCCTCGTCCTCTTCCTCATCCTCTTCCTCTTCCTCCAAGGAGGCTGTGTGCTGAGCCACTTGTTCATCTGGCAGCACTAAGCTGCGCTGCTCTTCCTCCGAATCTGATGACCAGGATGAGAGGATGTAAATGGTTCCCATCCCGTTGTTATAGATCTCAGTTGAGGCAAGAAGCTTGCAAGCACACACTCAAAGTGGTCTGAAATTATTCCAATCAGTTCAAACAGCAGATGTGTGTCAGCTTGACCTGTCACAAGGTCATTAGATTAAAAAAATCTTATCCCAAACCTCCAACAACGTTGTTGCATTTAAATGCCAGCCATGTTACAGGAGTACTTTTAAAGTTCTGCACCAATAATGACTACAGATCATGTCTTCCACCAATTCATCTCCTTGCAGCTCGACTGTTTCTGACAAGATGGGAAACAGGAGCCAGAGGCACAAAAATGGGAAACCTTTGTCAAAATAGGATTATCAAGGCAGTTAACAGGCTCTTAACTGCCTTAACTGCCTGCCCCACCAGTTGGAGTCAGGTCAGTTTGGGAGCGGCTGACCCGACACTCACGAAAATCGTGTGGGGGCAGGACGCAGGCGGATTGGGTTTCAGAAGTTATTTTTTCTGATTTTCGCAGCTGACCCACCTCCTCAGGGCTATTAAAATCGAGCACTCTATTTCTCTAAAAGAATGTATATCAGTTGAGAATTTTGGAATATTCTTTCAATGTTTGCTACTGTTTATCTACCGTCACACATTTTAATCTAACTTCCCAATTTAACTTAGCCAACTCACCCCTCATACCTATGTAATTGGCTTCATTGAAATTTAAGACTCTAGTTTCAGACTTAAGAATGCCACTCTCAAACTC
Organism: Somniosus microcephalus; assembly: GCF_052327205.1. NCBI lineage: Eukaryota > Metazoa > Chordata > Chondrichthyes > Squaliformes > Somniosidae > Somniosus > Somniosus microcephalus. Next base: position 140,585,524 of record NC_140987.1, on the reverse strand, counting down.
AATGTGAAATTCTATCATATTATGATCACTCTTTCTTAAAGGATCCTTTACTTTGAGATTACTAATTAACCCTGTCCCATTACACAATACAAGATCTAAAATAGCCTGTTCCCTCATTGGTTCGATGATTATATTGTTCTAGGAAACTGTCTCGAATGCATTCTATGAACGAGTGCTCCAGTCTACCCATGCCAATTTGATTTTCCCAGTCGATATGAAGATTAAAGTCCCCCATGATTATTGCATTACCTTTGTTACAAGCTCTTATTGTTTCTTGAATAATACTCTGTCCAATGGTATAGCTACAGTTAGGGAGCTTATAAATTACTTCCAGCACTGTTCTTTGCCCCTTGTTATTTCTTATCTCCACCCATACTGATTCTCCTTCCTGATCTTCCAAGCCAAGATCCTCTCTCACTACTGTCCTTATGTCATCCTTAATTATCAGGACTACCCCCACCCCTCCTTTTCTAGTATGACTGTCTTTTTGAAATGTCAAGTACACTGGAATATTTCATTTCTAACCTTGATCACCTTGCAACCTTGTCTCTGTAATGGCTATTAGATCATACCCTTTTATCTCTATTTGTGCAATTAATTCTTCAATCTTGTTATGAATGCTTCATGCATTCAGGTAAAGAACCTTTAATTTTAACTTTTTATCAGTATTCCCTGCTTTCATCTTATTTGCTGATGCACTATTAAACTTTCTGTCCCTTCCAGTCACACTGCCAGAAATTCGGGTCTCCACGGGTGAGTACGCATGGGGTACTCACCTGTAAGCCCAATGGAAGTGCCGGTTTCGTGCATGCACTGCGTAGGCACGGGAAACTGGCACTTCCGTTCCCCTGAAAGAAGGGGTTAAGAGGTGGAATGCGTGCACGGGAGAGGCAGCGCGGTGCATTGAACTTATGTTTTTTTTGCAGGTTTTCCCAGGAGGGTAAGTCTCCAGAAGTTAGACATGTAAAAAGCAGTCATAAGGCCTGCTTTTAACAAAGTAAGTGGTGAATTAATTAAAATTAAAACATTTTTTCCACAGGTTTATTATTTTTAAATACTTTAAAGAAAGGTAAGTTAATTTTTAGCCCTGTTAGAAAATGTAATTATTTTTTTCAAAAATTTAAATTATTGTTTAAAATAGTTATTTCATGTAATTTATAGTTTATTTTAAAAATGTAATTAAAAAAAAAAATATTTGAGGTTTTAGTGATGTTTTGGGGCTTATAGTATTTATAGGTTTGATAGCCCTTCCTGTCAAACTTATGAATGAAGCATTCCCTGCTACCATTGGCTCTCCATGGCCCACGTGATCCCAGGGGACGCATCGAACTAACTGCGCCCCTGGGATACGCAAGCACTGCGCGTCGGCAGTTGGAGGAGGCCCAGGATTGCAATTCCACGGGGTCTCACAGCTCAACGACCAGCGCCCAAGGTAAGTGCAGGTCGGAGGCTTGCACCCGCGGGAAGCCCCCGACCCAAATTTCTGCTTTACCCAATTCACTGCGCTGCTCTATTGCCTTGACCTTTCTCTTTAGATTACTAAATGTCCCCTCACCTGCCTCCCCCCTCGCTTTTTAGTTTAAAGCCCCATCTACCGTCCTCGTTATTCCATTCACCAGGCCATTCACCAGGAGGTTATACCTATCAGGAAAGGATGAACAGGCTGGGTCTCTTTTCTCTTGAAAAGAGAAGGCTGAGGGATGACCTAATAGAGATCTTTAAAATTATGAAAGATTCTGACAGACTAGGCACAGAGAATGTGTTTCCACTTGTGAAGAAGAGCAAAACTAGAGGCCATCAATATAAAATAGTCACTAGGAAATCAAATAGGGAATTCAGAAGAAACTTCTTTACCCAGAGAGTGGTAAGAATGTGGAACTCGCTACCACAGGGAGTAGTTGAGGCAAATAGTATAGATGGATTTAAGGGGAAGCTACATAAGCATATGAGCGAGAAGGAATAGGGAGTTATGCTGATAGAGTTAGATGAAGAATGATGGGAGGAGGCTCGAGTGGAGCATAAACGCTGGCATGGACTGGTTGGGCCGAATGGCCTGTTTCTGTGCTGTATAGTCTATGCAATTCTATGTATAAGATATACCTCTATCCTTCCAAATCTTGTTCAACATTCAGCTATCTTTCCTGCTAGGACCAGTCTAGTTTATTTCTTTTCTAAACACTTGTGATCTGTGACCCAGGATTCCATGTACCAGAATATGCTGACATGTTCACTCCTTTCTTGGATTCTGTGTATATCCACTCCTGTTGATCCCTTGCCACATATCATCACAGGAGCTCACTTTGGACTCCATATTGGCTATGTATGATGGTCAGTCTGTCCATTAGTTCCTGTAACTTATCATTCATTCTCAGCTATCTTCATACATTACAATAGAAATGTACATTTTCTAAATGTGTGCAATCAGGCAATTAGTCGTCAATTAACTAACTAATATCAAGGAACTTCTCACAGATACCTTTCCCCCTACTGTTTTCGGCTGCTATCGCCCAACATCTTTTTAAAAAAAGGACATTGCTGACCAATCTAAAGTGTAAGTACTGAAGCATTGAACCTACCTAAACAATTCCAAAATGCAATACAGGATGATAGAGGAGGTGTACTGGTGTCTAGAAATTGCTGGATTTTTAATATTACGTTTAGGTTTAGTATATTTTTATAAAGCAATAGATGCAGAGAAGCATTTCTAAGTATTTGAACTGCACATGCCATAACTGATGCGGACTCATGCGATTATATAAATTGGACCTAATGTGAACTGTTTCAATGCTTTGAGATTTTGGATTCCCCAATGAAAAACACTCCATTAAAAATGACTGCGGAAATGATAGTTCATAAGCTTTGCAATAATTGTTGTTTCCTATTCACCTCCATATAAAAACAGCATAAAGTACTCCTAGGTCAGGTAAGTCCATTGTGATATGGAGCTTGCATTACACAGCCCTGGAATAAGCATTGATGCCTCATTGCTCACAAACTTGATTATTCTCTTTGAAAGATCAAAATCAGAATAGCTCAGGAATTGAAAATCACATTTGTTATGTAATTTTTTTTTCCAGATTCACATTTTCTGCCTGACATTGAGATTTCTCATGTGCAGCTTTGCTTACAAATCCAGTTTGCATTGAACTTGTCTGCTAATTCCTCCAACTCACAGAGCTGGGATCTGGCATCATGATTTCAAAATCAGCTATATTGATCAATAAAAAGGTACACAAGTGACATCTCAATGCAGAATATAAAAAATTATCAAGATCAAGCCTTATTTTGTTTTTAAATATATTTGTGGCAGGGTTATAACCTAACCTCAGAAAAGTATAGACATTGGCCCAGAATTTGTGGTCCTGATGACAGCAAATCGGCAGCGGTCGCCGTCATTTGAAACTGACTACAACTTCAGGATTTAGCGCATGTGCAGCTGAATGCGGAAATCCTGAAGTTGCGGTCTGTCATTCACTGCTCCTCCACAGGCTGCACTGTGCACTCCTCCCACCACACATACCCTCCTCCCCCCACCAACCAACCCCCACAGAGCTGGCAATCAATGTATTCTCTCAAATCATGGAAACAGACAAAGGCTTTGGCTAACTATCAGAAAGCAGAGAGTCGGGATAAATGGGTCATTTTCCGGTTGGCAAACAGTAACTAGTGGGGTGCCACAGAGATCGGTGCTGGGGCCTCAACTATTTACAATCTACATTAATGACTTGGATGAAGGGACCGAGTGTAATGTAGCCAAGTTTGCAGATGATACAAAGATGGGTGGGAAAGCAAGTTGTGCAGAGGACTCAAAGAACCTGCAAAGGGATATAAACACGCTAAGTGAGTGGGCAAACATTTGGCCAATGGAGTATAATGTGGGAAAGTGCGAGGTTATACACTTTGGCAGGAAAAATAAAAAAGCAAATTATTATTTAAATGGAGAAAGATTACAAAATGCTACAGTTCAGAGGGACCAGGGAACACAAAAAGTTAGCATGCAGGTACAGCAATTAATCAAAAAGGCAAATGGAATGTTGGCCTTTATTTCAAAGGGGTTGGTGTATAAAAGCAGGGAAGTCCTGCTACAACTGTACAGGGTATTGGTGAGACCACACCTTGAGTACTGCGTACAATTTTGGTCTCCTTATTTAAGGAAGGATACACTTGCATTGGAGGCAGTTCAGAGACGATTCACTAGGTTAATTCCAGAGATGAGGGGGTTGACTTGAGGAAAGGTTGAGCAGGCTGGGCCTATACTCATTGGACTTTAGAAGAATGAGAGGTGATCTTATTGAAACATATAAGATACTGAGGGGGCTCGACAGGGTAGATGCAGAGAGGATGTTTCCCCTCGTGGGGAAATCTAGAACGCAGAGGCACAGTTTTAGAATAAAGGGTCGCCCTTTTAGAACTGAGATGAGGAGGAATTTCTTCTTTCAGAGGGTCGTAAATCTGTGGAATTCTCTGCCCCAGAGAGCTGTGGAGGCTGGGTCATTAAATACATTTAAGGTGGAGATAGACAGATTTTTGCAAGATAAGGAAGTGAAGGGTTATGGGGAGCGGGTGGGAAGTGGCTTTGAGCCCAAGATCAGCCATGATCTTATTGAATGGCGGAGCAGGCTTGAGGGGCCAAGTGACCGAGTCCTGCTCCTATTTCTTATGTTCTTATGTTCTTATGTTTCCGCGGTAATACCGCTGTTACATACCCCATTAAAAGTTATAACCCTTTTGGATTAGGTGTAACTGGGGTATAAACAGCGAACTGACTGTTAAACAAAGGTTATGGCCCTGTAATACTCATTTTAATTTTGTGGAGAGCCAAATTTATCCATTTTAATAAAAATTTAAATTTTTAAGAAACTTTACATTTTTTTTTAATTTCAAGTTTGTTCTTCTTTACTTCAGGTTTGCGTTTTCCCCAATGTGAGAGCCCCAGTCTTTGTTTTGCTCTCTCTAACATTTTTAACAAGTTAGAATGAAAGGAGCTTACTCACTTCCTGGTTTACTGTCTGTGAGAATTCCGCGTTTTGATTGACTGCTTAGACAGCTTGTTGACGTCAAAGCAGCTCTTCGCTGGGAATCCCCATTATCATCCGTTGAGTTCAATTACGTGTCGGAAAACCCAAAATTCTCGCCACAGAGATCGCGAGATCTTTGTGCGAAGCTTATTTTGGGGCCAGTGGCAAACGCCTTTGCTTTGCCGCTGACCATAAATTCCAGGCCAACATTTTATTTATATGTTGCATTGTCAAGTTATCAATGATGTAAGTCACAGTTGAGTCCTACGATAGCAAAAATTGATTTTATTTGATGGCACTGAAAAAAAAATTCTCAATTTGTATTTCAAATTTATTTCTGCTGTAATTCCAGATCAATATAACGGAATTACCTCAAACACTACAGAAAGTCAAAGGGGATATCTATTTCCTCCCTAGTCCTGGCACAAAAGTTAACACAGTTCTTCAAAATGGCACTAAAGCCATTGTAAGCCAGGTGGTGAGTAGTGCTTATTAATTTCATGTGAATAGCACTTACGCAGTTACAACTTTTTGGGGCGGAGTTGGAAGGAAGAAGTGCTGCAAATGCAAAGTTGACGTCAGTGGTTTGCTGTGAACACTTTAAAATTCTGTTCGCAGCACTCCTCACACCAGATTAAGTGAAATTTCATTGTCCAAACTCATCCATTGCAATGAGACAGACATATTGCACCATATTTGATGGCAATTAAAATACAGTATATCTTCACATACCGCCAAATAACATCAGTTTTGCTTGAGTGAGTTGAATAATATTTAACAGTCATACATCAGTAATGAAGTTAACTTCACTTGTACTGCAGAGTGTTTCATTACTATTTCCCACACCATCTTACTTTACACTTTGTTTGAGCATGATTACCAAGTAATTCTGTATTATCATCAAATTAGAGCTGGTTTCGTGTCTCACTAATAATGACAAAATGTTGGTGTGCTGCATAAAAATTCAGAACAAATGGGCTGGATTTTCTCAGGATTTTCTGCTTTGTTCCTCCTGGTGCTAACGGGGTGGTTGGAATCTGGAACTCACTGCCTGAAAGGATGGTAGAGGCAGGAACCCTCACAACATTTAGATGAGCACTTGAAACGCATAGCATAAAAGGCTACGGACCAAGTGCTGAAAAATGGGATTAGAATAGACAGGGCTTGATGGCCGGCGCAGGCACAATGGGCCGAAGGGCCTCTTTCTGTGCTGTATAACTCTATGGGGTAGATTTTCCCGAACCTGTCGGGAAGAAGGCGGGACTTCGGCCTAGGAATTCATTATGGGGCGCCCAGCTCGCCTGGGCGCCGGAATTACCGCTGCGCACGGATCCACTTACGCAAGCGGGATATTCAGTGTCAGCGCACCAAGTGGAAGGCGGCCGCTAAACAGGGGTTTCGGCGCCCCGCTTGGGCGCTGAAACTGATTATCGGCGCGCTAGTGGCCGCAGCGCCATCCGCAGCGGAGCGGCAGGCTGCGGTACTGCAGGCCTTCCTCCCTCTCTTAAGGGGGAGGTGCCTGCAGCAGCCGGAGCCCCGATCGCGAGTGCCGGCAAAAGAGCCCGGCAGAACGGAGAAGTGCCGGGCTCCCGGAAACCAGCCGGCAATGCCGCGGGGGGGCGGGTGGAGGAGGCCGGGGAAGGAGGTGCGGGCAGGCGGCCGCCGAAAAAGCGGCCGGCCGCACCTCCACTTTAATTATCGCCACTACCGCCACAGGTAGGCCCTGTGTACCGGTCGTTGTTTGCGGCCGGCGCTGAAGAGGCGGGCGCGACTTAATATGGCGTTCTTCGCGGAAACGGGGCGCTGCGCACACTGATGACGTCATCGGTGGCGGCGCAGCGCTACAGCCTAACGCCACCATTAGCGCCCCGCTGAATTTCGCCTGAATTTTGCAGACTGGCACAAAAGCCCTCTTTGGGCGCAAACTGGTGGCGCAGGCCACTGAATTTCTAGGCCTGCCCCTTTTGGGTTTTTGACCCGCCTACTTCGAAGTCCGGCCAATCCGCGCGATTTTCCCTTGATTGACCTTGTTGAGCCCGCCCAGCGGGCTCAGCAGGCCAATTAAGGGCCACCCAGCAACAGGTGATGTCACAGACTGCAATTTCATCTGTCAAGATGAAATATCAGTGTTTCACAGCTGTTTGAAGCTGTCAAACACTGACAGTCTGATTTCTGACATGAGTCATTCTGCACAGACTCAGTTAGAACTCTTACCGGCACTCAAAGCTGAAGGCTGTCACTTTTCACAGATCGCAGCCGTTCAGCTTTAAGTACTGGCTGAGTGATGCACTCCCGACGGCTACAGGAAGAAAGGCTGTGAAGGTAAGTACAGGTAAGTAAAAGTTCTTTACACACTTTAGACACACCAAACACACTTACCTTTGCACTCATGCACACATCACTCACCTGAGCGCCAACATCGCGACCCCTCCAACTCCTTCAACCTGACAGCCCGCCTGCTCTAACCTGGCGTGGTTTGGAGCCGTCAGGAAACCCACACGAAACCCCTCAAAATAGGGATTAGGCTAAAAACTGCCTGTTAACCACCTGTTAACAGGCAGTTAATTGGCACTAATCCCTTCCCGCCTGGTTTCGGCGGGTCCCAGTGTGGGCCGGGTACCCGCCGTCCCTGAAACTTACGTGGGGCGGGGTTTTGGGTGGGATGGTGTCGGGACCCCCAAATTCAGGATTTCCCCCCCCCCCACATGCCTGAAACCCCACCTGACAGTTCCACGAAAATCTAGCCCTATGACTCTATAAGAGTGTACATTGGGAAATTCTGCCACTCCTCCCATGACTTTCTGATCATTAAAATTAACATTCACAATGTTATGAACTGGGTGTACAGAATTTCTTAATATCTACTGACAATCGTGAAGTGGAAAATCCAGGTCATGTTAGTTCAGAAAATACTGCTCAAACAACCTTCACCAGAACACTATGACCTGAATCAGTTCCTCCAGATTTTTCTCCACTTCTTCCTTCCAATCCCATACTTAGATTTTTAGGGATTGTTTTCCGCTTTTGTACTCCTGTCACAGAACAATGTATGCTGAAAGCACATATTTTTCTACCCATTCATTTTAATGGATGGAAAAATCAGGTGAACTGTGTGCATGATCCTCCATGCCACATATTCCAATTTGCACTCTTTAACATGCGCTGTTCAGTGCCAGGAGTGCCAATGCAGGAAATTACCCCTTTTGTGTTGTCTCTTGTCTATCAGTTAAGTTCTCAAATCAGATGGTGCTAGTATCAGTGTACGGCTTTACTCTCTGTATAAACTTTATCGATACACAAATAACTTTTGGAAGTATCGATGTTATCAAAAATTTCAGACCTAAACCTTAATACTCTCAACATTACTGCACTTGAATTAATATCAAAATAAAGTTAATGAGGTGTGGTGGTTTTCAGTGTCTGTAGAACTTGAATTTTGCATACCTCCCATCAGTGATCATGCTGGTCTTATATTATACCTTAGATGATAGCATCTAGGTTGTTCTGTAATGAATTCTATGGCTGTGGGGTAATTTCTGGCAATTGCACGCCCAGCACTGAACAGCGCATGTTAAAGAGTAATGACTCAGTGTCATCTTTTTCTTCCTTCCCACTGGAAGTAGATGGAAGTTATGCTTGGCATTTGAGGAACTTAAAGTGTAAGAAATTCCAGATGAAAATGGGAGATGATTTTAGGGTTGTGTACCAAATGGGCATGATGTCAGTGTTGCACCCGCAGCTCCCTCCCGATATGGCAATCGGGAGGCCTGAACCACTTTGAGGTTCTGGCCTCGTTAACATTTTCTCAGTGATCTGCAAGTGCCTGTTTTGGGCGGGATTGCTGGGCACCCATTTATTGGCCTGGCTGAAAGTTGATTATGGTGGGCAAATAGGTACATAAGTGCCCCAGAAAACTCAACTGCTGGATCCATTTATTCTATGATTAATCTATGCCAAGCTCAATAGAGATATAAATGAAAATATTTGCAGATCCATACAGTAGCAAGGCCCCATCCCCCAACTCAAGAAATTATTGTTTTTCTGACTGTAGGCTCTTTCACCAAGTTACCTCTCCCAATATCTTGCTCTTTGGCACAATGTCTATTTTTTTTCCTCCATACCTCTGTGAAGCACATAGGTGCATTTTTTGACATTACAAAAGCTATTTAAATGCAAGTTGTTGTCCAGCCTTGAATTCCATTTTGCCAGTAGCATTCTTCAACAGGTGACAAATGTTATTGGCATAGGTTCTTTTCTCCGTCATATTCTCAGATACATCTTTTCAGACAAGTAAGGCATAAAGCCTTGATGTCTGGTGGGAAGGCTGATAAGTCTGGCTAAATAAGTCATTACCTTATCGTTCTCCAGTGGTCCTGCAGCATTTCCAGTTAGTGCAGTTGTTTTTGTCCCATGTCACATTGGTTTGCCATTCCTAGTAGGCTTCTGAATTCCCTTGGGTTGCAGGGAGCACTTATTGTTGATCATTATAAATTTTCTCCTTGGAGGCTCTGGTTGCAGCCATGGAATGCTGAGGGGCAGTGCTCTTCCCGGACACTGGCAGGAGGCCATTGCCACAGGCCTTTAGGAGGATGTGGAGGGTGGTCGCCCAGCAAGTGTTGGCCAGCAGTGTGGTCCCCAGAACTCCCACCCAATGCCGGAAGAAACTCAATGACCTCACTCAGGTGGTCAGGGTGAGTAGATGCTTCAAAAACCTCTACATGCCACCATCTCAGCCTCACTCTGTGCACACACTGTATAAGCCGCCACATCCCCAACACTCACCCACCAACTATGCCCGCCTACTAAAAGTGACATGCACATCTCATGCCTTGCATACATTAACAACCATTCAAATATGGTAGGCACATATGCCAAACACATGGCTGCACACTCACTCACACGCTTTCCTTTTTCTTACAGGCCAAGCTTGCTCACAAAACGAGGAAGCAGGTACAAACGGGAGGAGGTGAGGCGGACCTGCAACTCCTTACAGACCTGGAGGAGGGAATACTCAGCATCATTGCTGCCTTGGTTGTGGGCGCTGTGGCCTGAGACATCGACCCCCTTGGGGACAACAACAGTATGTTCATCACCTCTCCCTCTTCTCTCATACCACTTTGGCCTCAGCCTTTCCCACTTTCCATCTAAGTACACTGTGGCCATTCCTTGCTATCTTCCTACCCCCCTCCACTGACCTTAACCCCACTCTTTTGTCTTTATGTTTCAGATAATTAGCCACCACATGACCAGCCTGTCCCTCAGCCTTCCAGTGGCAGCGACATGAGAGAGGAGGAGGAAGAACAAGCCAGAGCCTCACTGCCTGTGTCCCCCAAAGGCGCTAGGTCCAATAATGTGGCGACGCAGTCGCTGGAGGGGGAGAGCCTAGTACATGGGTCTGATGTGGGTGAAGCCCCGGGATCCAGCGGGCTGCAGCAATGCCACGGGGAAAATGAAGCTGGGGGCCATCTCCCTGGAGGGTGAGTTCTGCTGCACAGGATTCAGATGAGGATCTTGATGTGGAGATGTTGACCACACAGGCGATGAGCATGCACTCCGAGCTTATGGGTGCAATGGCAAGGGTGCCCGAGAGCATGGATGCACTGGCTAGGAGAGTGGAGGGGTCCGCCGCTATCATTTCTCTCATCTCTGCACAAACCTTCGAGCCCATCCTTGGCACTTTGCAAAGAATGGTTGACTCGCAGAGAGACCATGGGGACCCAGACCTCATGCCGCATGTCATGGGTGATGTGGCAGCAGCTATTGCAGCACAGGCAGAAGCAACGCAACAGCTTAGTGCTGGAATGGAGTCAATGGTTGCTGGCATGCAATCTCAGACTTCTCTCATGCCGTCTCAAATTGAGGCCACGCAAGCGCTGACTGCTGCTATTGTTGCTGGGTTGCACACAGTCTGTGATAATAATAATAACTTCCGGGAAGTTATGTCATCACTTCCTGTGAACTGTGAACTATGAACTATGAACAGTGTACATACCTCACTTCCTGTCATATGTCACTTCCTGTTGGACTGGTATAAATACTGGACTGTTCAGTATTGTAAGAGGCTTCTACCAGAGGCATGGTAAAGACCTCTCTTGTATATAGTGTGTTTATAAGTTACTTAAAGCTTACCTTAAAGTTACTTGATGTGTAAGACTCCTTTTTCTTACATCAATGGTTGTTGGGGGTGTGGTGTATGTAACCGTTCCACCTTTAAGAGAACTATTTTAAGAGATGCACTACTTTATCTTGGCTGCTGTATACTGTAATACCGGTGGTGACCACACCGGTATATAAGTGCTGTGTAATGATTTATTGGGCAGTTCAGCCTGACCTCCGACTAGCAAAGACCTGTTGAATTTACTCTTGTGGTCTGTGTGCAGTGATTCTTATTAACAATAACTAGAACACACAGACTTAACAGTGGCGACGATGACGATCTTACCCTGCGGCAGAGATATATCCAAGGCAGTTTAACGGGCGTCGAGAAGAGACATCCGCCCTCATCAACCTGCTGAGAAAAGACTCGGGTCTGAAGAGCAAGGAAGAATCCTGACACGAAGCCTTCCATCAGCAACAGGCAGTGATCATCCCTTCTATCACGGTGGTGGGTAAGCCGATCAGCGACGAGCAGCAAGTCGGCCACGTTGGCTGTGAAGTAGGGGAGGGAAAAACGGAGGATATAAGGGCGGAGAACTCGACCACGGCCGGGGAAAAGAGCCGGACAGAAGTCAGGGCCAGAGGCGCTGAGACTGGGGCAGCGTAAGGCACGGGAGCCGCGGTGAATGCAAATGCAGCCGGTGTAAAAGACCGGGCTGCAAGCGGGCTGGGAGACGCAACAGCGTCGAGAGAGAGCTCGACCACGATCGGGGTCCATCCTTTATGTCAAGGGAACTCAAGGACTACCTCTCAGAACGGGGAATTGCTACAAGCAAAACAACACCATACCATCCCATCGGAAATGGGCAGGTAGAGAGGTATAACGGTATCATCTGGAATTCCGTACGTCTCGCTTTAAGATCTCGGGGCCTACCAGACCAGCAATGGGAAACAGTGCTTCCGGATGCCTTGCACTCTATACGGTCCCTGCTTTCTACAGCCACAAATGCTACACCTCATGAGCGGTTCTTTGGATTCCAGCGTCGCTCATCTCATGGGACATCACTCCCGTCATGGCTAACTACTCCTGGACCTGTATTACTCCGAAGATACGTTCGGACGTCTAAAAATGACCCTCTCGTAGACGAGGTCGAACTAACCGATGCCAACCCCACCTATGCAAACATATGATATTCCGATGGCCGAGAATCTACCGTATCTTTACTGGATCTGGCTCCCTGCCCACCAGGACCTAGTGGGACATCGGGTGATGGCATTTCACCAGGAAACTCTTGGGACCTATCGGGTACCCCTCTCCAGGATCCTGATCGGACACCAACTAGCTTGGTGCCGGTAGAACCCCGTACTCAAAGTTGCGACCCTCCCAGTACCGCGCATGAAAGTACTGATCCACCACAGACCAGCTCTGCACCTCCCTCTGAACAGAGGCAGTCCGACTTTGAACCTATTGGGGCTCGTACATGGAGCCATGATCTCCCCGACCCTTCACAGGGTAATCCAGGCCACACAGACTCTGACCAATGGCCAACCGCATGAAAGCGGACCAGCGACCCTCTACGACGGGAACCCAAACGGGTGCGACTCTTCCTCGTTCGGCGGCTGCGGAACAAAAGGTAGACCACAGCCTCCTAATCCTGCAGGAGGGAAGAATGTGATAATAATAACTACTTCCAGGAAGTTATGTCATCACTTCCTGTGAACTGTGAACTATGAACTATGAACTGTGTACATACCTCACTTCCTGTCATATGTCACTTCCTGTTGGGCTGGTATAAATACTGGACTGTTCAGTATTGTAAGAGGCTTCTACCAGAGGCATGGTAAAGACCTCTCTTGTATATAGTGTGTTTATAAGTTACTTAAAGCTTACCTTAAAGTTACTTGATGTGTAAGACTCCTTTTTCTTACATCACAGTCCACCGGGGATCTCACGGTGCCACAGCAGGCCAGCAATCTGTGCTCGAGCAGATTGCTCCAGATGCTGAGGTTCTGCCCCGGGGGAGTGGCAGTGTGTTGGTGAGCAGGAAGGTGCTGTCCTCTCTCAGGATGACAGCATTCCTGCTCCCACCACTGCCTCTCCGCCATTGCACTTGTCACAGCCTGTAACCCAGCCAGCCCAGATTGCTGCCGCCCATGCTGAGTTGGTGTCGTCTGCAGCCAGGCCTTCCAGGCCCAGAGCTGGTCGAGGGCATCCTGCAAGGCAATTTGCAGTCTCTGGCTCCCAGACTCAGCAGCCTTCCACCAGCCTTGCTGCAGCCACTGGGGCCACATTACGGAGCAGCAGTAGGGTTGGGAGGGGGGTGTAAGATTCTCAAAATTCACAGATCCCCCAAAGCTAGAAGAAAACCCTAAGGAAAATGACTTTGGACTCTGTCTAAACAAGTTTCAGGATGATAAAATAAAAAGGCATGTTTCGATCTGTACAGGGAGAAAAGGCTGCAACAGGAAATGGGATCAACCTCTGTAAAGACAGTTTGGATATTGGAGTAAAATCAAATTGTCTGGGGAACTGTGTAACCTCAATTCATCCTAACAATCGATCCACAAAAGAGCAGTCCCCACCCAAAACACAGGACCCATCCAAAACATGCATAATGCAAATAACCTCAACAACCTACATAGAAATCTCAGGCTCAGACAGGGTACTCGAAACCTGAATATAACTATGACAAAGAACTAGGTAATCAACAACTCATTGACTAAACAGTACAAAATCCCGAAACCATTTTTCACATTTTTTAAATCAAGTTACCTTAGCAAACCCATCCAAATCAAACAATAAACTGGGACTGATTGGCGTGCAGATTAGGAGGCCCCAATTAGCATAATTAAAGGCTTGTTTTCTAAAGAAAGCAAACTCTCCAGAAGTTCGAGACAACTCAAGAAGTTCTCTCAGAAAGCTTGCCCTAAAAGCAACACACGAGAAACCGAAGCATCGAAACGGGGCAGCATTCAACCGTACACCCAAGTTCAACAGCTTCAGTGACCCAGGACATCATCGGACACCCCGTGGCAACAAGAGCCTTACGAAACTACCAACAAAATATTACCACCAACCAATCCGGTTATATTGAGCCACCGCGACCAAAGAAATACAATTCAGGAGAAAAAACGAAGATTCGAAAGTTTCCACTCTACAATCTATTCCTGACTTACCCCGGGTAAGATTTTTACTTAAAAGGAACTCTAAACCCTATCTCTACTGAAGAAAAGTGGTTACTCGCCCCATATATCCAAAACGCACCCTACCGCATCAGCGGACTCGCGAAGACTGACCAGCAGGTAGTCGAAGTCCTCTACTGCGTACGGGGTATGGCAGACACCGACCAACACATCCAGCGAACCCCGAAACTGTGAACCAGCTCAACTGTCAAGGATTCATTTTGGTGAGCATTATCCCTGGTCCTCTAGAGTCCAACTTAGCTAGGAAATGGGATTGGGAGGGGTGAGGTATTTTTCTACTGTATTTTCCCTCGTATGTATCAAAGTGTTCCCCATTTTTATTAGAGTTGAAGATTGCTGTGTTATATTTTCTTTCTTAAATAAAGATCAAAGGGGGAAAATTTTGGTTGGTAGCGCCTCCCATTAGCGCCTTAAGAGGGCGCCAAGTGGGGTGCAAAGCAACTAGTGCCCGGGCACGGTGATATCTGCGCCTCTCGCGAAATTGACTGGACATTTTGCGGCGGCGCTAAACAATACCGCCCGATCTCCTGTGCTCGCACATCTTGACGTCATTCAAGAGCGCAACGCCCCGTTAGCGCCCCGGACCGGAAATTGAGTGGCGCCCCCTGCCTTACTGCCTGCCGCTAGCAACGACAGGTTGAGGGGAGCATTATGTTGTCAGAAAGGGACTGGGGGAGCGCTATTTAAAGGCGACCGCTTCCTGCCTTTTTTTGTCGGTGACATTTTTGCACCACGCATTCTGAGAGAGAGAGACTTCTGGAGAGATTCAACGCTGTGTGAAGGAATTTTGGGTACTGAGCAGCACTTTGCAGGTTGATTTTGATTTGATCTTCCTTGCATTGATTCAGAAGAGACTATGGGGGTTGCACCCTGAGCTCTTTCCCTGGGTCTCTCCATTGTTCTTTCCAGCAGGATTGATGTACGGGTCTCTCCAGGCCGAGATTCAAGGCTGCAGTGAGCAGGGTGTGGATGGAGTGCAAGATCGACCCTCCCCTTTAAGAACTGGCCGACACCAATGAGTCTGTGTTCCATTGCTGGCTGACATCACATGGACTTCACCAGCGCTCTGAGGTAGTGCCTCGCTCCTCGGCGTTAGCGCCTTAAGAGAGGTGTGTAGCACCTGATTTAGCACTCCAATCACCTGCAGGGGCGATAGAAGCCAAGTTTGCAGTCGGAGGCGATAAGTAGCGCCAGGCGCTAAACTTTGTGCCCAGCTGATAATTGCACCCCAAATGGGGCGACACCGAATTTCTCCCCCAAAGTTTCTTGCACCAAAACCAGTTGTCTACTGCACTTTTGTCACAACTCCCAAATAAGCCCAAGGTCTAGAATCAAGGGAGTGGGAGCGATTCGAACCGCTCAGAAGTCAGAGGGGAAGCTGACCCACACACCACCCCCTTCATAATGGCGACTGTGGCAGGACCTTGGCAGAAGGGATGTGATACAATGGACACTGTTTTTGAGGAGAGAAATAAGATGGAAGAGAGGATTTCCTCTTACGTGTTCAAGAGAGTAAATATCACCAAGAAATGGGTGCTCAGTCTGTTGCACGCTGAGCGTCCGATAGACGCTGCAGCCAAATGGACTGAGAGCAAGGACCATAAGAAATCTGTGGAGAAAGCAATCTGGCTGGTATGCTTCCAGCGACAGGTCCAGCTTTTGGATAAACACGTTGAGGCACTGGCAGCAGAGCTACAGGAATCAGTTCAACAGTCTCACGCAAGGGCTCTAGCAGGGGAAAGGTTATTGGAAGAACTAAACGCACAAAACTGGGGAAAAATGCAGCTGGTGGAAACACACAGAAACAGACAGGAATACTTTCGGTGTCAGGTCACCGAAGCGAAAAATAATGAACTGGTGTTACGGGAAGAGAATGCCCGCCTCGCTAGGCAAGTAAGAGAGCAGGAGGAGATTTTGAGAGACGTCCAGGCAGCTTACAAAATAGCAAGCACTAGGGGGTTTGAGGGGGGGAGATCACGGCCCCTGTCAGAAACAAATCGACAGTTTGAACCTTGCTCTGTCCAGGGCCAAAGGCATGGTATGCCTAATAAGCCCGGGTGTGGCCCGGGTGGACCTGGGAGAGCAAGGGGAAACTGTTCAGACAACACCTGTGGCGCCGGGGAGCGACCCGGTTGGCCAGCAGGAGGGATGGACGATTTGTGAGGCCGGCTGGGAGTGCACACCACCACCACCTGTGGTGCCGGGTTTTAACTCGGTTTGGCAGCAGGGAGAGGTGGGCAAGCCAATGTAAGAAGGGTCGGAGCCGGGGCCGATGTGCCTGGTCCGGCAGCAAAACTTTGGCCCGCCCGGCAGTGGTGGAGGTCAGGGACCCCTTGAAAGCCAATTCGTGGCTCCCCACAGCACCCAACAGCTTAGGGCTATGGTAAGCCACCTGAGTAAGCTCACTCAAAAAGGGGACCCCTCGGTCCACTTCATGGAAGTGGAACAGGCAGCAGGCATTAACAAGTGTAATGACTCCAAAATGGCAAAGATGCTACTTTTCTCCCTGGATAGCAAACTCTACCAGTCCCTCTCTGCAGAGAGCAAGAAGGGGCAGGGCAGGTACACTGTTATACGGGAGGAAGTTCTGGAGGACATGGGCATGAATGATGGAAGTCCCTTCTCCCGGGTGGAGAGGACAATACAGCTCACAGGGGAGACCCCACAGGCTTTCGCAGACAGGCTGTGGCCTTTGTACAGGAGTGCCTGTAGTGGGGTTCTCGACCGGGCTCACCTGAACCAGGACGAGCTGGCCCATTGGCTCCGAAGCCTGGTGGCAAACAGCTTGCCGTGGATCAGAACCAAGGCCGAGCTGTGGTTCGACCCGAAGGACCCCCGGGTCACCGAGGAGACAGTGGTCAGACAACTGACCCTGGCTTACCGGAACGGTAGAGGGACAGAAGAGCACCCACTTAAAGGAAAAGTACATGAAATAAAGCCTAGTCAGAATAAAAAGGAGTGGCACCAGGAAGGAGGTAACCCTTCCGATACGAAGCATAACAGCTTTGGGTGCGGGAAGAATGGGCATTGGAGAAGAGACTGTAGGAATCCGTGGAAGGGTAACACAGGAAAGAACTCCCCAGCTCCTGCCCAAAAGACCGAGACACCGACCTCTCCCCCTACGTTTGACTCATTCATAGCTGCGCTCCAAACTTTATTGGAAGGTAGCCACCACCACCGGTGTTTTATCCCCATCTGCCCCATATAACCCAGACCTATGACTAGAGCCAGCGCAGCCTGTCTACCTGTGTCCCCTTGAAAGACGCGCACAGGAAGAGACCTCCTGTAATATGGGGGAGTACCAGGTTATGGAGGCCAGGTTAAATGAACAGGCCTTACGGGAGGAGAACGCAAGATTAACAACGAGAGCTGATGGTTTGGAGGGTCAGCTAAGGGACATTAAAATAGCTCATAAGGTAGCTAGAAGTATGGGTTATGAAGACTCTGATCACGGTCCCTGCGAAGAAAGGATTAAAAAATTGACCCAAGCCTTGTCTGGGGCCAGAGGCATGGTCTGTTCAATGGCACCGGGGGAAACCCGGGTGGAGTGGGACGAGGAGGGTCAGGAAGCAGAGGATAAGGTTAAGGACAGAGATCCTCAGCCAGCAGCTGTGGCAGACTCAAAGATCGCACCGGTGGGGGCAGTGGCTTGTATTACTGGAGGGGCTATCCCACCAATTATTTGGGACTCGGATGCACCCCCGGCAGCCAGAGCCCTAAGAAGGTCTCCTCGCACACCACAGCCAAAACTACCGTGGTCACCAGCGCATCAGTTTCAATGGTTCAGCCCCGGAAGGGTCGCAACCTGTAAAAGAATGCCCAAGGTCAGGGATCGCTCGAGGAATAGGGATCCCCAGCCTGCAGCCTCCAACGGTGAGGGACTCACAGGAGAGGTAGCGGTGGGCAAAGAGAACAAGAGGGGTCCCCAGCCTGCGGCCTCAGGCTGCGAGGAACCCACAGGACAGGACAGGGACTCCGAAGGGGGTAGTGTGCTGTAGTACAGGAGGGGACACTCCCCCGATCATCTGGGATTCAGGGAAACACCCAGTTGTTTTAAGAAGGACTCTCCGGGTCCTAGGGTACAGGCCACCATACGCCCAGGCGTACAAGCTTCCCAAAAGCCGCAGAAGACAGAGGCCGAACAGGAATTAATTTGGCCGCCCGGAGACAGGCGGCGGATGTACATAGCATTTCTGATGTATTTAGGTGTGTTTTTACAGTTTTGGTAGCTTTAGGTTTATTATTGAATTATTTTCGAAGTAAGTTTAAGTTTCGAAACGCGATCACTTTGTCAAGCCAGAGAACCTTCTCGGGACATGGCTATCTGTTTTGTGTGCCCCTACAGAGAGGAAATCGGCATGAGAAAGGTTCTGCTCCTGCTCGCCCTGGTAGGCGTGAGCATCGGTGACCGAGGTGACATGGAGAACTCTCACATCTATGGGTGCTCGGGAGAGAGAGCACCGATCGTTACCACTTGGGGTGGCAAAACGGGTGTGGAGGAGCTCGCTATTTATTTCCATGAAGGAAGGTGGCCAGGGTGGCTGGGGTCTAACTCTACGCAATACTCCAGCCAGGCCGGGTTCACCTACGGGGTAGCCTCCATCCAGTGCCCCAGGGTACAGGTCATTGCTACATGGATCAGTGTCACTGAGGGGAAACGTGTGTGCCTTACATGCAAAGGACGGATTCCCCTGGGTAGGTGGTGGTGGCTCAGGAAGCTGAGCAGGGACATAGGGGACCATACAGCCGACTGGGAATGACTGGGGAATGACACCTACCGGATGATAACGGGGACGCAAGGGGGAGTGAGTGTGTGTTGGGATAAGTGGTGAGAGTCGGAACAGGGAATTTACATCTGCATGTGGGGATCAGAGAGAGCCTGCCTCACAGGCATATCCATCGTCTTTTCCAGACAATGGCAAGATACCAGGAAGGGGATGGGGTGGGATTCTAGCCTGCATGCGTGCACAGTTCCACACTCCCCGATCCCAGTCAACGCCACTGAATTCGTAGCACGCACCCGAAAGCCCCTGCTCATGACCCTGACAGCATGGGCAGTACTAGAGAGGTGTCCTACCACCACCAAGGGACCAGGGAATGGGTTAGTGCTAGTGCCGACTGAAAAGGTACTATACCAGGGGGTACACTATGCAGTAGCTTCAGTTATCCTAAACCATACCGAAGTACACTTACCTGAATGGTGCCCTACGGAGACAGAACAGCTATACCAGGCCCTACTAAAAGAAATGTTCAGGAAATTCTATGAATTCGACTTTGCCAACGTAGACAAAGCAGAGCTATACACATTACATGCTGAGTACACTATGGGCGCGGGGAGACAATGAAGGGGAACCTGGAACAATATTTTCACTACCTACAATACAGGATCCTCTGTAATAAATAGCCTGGATGATATAGAACTGCAAACACAAATAAATGGTCTAAAAGCCCAACTACTAAAGTGTGGTAAACCACTGTTTGTATTCCACTGTGTACATGCCTGGACATGCCTCGGCTGACTCCTCCCACAAGTCCTAGTATAAAGGTGACTGCTCCCCAGCCCCTTTGTATTCTGGACCAGTCGACCACTCGAGGCAGACCTTCATTCTTTTGTTAATAAAAGCCTTTAGTTACTCTCTTAACTCTCAGTCTTTTATGAGTAATCGATAGCGCATCAATTTTGTTAACAAAATTTTTATAATGGAGAAGATCCTCACACCAGCATGCCTGGACTTAGATCATCGGGAGGCGGACTCATCCACCAAGTTTACTCACTGGCTTAAGTGTTTCGAAAAATTCCTGACCGCCTCCGCAGCAATCAAATCGGACGAGGACAAACTGGATGTCCTGACCTCCAAAGTGAACCACCGAGTGTACTCGGTCATCCAAGACGCGACCTCATACACGGACGCTATCAAGCTCCTCAAGGACCAGTACACGCGCCCAGTGAACGAAGTGTACACCAGGCACCTTCTGGGGAGTCGTAAACAACAACCTGGGGAATCGACCATGGAATACCTTCAGACACTGTCTGTGCTTGGCCTGTGGTTGTAAGGATGTAAAGGCCGCCGTGTACACAGAGGAAATTATCCGGGACACTTTTGTAGCGGGCCACAGATCCAATTACACCCGACAGCGACTGTTGGAGCAGAGTGACCTCGACCTCAACAAGGCCTCTGAACCCGCACTATCATTGGATGCAGCCTACCGGGGCATGGATGCCTACTCCTCTGCACCGTGGACGCCGCGGGGAATGACAGCCTGGGACACGGTAGGACCGCCTCATAGCGCCGTGCCACCCCAGCCACACCCCAGCAACGGCCCAACTACCGCAGCAGTGTCCCAAGGCCAGACAGCAGTGCCCCAAGGCCAGAAATGCTACTTCTGTGGCCAGGCAAAACACCCCAGAGCGCGCTGCCTGGCGAAAAACACGATCTGCTCAGGCTGCGGGAAGAAGGGACACTACGCTAACGTCTGCAGGGCCAAAGCCACCCCGAACCCCAGCAGCGCCGCGTGTGGGCCATGCGGGCCGCCATCTTGGGCCTCCCCGGCCATGTGCGAACCACCGGTACAGCAGCCATTTTGGACGCCTCCAGCCACATGGGGATCATGGACGCCGCCATCTTGGACGACAGCCGGAACGCAGCAGACCCCCAAAACCGCCTCATCTGATACCCGCAGCGACACACCGACCCCTACGCTGGCATCCGTTACACTGGACCAAGCGAGACCGCACCAGCTGGCCAGTTCCACAATGGACATTAAGGTAACTGGCCACGATACAATCTGCCTTTTTGACTCTGGGAGCACGGAGAGCTTCATCCACCCCGACACGGTGCGGCGTTGCTCTCTCCCAGTCCTGCCTGCGCACCAGCGGATTTCTATGGCCTCCAAGTCCCAGTCGGCGGACATCGGCGGCTACTGCGTAGTGACACTCGTAGTAGACGGGACTGTGTACGATCATTTTAAACTTCTGGTCCTGCCCGACCTCTGCGCTGCCGTCCTGCTGGGGTTAGATTTTCAGTGCCACCTTAAAAGTGTTACGATGGCGTACGGTGGACCCCTACCCCCACTCACAGTCCGCAGCCAGCAGCTCCCAAATTGCCCACCGCGCACCAGGTGCAACCTCTCCACACTCAGAGTCACCCCCCCCGCACTGTTTGCTAACCTCACCCCCGACTGTAAGCCCATCGCCACAAAGAGCAGGCGATACAGTGCCGGGGACAGGGTTTTCATTAAAACCGAAGTGGAGCGGCTCCTGAAGGAAGGGATTATTGAGGGCAGCACCAGCCCCTGGCGAGCCCAGGTTGTGGTCGTTAAGACCGGCGAGAAGCAGCGCCTGGTCATCGACTGCAGCCAGACAATAAATCGCTACACCCTGCTGGACGCCTACGCACTCCCCCGCACAGCTGATATGGTCAACCAGATCGCGCAGTACCGCGTCTTCTCGACCATTGACCTGAAATCAGCGTACCACCAGCTCCCTATCCGCCCTGAGGACCACCAGTATACTGCCTTTGAGGCAAACGGCCGCCTCTATCACTTCCTTAGGGTTCCCTTTGGCGTCACCAACGGGGTCTCCGACTTCCAAAGGGAGATGGACCGGATGGTAGATCAAAATGCGTTGCAGGCCACTTTCCCATATCTGGACAATGTGACCATCTGCGGCCATGACTTGCAGGACCATGACGCAAACCTCGAAAAATTCCTCCGCACCGCCCAACTCCTGAACCTGACATATAACAAGGAGAAGTGCATATTCCGCACAAACCGCCTCGCCATCCTTGGCTGTGTTGTGGAACACGGAGTCATCGGCCCCGACCCCGACCGGATGAGTCCCCTTATGGAACTCCCACTGCCCCACTGCCTCAAGGCCCTGAAGAGGTGCCTAGGGTTTTTCTCCTATTATGCCCAGTGGGTCCCCTACTATGCGGACAAGGCCCATCCGCTGATCAAGTCCACCTCTTTTCCCTTGACGGCAGAGGCCCGCTTAGCCTTCCACCGTATCAAGGAAGACATTGCCAAAGCCACCATGCACGCAGTGGACGAATCCATCCCCTTCCAGGTGGAAAGCGACGCGTCCGACTTTGCCCCGGCCGCTACCCTCAATCAGGCGGGGAGACCCGTGGCCTTCTTTTCACGAACCCTCCAAGGCCCGGAGACCAGACACTCCGCTGTTGAGAAGGAGGCCCAGGCAATTGTGGAGGCTGTGCGTCATTGGAGGCACTACCTGGCCGGAAAACGATTTACCCTGCTCACTGACCAGCGTTCAGTTGCTTTCATGTTTAACAACAAGCAGAGGGGCAAAATCAAAAATGACAAGATCTTGAGGTGGAGAATCGAACTTTCCACCTACAATTACGAGATCTTGTACCGGCCCGGGAAGCTCAATGAACCCCCGGATGCGCTATCGCGTGGCACCTGCGCCAGCGCGCAGATCGATAGACTGCGGGCCCTCCACAATGACCTCTGCCACCCGGGGGTCACCAGGTTCTTCCACTTCATCAAGGCCCGCAACCTGCCTTACTCTATTGAGGAGGTCAGGACCATGACCAGGAACTGCCAAGTCTGCGCTGAGTGCAAACCGCACTTTTATAGACCAGACAGGGCCCACCTGATAAAAGCCACTCGACCCTTCGAGCGCCTGAGCGTTGATATTATAGGGCCTCTCCCCTCCTCCGACCGCAATGTGTACTTCCTCAATATTATTGATGAGTACTCCCGTTTCCCGTTCGCCATCCCCTGCCCGGACATGACCAGTGCCACGGTCATTAAATGTCTGAACGACCTCTTCACCCTGTTCGGTTTCCCCAGCTATATCCATAGCGACCGGGGCTCATCGTTTATGAGCGACGAACTCCGTCAGTACCTGCTAACTAGGGGTATTGCCACAAGCAGTGTAAAGTCTGTGGGTTGTTTAGTTAATTAATACACAGACTCCAAGAGTAACTTAAAACAGGACTTTACTATTCGAAGGTCAGGGCGAATCTGCCCAATAACTCCTGGCACAACACTTATATACTGGTGTGGTCACCGTTGGTATTACCGTATACAGAAGCCAAACAAAGTAGTGCCACACCTAAAATAGTTCTCTTAAAGGTGAACGGTTACATACAATAGTTCTCTTAAAGGTAGACGGGTACATACACTACAATCCTCCCTTTCTGGCTTACAACATACTTATTCCCCATTAAACATAACATATAATCAACTTCATGTAAAACAATTCACAGATATAGTCTCTGCGGGAAACAGTTCACAGATTCAGTCTCTGCGGGAACAGTTCACAGATTCAGTCTCTGGTCTTGACTCGGTCCGAACAACATCTCTGTGGTGTAGCCGGTTCACATTTCTAGCGTGACTCATCCAATAGTCTTTCCCTTGGCTTAACAGCTTGAACTTCCGTCCTGCTGAACCAGCAGTGCTGACTTTTACAAACAGCTGGACTGCCTTGGTAATTTTTCCTACTTTCCAACTGATTTGGCCCCCTTCGTGGGGCCCACGTGCATGATCTGATAGAAGTGATAATGATTTAGATGGTTATCGTCTTCTGCTTCGTCTTTTTCTTTTCTGCTTCTTGGAGACTCTCGGGGCTCCCTTATCCGCTGCCAGCTGTAGCGCCACCATCTCCCTATGTTCCTTAGACTTTAAGTGCTTCATCCTGATTTCTGCACTTTGGGAGTTTTCATCACAAGCTGGGCAGACCAAGTCATCGTAATATTCCGTGTCACTCAACAGGTCATGGTAATATTCGGTGTCGTCCTGAGCTAGTCTAGCGAGAGGGCCTGCTACTTCTTCCGTACCCAACTGGATGTTAGCCGACTGTTGTTCCCTCCCTAGACATCTTTCCTGAAGAGACTTCTTCATGCATTCATATTCATCCCGCTCTTCCTGGGTTTCCTGCAAATCCTTCACTAATGACCTCGTTTGTGATTTCAACACTTCCCCTTCCCTCGGGGATTGATTGATCAGGCTATTCAATCCTTCTACTGGAGCAGCTGTTTCAACATTCTGCTGTTCACATTGACGTGATTCAGCGTACTTTTGGCATCCCTGTAAAATCTGTGTTGCAACCTCAGCTATTTCCATAACTTTTGAGAGCTCCGAACTCCTTCCCTTTGAAGATTGAAGCTCGTGTTCAGATTGTTCCCATTGTAGAGTCTTGTCCTTCAGCATATGAAGGAGTTGGCTGACCATTAGCTCTTCCACGGGAACACTGTGGGTCAGAGTCTTCTCCATTTCATCCACCTTTTCCTCCAATGCTTTCACCTTCTTTTCCTCTTGTACTTTGGCTTCCAGCGCTCGGAGAAGTTGCGCCTTGATGCTCTCTAGCTCATGTTCAGAGGCCATTCTTACAGTCTCTGTGTTTCTTACAGTTCCCTTTTCTTCCACTGAACGGATTCCCAGTTGAATCTATTCTTCAAGTTGTTGAATCTCGGTCATTGCCGCCCCATATTTGTCTTGGGTTTCCTTTAATATTTTTATGAGTTCTTGTACATCTTGTCTTTCATGTTCTGCCATGTCTTTCACCTCTAATTTCTCATCTATGGATGGAACTTCTACCGATGAGTCTGTCTTGGCCTTGAGCTCATCAAGAATTTCCTGCAGCCTTTGGACTTCTTGCTCATGTTCAACCTTCAGTTGCTCATATGCTTCCACTGAAACTAGCTTTTCGGAGGTTGCCGAGTTAACCCCTTCCAGAATTGTAGCCTGGGCCTGTTCATACTTTTCTTTCAACTTCTCACACTCTGCTTGTAAGGAGTCGTAGAGAAGAACTGGAATAAAATCCCGGCTTCCTGAAGATTCCTCTTCATTTGCTTCTTCCTGCAAATATTCTAACTCCTGAACAGCATAAGGGAGATGTGATCGGTAATTGGTCACGATGGCTCTATGGTCGCTCTCTGCTTGAGCTAGCTGCTTCTGTTGTCTTTCCAGATTCTCCCATTCGGTGTCATAGAACTTTTTCATTGTTTTCATCTCTTGTACGAGACGGTAACTCAATTGTTCTAATTGTTGTCGTAATTTGAA
Organism: Somniosus microcephalus; assembly: GCF_052327205.1. Lineage (NCBI taxonomy): Eukaryota > Metazoa > Chordata > Chondrichthyes > Squaliformes > Somniosidae > Somniosus > Somniosus microcephalus. The sequence goes on along the minus strand of NC_140987.1, from coordinate 140,560,178 downwards.
ATAAGTTTGAGTCCGAGCTCGGTGTTCTTCCGTCATGGATCTGTCCGTAACTTGAACAGGCTCAGAATTTTCTGTCAAACTAGGTTGTCGTTGTTCGGTGGAGTTCTGTTCTGAAACTTTGTTCTTCTCTGGAGCATAAGCCTTTATGCATGCCTTCGTTTTTCCAACCTTCGTCGGCAAGTCCATTTCAGCCTTGTCTTTCATATTTGGGTTGGTCTTATCGTCATCCGTTTCAGAATCTGAGCTGATTGTCTGCACCGAGTCCTCACTCGTTATGGCTTTTAGATAGTGCCATTCCATGTCTATTTTCTTGATCCACTCCCGTCCTAGAAGTGGTGGTCCTCCCTCATGTAGTACGTATAAGTTCATTCTTGGGTGTTCTTTACCCCTATCTCTCACTTTGACTCTTATCTTTCCCATGGGGTATACTTTATGCCCCGTGTATGTCTGCAATACGAACTTGGTATCTCTTAAGGGTATATGTGAGAATAGCCGGTGGTAATCCCTTCGATTTATGACTGATAGAGCTGATCCAGTGTCCAACTCCATTTTCACTTGGATTCCAGCTATTTTTAGCATGACCCAGATAGTTTGTAGGTCAGCTTCCTTACTCACATTGTGAATTCTCAGACTACCCAGCTCCTGGCCGTTTGGGTCTGAGTCTGAATTCTGTTCGTCTGAACTCTTCTCAGCCACCTTGTGTACCTTGTTGTACTTTTCCTGTGATGGCTTCCTTTGGTTGTTGGTCCTTTGGTTGTTGGTCTTCTTCCCTGACCGGCATACCTTAGCTATGTGACCCAGTTTGCCACATTTCCTACATTCCTGGTTCTTAAACCAGCATTGGTTCTGGTCGTGTGTTGTCTTCCCACAACGATAGCATTTTGTTGTTGTCGAGGTAATTTGATCCACACTTAGTGCTGCTGTCTTTAGCTGCATTTCCGCAGTTCCCTTCGCTGCGGCTTCGTGCGATGCTGCAATAAGGACAGCCCTGTCAAGTGTAAGGTCGTTCTCTTCGAGTAGTCGCTTTTGCATTCCTTCCTTTGCCAACCCGCACACGAACTTGTCTCACAATGCCTCTGTCAGATTCGCTCCAAACTGGCAGTATTTCGCTAGTCTACGCAGTTCGACCAAGTATTCTGTGTTGCTTTCGTCTTTCCGTTGCGTTCTCGCATAGAATTTGAATCGTTCCGCCAACATCAACGGTGTGGGGTTCAAGTGATCCTTCAGAACAGCCACAATATCATCGAAAGACTGATCCGTCGGTTTAGCTGGTGATAGTAGATGCTTCAAGAGCCCGTATGTCTTCGCGCCCATCGAGTTTAGCAAGGTTATAGCTTTGTCATCTTCTTCTATTTTATTGGTCTCACAATAGATCTCGATGCGTTCCACGTACGTGGCCCAGTCTTCTACCTCGGCATTAAAATCGTTGATGTTACCACGCTTAGGCATCTTCCTCTCTTTCTGATAACACCCCGAATTATTTCTTTAACTTATTTTTTTTTTTCTAAGATGGCGGTTTTCCCGCGCAAATGGCAGTTTCCCGCGCTTATCTTCTCTCCCCGCCCACTTCAATGGTGGTTTCCCGCTTCTGTCTTCTTCCCCGCCTAATGGCAGCTTCCCACGTTTCTTCCCTAGCGGGAGGGGTACACTTTCCCCCACAGGCGACGGCCGCTGGCTTTCAGATTCACAGCCTGCTCGTCGGCTTCAGTGCTTTCCCTTTTCTCGGCAAGGCAACCGGCGCTGGGTGCACCCCGTTGACGGCGGACAGGTTCAGCCGCTGGGCTGGCTCTTGCTCAGTTCCCCTTGCTCGGGCTCGGTCTCTCTCCCGCTCTCTCGGCTCTACCGGCGCTGGGTACACCCCGTTGACGGAGAACAGTTTCAGCCGCTGGACTGGCTCTCGCGCAGTCTCCCTTGGTCGGCTCTGCCTCTCCCGCTCGCTCGGCTCCCAAACGCCTCTCCCAGCCATCTCGCAGTCCGGTGCTTCCCTCCCCGGCTGCGGCTGAGTTTTTATATCTTCCCGCGCCTACGCTCCCGGTCGCAGCGCTTCGTGGCTTCGGTCGCTGCCCGGCCTTTTTCGCCGGTCACGGTCTAGCTGTCTCACGACGCCGTTGCGTCCCCAGCCTGTCTGTACCGCGGCTTCCTTGCTCCACGCTGCCCCAGTCTCAGCGCCTCTGGGCCCGACTTCTGTCCGGCTCCTTTCCCCCTCGACCGTGGTCGAGTGCACCGCCCTTATCCTCCGGTTATTCTTTTTACTTTTCCCTTACAGTCACCGTGGCCGCCTTGCTTCTCGTGCTGATCGGCTCACTCCTCACCGTGGCAGAAGGGACAGTCAGTGCCTGTTGCTGATGGAAGTCTTTGTCTCTGAATTCTTCCTCCTTTCCAGCTCTGCAGACTCGAGTTTTCTCCCAGCAGAATGACGAGGGCGGTTGCCTCTTCTCGACGCTCGTTAACTGCTTCGGAATTATTGTTGCCGCAGGGTACGATCGGACTCGTCGCCACTGTAAAGTCTGTGGGTTGTTTAGTTAATTAATACACAGACTCCAAGAGTAACTTAAAACAGGACTTTACTATTCGAAGGTCAGGGCGAATCTGCCCAATAACTCCTGGCACAACACTTATATACTGGTGTGGTCACTGTCGGTATTACCGTATACAGAAGCCAAACAAAGTAGTGCCACACCTAAAATAGTTCTCTTAAAGGTGAACGGTTACATACAATAGTTCTCTTAAAGGTAGACGGGTACATACACTACAAGCAGGACCACCAGTTACAACCCCCGGGGGAACGGACAGGTGGAAAGAGAAAATGCGACAGTTTGGAAGGCCGCCCTGCTAGCCTTAAAGTCTAGGGGCCTTCCAACCTCCCGCTGGCAGGATGTGCTCCCCGATGCGCTCCACTCTATTTGGTCACTGCTCTGCACTGCCACTAACGCCACCCCTCATGAGAAAATGTTTATCTTCCCAAGGAAGTTCACATCGGGGACATCGCTACCGCCATGGCTGACGTCCCCAGGGCCGGTCCTACTGAGAAGGCACGTGAGGACCCATAAAACGGACCCCCTGGTCGAGAGGGTCGACCTCCTCCACGCCAACCCCCAGTATGCTTACATTGCATACCCGGATGGGCGGGAGGACACAGTCTCCATAAGAGACCTTGCACCCTCGGGGGCCGCAGTAACCCACTACTCACTACCACCCCCCCCCATGATCCGATATCCAGCCCCGGCAGACGGCAGGCCTGGGCCCAGCAACCCGCTCGACATCTACGAGGACGACACGCCTGTGCCACAGCCTACGCGGGACTCGACGCCGGAAGCTCCACTACCCCTGCCGTCGCCACGCCGATCACAGCGGCAGACAAGACCTCCGGAGAGACTCCAATACACTAACTTTTAATACACTTCACCCCGCCGGACTCAATTTTAAACAAGGGGTGAATGTGGTAAACCACTGTTTGTATTCCACTGTGTACATGCCTGGACATGCCTCGGCTGACTCCTCCCACAAGTCCTAGTATAAAGGTGACTGCTCCCCAGCCCCTTTGTATTCTGGACCGGTCGACCACTCGAGGCAGACCTTCATTCTTTTGTTAATAAAAGCCTTTAGTTACTCTCTTAACTCTCAGTCTTTTATGAGTAATCGATAGCCCATCAGAAAGATCCTACCAGAAGAAAACACAGTGGTAGGCTCAGAGCTACATGAGGACCAAGCTATGACGGTCCATTTAAAGGAAATTATTGCTGAGCTAGAAAGACACGCAAAAACAGTAAATGCACTCATATGGGAGGGATAGGAATGCTTTGGATCAGGCTGCATAGAATGAGGTGTGTGTGCTGTACGGGGCATGGTTGCTGGGCAAGGGCCGCAGAAACCTGGAGGATTTAAAACAAGGTTTAGTCCACTCCTGTACCAGCAACAAGCACCTCGCAGCCCTCCACCCGTTTAGCAATTCTCTGAGCCCATGTCAGCTCCGCCTAGCCTCTGAAGCTTACCCTGTCCCAGTAGATTGCGGGCGTTCCAATCACACCATCACGGGGCTAGTGGTGAGGATGCCGGTTATCGGTGGGACAGCCCGACCCGCACCGGTATACAGGGTGGAGAACATTGGGATCATTCAGGGAGGTGCACACGTCCGTTTTGCAGTGGACCCACCTTATGTCATAAAGTGGGAGCACGCTATGACAGGTACTGACCTCTCCGGGTGCTGGAACCAGGGTGCACACATAATACTGTGTCCCCAGCACTTGAACACCTATTCTAGACCACAGTGCAGGTTTAAAACTGCTAGTGCCCAACCTATGAACTGTACCATGGAGGTAATGGCACAAGGCCATGTTCCCCCACAGGTAGTATACTTAGCGGGTGGGGCATATTGTGTCACCACAAGTGCGCCCCACTACCAGCTTGGACAACACATCTGGTGTCCAATAAGTGACAGCAGTTTCTGCTTTAAACCCGAGGCAGAAGTTCAAGTGGCCCAGGAATGGATTGACCCCATTCCTGAACCCTCCACTGTTCACCTCACTGTAACTAAAAACATAACCAACCTGCAAGACTATGTTACCCACTTTGGCTATGAAATTCCCCCTCTACCCAAACATCTTACCACCCTACTCAAAGCCATAGAAGTATCACAAAAATATTTCTATACTCTAGAACAAAAAACAGTCGAGATAGGGGGCGAGATTTCGGATATCATAGTTCCACCCTGGTGGGATATATTTTGAAAATATAGAGGTCCTTTCCTGGATCAAAATGGCCTCCCATATATTAGTGGTCTGAAAACTCGGTAAAGTTCTCTACTAACTATGCATGAAGTGCAAGGGGAGGGGCAGAAAGCTCCGATCCCGACATGGGAGGGTATTGGACGCGCATTACAATAAAGTTTTTGATCATGTATTGGACGAGCCTTAATCGTCATTGTAATAAAGTTGGTGACCGCGTATTATTTTGCTATATATGTACCATATTTTCCGAGTGGTGCAGGGGTGTTGGACCCCCTCCGTGCTTGGATATGAATGTAACTGAATTTTACCTGTGTATGCATCTGAACACTATATTTAAAGGAGAATGTATGCTGTGGGTCTTAGATAGATAAACTATAGGGGGAAGGTTGGCTCTTGGGGATCAAGAAGTTTGCTCACTTAGTATGACACTAGCAAGTAAAGTATCACAGGGGGGAACTGTAAGATTCTCAAAATTCACAGATCCCTCAAAGCTAGAAGAAAACCCTAAGGAAAATGACTTTGGACTCTTTCTAAACAAGTTTCAGGATGATAAAATTAAAAGGCATGTTTGGACCTGTACAGGGAGAATAGGCTGCAACAGGAAATGGGATCAACCACTGTAAAGACAGTTTGGATATTGGAGAACAATCAAATTGTCTGGGGAACTGTGTAACCTCAAGAAAAGGTGGCAACAGAAAATGGGATCAACCTCTGTAAAGACAGTTTGGATATTGGAGTAAATCAGATTGTCTGGGGAACTGTGTAAACTCAATTCATCCTAATAATCGATCCATGAAGGAGCAGTCCCCACCCAAAACACAGGACCCATCCAAAACATGCATAATGCAAATCACCTCGCCAACCTACATAGAAATCTCAGGCTCAGACAGGATACTCAAAACATGAATATAACTATGACAAAGAACTAGGCAATCAACAACTCATTGACTAAACAGTACAACATACCGAAACCATTTTTCACATTTTTTAAATCAAGTTACCTTAACGAGCCCACCCAAATCAAACAATAAACCAGGACTGATTTGTTGCACAGATTAGGAGGCCCCAATTAGTATAATTAAAGGCTTGTTTTCTAATGAAAGCAAACTTTCCAGAAGTTCAAGACAACTCAAGACGTTCTCTCTCAGAAAGCTCGCCCCAGAAGCAACACACAAGAGAAACCGAAGCATCGAAACGGGGCAGCATTCTACCGTACACCCAAGTTCAACAGCTTCACTGACCCAGGACATCGTTGGATACCCCGTGGCAACAAGAGCCTTACGAAACTACCAACAAATTATTACCAACAACCAATCCGGTAATATTGAGCCACCGCGACCAAAGAAAAACAACTCAGGAGAAAAACCAATGATTCGAAAGTTTCCACTCTACAATCTATTCCTGACTTACCCTGGGTAAGATTTTTACTTAAAAGGAACTCTAAACCCTATCTCTACTGAAGAAAAGTGGTTACTCACCCCATAGATCCAAAACGCACCCTACCGCATCAGCGGACTCGTGAAGACCGACCAGCAGATAGTCGAAGTCCTCTACCACGTACGGGGTACGGCAGACACCGACCAACACATCCAGCAAACCTCGAAACCGCGAACCAGCTCAACTGTCAAGGATTCATTTTGGTGAGCATTTTCCCTGTTCCTCTAGAGTCCAACTTAGCTAGGAAGTGGGATTGGGAGGGGTGAGGTATTTTCCTACTGTATTTTCCCTCATATGTATCGAAGTGTTCCCCATTGTTATTAGTGTAGAAGATTGCTGTGTTATATTTTCTTTCTTAAATAAAGATCAAAGTTTCTTGCACCAAACCAGTTGTCTGCTGCACTTTTGTCACAGCCCCCAAATAAGCCCAAGGTCTAGAATCAAGGGAGTGGGAGCGACCCACACACCACCCCCTACAGGGGAACTCCAAAGGGGAGGGAAATCATTGAGGAAGTCGGAATAAAGATTACTTTATTAGCAAATGGGGGTAGTGTGCGTTAATAAATTGATGTGTTTGTAGATATATTATTGTGTTTCTTTATGAATAGCTGTGTTTCATAAGAGAGAGTTATATTCGATAATAAATTGCTAATTTGACATTGCACATTTTGCGATTTCATAGATTTCATAGAATAGTACAGCACAGAAGGAGGCCATTAGGCCCATCGAGTCTGTGCCGACTCTTTCGAAGAGTAATCCAGTTAGTCCCACTCCCTGCTCTTTCCCCATATCCCTGCAATTTTTCTCCTTCAATTATTTATCCAATTCCTTTTTGAAGGCTACTATTGAATCTGTATCCACCACCCTATCAGGCAGTGCATTCCAAATTCTAACCACTCATTGCCTAAAACAGATTTTCCTCATGTCGCCTCTGGTTCTTTTGCCAATCACCTTATATCTGAGCCCTCTGGTTATCGTCCCTTCGGCTATTGGAAACAGTTCCTCTTTACTGATTCTATCTAAACCCTTCATGGTTTTAAAAACCTCTATCAAATCTCCTCTTAACCTTCTCTGCTCCAAGGAGAACAACCCCAGATTCTCAAAATGTGATCCCTCATCCTTGGAACCATTCTAGCAAATCTCTTCTGTGTCCGCTCCAGAGCCTTCACGTCCTTTGTATTTCAATTGATAAGTTTTAAACATTACGGGGATGTTCTGAAACTCGACTGGGGCACGGAGCGGCATTGTATTTTGTTTTCCCCTCAGTGTTCTTCCCCCCTGTCTGGAAGGCTCGGGTACCATGCAAATCCTTCAAGTAAGAAGCCAGACAATGGGGTCGATTTCAGAGGCGTGAAACCGATGTGGTGAATCGGCCGTGATTTCAAATAGCGAAGAGAATCAGGCGGTTTCTGCGATGGATGTTTGATCCGCAACGCTCGTTTGGAAATCTAAACCACAATGTGTGGTAGCAGCCTATTTGCCTGTGACAGGCATCAGAAATGAGCAGGAGCCCGCCCTCGCTCACATCCACAACACGTATGCACACGCAAACCTGTGCGCTTGCCGGCACAGTGTCCAGCGTGGGGGCGGGGGGGGCGCACCGGACAGCGGTATGAATCTTGGCTGATTTCCTGCCCTGCCCTGCCAAGGAGCTCAGAGGCCCAGCAAAGGGAAGGGATCAAACCTGGGATGTTCTTGCTGCAGTTGTACAGGGCCTTGGTGAGACCACACCTTGAGTATTGTGTGCAGTTTTGGTCACCTTATCTGAGGAAGGATGTTCTTGCCATGGAGGGAGTGCAGCGAAGATTCACCAGACTGATACCTGGGATGGCAGGAATGACGTATGAGGAGAGATTGGGTCGATTGGGCTTATACTTGTTAGAGTTTAGAAGAATGAGAGGGGATCTCATTGAAACTTATAAAATTCTAACAGGATGAGACAGACTAGATGCAGGAAGGATGTTTCTCATTTGGCCTTTGCCCAGTGATAGGGGCTGCGAGCTGGATGTAATTGTGTTGCATAAATGCCATGTGGTATATAATTTATTGGAAGTGGTGTCTCTTCTTCTTTTTAGGCAGTCCCTCGGAACCGAGGATGACTTGCTTCCACATTAAAAATGAGTTCGCAGGTGACTGATGAGTCCAATGCGGGACCTACAGTCTCTGTCACAGGTGGGGCAGATGGTGGTTGAGGGGACGGGTGGGTGGGGTGCTTGGGTTGACATGCGCTCCTTGCGCTGCCTGCGCTTGGCTTCCGCTTGCTCCTGGCGAAGAGACTCGAGGTGTTCGGCGCCTTCCCGGATGCTTCTCCTCCACTTTGTGCGGTCTTGGGCCAGGGATTCCCAGGTGTCGGTGGGGATGTTACACTTTTTCAAGGAGGCTTTGAGGGTGTCCTTGAAGCGTTTCCTCTGCCCACCTGGGGCTCTCTTGCCGTGCCGGAGCTTCGAATAGAGCGCTTGTTTTGGGAGTCTCGTATCGGGCATGCGGACAATGTGACCCGTCCATCGGAGTTGATTGAGCGTGGTCAGAGCTTCGATGCTGGGGATGTTGGCCTGACGTTGGTGCGCCTATCCTGCCAATGGATTTGCAGGATCTTGCGGAGGCAGTGTTGGTGGTACCTCTCTGGTGCTTTGAGGTGCCTGCTGTACATGGTCCATGTCTCTGAGGCATACAGCAGGGCAGGTATCACTGCTGCTCTGTAGACCATGAGCTTAGTGCCGGGTTTGAGGTCCTGGTCTTCAAACACTCTCTTCCTCAGGTGACCGAAGGCTGCACTGGCACACTGAAGGCGGTGTTGGACTTCGTCGTCGACATCTGCCCTTGTTGACAGTAGGCTCCCGAGGTATGGAAAGTGGTCCACGTTGTCCAAGGCCTTGTCGTGGATTTTGATAATCGGGGGGCAGCACTGTGTGGCGGGGGCAGGTTGGTAGAGGACCTTTGTCTTACGGATGTTTAGCGTAAGGCCCATGCTCTCGTATGCTTCGGTGAAGGTGTTTACGATGGTTTGGAGTTCGACCTCCGAGTGAGCACAGATGCAAGCATCTTCTGCAAACTGAAGGCGGTGTTGGACTTCGTCGTCGACGTCTGCCCTTGTTGACAGTAGGCTCCCGAGGTATGGAAAGTGGTCCACGTTGCCCAAGGCCTTGTCGTGGATTTTGATAATCGGGGGGCAGCACTGTGTGGCGGGGGCAGGTTGGTAGAGGATCTTTGTCTTACGGATGTTTAGTGTAAGGCCCATGCTCTCGTATGCTTCGGTGAAGGTGTTTACGATGGTTTGGAGTTCGACCTCCGAGTGAGCACAGATGCAAGCATCCTCTGCATATTGTAATTCGATGACAGAGGATGGGACGACCTTGGATCTGGACTGGAGGTGACGGAGGTTGAACAGTTTCCCATTTGTTCTGTAAATTAGCTCCACTCCAGTGGGGAGCTTACTGAGGGTGAGATGGAGCATTGCAGCAAGGAAGATTGAGAAGAGCGTTGGTGCTATGACACAGCCTTGCTTGACCCCGGTTCGTACGTGAATTGGGTCTGTGGTGGAACCGTTGGTCAGGATCATGGCTTGCATGTTGTCGTGAATCAGCGGAGGATAGTGACAAACTTTTGAGGGCAGCCAAATTTGAGGAGGACACTCCATAATCCCTCATGGTTGACAGTGTCGAAGGCCTTTGTGAGATCAAAGAAGGCCATGTACAGTGGTTGGTGCTGTTTCCTGCATTTCTCTTGTAATTGACGTGCGGTAAAGATCATGTCCATTGTGCCCCTTAGTGGGCGGAATCCGCATTGCGACTCTGGGGAGGAGCTCTTCGGCCACTGGGAGAAGGCGATTGAGAAGGATTCTTGCGATGACTTTCCCTGTAGAAGATAGCAAGGAAGTGGTGTCTAATGAGGCGCTCACAAACGGCCCTTGCAGAAGCAAGATTGAGTGGTTCCCTCCTCCGTTGGTGCTACTCCTCCTCCTCTTCATCCTCCTCCTCTGCCTCCTCTCCCTGTTCCTCCTCCTGAGGTGGACCTGCAATCTCTGGTGGCAATGGCTGGGCCCTCAGAATGGCCAGGTTGTGCAGCATGCAGCACACAACAATGAAAAGGGAGACTCAATCAGAGGAGTACTGCAGGGCTCCTCCAGAGCAGTCAAGACAGCAGAACCATTGCTTTAACACGGCAATAGTCTGTTCGATCAGGTACCTTGTGGCGCTGTGGTTGCCATTGTATGCGTGCTGAGCAGGAGTGTTGGGGTTGCGGAGGGGTGTCAGCAGCCAGGTGGCGAGTGGATAACCCTTGTCTCCAAGCAGCCAGCCGTGAGCTTCATGTGGTGGGTGGGACAGTGCTGGGAAACCAGTCTTGCACTAGATGAATGCATCATGGCTGCTGCCAGGATAGCAGGCATTGACAGCGAGAATACCTTGGAAGGGTAAAGTCTCCTGTTGAGATCCCTGTTGGCCCTCCTCCCTCTGGCCACATTTTGCAATCTTTCTCTCTACCTCCGCTGCCTCCGATGGTGATGCTAGAGGATGAGGTCCAGTGCCAGTACCACCCCATTAAATGATGGAAATGTTGCACTATCAAATGTAACCCAAATGAAAGTGATAAATTTTTCTCAGCCAGAATACTCCTTCAAGTTATAAACAGTCAATTGGGTAAAAACACCTGTCTGCTTGTGTCAAACTGACAAGGCAGCATTGTTTGCCGACAAAAAACCCCGGAAGTTGACTCCTTTATGTAGCGCTCCTCCAGCGCTCATCTGACTGCAAACCGCCTCCTGTACCCATTGTTGCTAACGGCAGGCGTTCAGGCCGGGCGTGAGAGTGAATTTCTGAGCTGGGGCGCTACGCTCCCAGATGATGTCATGATCTCCGGGCACAGGAGATCGCGGCACTAGTGCTTACCGCTGCCACAAACCTCCAGCTCAATCGCGCGGGCGTCGGTACTAGCGGCGCGCCTGGTTGCAAAGCCGGTAGTGCCCTGTTGGTGCCCCCCCGGAGGCGCTAACTGGAGGCACAAAGGCACTCAATTTCTCCCCCAAAATTCTTTAATGAAAACCAGGAAAGATGGGCATAAAATTCCTGCTGCCCCTTTTTAAACAGACAGAAATCCATGCAACTGCACTGCGTCAATGGAAGAAGTGAGGGTAGTCAATAAATATGGTGGCATGTTGTACCTCATTCAGTTTGTTAAATGTGTGTAATTAAACTCAGTTTTGAAATGAAATACAATTGCAATTCATGTTTTAAATATTATGGCCTAGAAATTCAGTTGGCTGCGCCAGCCGTTAGCGCCTTAGGAGGAGTAGATCTCGAGCGCTAGGCGCTTAGCGCCTGGGCGCAGCACGATCTGCGCCTCACCCCAACTTCAGTAGACATTTAGCGCCGGCGCAAAGTCATTGCGCGCGCTCATCTGCGCGCGCAGATCATGACGTCATTTCCTCGTGCAACGCCCTTTGTGCGCCCGGAACCGGAACTTCACTCGCGCCGCCCCATTGTGCGCCTGGCAGCCCGAACGACTGTGAAGTGGAACGGTTCACAGCCGATGCGGGCCGCGGGGAGCGCAAATTAAAGGGCACTTACCCTGCACTATAAAGGGCAGCCATTTTGCAGCACTCACTCTTGTGCAACGGATTTTTGGAGAGAGACCAAGGAAGAGAGCTTACTGCTTTGGCCCAACACTAGGACAGGTATTTTTGGCTCCAGGCCAGAGCTTTGCAATTCTCTTTGCCTTCATTGATATCTCAGTGTTTGCCAGATTATTATGGGGGCTGCATTGGGTGCCAACGCTGAGTTTCAGCATTATGTCCGAAGGGCTCACAGACGCCGTGAGAGAGTGGCAGCCCTGGCTAAACACAGAGGGGGCAACAGGCATTGGCAACGGAGGCCTTACCCACTCAGGGAATACCGCCAGCAGTTCTCCTATCTCAACATGTCTGCCGCGCAGCGTGTTAGGAGGCTGCGATTCAGAAGGGAGGTGGTTGCAGAGATCTGCCAGCTGCTTCACAGAGATCTGCGTCCACAGCTGAGGCGCAGGACGTCTCTGTCGGTGGCAGTGAAGGTGACGGCGGCTCTGAACTTCTATGCCACCGGATCCTTCCAATCCGCTGCTGGGGACATTGCTAACATCTCCCAGTTCGCCGTGCATTGCTGCATCCGCCAGGTGACCAATGCCCTTTTCAGAAGGAGACGTCAATTCATCTCCTTCCCCATGACCCTGGAGAAGCAGCAGCAGCGTGCAGTGGGATTTGCAAGAATAGCGGGCTTCCCCATGGTGCAGGGCACCATTGACTGCACGCATGTGGCTTTGCGGGCTACTCTGGAGAATGCCGAGGATTACCGCAACCGGAAGGGCTACCATTCCCTCAACGTACAGCTGGTGTGTGACCACAGGCAGCGCATCCTAGCTGTCAATGCCCGCTTTCCAGGCAGCAGCCACGATGCCTTTATCCTGCGACAGACAACTGTGGCTGACATGTTCCAGGCACAACCTCACCCAAGAGGATGGCTTATCGGGAACAAAGGCTCCGCGCGCCCAGGACCCCTGCTGAAGAGGCATACAATGAGAGCCATCAAGCGACCAGGAACATCATCGAACAAACAATCGGCATCCTGAAGCAATGGTTCCGCTGTCTGGATCGTTCCGGGGGAGCCCTGCAGTATTCGCCGGAGCGAGTCTCCCAATTTGTCGTCGTTTGCTGCATGCTGCACAACCTGGCTATCCGCAGGACTCAGGCACTGCCACCTCACGTTGGAGCACCACCTCAGGAGGAGGAGCAGGAGGAGCATGAGGAGGAGGAGGAGGAGGAGGAGTACCAGCCCAGGAGGGAGGCAGAAGGTCCAAGGGGCGCCCGTCGGCAGCTTATTGAACGTCACTTCTAGGCCCCCTGTCAGGGAATGGCTTGTGCCAATGAAAGAACATGATTGCAGCCGCTCCGCAAGCCCTCAGCCGGTTAAGGCAACAAACACTTCAAAGATCAAACATGGACAATCTGAATAAAGAAAATGGTTTATTGTACAAACTCAGGGCCCTTCCCACATGAAAACCAAAAACAGACGACACCCCCCAAAAAACAGTCACACACATGACTCACTCCCACAACCTGGGGAGATTAACAAAAGATGTAAACAAAAATGGCCTTCATCCTCGGCCTTCACAAAACACCCATTCCAAAAAACAAAACATTTGGGCACACCCTCTACTTTGTGGCCCGCGAGGGCGATGCCTTGTGCAAACTTTTGCGGCCCCTGCACGCCCTGCTGCTCCTCCTCAAAGTGAGCCCAGTGGCTGCTGCAAGGCTGGGGGAAGGCTCCTGAGGGGCACATGTCGTGACGGCAGATGCCCTTGGGGGTCGGCCTAGACGAGGTCTGGCCCTCGAGGGGCCGGCTGGTGAATGCTGCAGCTGTGGCTGGGCAGCATCAGTCGGTGCAGCAGCTCGTGGCAGCTCCACTGGGGGAGTGGCAGTGGCGACTGGAGGAATGGGGGCAAGCTGGCGGATGGCAGGCGCTCGCTGGTCGCCTGAGACACTGGCACTCGCCCGGGCCAGCACTGCAGCATGCGCAGCAATCTGCCGAGGGACAGACCGCTGTGCTGCTGCAGCGCGGCAGGTGCCCTGGCGATGCCTGGCTGACGCAGCGAGTGTGGCAGCAGTGAGTGCCCGTGTTGCCCTGGTCTGTGACCGCATCAGAGCAGCCACTGACTGCACGGCAACACTGATCACCTGCCCACTCGCTGCCTGAGCTTCCCCGAATTCCGCCCGACTGGCTGCCTGAGCTGCCCCGAATTCCGCCCGACTCACTGCCTGAGCTGCCCCGAATTCCGCCAAACTCGTGGCCTGTGAGGCCCCGAATTCGGTCACACTCCGAGCCAGGGACTCGATGGCCTCAGGCATCCGTGCCACTACCCCCATGAGCTCCGTGTGCCGGCGCTCCGAGTCCACGGACATGTCCTCGAGGAGGCGCAGCTCCTCAGCGGTGACCGTCTCCGGACTGGAGGCCAGACTCTCCCTCTGGGGAGAAGGCCGCCGAGCTGCCCGACCCTTCCCGCGTTGCTGCACGCCGCTGGTCCCAGGAGCTACACTCCCCTCCGACACTTCTCCCAGGCTCCCCTCCAGGGAAGACGTGTCCCCTACATTGGCATGGCTTGCCGCAGCTGAGGGTTCCCCTGATGGGCCGCCTTCCTCTTCCTCCTCCTCCTCCTCCTCTTCTGAGGGGCTGTCACTGGCAGCTTCAGGGACCTCCTCATCACCATCTGAAAGCAGGAAGGCACAAGAGTAGCTTTAGAGTGAGGAGAGGGCATCACCGAGGGAGGCATGAGTGGTGGCATTCAGCGCATTGGTCGGACAGTGGCAAAGGATGTAGATCTGATGCGCAAGTGGGACGAGAGAGGTCCAAAAGGTGATGTCCTTACCATTGGTGCCCAGAACAGGGTCGGCATCTCCAGATGCAACGGGGCCAATCACCCAGGCACCCATGATGCGCTCCACGCACTGTTCCAGCTCGGTGAGCTGCTGGATCTGGGGTCCGCCTCCCCTGGTCTCAGTCCGGCTCCTCTTATTATTGGCCAGCTTGGCCTGCAAGAGAAAGGACGGCCTCTAAGTACAGTGTGTAGCCCTGATCTTGTATGCACTGCCTCCCGTGGTGGAATAGCCTGGCCAGTGTGTAGCCCTGATCTTGTGTGCACTGCCTCCCATGGGGGAATAGCCTGGCCAGTGTGTAGCCCTGATCTTGTGTGCACTGCCTCCCATGGTGGAATAGCCTGGCCAGTGTGTAGCCCTGATCTTGCATGCACTGCCTCCCATGATGGAATAGCCTGGCCAGTGTGTAGCCCTGATCTTGTATGCACTGCCTCCCATGGTGGAATAGCTTGGCCAGTGTGTTAAGTGCAGAATGTGCAATTGATGTTCATGACTGTCCCATAGCTGCTGCATGAGGGCTGCCCATTAGGGCTTTCAGGTCCCTTTGCCCATAATGTGAGGTGCACATGCAAGGATGAGGAGGACACTGGAAAGGGTACTCACCCTGACAATCCTGGTGAGGTCATTCAGCTTTTTGCGGCATTGTACAGAGCTCCTGGGGACCTCACTGTTGGATGTCACCCTGTTGGCGCCATCCCTCCAGGCTTTCCGGTCGACGCTGGCCGCCGGCTTCTTCCCATTGTCCGGAAACAAGATATGGCATCTCTTCTCCACAGCGCCAACCAGCACCCTCAGATCATGCTCTGAGAAGCGCTGCGCTCATTCACGGGCCTTCTCCATCCTTTCAGGCGCTATTTGGGTCCAGCAGCAGTGTTCAGGCCTAGCTGGAGGGCTGCAGTGTCCAGGGCGTGGCAGCAGACCAACTCGACCCTTCCCCCTTTAAGAGCTGGCCGGCGCCGGGGTGTCTGCTGTCAATCAAGAAATGACCGCACCTGCGCTGCACCCGGCCTTGGCGGTATCGCTCAGCACCGCCGGCTTAGCGCCTAAAGATGGTCGTGCATCGCCAGTTTTAGCGCTCGAGCAAACTCTTAGGGTGAAGCTACTGAATATCGGCGAAGTGGCCTCGACTTTGCGCCGGGCGCAAACTTTAGCGGCCGCCCGGCTTTACCGCCCCAAAAGTGGCTATACTGAATTTCTAGCCCTATGTGTATAATCTGCTCGGTTAGAATGCATTGAAAATTGTATTTAAACTATTTTTCGGTTAGCCCTGGCCTGATTTGTTCTTGTACTTATTAATTTAAACCTTCAGTTAACAGTTAACTGTACAGCAAGGCAGTGAATCAGAGCTTTTCAACAGTTCCCTGCTTCTCTGTCTAAAGTGTCCCTGAGCCCAGCACTGCGGAGCTAATTAAAGTGAGCAGCACAGTTTATAAGCACAAGGGCAGTTGCTGGGCTGGGTGCTCATTCGTCAGTGAATCCTGCACTCCTAGACATTCTTCTTCCACCAGCAGTAACACTGAACCAATTATTAAAACAATTGTAACAAGATTAATGTTGAAAAAATCCACTCCCAAAGAGTTTAGCTGATCCATTGTTGAATTAACTACAACTACAATAGCAGCTGAACTATTTGCTGCCACATTGTTTTAATTTCTTCCAATGTAAAACTGCCACGTCTTTCTCTGAAAACTCAACAAGGTAATAATAAACAACAGGAGATTTTTAAAAATTACCAATTTCTCTCCTTTTTGGGTGAATCACAGTTCTGGTACAGAAAAGGAAAAAAATGGTGGTTTCAACTCATGTCTGTGTTCCATCAGTTTTAAAGCCCATCTCTGTCATTGTTGCCATTAAAAAAATCTATTTATATTGGTTACAAAACAAAAGCCTGTCTGCAATTAGATTTGTGCAACTGGATTCAGTTTAACTCTCTCCTTTATGTTGCTAATCTCATCAACACTCATCACAGGAGTTTTAGATCTTTTATTTAGACACACTTAAACTTCATTAAAATTTTATAGTAAAATTTAATTATGTCTTTAAATGGAGTATTGAAAAAATCTACCTTTCCACTGTAATACTGAAACAAATTGTCCCAGATAAATCTTTGCATACCTCCATGATCACCAGTTCACTGCTTAAATGCCTTATTGGTAAGAGTACAGGAGGCCAAACTAGATTCAGCACATTAATGGAATTTACACTTTGTTGGCACAAAGGCTGGTTTCAATTGTAGTGTATGTACCTTTAAGGGGAGAACTACTTTTTACAGCTCCTGTATACTGTAGTACCGGCAGTGACCACACCTATATATAACCCTGAGTAGGGATCTGTACTGTAGTTTTAGAGTAACCCTCATCCAGTAAACACCTGTTGATTGTTCCTCTGCAGTCTCTGTCTATTTATTGAAGGACACCATACATCGAGACTCATGGATTTAACATTGGCGACGAGTCGATTCGAACCTACCTGCAACTCTGCAGAAGAAGGCCGATTCCAGGGGCACGGGCGTTGACCATCCGGCGGAGACTCCAGCGAGATGGGCTGGCAGCAGGTACGGTGCAGACCCTTCCCGGACGGCGGCAGCTGGAGCCGACCGATGGCACAGGGGAAGGCCGAGCAGCGTCGATGGGGTAAGAGAGAGGGTAAAGAGCACAGGGCGCAGCCGGGGTTGAAGACCGAGCGGCGTCGACGGGAAAAAAAAAAGAGAGAGAGGGTAGAGCGCACGGGGCGCAGCCGGGGTTCAGGACCGAGCGGCGTCAACGGGAGAGTCGCGCAGGAAAACGCACAGAGCACGGATGGTGTTCAAGAGCTGAGCAGCGTCCGTGGGGGAAGAAAGGAAAGCGTGGGAGATGCCATTTGAGCCGCAGTGGAGAAGAAGGGAGAGCGTGGGAGACGCCATTTTTGAGCCACAGCGGAGAAGAAGGGAGGGCACGGGAGACGCCATTTTTGAGCCGCAGCGGAGAAGAAGGGAGAGCGCGGGAGACGCTATTTTGAGCCAGCAGAGAAGAAGGGAGAGCGCGGGAGACGCCATTTTTAGCCAGTCTAACCACACCCAGGGATGCCGAAGAGTGGCAGTGTCACAGCGTTCGACAATGAAGTCGAAGAGTGGGCGACATATGTAGAACGCATAGAAGTGTACTGCAAAGCGAATGAAGTGCCAGATGCCAGGAAAGCACTGGTATTGTTGAATTCCATGGGTGCAAAAACGTATGGCTACTGCGAAACCTAGTAACCCCAGAGAAGCCAGTGGAAAAGGATTTTGAAAGCATAGTGGCAATCCTACAGGACCACTTAAACCCCACACCGCTGCTGATAGCAGAAAGATTTAAGTTTCACAAAAGGAACCAGCATAAAGACGAAAGTAATGCTGAGTATTTAATGGAACTGCACAAGCTATCGAAACACTGCCAGTTTGGAACGGGACTAGCAGATACTTTTAGGGACAAGTTTGTGTGTGGGCTTCAAAATGAAGGAACCCAGAAACGGCTTCTATCAGAAAAGGATCTTACGCTGGACAAGGCTTTCAGCATGGCAGTATCACATGAAGCAGCCGCACGGGGTGCTGCAGAGATACAACGGAGACCGCAAGAATATGGCACAAATGAAATGTCATATGGAGCAGTGAAGTGTTATCGCTGCGGCAGAACAACACACGACCATAAGGATTGTTGGTTCAAGGACCAAGTGTGCAGACAGTGTGGAAAATCAGGACACATAGCAAGAGTCTGCAGGTCGGGAAAGAAACCAGCAGCAAGAAATCTCCACAGGAGAAGTACAAAAAGGTACATAAGGTGACGGAGAGTAGCTCAGACGAACAGAAAAGTGATACAGACTCCGGAAGCAAGGAGCTGGGTTGTCTGAAACTACATAATGTAATCAAAATGGAGGATCACCAAACTATCGGGGTCACGCTCAAGATAGACGGAGTCCAAATGAAAATGGAATTGGACACAGGATCAGCCCAACAGTCATAAACCGAAGGGACTACAAGCGGCTATTCTCACATATACCCTTGAGAGATGCAGAGATTGTCTTGAAGACGTACACGGGGCAAAAAGTCTACCCCAAAGGAAAAATAAGGGTGAACGTTATATATAACGGCAAGGAAACACCAAAAATGGACCTATATGTATTGCCAGATGGAGGACCGCCACTACTAGGACGTGAATGGATCCGGAAGATACAGCTAGATTGGCATTCCATACAAGCACTGACTGTAGATGCCAAAAAGGATGACGACGTCACACCTGGACGATTGTCAAAAATGCTAACTGACGCACAAGAAGTGTTCCAGGAGGGACTCGGAACACTAAAAGGCATAACAGCGATGATCAAAATAGAGGAAAATGCAAGCCCAAAGTTTTTTAAGGCCAGACCGGTACCTTGTGCGATCCGCCCAGCCGTCGAAGCAGAGCTGGAAGGTTTGGAACGTTCAGGAGTACTGTCCAAAGTGGACTGGAGCGAGTGGGCTACACCCATCGTTCCTGTAATGAAGAGGTCATTGAGTAATACGCCTAGGGAACCAAAGAAGGTTCGCATCTGTGGAGACTTTAAGGTGACAGTGAACCCAGTCCTTCACACGGTAAAAAACTGCTTCTGCGGATTGAAGATATTTTCGCCTCGCTATCTGGAGGAAAACGCTTCACTAAGATTGATCTGGCCCAGGCGTACTTGCAAATGGAGGTAGAAGAAGCCTCGAAACAGTACCTCACGATCAACACTCATAAAGGTCTCTACCAATAAAACCGGCTGGTGTTCAGGGTAGCATCAGCTCCGGCTATTTGGCAAAGGGCAATGGATCAAGTCCTGCAAGGGATTCCAGGGACCCAGTGTAATTTGGACGACATCCTGGTCACGGGCGAAAATGACAGTGATCACCTCGCCAACCTGGAGCAGGTGCTCACTAGATTGAAGGAATATGGGCTCTGAGCTAATCGCCACAAATGCGAGTTTTTCCAGAAGCAGATCTCGTATTGTGGCCACGTTATTGATGAAGAGGGGTTACATAAGTCCCCTGAAAAGATTGAGGCAGTAGTCAAGGCTCCAGCACCGGAAATGTGTCACAACTGACGTCGTTCCTCGGGCTGGTGAACTACTACCATAAGTTCTTGCCGAATTTGTCTACCGTACTACACCCACTGAACACCCTACTGCAAACGGGGGTACCATGGAAGTGGAATGACAAATGTAAATGAGCTTTCCAGAAGTGCAAATAATTGATCACATCAAAAGAGGTGTTGGCTCATTTCAACCCAGCACTACCAATTCGGATGGCGTGTGATGCATCACCCTATGGTATTGGAGCGGTGCTGTCGCACAAATTCCCAGGCGGCTCGGAGAGGCCAGTAGCCTTCGCGTCTCTGTCACTAACCTCAGCCGAGCGTAACTACGCCCAGATTAACAGGGAGGCCCTCAGCCTAGTGTGGGGAGTGAAAAAGTTCAACCACTATCTGCACGGGCAGAAGTTCACCTTGCTGACTGACCGCCAACCACTTGTCTCCATCTTTAATCCAAAGAAGGGCGTTCCGGTGATGACTGCGTAACGGCTACAAAGATGGTCCCTTTTTCTAGGGGCGAACCAATATGAAATCGAGTATAAGGGCACGAAACAGCATGGAAACGCTGATGGGCTTTCACGCCTGCCACTGCCTACTGCGGAGGAAGCACCAGCAGTGGACCCTGTCGAAATATTTTATTCGACCATAATTGAACGCTTGCCAGTAACTAACGCGGATATAGAGAAGGAGACCCGAAATGACCCGACACTGTCTCGGGTATATGATTTGACGGTGAAGGGATGTTGACTGGAAGTGGGGCGAACTGTTGAGCGGAAGAGAAAGAGTTGAGCCACTGCTGTTCGGCCGACCAAGGCGTGGTAGCCTCCGGAAGGAATTCGCCTGGGACGCGCAGTGGTTGTCCGTAGACTAACTCCGCTGCCGAGGACTAGAGGTCTTCCTTGACCGCGGTGCGTAAGCCTAGTAGCACCCACGTTAGGCGGTCAGTCCAGGTACTGTCCTGCAGGCCGGCGCGGAGTGAGGCCTTGAGTGACCTGTGGAAGCGTTCACACAGCCCATTGGCCTGCGGGTGGTACGCCGTGGTTCAGTGGAGCATCACCCTGAGGTTGCGTGCTGTGGCCGTCCAGAGTTCGGAGGTGAACTGGGCGCCTCTGTCGGAGGTTATGTCGGCTGGTACGTCGAAACTTGCGACCCAGCTGTTAACAAACGCCCTGGCGATGTCGGCTGTGGTGGTGGAGGGCAGCGGCACTGCCTCAGGCCAGCGTGTGTAGCGGTCGACCATCGTGAGGAGATAAGTTTGGCCTTGCGATGGCGGCAGAGGACCGACGATGTCGACGTGTACGTGGTCGAAGCGGCGGCTGGGTACCTCGCAGTCTCCCAGGGGTGCTTTTGTATGTAGCTGTACCTTAGCCCGTTGGCAGGCGAGGCAGGAGGTGGCCCAAGTCCGAACATCTTTGCTGAGGCCGCGCCAGACGAAACGCTGGGAGAGGAGTTTGACGGATGCGCGGGCCACCGGATGGGAGAGCGCGTGTAGCGCGTCGAAGATGCGGCGGCGCCAGGTTGCAGGGACGACCGGCCTGGGTTGGCCGAGTGAGACGTCGCAAGTGACTGCCGTGGCTTCGGGCCCGTGCGCGACCTTGGCTAGGCGTAGCCCTGGCAGGCTGGTAGCCGCCGAGAGGAGGTCTGGGTCCGTGAGCTGCGCCGCTGCTAGTTGCGCGTAGTCGACCGCGAGGTCATTCGCGCAGATGGCGGGATGGGAAAGGCAGTCGGCGACAACGTTGTCTCTACCGGAGACATGCTGGATGTCCGTAGTAAACTCGGACACGGCCGCGAGCTGGCGTTGCTGCCTAGCGGACCAGGGTTCGGTGTGCTTGGCCATCGCGTATGTGAGCGGCTTGTGGTCCACGTACGCGGTGAAGGGGCGGCCCTCCAGGAGGAACCTGAAATGGCGGACCGACAGGTGGAGCGCGAGAAGCTCGCGGTCGAAAGTAGAGTATTTGACCTCCGGGGGGCGCAGTTGGCGGCTGTAGAAGGCCAGTGGCTGCCACGCGCCATTGACCCACTGCTCGAACACGGCTCCGACCGCGTGGTCGGAGGCGTTGGTGGTGAGCGCGACCCGGGCATCGGCCCTCAGGTGCGCGAGCAGGGTGGCGTCGGCGAGCGCGTTTTTGGTGGCGTCGAAGGCAGCTGACGTGTCAGTGGTCCAGGCTACGGCCATCTTGCTGGATTTACCTCAGAGGGAGTCGTATAGGGGCTTCATGAAGGCTGCAGCGCTGGGGATGAACCTGTTGTAGAAGTTCACCATCCCGATGAACTCCTGGAGGCCCTTGATGGTTTTGGGGCGGGGGAATTGCTGGACGGCCTGCACCTTGTTGGGCAGGGGGACGGCCCCAGCAGGGGTGATGTGGTGACCGAGAAAATCGATCTCGGTTAGGCCGAATTGGCACTTCGCCGGGCTGAGGATGAGCCCCTGTTGGGCTAGGCGCCCGAACAGGATGCGAATGTGTTCGAGGTGTTCCTGTTGGGAGGAGCTGGCCACGAGAATGTCGTCTAGATAGACGAATAGGAAGTTCAGGTCCCGGAGGACTGAGTCCATAAGGCGCTGGAAAGCCTGGGCTGCATTCTTGAGGCCGAAGGGCATCCTCAGGAACTCGAACAGGCCGAATGGGGTGATGGCGGCCGTTTTGGGGATGTCTGCGGGGTGTACGGGGATTTGGTGGTAACCGTGCACCAGGTTGACCTTGGAAAAGCGGTTCGTCCGGCCAGTCGGGCCGAGAAGTCCTGGATGTGCACCGGGTATCGGTCGGGGGTGGTGGCGTCGTTGAGGCGGCGGTAGTCCCCGCAAGGGCGCCAGCCTCCGCCGAGCTTGGGGGCGATGTGGAGGGCAAGGCCCAAGGGCTGCTTGAGCGGTGGATGATGCCGAGTTGTTCCGTG
The DNA here is from genome assembly GCF_052327205.1 of Somniosus microcephalus. Classification (NCBI taxonomy): domain Eukaryota; kingdom Metazoa; phylum Chordata; class Chondrichthyes; order Squaliformes; family Somniosidae; genus Somniosus; species Somniosus microcephalus. The sequence continues at coordinate 140,537,664 of NC_140987.1, read as the reverse complement.
GTGGTGAACTCGGCCCGCGCGATTTCCAGCTTGGCCGGGTTGAGTCTGCGGGCGTGGGCGGAAACCGGGGGGCCGGTGGTGGGGATATAGTGCTCCACACCGTGTTTGGCGGCTTTGGCCAAAAAGGTCGGGTTAGTGAGGGCGGGAAACTCGGCTAAAAATGCCGAGTAGTCGTCCGTGGCTCTGGCGAGGCAGTCGGTCGTCAGGCCGGCCGAATGGGCCGGGGTAAATGCGCCAGGGATGGGGGCCATAGTGTTGATGTCGACGAGGCGGTGCCTCGGAATGTCGACAAGGAGGCCGTGGGCGCGTCGGAAGCCGGCGCCGATGAGTGGGCAGAGGACCCTGGCTGTGAGGAACTCCCAGCGGTAGTGGCAGCCTGCGAGGTCGAGCGTGACCATGCGGGTGCCATATGTGCGGGTGTCAGAGCCATTGGCTGCGGCCAGCGTGATACCCCGTGCGCCGCGTTGGATTTCGAGGGCGGAGGCGGGGGTGATGCTCTGCTGGGCCCCTGTGTCGCACAGAAATCGGCGGTTGGTGCTGTCGTCGGTGAAGTACAGTAGAGGCCCCTTTTGCCCCGCGGCCATCGTGGGGGCCGGTGCGGGGGGGGGTTTGAAAGTGCACGGTGGCGTGCAGCATTGGGCCCTAGTGCCAAAACGGGTGTGGTAGTAGCAGTGACCCGGAGTGGTAGGGCGGTCGGGCCTAGTGGGCCGGGACGACCGCGTGGTCGTTGCCGTGAGGTCGGGCGCGACGTCGCGGGCGGACTGCGCAGAGAGCAGCCGGTCGGCCTTTTCGGCTATCTCATTCAGGTCCGTAGAGCCAGATTCCACAATGAGCGGGCGGATGCTGGCGGGGAGCTGCCGAATGGAAAGCGTGCGAAAGAGGGCGCCGGTGTTTTTGTCGTCCGAGAGGGACAGCATGTGGGAAAGCAGATCCGACGGTGAAGCATCACCAAGGCCGGGGAGGTCGAGGAGTTGGCAGTTGCGCTGGTAAGAGAACGTTTGAAATTTTTTAAGGAGCGCAGCCTTCAGATGTTCGTACTTGCCTTCCGCTGGTGGCTCCTGCAGCGCTGCCCAAACCTTGGGGACTGTGGCGTAGGTGAGAGAGGCGACGAGGTAGTCGTACTTCGTGGCGTCGACTGTAAAGTGTTTCAGCCGGAATCTGGACTCGGCTTGAACAAACCAGGCTTCGGCCAGGTTCTCCCAAAAGTCCGGTAGTTTAACCGTGACTGCGTTTGTATCCGCCATGCTAGCTTAGGATTCGTCCTGAGCGTCGGGGTCACCAGTGTTGAGATACCGCGGCAAACGTGGGAGTCGAGACCAGAGTTAGTGAAACACAACTGCTTTAATCAACCTCATGGCAAAGAGGAACTGGAAAAGCCCGCGCAACCACTTAAATACTCCCCAGACAGGAAGTGCTCCCGGCAGCCTGTCCCTGCGGGAAACAAGTTGCTGGAGGAAAGGGCCCCCGGCTGGGGGCGTCTGCTTAAACTGTCCGTGCCGCCGTGAGCGGATTATGTCCAGTAGTGGCGTGTCGCCACACAGGCACAAATAACGTTTTAAAGAAGCAGATCCACTTGTCTGCAAAGAATTGAAACTGTATTCTCACCTTGTCCCTCCACAGTTAGCTCTTATCCTACAATGGAAAGCTCAAAAATGAAAAGCCTACTTATAGTATGAATCACGTCAATTATTAATTTCCTATGTTACTCCTCGTGACTACCCCTTACACATTTTATGCAACATTGATATTTGTTAGTCAACATTTATAGCTTGTAACGAATAACCTTATTTTTGGCTATTTGAAAACAAATTACTGGGATTCTTGAACAGTTTTACACAGCTGTGACATTTTAAGATAACTGTGGCCATTCCTGGTGCAGAAAATATCTCCCAATGCCATTGGCTTACCTCACATCCAGCCAAAGAAACAATTGAAAACCATAAACAAATGTGCAACTGTGAAATATTTCTGACCTTTGAATGGCATCCAGGCCTATTATGGGACAATTACACAGAAATGACAACTCCACAAGGTGAACAAGGCACAATTTAAAAAGTGTTGCATGATTAAAATTTCTGGATGAACAAAAAAAACAAATTAACAACGCGTCATCGTATCATCTACCTCAAATGCTCTTAAGTGATCACCATACTCCCAATGTCTGTGCAGTTCACTAGCAAGTCTGTCTTTTAAGGATTTAAAAGATTTATTGCTTAAGCTACCACCTTCTGACATTTCAGTTTTATGTCTGAGCCTGGCCAACTGCAGAGATGAATTAATTTAGATCATCACAGATTATAGTCAAATCCATGAGCGTGAATGCTGCCAGACAGCCCACAAGCCTCAAGAGGCCCAAATCAGCCCCACAATCATTCTTACTCTGCACTAAAACAGACACAATCCTGTTTTAAAATGTGCTTTGAGCCTCTTTTAAGATCAAACGTGAAAAATTAATAGATACATTAAGTTTTTAGTGCTAAAGCGTGCAGGCCAGCATCGGGGCTCTGCTAATGTTCTGTCAGCAGCATACACCACAGCGCAAATCTACTTTTCAAACAAAACAAAACCGCAGTTCAAAAGTTTAATATATGAGACAAGTCAACTATTGATTTTCAGTAAAGATTTTACAATTATAAACAATTTTTTCCAATCTCTTTATCCTCTGATAACACAATGCTTTTTCTAGGATTATATAAAAGAATATGTATTATTGATTTTTTTTTAAATGAATGACAACAAGCCATCTGAGAACTACATGAATATGACATTGGCCCTGATATTAATGTAAAGGCGGCTTCCGAGCAGGGGATGGAACTCTGTGGGCAAAACCCAGAAGCAGAGTCAGCGCTTTGGATTCTTCAATTTCAGCTAGATTGAGGCAATAAATTTTGACTTCCGGGTTTCACGTCTCCAAACTGCAAAGCGAGTGTAATACGTGCCTGCATGACACCATCTTAGCTCTATTTAAGGGACAAAGTAGAAACAGAATTTGGAGAAGCCAGGAGGTGTTTAGGATGGATGCACAAAAAGCAAGGGCAACATCTAGATTTAATGAGGTTTCCCTTGAATTACTGCTGGGTGCAGTCAGGAGCAAGAGGGTCATACATTTTCCTAGCAATGGGAGGAAGAAACCAAAAAGACATGGTTGGAGGTAGCTGAGGAGGTGAGCAGCAGGAGCATTGTGCCCCGGTCTTGGATCTTGGATGCAGTGCAGGAATCATTTAATGATCTAGCCAGGTCTGGGAAAGTGTGTACATTTGCTGCTTCACCTAAATCCTGTGGTTTAAGCCCTACACCCACCCCACCTTTATCACTCTTTCGTGCCCCCCCACCTTTATCACTCTTTCTTGCCCCCCACCTTTATCACTCTTTCTTGCCCCCCCACCTTTATCACACTTTCTTGCCCCCCCACCTTTATCACTCTTGCTTGCCCCCCCCACCTTTATCACTCTTTCGTGCACCCCCCACCTTTATCACTCTTTCGTGCCCCCCCACCTTTATCACTCTTTCTTGCCCCCCACCTTTATCACTCTTTCTTGCTCCCCCACCTTTATCACTCTTTCGTGCCAAGTGTACGACATCACGTCACTCCTCACACCCACTTATATCTCAGCAATACCCAGCCGTCACTTTCTATGCACTTCATCATCTCCCCATTTATCCATCCACAATTGCCACTCACCCCAATCCTTATGCAATGTGATGTATCTGTCTCAGTCACCCTCACCGAATGCATTGCATCCATTGGGTGAATACATGACTCACTGGTCTGTTTTTTCGCCCATTGTAAGAGAAAAGTGCGCAAAATGCAAGGAAGTGGGAGAGGACTGGAGATGGGCAGCTCACAGAGGAGGATACAATGGAGATGAGTGGTACATTTGCGTCAACACTCAATCGGAGATTGCAAGTCCTCTGTCTCTCCGATAGCTGGTGACAGAATTACAAATATCTCTGACACACATATGCTGACTTTATTTCATCATGACTGAACTATGAGAAGATGGAGTGTGGTGATTGTCAAGATCGTGACTTTGCCATAAATAATTCATATCCCTTTCTTTTGTCTTCTAGGACCTTCACATGTACAGCAAGTGTCGCTGGCCATGCATGAGGACGATTCCTCAGGAAGGCCTTATTCCTTCTGATGGTGAACTGTCACAGGACATACAGCCATGCACCAGCACAGATACTTGTATGTCAGTGGGTCCAGTTAGAGTGTTAGTTGGGTTTTCACCTGGTGATTCACAACCTACAAGTGAGCATGAGCAGACACTGGTGGAAGGGACAGCTGTGGAGAGTCCGCATCAGGTGACGCATTCCTTTTGAAGCTCTACTTAGCTGGACACAGATGCTGAAACCCGGAGGCCAGCATTGAGAAGGAGAATGCTAGAGGTGCATGAGAAACTTAGCTAGGTACTGACAAACATGCCATGCACACGAGACAATGCCGGAGTCCAACTCGATCAATAGTGAATAGGTGGCGCAGGGAATTACGAGAATGTCTGCCATGGAGAGAGCGGCCGCCTCCATGGAGCTTCAAGAATTGCTCTGAAATGAGTCCATGCAGATCATTTGCATGGCTGTGCAGATTTTGGATGCCAACATGTCAACATGTCTGCCGCTTTAAATAGGATGATGGATACCTTAGCCGTCACCTTACAACGCGTCACTGATCTTCACCAAGCTGGTCTTCAGCATAGTGATAGGAGTGATGTGGCGCTGGTCCAGGAGAGGGATGATGCCAAAAGAGAACAGGGAAATAGGAACTCCACTCAAAGGGCTCCTGCTTCTCACCTGTTGCCGCTCCCAATCCCCCATCTCCAGACAGTACCCGATATGCTGCCTCATCTCCTGATGGCCAAATCTGCTTCTGCACAGATGCAGGTGGAGCAGTCTTTGGCGGGGCCATCAGAGGCTCCAAAGCCCAGAGGGTGTAGGCCAAAAGCATCTCATCAGTCAGGGAAGGGATCTGAGCAGCCTGCCCCTACTTCTGCTGAAGCCACACTGGATGCACCACGTAGAAGCGGTAAGAAGTGCAAGAGAAAGCTACAGTAATTCACCAAGGGTATGCACATGGGTGTTTGACAAAATATTATGTTGTTAAGTTTCATTTTCTTATAACGACACATCTAATTTATTGCTTAGCACCACTTCCATGTCTTGACCATTAGTGCATCTAGAGTGTCAATTTACCCTTTCAATTTTTTCATGGTGAATGTCAATACATGACGAGACCAATTGGGTGGATGTGCAATGGGTGTATGCCTGGTTGAAGGACTGTTTAATGCAAAAGGAGGAGTTGGCCCTGGTGGTGGGAGCAGGCTGGAGGATTTCATCTGTGATGTTTTCCTGTGTGTGGCACCACTAGCTGAATATTTGAGCTATTAGAGCACCCCTGACAGCAATGTACATGGCTGGTCTGGCAATGGGTGTCCCATCTTCATATTCCTCCTCTTAGAAACATAGAAACATAGAAGATAGGAGCAGGAGCAGGCCATTCGGCCCCTCGAGCCTGCTCCGCCATTCAATGAGATCATGGCTGATCATCTAAATTCAGTACCGTGTCCTTGCCTTCGCCCCATATCCCCTGATCCCTTTAGCCTTAAGAAATATATCCAACTCCTTCTTGAATATATTTAATGAACTGGCCTCCACCGCCCTCTGTGGCAGAGAATTCAACAGGTTCACCACTCTCTGGGTGAAGAAATTCCTCCTCATTTCAGTCCTAAATGGCTTACCCCTTATCCCTAGACTATGACACCTGGTTCCGGACTCCCCGGCCATCGGAAACATCCTTCCCGCATCTAATCTGTCCAGGTCTGACAGAATTTTATAGGTTTCGATGAGATCCCCTCTCAATCTTCTAAACTCCAGTGAGTATAAGCCCAATCGACACAATCTCTCCTCATACATCATTCCTGTCATCCCAGGTATCAGCCTGGTGAATCTTCGCTGCACTCCTTCCATGGCAAGAACGTCCTTCCTCAGATAAGGCGACCAAAACTGCACACAATACTCAAGGTGCGGTCTCACCAAGGCGCTGTACAACTGCAGCAAGACATCCTTGTTCCTGTACTCGAAGCCTCTTGCTACGAAGGCCAACATACCATTTGCCTACTTAAACGCCTGCTGTACCTGCATGCTTACCTTCAGCGACTGGTGCACAAGAACACCCAGGTCTCTTTGCACTTCCCCTTCTCCCAATCTATTGTCATTCAAATAATAGTCTGCCTTCCTGCTTTTGCCACCAAAGTGGATAACCTCACATTTATCCACATTATAGTGCATTTGCCATGTTTCTACCCAATCAACCAACCTGTCCAAATCGTACTGGAGTTTCACGACATCCTCCTCACAGCATACCCTCCCACCCAGCTTTGTGTCGTCTGCAAATTTGGAGATATTACATCCAATTCCCTCGTCCAGATCATTAATATATATTGTGAACAGCTGGGGTCCTAGGACCGATCCTTGCGGTACCCCACTAGTCACTGCCTGCCACTCGGAAAACAACCCGTTTATTCCAACTCTTTGCTCTCTATCCGCCAACCAGTTCTCTATCCAAGTCAATACCTTGCCGCCAATCCCATGTGCCTTAATTTTGCATGCTAATCTCTTATGCAGGACATTATCGAAAGCCTTCTGAAAGTCCAATACACCACATCCACCGGTTCTCCCTTATCTATTTTACCAGTTACATCCTCAAAAAATTCCAGTAGATTAGTCAAGTATGATTTACCTTTTGTAAATCCATGTTGACTTTGTCCGATCCTGTCACTGCTTTCCAAGTGCTCTGCTATTACATCTTTTATAACAGACTCCAGCATTTTCCCCACTACCGATGTCAGGCTTACCGGTATATAATTCCCCGCTTTTTCTCTACCACCTTTTTTGAATAGTGGGATTACATTAGCTACCCTCCAATCCATGGGTACTGTTCCAGAGTCTACTGAGTTCTGGAAGATGACCAGCAATGCATCTACTATTTCTCGGGCCATTTCCTTAAGTACCCTAGGATGTAGATTATCAGGCCCTGGGGATTTATCGGCCTTCAATCCCATCAATTTTCCTATCACCATTTCCCTACAAATACTGATTTCTTTCAGTTCCACCCTTTCATCAGACCCTATGTTCCCCGACATCTCTGGGAGGTTATTTTTGTCCTCCTTTGTGAAGACAGAACCAAAATATGTATTTATTTGGTCAGCCATTTCTTTGTTCCCCATTATAAATTCCCCTGATTCTGACTGCAAGGGACCTACGCTTGACTTCACCAATCTTTTTCTCTTCACATATCTATAAAAGCTTTTACAGTCAGTTTTTATGTTCCCTGCAAGCTTACTCTCATATTCTATTTTCCCCCTTCTTAATTAATCCCTTGGTCTTCCTTTGTTGAATCCTAAACTGCTCCCAATCCTCAGGGTTATTGCTTTTTCTGGCCAATTTATATGTCCTCTCCTTGGATCTTATGCTATCCCTAATTTCCCTTGTTAGCCACGGCTGAGTCACCTTTTTTGTTTTATTTTTATGCCAAACTGGGATGAACAAATTCTGTAGTTCATCCATCCGGCCTTTGAATGTTTGCCATTGCCTATCCACCGTCAACCCTTTGAGTGACATTCCCCAATCAATCCTACCCAACTCGCTCCTCAGATCATGGTAGTTTCCTTTATTTAAATTTAGGACCCTAGTCTCTGAGTCAACTACTTCATTCTCCATCTTAATGAAGAATTCGATCATATTATGATCGCTCCAACCCAAGGGGCCTCGTACAACAATATTGCTAATTAATCCTTTCTCGTTACATAATACCCAGTCTAAGATGGCCTGATCTCTGGTTGGTTCTTCAACATATTGGTCCAGGAAACCATCCCATAAACACTCCAGGAATTCCTCCTCCACAGTATTGTTACTAATTTGGCTAGCCCAATCTATATGTAGATTAAAGTCACCCATGATGACTGCAGTGCCCTTGTTGCACGCTTCTCTAATTTCCATTTTACTGCCATCCCCAAACTCCGCCTTACTGTTTGGAGGTCTATATACCACTCCCACTAACGTTTTCTGCCCCTTAGTATTTCTCAATTCTACCCATACAGATTCCACATCATCAGAGCTAATATCCTTCCTTACAATTGTGTTAATCCCGTCTTTAACCAGTAATGCTACCCCACCTCCCTTTCCTTTTTGCCTATCTTTCCTGAATATCGAAAACGCCTGGATGTTGAGTTCCCAGCCTTGGCCATCCTTGGGCCACGTTTCCGTAATCCCAACCAAATCATGTTTGTTTACCTCTATTTGCGCAGCCAATTCATCCACCTTATTACGAATGCTCCTCGCATTAAGACACAAAGCCTTCAGGCTTGTTTTTTTAACGTTCCCAGCCTTGGCCATCCTTGGGCCACGTTTCCGTAATCCCAACCAAATCATATTTGTTTACCTCTATTTGCGCAGCCAATTCATCCACCTTATTACAAATGCTCCTCGCATTAAGACACAAAGCCTTCAGGCTTGTTTTTTTAACGTTCTTAGACCTATTAGAATTATTATTTACTGTGGCCACATTTGATTTAAACCGTTGATTTCTCTGACTGCCACTTTTGTTTTTCTCCTTCCTATCTTTTGCTTTTATCCTTGTTTCCCTTTCCACTGTCTCCCTGCTCAGGTTTCCAACCCCCTGCCATTTTAGTTTAAACCCTCCCCCAGAGCACAAGCAAACACTCCCCCTAGGACATCGGTTCCAGCCCTGCCCAGGTGCAAACCGTCCGGTTTGAACTGGTCCCACATCCCCCAGAACCAGTTCCAATGTCCCAGGAACTTGAATTCCTCCCTGTTGCACCATTCCTCTAGCCACGTATTCATCTGAAATAGTCTTCTATTTCTACTCTGACTAGCATGTGGCACTGGTAACAATCCTGAGATTACTACCTTTGAGGTCTTATTTTTTAATTTACCTCCTAACTCCCTATATTCCGCTTTTAGGACCTCATCCCGCTTTTTACCTATATCGTTGGTGCCTATATGCACCACGACAACTGGCTGTTCACCCTCCCCTTCCAAGATGTTCTGCAGCCGCTCTGAGGCATCCTTCACCCTTGCACCAGGGAGGCAACACACCATCCTGGAGTCTCGTTTGCGACCGCAGAAATGTCTATCTATTCTCCTTACAATAGAATCCCCTATTACTATAGCTCTACCCCTCTTTTTCCTCCCGTGCTGTGCAGCAAAGCCACCCCTGGTGCCAGGAATTTGGCTGCTGCTGCTTTCCTCTGATAAGCCATCCCCCCAACAGTATTCAAAGTGGTGTATCTGTTTGAGAGGGGGATGACCACAGGGGACCCCTGCACTACCTGCCTGCGCTTAGTACTCTGCCTGTTGGTCACCCATTCCCTTTCTTGCTGTCTAACCTCTTCAATGTTCTCCTCATCCAAAGATGCCTTATAAGCACTTGTATCCTCCTCCAACTGTAATCTTCGCTTTTGCGCAATGTTCTGTGGAACGCAACACACCAGCATTATTCTGGACGCCCTCATTGTGAGTACTGAAGGACACTTCCAGGCCTAACTAGGCACCTGAAGCACATCTTCAACAACAATAACAAAAACTTGTATTTATATAGCACCTTTAACATAGTAAAACGTCCCAAGGTGCTTCACGGGAGTGTTATAAAACAACATTTGATAACGAGCCACACAAGGAGAAATTAGGACAGATGACCAAATGTTTGGTCAAAGAGGTAGGTTTTAAGGAGCAGCTTAAAAGAGGAAAGAGAAGTAGAGAGGTGGAAATGTTTAGGCAGGGAATTCCAGAGCTTAGGGCCTATGACTGCCAGTTTTGTTTTTCTCCTTCCTATCTTTTGCTTTTATCCTTGTTTCCCTTTCCTCTGTCCTCCTGCTCAGGTTCCCAACCCCCTGCCATTTTAGTTTAAACCCTCCCTCAGAGCACTAGCAAACACTCCCCCTAGGACATCAGTCCCGGCCCTGCCCAGGTGCAAATTGTGCGGTTTGAACTGGTCCCACCTCCCCCAGAACCGGTTCCAATGTCCCAGGAATTTGAATCCCTCCCCCTTGCACCATTCCTCTAGCCACGTATTCATCTGAAATATCCTTCTATTTCTACTCTGACTAGCACGTGGCACTGGTAGCAATCCTGAGATTACTACCTTTGAGGCCCTACTTTTTAATTTACCTCCTAACTCCTTATGTTCCGCTTTTAGGACCTCATCCCACTTTTTACCTATATCGTTGGTACCTATCTGCACCACAACAACTGGCTGTTCACCCTCCCCTTCCAAGATGTTCTGCAGCTGCTCTGAGACATCCTTGACCCTTGCACCAGGGAGGCAACACACCATCCTGGAGTCTCGTTTGCGGCTGCAGAAATGCCTATCTATTCCCCTTACAATACAATCCCCTATTACTATAGCTCTACCCCTCTTTTATCTCCTGTCCTGTGCAGCAGAGCCACCCGTGGTGCCAGGAAGTTGGCTGCTGCTGCCTTCCTCTGATAAGCCATTCCCCCCAACATTACTCAAAGTGGTATATCTGTTTGAGAGGGGTTTGTCCACAGGGGACCCCTGCACTACCTGCCTCTGCCTAGTACTCTGTCTGTTAGTCACCCATTCCCTTTCTGCCTGTCTAACCTTTGCCTGTGGTGTGACCAACTGATTAAACCTGCTATTCGCGACGTCCTCAGCCTCACGAATGGTCCAGTATGAATCCAATCACAGCTGAAGCGCCGCAATGCAGTCTGCCAGTAGTTGCAGCTGGACACACTTCCTGCACATATAGTTGTCAGGGACACAGGAAGTGCCCCTGAGTTCCCACATAGCGCAGGAGGAGGATACCACAGCACCGGGCTCTCCTGCCATGACTTATCCTTTAATTAATTGCAATTAAATTAAATCAAATCAATCCCACCAATTACACTACAGTTAAATAGTATATTTAAGGGCCCTGGTTTATAAACAGTCCCCGCTACACCACAGAGACTTTAGAAACTATAAACCACAGAGTTAAAGTTTATAAAGAGAGAAATACTCACCAACCAATCACTTACCTGCTTTCTGGTGATGTCACACTTCGATTACTTTTTACTTCTTTCCCTCTGAAATTGGAGATTAGGATGCCTACGTGGTCTCTGGGGCCTTTTTATAGTCGCCGCTCCGCGATTCCCGCCAAGATTTATCCCGCTGACGCACTGAGGCCTACCTGGTCTCTGGGGCCTTTTTATAGTCGCCGCTCCACGATTCCCGCTGAGATTTCTCTCGCTGACGCACTGAGGCCTACCTGAGCCTCTGGGGCATTTTTATAGTCGCCGCTCCGCGATTCCCGCTGAGATTTCCCCCGCTGATGCACTGCGGCCTACCTGAGCCTCTGGGGCCTTTTTATAGTCACCGCTCCGCGATTCCTGCCGAGATTTCTCCTTCTGATGCACTGATTTAAATCAAACATGGCCACAGTAAATAATCATTCTAATAGGTCTAAGAGCGTTAAAAAAACAAGCCTGAAGACTTTGTGTCTTAATGCGAGGAGCATTCATAATAAGGTGGATGAATTAGCTACACAAATAGAGGTAAACGAATATGATTTGATTGGGATTACAGAAACATGGCTCCAGGGTGGCCAAGGCTGGGAACTCAACATCCAGGGGTATTAAATATTCAGGAAAGATAGGCAAAAAGGAAAGGGAGGTGGGGCAGCATTGCTGGTTAAAGAAGGGATTAACACAATTGTAAGGAAGGATATTAGCTCTGATGATGTGGAATCTGTATGGGTAGAACTGAGAAATACCAAGGGGTATTAAACATTAGTGGGAGTGGTATATAGACCTCCAAACAGTAAGGCGGAGTTGGGATTGCACTAAAATGGAAATTAGAGAAGCGTGCAATAAGGGCACAGCAGTCATCATGGGTGACTTTAATCTACATATAGATTGGGCTAACCAAATTAGTAACAATACTGCGGAGGAGGAATTCCTGGAGTGTTTAAGGGATGGTTTCCTGGACCAATATGTCGAGAAACCAACCAGAGATCAGGCCATCTTAGACTGGGTATTATGTAACGAGAACGGAATAATTAGCAATCTTGTTGTATGAGGCCCCTTGGGTCGGAGTGATCATAATATGATCGAATTCTTCATTAAGATGGAGAATGAAGTAGTCGACTCAGAGACAAGGGTCCTAAATTTAAATAAGGGAAACTATGATGGTCTGAGGCGCGAGTTGAATAGGTCGTGGAAAACACGTTTACTGAGTTGGTCACACTGCAGGTAAGGGCTGCACAGGCAGAAGGGAAATGGGTGACCATCAGGCAGAGCAGTAGAGTCAGGCAGGTAGTGCAGCGGACCCCTGTGGCCATCCCCCTCTCAAACAGTATACCGATTTGGATACTGTTGAGGGGGATGACTTACCAGAGGAAGGCAGCAGCAGCCAACTTCCTGGCACCAGGGGTGCTTCTGCTGCTCCAGAAGGGAGGGAAAAGAGTGGGAGAGCAATAGTGGTAGGGGATTCTATCGTAAGGGGAACAGATAGGCTTTTCTGTGGCCATAGACGTGACACCAGGATGGTTTGTTGCCTTCCTGGCGCCAGGGTCAAGGATGTCACTGAACGGCTGCAGGGCATTCTGAAGGGGGAGGGTCTCTCTCTCTCCCCCCAGTCTCTCTCTCTCTTCTCCCCCCAGTCTCACTCTCTCTCTTCCCCCCAGTCGCTCTCTCTCTTCCCCCCAGTTGCTCTCTCTCTTCCCCCAGTCGCTCTCTCTCTTCCTCCCTGTCGCTCTCTCTCTTCCCCCCAGTCACTCTCTCTCTTCCCCCAGTCGCTCTCTCTCTTCCCCCCAGTCACTCTCTCTCTTCCCCCCAGTCACTCTCGCTCTTCCCCCCGTCGCTCTCTCTCTTCCCCCCAGTCGCTCTCTCTCTTCCCCCCAGCCGCTCTCTCTCTTCCCCCCAGCCGCTCTCTCTCTTCCCCCCAGCCGCTCTCTCTCTTCCCCCCAGTCGCTCTCTCTCTTCCCCCATTCGCTCTCTCTCTTCCCCCCAGTCGCTCTCTCTCTTCCCCCCAGTCGCTCTCTCTCTTCCCCCCAGTCGCTCTCTCTCTTTCCCCCAGTCGCTCTCTCTCTTCCCCACAGTCGCTCTCTCTCTTCCTCCCAGTCGCTCTCTCTCTCTCTTCACCCCAGTCACTCTCTCTCTCTCTTCCCCCCAGTCGCTCTCTCTCTCTCTTCCAACAACAACATGCCCTCAAAAAAGCCTCGGCACCGCCGGGCACTCCAGCTACTTATTAATAAAAGACATACTGGATTTAAAAGACACAAGTCTCAGCACACAGGCTGTAAACAGAAATAGAAACATAGAAACATAGAGATAGGAACAGGAGTAGGCCATTCGGCCCTTCGAGCCTGCTCCGCCATTCAATGAGATCATGGCTGATCTTCGTCTGAGATCATAGCTGATCTTACCAGTTCAGTACCCCGTCCCCGCCTTTTCTCCGTAACCCTTAATCCCCTTAGCCTTCAGAAATATATCCAATTCTCTCTTGAAAATATTTATTGAATTAGCCTTCACAGCCCTCTGTGGCAGGGAATTCCACAGGCTCACCACTCTTTGAGTGAAGAAATTCTTCCTCATCTCTGTTTTAAATGATTTGCCCGCTATTTTTAGACTGTGGCCCCTGGTTCTGTGCTCCCCGGCCATTGGAAACATTCTCTCTGAATTCAGCCTGTCCAGGCCTGCCATAATTTTATATGTTTCGATGAGATCCCCTCTCAATCTTCTAAACTCCAGTGAGTACAAGCCCAAACTATTTAATCTCTCTTCGTAGGTCATTCCCGCCATTCCAGGTATCAGCCTGGTGAATCGCCGTTGCACTCTTTCCATGGCAAGAACATCCTTCCGCAGATGGGGCGACCAAAACTGTACACAATACTCCAGATGCGGTCTCACCAGCACCTTGTACAGCTGTAGTAAGGTATCCCTCTTCCTATACTCGAACCCCCTTGATATGAAGGCCAACATACCATTTGCCTTCTTAATCGCCTGTTGCACCTGCATGCTCTCCTTCAGTGACTGGTGCACAAGAACACCCAGGTCCCTCTGCACTTCCCCATCTCCCAATCTATTGCCATTTAGATAATAATCTACCCTCCTGTTTTTACCCCCAAAGTGGATAACCTCGCATTTATCCACATTATAGTGCATCTGCCACGTATCCGCCCATTCCCCCAACCTGTCCAAATCGCACTGTAGCCTCGTGCTTCTGAGATAAGATCAGTTGATAACAAAGTTGCAAACAAACTTTGAAATGGGAATAAGTTAAATATTCTAAAACAATGAAAGATTGAAGGAAACCATTGGTGGTTCCGAAAGGTCTATGACTTGCAACGAACACAATGAGAGACACAGTTTAAAGTGTGAAAAACTAACACGATAAAACAGAAATACAAACATTAAAAGAGGAATGTGCCTTTGAAACATGACATCAAGAAAAGAAACATCTGCTAGTCACATAGTTTTATGTTAAACTTGGATGACAGGAAACACAATTAAATATGCAACCAATTGAGATAGCTAGAAAACAAGTAAACACACAGTTAAAGTGGTTTTGATTTACATATACTAAAAACCATACCAACAAGACTTTGAAGATATAACTTCAATAGATGACACCAAGCAATTGCATTGTGTTTGTATTAAACTTAAAGCAGAATGGAGTCAAAATGTCTGCTAAAAAGCAGTTAAGCCAATATTAAGAAATGAATGAAGAATCTTTGGTAAGCTGCAGCTACTAGCAGACCGCATTGTGGCGCTGGAGCTGCGGATGGATGGGCTTTGGAGCATTCACGATGCTGAGAGGGTCGTGGATAACACGTTTAGTGAGTTGGTCACACCGCAGGTAAAGGCTGCACAGGCAGAAGAGAAATGGGTGACCATCAGGCAGAGCAGTAGAGGCAGGCAGATAGTGCAGGGGACTCCTGTGGCCATCGCCCTCTCAAACAGGTATACCAATTTGGATACTGTTGAGGGGGATGACTTACCAGAGGAAGGCAGCAGCAGCCAACTTCCTGGCACCAGGGGTGCTTCTGCTGCTCAGGAAGGGAGGGAAAGGAGTGGGAGAGCAATAGTGGTAGGGGATTCCATCGTAAGGAGAACAGATAGGCATTTCTGTGGCCATAGACGTGACTCCAGGATGGTTTGTTGCCTCCTTGGCGCCAGGGTCAAGGATGTCACTGAACGGCTGCAGGGCATTCTGAAGGGGGAGGGTGAACAGTCAGAGGTCGTGGTTCACATTGGGACCAATGACATGGGTAGGAAGAGGGATGAGGTCCTGCAGCAAGAACTTAGGGAGCTAGGTAGCAGATTAAAGAGCAGGACCTCAAAGGTTTTAATCTCTGGATTACTCCCAGTGCCACGTGCTAGTGAGTATAGGAATAGGAGGATAGAGCAGATGAATGCGTGGCTAAAGAGTTGGTGCAGGAGGGAGGGCTTTAGTTTCCTGGATCACTGGGCCTGCTTCTGGGGAAGGTGGGACTTGTACAAGTCGGACAGGTTGCAGCTGAACCAGAATGGGACAAATATCCTTGCGGGTAGGTTTGCTAGCACTGTTCTGGGGGGTTTAAACTAAAATGGCAGGGGGTTGGGAACCTGAGCAGGGAGACAGAGGAAAGGGAAACAGGGATAAAAGCAAAAGATAGGAAGGAGAAAAACAAAAGTGGCAGTCAGAGAAATCAACGGTTTAAATCAAACATGGCCACAGTAAATAATAATTCTAATAGGTCTAAGAGCATTAAAAAAACAAGCTTGAAGGCTTTGTGTCTTAATGCGAGGAGCATTTGTAATAAGGTGGACGAATTGGCTGCGCAAATAGAGGTAAACGAATATGATTTGGTTGGGATTACAGAAACATGGCTCAAGGATGGCCAAGACTGGGAACTCAACATCCAGGGGTATTCGATATTCAGGAAAGATAGGCAAAAAGGAAAGGGAGGTGGGGGAGCATTACTGGTTAAAGAAGGGATTAATACAATTGTAATGAAGGATATTAGCTCTGATGATGTGGAATCCGTATGGGTAGAATTGAGGGGAAAAAAATATTAGTGGGAGTGGTATATAGACCTCCCAACAGTAAGGCAGAGGTTGGGGATGGCATTAAAAGGGAAAGTAAAGAAGCGTGCAATAAGGGCACTGGAGTCATCATGGGTGACTTTAATCTACATATAGATTGGGCCAACCAAATTAGTAACAATACTGTGGAGGAGGAATTCCTGGAGTGTTTACAGGATGGTTTCCTGGACCAATATGTCGAGGAACCAACCAGAGATCAGGTCATCTTAGACTGGGTATTATGCAACGAGAAAGGATTAATTAGCAATCGTTTTGTATGAGGCCCCTTGGGTCAGAGCAATCATAATATGATCGAATTCTTCATTAAGATGGAGAATGAAGTAGTTGACTCAGAGACTAGGGTCCTCAATTTAAATAAAGGAAACTACGATGGCCTGAGGAGCGAGTTGGGTAGGATTGGTTGGGGAACGGCACTCAAAGGGTTGACAGTGGATAGGCAATGGCAAACATTCAAAGACCGAATGGATGAGCTACAGAATTTGTTCATCCCAGTTTGGCATAAAAAAAAAACAAAAAAGGTGACTCAACCGTGGCTAACAAGGGAAATTAGGGATAGCATAAGATCCAAGGAGAGGACATATAAATTGGCCAGAAAAAGCAAGAATCCTGAGGATTGGGAGCAGTTTAGGATTCAACAAAGGAGGACAAAGGGATTAATTAAGAAAGGGAAAATAGAATATGAGAGTAAGCTAGCCGGGAACATAAAAACTGACTGTAAAAGCTTTTATAGATATGTGAAGAGAAAAAGATTGGTGAAGTCAAGCGTAGGTCCCTTGCAGTCAGAATCAGGGGAATTTATAATGGGAAGCAAAGAAATGGCTGAGCAACTAAATTCATACATTGGTTCTGTCTTCACAAAGGAGGACACAAATAACCTCCCAGAGATGCCGGGGAACATAGGGTCGGATGAAAGGGTGGAACTGAAACAAATCAGTACTTGTAGGGAAATGGTGTTAGGAAAATTGATGGGACTGAAGGCCGATAAATCCCCAGGGCCTGATAATCTACATCCCAGGGTACTTAAGGAAGTGGCCCTAGAAATAGTAGACACATTGCTGGTCATCTTCCAGAACTCGATAGACTCTGGAACAGTACCAATGGATTGGAGGGTAGCTAATGTTACCCCACTATTCAAAAAAGGTGGTAGAGAAAAAGCAAGGAATTATAGACCGGTAAGCCTGACATCGGTAGTGGGGAAAATGCTAGAGTCTGTTATAAAATATGTAATAGCAGAGCACTTGGAAAGCAGTGACAGGATCCGACAAAGTCAACATGGATTTACAAAAGGTAAATCATGCTTGACTAATCTACTGGAATTTTTTGAGGATGTAACTGGTAAAATAGATAAGGGAGAACCAGTGGATGTGGTGAATTTGGACTTTCAGAAGGCTTTCGATAAGGTCCCAAATAAGAGATTAACGTGCAAAATTAAGGCACATGGGATTGGGGGCAAGGCATTGATTTGGATAGAGAACTGGTTGGCGGACAGAAAGCAAAGAGTTGGAATAAACGGGTCGTTTTCCGAGTGGCAGGCAGTACTAGTGGGGTACCGCAAGGATCGGTCCTAGGACCCCAGCTGTTCACAATATATATTAATGATCTGGACGAGGGAATTGGATGTAATACCTCCAAATTTGCAGACCACACAAAGCTGGGTGGGAGGGTAAGCTGTGAGGAGGATGTCGTGAAACTCCAGTACGATTTGGACAGGTTGTGTGATTGGGCAGAAACATGGCAAATGCACTATAATGTGGATAAATGTGAGGTTATCCACTTTGGTGGTGAAAACAGGAAGGCAGATTATTATTTGAATGGCAATAGATTGGGAGAAGGGGAAGTGCAAAGAGACCTGGGTGTTCTTGTGCACCAGTCGCTGAAGGTAAGCATCCAGGTGCAGCAGGCGGTTAAGAAGGTAAATGGTATGTTGGCCTTCGTAGCAAGAGGGTTCGAGTACAGGAACAAGGATGTCTTGCTACAGTTGTACAGGGCCTTGGTGAGACCGCACCTTGAGTATTTTGTGCAGTTTTGGTCACCTTACCTGAGGAAGGACGTTCTTGCCATGGAAGGAGTGCAGCGAAGATTCACCAGGCTGATACCTGGGATGGCAGGAATGACGTATGAGGAGAGATAGTGTCGATTGGGCTTATACTCACTGGAGTTTAGAAGTTTGAGAGGGGATCTCATCGAAACCTATAAAATGCTGTCAGGCCTGGACAGACTAGATGCAGGAAGGATGTTTCTGATGGCTGGGGAGTCCAGAACCAGGGGTCATAGCCTAAGGATAAGGGGTAAGCCATTTAGGACTGAAATGAGGAGGAATTTCTTCACCCAGAGAGTGGTGAACCTGTGGAATTCTCTGCCACAGAGGGCGGTGGAGGCCAGTCCATTAAATATATTCAAGCAAGAGTTGGATATATTTCTTCAGGCTAAAGGGATCAAGGAATATGGAGAGAAGGCAGGGACAGGGTACTGAATTTGGATGATCAGCCATGATCTCATTGAATGGCGGAGCAGGCTCGAAGGGCCGAATATCCTACTCCTGCTCCTATCTTCTATGTTTCTATGATTGATTGGGGAATGTCACTCAAAGGGTTGACGGTAGATAGGCAAGGGAAAACATTCAAAGACCGCATGGATGAACTACAGAATTTGTTTATCCCAGTTTGGCATAAAAATAAAAGAAAAAAGGTGATTCAACCGTGGCTAACAAGGTAAATTAGGGATAGCATAAGATACAAGGAGAGGACATATAAATTGGCCAGAAAATGCAGTAAACCTCAGGATTGGGAGCAGTTTAGGATTCAACAAAGGAGGACAGAGGGATTAAATAAGAAAGGGAAAATAGAATATGAAAGTAAGCTTGCAGGGAACATAAAAACTGACTGTAAAAGCTTTTATAGATATGTGAAGAGAAAAAGATTGGTGAAGTCAAGCATAGGTTCCTTGCAGTCCAAATCAGGTGAATTTATAATGGGGAACATAGAAATCGCAGGCCAACTAAATACATATTTTGGTTCTGTCTTCACAAAGGAGGACACAAATAACCTCCCAGAGATGTCGGGGAACATAGGGTCTGATGAAAGGGAGGAACTGAAAGAAATCAGTATTGTAGGGAAATGGTGTTAGGGAAATTGATGGGATTGAAGGCCGATAAATCCCCACGGCCTGATAATCTACATCCTAGGGTACTTAAGGAACTGGCCCTAGAAATAGTTGATGATTTGCATATCATCTTCCAGCATTCGATGGAACCTGGAACAGTACCCAAGGATTGGAGGGTAGCTCATGTTACCCCACTATTCAAAAAAGGTGGTAGAGAGAAAACGGGGAATTACAGACCGGTAAGCCTGACATCGGTAGTGGGGAAAATGCTAGAGTCCATTATAAAAGATGTAATAGCAGAGCACTTAGAAAACAGTGACAGGATCGGACAAAGTCAACATGGATTTACAAAAGGTAAACCGTGCTTGACTAATCTACTGGAATTTTTTGAGGATGTAACTGGTAAAATAGATAAGGGAGAACCGGTGGATGTGGTGTATTTGGACTTTCAGAAGGCTTTCGATAAGGTCCCGCATAAGAGATTAGCGTGTAAAGTTAAGGCACATGGGATTGGGGGCAAGGTATTGACTTGGATAGAGAACTGGTTGGCAGACAGAAAGCAAAGAGTTGGAATAAACGGGTCTTTTTCCGAGTGGCAGGCAGTGACTAGTGGGATACCGCAGGGATCGGTCCTTGGACCCCAGCTATTCACAATATATATTAATGATCTAGACAAGGGATCTAGATGTAATATCTCCAAATTTGCAGACGACAGAAAGCTGAGTGGGTGTGTGTGCTGTGAGGAGGACGCCGAGAAACTCCAGGATGATTTGGAAAGTTGGGTGATTGGGCAAAAGCATGGCAGATGCAATATAACGTGGATAAGTGTGAGGTTATCCACTTTGGTGTCAAAAACAGGAAGGCAGATTATTGGCCCAGAAATTCGGGTCGGGGGCTTCCCGCGGGTATAAGCCCCCGACATGCACTTACGTTGTGCGCCGGCAGTTGAGCTGTAGGGCCCCGTGGAATTCCGCTCCGGGGCCTGGCCCAGCTGCCGGCGCGCAGTGCTTGTGTGTCCCAGGGGCGTAGTTAGTGCGATGCGTCCTCTGGGATCACGTGAGCCATGGCCAGCCAATCGGAGGAGGGAAAAGCCCATTCATAAGATTGACAGGAAGACCAGTCAAAACTTATGAATACTACAGCCTCAAAATAGCAGTGAACCTTCAAATAATTTTTTTTTTAAATCACACTTTTTAAATAAACGATAAATTACATTAAATAACTATTTTAAACAATAATTTAAATTTTTGAAAAAAATAATTTTATATTCTAACGAGGCTAAAAATAACTTACCTTGCTTTAAATATTTAAAAATAATAATCCTGTGGAAAAAATGTTTTAATTTTAATTAATTGACCACTTACCTTGTAAAAAGCAGGCCTCATGACTGCTTTTTACATTTCTAAATACTGCAGGCTTACGATCCCGGGAAAACCTGCAAAAAAAAACTAAGTTCAAAGCGCACGCGCAGCCTCTCCTGCGCGCGCATTCGACCTCTGAACCTCTTCGTTCAGAGGATCGGAAGTGCCGGTTTGCCGCGCATGCGCAATGCATGCAGAAAGCCAGCACTTCCATTCGGCCTACGGGTGAGTACCCGATGCGTTCTCACCCGTGGAGACCCGAATTTCTGGGCCATTATCTGAATGGCAATAGATTGGGAGAAGGGGAAGTGCAATGAGATCTGGGTGTCCTTGTGCACCAGTCGCTGAAGGTAAGCATGCAGGTGCAGCAGGCGGTTAAGAAGGAAAATGACATGTTGGCCTTCGTAGCGAGAGGGTTTGAGTACAGGAACAAGGATGTCTTGCTGCAGTTATACAGGGCCTTGGTGAGACCACATCTTGAGTATTGTGTGCTGTTTTCGCTGCCTTATCTGAGGAAGGATGTTCTTGCCATGGAAGGAGTTCAGCGAAGATTCACCAGGCTGATACCTGGGGTGGCAGGAATGACGTATGAGGAGAGATTGGGTCGATTGGGCTTGTACTCGCTGGAGTTTAGAAGAATGAGAGGGGATCTCATTGAAACTTATAAAATTCTGACAGGACTGGACAGACTAGATGCAGGAAGGATGTTCCCAATGGTCGGGGATTCCAGAACCAGGGGTCACAGTCTAAGGATAAGGGGTAGGCTATTTAGGACAGAAATAAGGAGAATTTCTTCACCCAGAGAGTGGTGAACCTGTGGAATTCTCTACCACAGAAGGCAGTAGAAGCCAATAGATTAAATATATTCAAGAAGGAGTTGGATATATTTCTTAAGGCTAAAGTGATCAAGGGATATGGGGAGAAGGCAGGAACAGGGTACTGAGTTTGTATGATCAGCCATGATCGCATTGAATGGCGGGGCAGGCTCGAGGGGCCGAATGGCCTACTCCTGCTCCTATCTTCTATGTTTCTATGTTTCTATACAGCTAAAGGCACGACCACCAATGGTTGAGTGATTACAATCAGGGAAGCTCAAGATGCCAGAATTAGAGGAACACGTATATTTCAGGGGGTTGTGGGGATGGAGGAGATTAAAGATATTCTGATGGTTTGCTTGATGACACACCTGGTGGTCATGTGGTTCTCGTTGTAGCACTCCTGCACCTCATTAGTGGGGTTCCTCATAGGTGTCATGAGAAAATTTTGAAGTCTGTCATTGTTTTCTATGAGCCAGTCTGCTTCCTGGAACAAAAAGGTTTGGGATGTTGGACTGCTGCCATATGAAAGCATCATGACAGCTCCCAGAGAATCTGGCGCAGATCTTCATGAACCTCTTCTTGTGGTTACACATCAGCTGCACGTTGATGGAATAATATCCCTTGTGGTTGATGAAAACTCCTGGTTGCTATAGTGGTACTCAGATTGCCACGTGTGTGCAATCAATGGCACCCTATACCTGAGGGAAGCCAGTCAGAGAGGGGATTTGCAAGTACCCACTCATTCCGGCTATTTTCATCACAGGGGATGTATACTTAATTCCCAGCCCTGGCAAACACTCCACCTGTCACCTGCCATATGCATTTATATGCAGCAGGCTGAGATACCCTCACTATTTTTCTGGTAGTGCACTGGAAAGAACCAGAAGCAAAAACGATTGAGGGCGGTGATGACCTTCACAGCCACTGGCAATGCATGGCCACCAGGTCCAGCAGATAGCAGGTCTTCTTCTAGAAGGCTGCTGATATGTGCCCACCCGGCGTGGCACCCTCAGCTTGCAGAAGCACTGCTCTTTCGCGAGGTTAAGGAAACTGAGCCTCTGTCTGTATGCCCCGTTACATGGGTAGTGCCTCTTGCGACCTCGAACCCTCTCCAGTTCACCTCTCCCCTGTGCTCCTGCCGATTCCACCACAGCACTTCATCACTGCTATGGATGGTGATTATCTCCCTCTTATGATGTACTGTCAAAAACCTCTGAGGCGCCTCTCATCCTGTTGGAGTCTATTTGAAAGCCTCCAAAGTTCTCCAATACCTATATGGTGATTAGAACTCTCTATTAACATTTGCCAGGGAAAACTGGCAATGCAGCTGTAAGAATGGAGCCTTTATTGAGTACAGGCACTCTGAATTTGATAGACCCTCATGAAGGGCACCTGAAACTCACCTTTTTACCAGTCAGTTTCCCGAGGCCTGGGAAATATATGCTGGAGGCGTTAATCCACAGGAAAGTTAAATTCTCGTGAAAATGCCCTCTTTTGCATCGAATTATCACCTTAAAAGATGTCTTCATTTCCCACCCACCTGCTCTAATGCTCGCACCGGCTCTGGTGAGCAGACTGTTCGCACACAGCCAAACATGCCTCAGTGAAACCCTAAGGTTGGCACGATGGAGCCAGGTGGCGGTCATGATTCATTTTTCTCTGAATTTAACTACCCACCTAACCCCAAATCACGTGTTCTTGCCTATTAAAACTCCCCCCATTGATTTTAAAAGAAATGAATTAAACATTTTGGATATACATGGTGTAATAATTCATTTTTTAAAGTATTATATTAAACAGTCATTGTTTTCAAAATGTTGCTGGGTTTCATGACAAATTGAGAAAATAAAAAATAGAATTATATTTGCAAAGAAAAGCTATAGTGCATTTTGTATATCAAATTGAGTGTCTCAATTCCACTCACTTCTTCTGTGAACTGGAAAGAGTGACATGAAGCACATTCAAGCATTCCTAACACTATTATATCCAGAAATTAATAACATGCAACTTTAGATCCACAGGCACAAACTAGATCACCATGAATGCAACATAAATATATAATACCAGCATTCCCATCTTGAAAGGAGTCAAGTTTCAGATGGAACAACAGTTTGTGTGTGTGTGTGTGTGTAGGGGGGTGGGGGAGGAGGATTTGTAGCAGTTTTCAAAATTATTAGACAAATTTCATAAAATGCTGTATAAATTATCACAGGGAATGCACCCTCCATTTGTCAGTACTGATATTCCTCCCAAACAGGAAAATATGATGGATGTAGTAAATGAATCTGAATTAATCAAACATTTACATATTTACCCAGCAAAGCTATATCCTGTAGCACAGCAACAAAGTGTGAACTATTTGGCTGAAGCACACATAAAAACCTATTAACATCCAACTTGTGCTGATAATCAAATTTAGCCTTGAATCTGAATAAATGTTAAACGTGTGACTCTCACAAGCTGCATAACAGAGAGTGGCAAATTTATATCCTCATCACAGTCACTGGACTGAATTTGATCACAGGGAGGAAAGTTCTGAAAGACAACATTGTTTAAAAATTGTATTTCCTTCTGTGTCAGCGTGGGAATTATAATGTCATTTATCAACACTAAATAGACGATGCACCATTATTTGCACTATGCCATTTAATATACTGGTGCTTTGACTTTTACTTGATATTTTATATTTTTGCACACGTGTTTCATACTCACCTAAGTAAGCTTTTGCACTATGCTGTGCACTGTAATTGGTACTTTATGGACAATTATGATGCAATGAGTCAGTTTAATCCTTTGCAAAACCATACTTTCTACGGTGGTATTTAACAACATAGTAAATAAAAGTCCTTAGGCGTACATTCCTCTTCAATTTTCCAAAATGGCCGAGTTTTTTCTTCCATTCAACTTCATCAATAAAAGAGATCAAGATCTGAAAGGATCTCCAGGCTGCAAACTTACTTTCTTTTTACATTGACCTGAGACTCACTGTCATTGTAGATTTAGATTTAATATATAAAATGCTGCATGACCTGTCCTGAGAATTGAATGTGAATTTGGAGTCATATACTCACACAAATTTTGCATTTCCAGCACAGTGAAGGTGATGGCACACTTGAAAAAATTAATACAAAAGCAAAATACTGTGGATGCTGGAAATCTGAAATAAAAACAGAAAATGCTGGAAATACTCAGCAGGTCAGGCAGCATCTGTGGAGAGAGAAACCGAATTAACATTTCAGGTCGAGGACCCTTCATCAGAACTGGAAAAAGCTGGAGATGGAACAGGTTTTTAAGCAAGTGCAGGGGCAGGAAAGGGGGGAGGGGAGGAAAGAACAAAAGGGACGGTCTGTGATAGGATGGAAGGCAGGAGAGATTAAGAGACATTGAGAGATTAAGAGATGGTGCAAGGCAAAAGGAGATGGTAATGAGACAAGTTAAGAACCAAAAGATGGCTCTAGGTTTAGGTTTTTAACTTGTCCCATTACCATCTCCTTTTGCCTTGCACAATCTCTTAATATCTCTTAATCTTTCCTGCCTTCCATCCTATCACTGTCACGGGGCCGTGCATTCACGGGGCCGTTTTGCTAGGGTTTCGGTAGTAGACCCAAGTGCAGGAAACCTATCCAAGGACTCGAGCTCAGGTAGAACTTGAAAGATGCTTCCTTGAGACTTGAGAACATAGAAACAGGGTAACACTTGAAAGGAGATTCACTTGAGACTCGAAAACAGAGACATAGTAACACTCGAAAGGCGATTCCTTGAACCTCGAAAACAGAGACTCGAGAGAGCTACTACCTGCAGGCAGGCGAACCCAGGACTGAGCAAAGAGGACAGGAAACAGGAAGCTTAAATACAGGCCAGAGTGGTCACGTGACATAATTAATCAAATGAGACAAGAGACAAATACATTAACAAGACACAGGTGAGGCCAGGGGCACAGCGACACAAGACAAGGACAAAACTGAACAACTTTATTAACTAGCCTAATTACTCTGATCAGATCAATTACTCAAGAAACAGGTGAGGAGAGGGGCCCAGAAGGCACAGCAGCAGCGCACCGAAGCCTCAAAAACCGCCCTCAGGCGGCGAGCAGAGGGAAGTGCCGCTGAAGCTGTTACAGTACCCCCCCCTTTTAGGGACGGCACCTGACGTCCCATAAGCCTAAGATGATCCCAATTTTATTTTAATTTTAATTTTTATTTTTTTTACGCTTTATTTTTTTAGCGAGACTCGAGAATTAAACACAAAAAACACAGTGGGAGCTCGGGAGTGCTCGAGAGTTCAATAGCACAAAACACAGCAAAAGCCCAAATATTTGCCCAAGATAACTTGAGAGTTTATCTTGTGCAGGAGAGCTCGGAAGTTTAACTTGTCCAGGAGAGCTTGAGAGTGTATCTTGTCCAGGAGAGCTCGAAAGTTTAACTTGTCCAGGAGAATTTGAGAGTACCTTATCCAGGAGAGCTCGAAAGTTATCTTGTCCAGGAGAACTTGAGAGTTTATCTTGTCCAGGACAGCTCGAAAATTTAACTTGTCCAGGAGAGCTCAAAAATGTAATTTGTCCAGGAGAACGCGAGAGTTTCTTATCTAGGAGAGCTCGAGAACTTAACTTGCCCAGGGGAACTTGAGAATATCTTATCCAGTGGAGCTCAAAAGTTTCTTATCCAGGGGAGCTCGAAAGTTTAATCGATACCAAAGCCGAAGAGTTCGAGAGTTTATTTTGTCCAGGAGAGCTCGAGAGTTTATTTTGTCCCAACCAGGAGGGTAGCAAACACAGCAGGGGTCCTCTTCCTAGGAGACTCGAAAATTATACACAAAGACACAGCGGGGAGTCTTCTTCCTAGGAGACCAAATATTTGCCCAAGAGAGCTCGAGAGTTTAACACAATGAAGGCCCAGGAAACTTGAGAGTTCACTTGGGAGTCTAACACAGTAGAAGCCCAGGATGCTTGAAAGTTAACTAGAAAGTTAGCACAATGAAAGTCCAGGAAACTTGAAAGTTCACTCGAGAGTTTAACACAATGAGGGCCAGGAGACTTGAGAGTTCACTCGAAAATTTAACTTGCGAATTTAACACAGTAGAGGGCCAGGAAGCTTGAGAGTTAAACACAATGAAGGTCCAGTAGACTTGAAAGTTCACTCGAAAATTTAACACTATGAAGGCCCAGAAGACTTGAAAGTTCACTTGAAAGTTTAACACTAAGGAGGCCCAGCAGACTTGAAAGTTCCCTTGAATTTAACATAGGAGACTTGAAAGTTCACTCGAAATTTTAACACAGTGGGGGTCTTCTTCCTAGAAGACTCAAAAATTAAACACAGACACAGCCAGGGAGTCTTCTTCCTAGGAGACCAAATATTGCCCAAGAGAGCTCGAAAATTAACTCGAGAGTTTCAAACCTTGGCTGCTTGGTTTCTGCTGGGTCCATGTATGGCTCAGTCCTACTGTCACGGGGCCGTGCATTCACGGGGCCATTTTGCTAGGGTTTTCGGTAGTGGACCCAAGCGCAGGAAACCTATCCAAGGACTCGAGACCGGGTAGAACTCGAAAGATGCTTAACTTGATACTCAAAAACACAGAGACATGGTAACACTCGAAAGATGGTTCCTTGAGACTCAAGAACATAGACAGGGTAACACTCAAAAGGAGATTCACTTGAGACTCGAAAACATAGAGACATAGTAACACTCGAAAGGAGATTCCTTGAAACTTGAACACAGAGACTCGAGAAAGCTGCTACCTGCAGGCAGGCGAACCCAGGACTGAGCAAAGAGGACAGGAAACAGGAAGCTTAAATACAGGCCAGAGTGGTCACGTGACATAATTAATCAAATGAGACAGGAGACAAATACATTAACAAGACACAGGTGAGGCCAGAGGCACAGAGACACAAGACAAGGACACTTCCGTGACCGGTGGGCGCCGCGGGGACTGGAGTGCGTAATCGATTTAAGAGGCCAAATTTTAATTTGATTAATCGGGTCATTTAAAGGGTTTATTTGTTTAAGGGTTTATTTTTGGGTTTATAAAAAGAGGACAAGACAAGGACACTTCCGTGACCGGTGGGCGCCGCGGGGACTGGAGTGCGTAATCGATTTAAGGGGCCAAATTTTAATTTGATTAATCGGGTTTATTTAAAGGGTTTATTTGTTTAATGGTTTTTTTTTTTTTGGGTCTATAAAAAGAGGACAAGGACACTTCCGTGACCGGTGGGCGCCGCGGGGACTGGAGTGCGTAATTGATTTAAGGGACCAAATTTTAATTTGATTGATCGGGTTTTGTTTAGAGGGTTGTCAGACCTTTGGTTTATTTGTTTAATGTTTTATTTTTTGGTTTATACAAAAAGAGGACAAGGACACTTCCGTGACCGGTGGGCGCCGCGGGGACTGGAGTGCATAATTGGATTGGACAACCAAATTTTAATTTGATTTGCTAAGGTTTATTTAAAGTTTTAGAGGTTTAATTACAGTTTATTTGTTTAATTTACTTGGTCCATTTAAAAGAGGGACACAAGACAAGGACAAAACTGAACAACTTTAATAACTAGCCTAATTACTCTGATGAAATCAATTACTCGAGAAACAGGTGAGGAGAGGGGCCCTGAAGGCACAGCAGCAGCGCACCGAAGCCTCAAAAACCGCCCTCAGGCGGCGAGCAGAGGGAAGTGCCGCTGAAGCCGTTACAATCACAGACCTTCCCTTTTGTTCTTTCCTCCCCTCCCCCCTTTCCTGCCCCTGCACTTGCTTAAAAATCTGTTCCATTTCCAGCTTTTTCCAGTTCTGACGAAGGGTCATTGACCTGAAACGTTAACTCTGTTTCTCTCTCCACAGATGCTGCCTGACCTGCTGAGTATTTCCAGCATTTTCTGTTTTATTTGAAAAAAAATTAAACTTTTTTGGATTTTACAAAACAACACATCAAATAGATTACACAAGCAACAGCCAGCATAGTCTGAGAAAATACAAATCATTCACGCTTACCCATGGATGAAAAGCACATGCCCAAAAACTTCACATTGCTTCATCAGCCTCCAGGTTTCTGGCAGGTCCAGAACCAAGAGTAGCAGAATACAGAAATAATACCAGCATAACAAGTAGGCAAAACTAGATATAAGAACATAAGAAATAGGAGCAGGAGTAAGCCATATGGCCCTTTGAGCTTGCTCCGCCATTCAATAAGATCATGGCTGATCTTCGACCACTTTCCCGCCCGATCCCTATATCCCTTGATTCCCTAAGAGTCTAAAAGTCTATCTATCTTAGCCTTGAATATATTCACGACTGAGCATTCACCACATTCTGGGGTACAGATTTCCAGATTCACAACCCTCTGAGTGAAGAAATTTCTTCTCATCTCAGTCCTAAATGGCCAACCCCTTATCCTGAGACTATTCCCCCTAGTTATAGACTCTCCAGCCAGGGGAAACTGCCTCTCAGCATCTACCCTGTTAAGCCCTCTCAGAATCTTATATTTCAATGAGATCACCTCTCATTCTTCTAAACTCCAGAGAGTATAGGCCCAATCCACTCAATCTCTCCTCATAGGACAACCCTCTCATCCCAGGAATCAATCTAATAAACCTTCATTGCACCCCCTCTAAGGCAAGTACATCCTTCCTCAGGTATGGAGACCAAAACTGTGCACAGTACTCCAGGTGTGGTCTCACCAAAGACTTGTACAATTGCAGCAAGACTTCCTTACTCTTGTACTCCAACCCCCTTGCAATAAAAGCCACGTCCCTGGAGATGGAGCACGCGGTGTCATGCTTGAGGCTTTCCGTGACCGGTGGGCACTGGAGGAACTGGAGTGATTCATCACACCATGAAACAACATTTTAATTTGATTTGTTAAGTTTACTTTAAAAGTTTTTTAAGTTACAGTATTATTGGCTGTCCCTCTTTAAAAGGGGGTACTTGCTTCCTTTTTTTATTGGTGATGGCACCAGCCATCAGCCACAGAAATTAACCAACAAGATGTCGCAATAAAGGCCAACATGCCATTTGCCATCCTAATTGCTTGCTATACCTGCATGTTAACTTTTATGTGTTTCATGTACAAGGATACCCAAATCCCTCTGAACACCAACATTTACCAGTTTCTCACCATTTAAAAAAAGATTCTATTTTCCTATTCTTCCTACCAAAGTGAATAACCTCATATTTCCCCACATTATACTCCATCTGCCACCTTCTTGCCCACTCACTTACTATCTATTGATAGTAATACAGGAAACTTTGTTATATCCGGCACCGACGGGACCGAGCTGTTGCCGATCTATCAAAACTGCCGGACATACCAGCGTTAATGTTGAAGCATACGGAGGTTTTCATCTCCGTATCTGACAACAAACACTGTTGCTTAGCAGCAGCTTCTAAACAGTTGGCCCGTACCTTGGAAGCGTCTCTGTAGCTTAGCAACAGCTTCAGAGAGACTTTCCAGAGCCTGACTGTTGGAAAAAAAAGCCACGAGAAGAAAAAAAACCGAACAAAACGGCTACTGATTTCTGCCGGTAGACCGAGGTTTCCAGACATACAACCTTGGATTAACCAAAGTCTCCTGTAATATTTAAAATATTTAAACAGTACCATTGCACACAGTTCTTGTCTGTAATGTTCAGGTAGTATATTGCCTGAGTCTTACTCTGTTAACACAATTTTGAATGGTCAAAATTAAATAAATAACAAATTATAACTGTATTAATCACATCCCAACTGTAACTATGTAAACTCAAGGAAATCAATCAAATTTGAAACTCAATGGGCTGAATTTTCCATGGTGATAGCAGGCGAGATCGGTGGTGGGTCGGATGGGAAAGTTGCTTTTTTTGACAGTGGGTCGTGGACCCGCTGTCATCTCGCTCCCACGTGCCTTTCCCACAGGCGCGTCTGTCATCGTGGAGCCGACCTGCAGCGGCAGGGGAGCCAATTGAAATCATTATGAGGTATTTTACAGGCACTTAAGAGCCTTTATCCCCCTACTTTTTAAATTTCCCTGCAAGGTCATGGGATTCACACAGCTCGGGAACCATGTCTGTCAACCTCAGGCTTGAGTTCCGTTGCCATTGCTCCAGCTGATTACTTGACAACATGGAAAACAAACCAAAATAAAAACATTTTGATTACATCAGCTAACAGATTGATGGAGATTCTGTTCTACTTGAAAAGCTACTGGTAAATGTTAATTCAGAAATTCCTGAAGGGATGTCATTGCTACCCTGGATGGTGACGGAAATACATTTTTCACTGGCCATTCTCGGCTGTTGTCTTCCAACTCAACAGTAATTGCAGTGAATTGATCTATACTATAAAAAAATGACATACTATTTAAATAAATTTTTGTGTTGTTTCTGGTCAGGTTTTTCTCATAGTATACTGTGATTGTCTAGTTACATATTAAATCAAGTTATCAACCGTAAAAATGTCATTCTCATCACTGATTCAATTTGCTTTCAGTCCCTGAATATTGGTCCAGATATTCCGATCCCTACGGGTGTGTACGCGTTGTGTACCCACCCGTAGGGACATTGGAAATGCCGGTTTCAGGCAGGCACAGTGCATGCGCTGAAAACTGGCATTTCCAATCTGTCAAGAATGGTCTTGACAGATCCTCCGGCTGCCCTAGAGAAGGGCCTCTTTGGGCGGATAGTTCCGCTTTTTGGAGAACCTCCGCCCGCAGAAAACACTTACAATTCTTACACCTGGTAAAAGCAGGCGTAAGGCTTGCTTCTACTAGGATAAGAGTTGAAAAAAGTAAAAAAAACAATGTTTTCACTGATTTATCATTTAAAAATACCTTAAAAAAGGTAAGTTTATTTTTAGCCCCGTAAAATTTTTATTTTATTTTTTTCAAAAAATTAAATTTTTGTTTAAAATGTTTAAATTATTTTAATTTCAAGTCATTTTAAAAATGTGATTTAAAAAAAAATAATTAAAGTTTTACTATGTTTTTGGAGTGATCTCCATTCATATATTTGACAGGTCTTCTTGTCAAGTATATGAAGGGAGATTCCCTTCTTTGATTGGCTCCCCATGGTCCACGTGATCCCAGGGACGCTGCGAACTACCTGCGCCTCTGGGATACGTGGGCCCTGCACACCGGCAGTTTGGAGAGGCCCAGGATCGGAAGCGTGTGCATCCCGGGAGCCCTCAGGTAAGGGCGTAGATTTTTCCAGATCGCAGACCTCCGCACACGGGAGGCCTGCGATCAGAAAATACGGACCTGTAGGAATCAACGCATTCCTATCTAAATCACTGAGGTCGAGTCAGTTCAGTAAATTAACCGAATTTAATTAAACTGGTGAACAAAACAAAAACATGCAGGAGGAACAGCAAACAGGTCTATACAGTAGCTTGTTCCACGAGGTCTGAACTCAGAACTTCCCACCTCTGACGTCATGACGTCATCACGTTTCCCGCCACTCAGGGCACCACGTGACCAACGTGATGACGTCATCGCGTTGTTTCAGGGTTTTTACAGAAAGCTTAGGTGCTGTAACATTGCTTTAAAAACAATTATTCATTTGTACAGGAGTTCATTGGTGGTTTTACCACATGCGCCCCCCCAGAAGTGTCTTTAATCATCAAAGTCTATCGCAGAGGAGGTCGGACAATCCTGTCGGAGCGACTCCGATATTCCCGGAGAGGAATGGATGGTGCAGGAGAGGAGCTGGGCCGCAGGGCCGATGGGCTAGGCATAGCGGCCGTGGGCGGTCGCCCACGACGCGGCGGCTGCGCTGTTTCAACTGGCTGGCCGAGGTCCGGGTGTGCAGCCTTGAGGCGGTCCATGGAAATGCAGTCGAGCGTCCCGCCGATGTCTACCAGACAACTCTTGGCGCCCGCCTTCAGTACCCGGAAGGGGCCCGTGTATGGAGGCATGAGGGGACTACGGTGGGCATCGTGCCGTACAAAAACGAATTTAGCCCTCATGAGCGTTGGCGGAACATGTGACACAGGCAGTCCATGTTGTGAAGTCGAAATGGGCCGGAAAGCGTGCGCCGCGGCTCGGTGAGCCTCCAGTTGTTCAGTGGCGGACCACGGATGCGTCGGTGATGGGAGAAACTCGCCGGGGACACTGAGCGGCTGGCCGTAGACCAGTTCGGTGGCAGATGCCTGCAGGTCCTCTTTAGGCGCTGTGCGCAACCCGAGCATTACCCATGGTAACTTATCCATCCACGCGGTCCCTTGGAGGGTAACCCACAGCGATGCCTTCAGAGAACGATGGAAGCGTTCGCATAACCCATTGGCCTGCGGGTGGTAAGCCGTGGTGTGATGGAGCTTGGCGCCCAATTCTGAAGCCACGGCGTTCCACAAAGCAGAGGAGAACTGCGGCCCGCGGTCCGATGAAATGTCCGACGGCACGCCGAAACGGGCAGCCCAGGACGAAAGAAAAGCCCGGGCGATGTCCGCGGAGGTGGTGGACATCAATGGAATGGCCTCCGGCCATCTGGTGGTACGGTCGACGATCGTCAGCAGATGCATGAACCCTTGTGACGGTGGTAGTCGGCCCACAAGGTCGATATGAACATGATTGAATCGCCGCTCTGGTACCTCGAAAACGGCGCCAGGAGCTTTAACGTGGCGCTGCACCTTCGCTCTCTGGCACACGACACAGGTGCGCACATCTTTTCGCATTCCCCTCCAGACAAACTTGGATGCTAACAACTTCTGTGAAGCCCGCACACCTGGGTGGGTGAGGTTGTGCATGATATCGAAGACTTTCCTGCGCCAGGATGACGGAACGATCGGGCGTGGGTCTCCCAGGGAGACATCGCAGAGCAAGGATGTGCCGTCTGAGTGGAAAAGTATGTCCACTGGCCGCAGGCCGGACGAATCGGAATGGAAAGCGTGCGTCTCCGGGTCAGCCGCTTGGTCGACCGCAATAGTCGAGACCCAGTTGGACGGCCTGGACGGCCGCAAGCGAAAGGCAGTCGGCAACCACGTTGTCCTTGCCGGCCACATGACGGATGTCGGTGGTAAACTCGGAGATGAAAGTGAGTTGCCGTTGCTGTTGGGCCGACCACGGCTCAGTCGTCTTGGCCATGGCAAACGTCAGGGGCTTGTGATCCATGAAAGCGACGAATTGGCGTCCTTCCAATAAAAAACGAAAGTGGCGGATAGCCAGGAACAACGCCAACAGCTCTCGTTCAAATGTGCTATAGCTACGTTCGTTACTACGTAACTGGCGGCTAAAAAACGCCAGCGGTTGCCATGCCCCGTCGACCCATTGCTCTTGCGTCGGACTACGCCATTGGCGCCGTGCATCTGTCGTGAGCGCAATGGTGGCGCCTGGCAGCGGGTGCGCTAACATCGTTGCATTGGCGAGGGCCTCCTTTGTGTCCCCAAATGCGCGGTCCATGACCGGCGACCAGATCACTGGTTCTTTCCCCGGTTTCCCTCGGATTGCCTCGTAGAGCGGCCGCATGAGCTGGGTGGCCCGGGGGACAAAGCGATGGTAAAAGTTTACCATGCCGAGGAATTCTTGGAGCGCCTTGACGGATTGCGGCCGTGGGAACGCCGCGACGGCTGCCACTTTCGCCCTGAGTGGCAGTGCCCCTTCCGCGGTGATGTGATGGCCCAGAAAATCGATCTGCCTCTGTCCAAATTGGCACTTGTTTGGGTTAACTATAAGGCCATGTTCCTGGAGACGGCGGAAAAGGACGCGCAGGTGACGTAGGTGTTCTTCCTTTGATGCGCTGGTGACGAGGATGTCATCGAGGTATACGAAAAGGAATTTGAGATCCCAGAGCACCGAATCCATGTTGGAACGCCTGCGCCGCATTTTTAAGCCCGAAAGGTATCCGTAAAAATTCCAAAAGGCCAAATGGAGTAATGACCGCCGTTTTCTGGACGTCCTGAGGGTTGACGGGCACCTGGTGGTATCCGCGGACGAGGTCGCTCTTGGGAAACCACGACGTGCCGGCCAAATGGGCGGAAAAATCTTGAATATACGGTATCGGGTACCGGTCTGGAGTTGTGACCTCGTTGAGGCGCCGATAATTACCACAGAGCCGCCATCCACCGCCGGGCTTTGGCACGATGTGTAGCGGAGACGACCAGGGACTATCAGATCGGCAAACGATGCCCAACCGCTCCATAGTGGCGAATTCCGCCTTCGCGGCCTCGAGTTTACTGGCCTCTAATCGTCGAGCCCGGGTGTAAACCGGGGGGCTGGTCGTCGTGATGTGGTGTTCAACACCGTGTTTGGCAGTCATCGCAGAGAAAGTGGGTCGAGCGAGCTCCGGAAATTCCTTGAGCAGGTGGGCGAACTCGTCGGGCGGCGACTCGGTGCGGGCAACCGCGTGGGTCACGCCGGAGCCCCGAAAACAGGGGATGGGGGCTCGTGAGGCGGCATGGATCAGGTGGCGATTATGTACGTCGACCAGTAGGTCATGCGTGCAGAAAAAATCGGCACCGAGGATTGCCAGTGGTATCGTGGCGGTGATAAACTCCCAGTGGAAGAGTTGGCCGCCGAGACACAATCGGATATGCCGTTTCCCATACGTATGGATGGCGCTGCCATTGGCGGCCTGTAGTGGAGGACCACGCCGCCCAGATCGGATGTCGAGAACCGAAGCGGGGAGGATGCTGCACTGAGCGCCCGTGTCGCATAAGAAACGCCAGCCCGAAATGGAGTCGGTGATGAACAACAATTTTCTGGAACCACCAACTGTCATTGTGGAGGCGAAACCGACCTCGGGGCTTCCCTTCCGGTCGCGCAATCGGTGTTGCTGCTTTCTCGGTGCCGGCGGCACGAATTTACATGGGGGTTGGCAGCATCTGGCTTTCTGACCAAAACGGGCGTGGTAGTAGCAAAGGCTGGTCTGTGGAGGTGCCGAGGCAGGGTTCTTGGAGGCGGGGCGTGTCGAGGTGGCGCAATACTGTTGCATCCCCGCGTAAATGGTGTCGGCTTCGGCCGCGAGCGCCACACCGTCCGTAGCCGTCGACCTGGCCAGGGCTACTTGTACCTGCTCAGGGAGCTGGCTCAGGAACAGTTCATGAAATATAAAACACTGTGGCTCAGACCCGAGGAGGGTGAGCATGTGGCTCATCAACTCGGAAGGCTTAGCATCGCCTAACCCGGGGAGTGCGAGCAAGCGTCGTGCGCGCTTCGCCTTTGTGAGACCGAATACTTGCATGAGGCGCGCCTTGAGCGTTTCGTACTTGTCCTCCACGGGCGGGGTCTCCAGCAGGCTGATAATGCGGGAAGCCGTCGAGCTGTCCAGTGCGGAGATCACATACAGGTAACGGGTCTGATCCAGCACTATGTTTCACAGTTGGAACTGAGCCTCCGCTTGAACGAACCAGGAGGCTGCCTGTTGTTCCCAAAATTGAGGGAGCTTCAAACTCGCTGCATTTACATCCATCTTGTTCTCGAGCTTGCCTCCGCGAAAATCATCCGCGAAGCTTCGGGGTCACCAATGTAGGAATCAACGGATTCCTATCTAAATCACTGAGGTCGAGTCAGTTCAGTAAATTAACCGAATTTAATTAAACTGGTGAACAAAACAAAAACATGCAGGAGCAACAGCAAACAGGTCTATAAAGTAGCTTGTTCCACGAGGTCTGAACTCAGAACCTCCCACCTCTGACGTCATGACGTCATCACGTTTCCCGCCACTCGGGTGCACAGCGCGTACCCACCCGTAGGGATCGGAATATCCGGCCCGATGTACTTTTTAAATTATGTTCTTGATCGTATTTGTAGATGGAGTCATTTTACTTAATGATAATATTATTTAAATATTTCTTTGTCACTCATTTAGAACTTTTATTACATTACTGGAAAGTAAAGAGTCAGCACCCACTATGTTAGATTAAACTTAAAATTTAATGTGGCCAGGGTCCCTTTAAGGATCCTGGCTTAAAACACATCATGAATGACATCACCAGACCCACTCCATCTAATTGGGCCGGGTAACGCGCTGGCCGGGCTTAATCCCCCCAGTCCTCATTGTATTGTTTATTGGAATGTGCTGGAATGTGCAGTGTGTGTAGGGCTCCGCCCATACCTGGCCCCTTTTGTAAGCTAGCTCAGTCTGGCCTCAGTCTCCAGAAGGAAGATACCTCTCTCTCTTACGTGTTACTTTCTAAGTTAATAAAAGCCTTGTTTTGTTTCGCTAACATCGAGTCTCGGAATTATTGAGGCACATCAGCAAGTTCATTTTCTACAGCGGGATGGAGCCAGCAGCGGGGTCACAACCCGTCACTGACACCGCCCGCACCGGAACCGCCAAGGTAAGGAAAATTCCGGCCAGCAAATCAACAAAAAGTTTCAAATCTTCAGCCACCTATTTTTCTCACTAAATAAAATTTCTAATATCCAAAATAAGATTTGTAACATAATAAATATGTTAAAAATGACATATTTCACTAAAATGTGATTAACTTTACTGACTTTTTATGCATTAAAGTACCTTTTTTGGTCAGAAACCCCAACCTTCTGTCCAAAAACTGGAATTGGGATTTATATTCTTCCCACAGCTGTGACTCTGTAGCTGGAGAGTTACCAACTAAACCTGTGACTGCAGTTCCCAAAATTCCACAGTCTGAGCATATGCAGTATATCCCACAATACATCAGTATGAGTTAGTGCAACTGGAAGGATGCATCCATCGTGCTGAAAAAGGACTTCTGAGTTCTTCCAAATGATTTGAAAACAACTACCAGAATGAAATTTAAAACATTTTTCAGGTATTTTTCACATTTATTAATGGCTTAATTCTTACCTAGAGAGTGACAAACAGTGACACAGACAAAGACAAAGAAAAAGGCTAGGAATTTGAGGCAGAACCTGGTTACCTGTAGAAGCAAAAGCATAAACTTACAGGCAGCTTGTATTGTGGCTCAGGAAGGGCCTTGGGGAACCCCTGTCAGAACAGCTAGGTGACATTCCAACATCAGCCAGCAGATTGGGATGGGTATCTTTGATGCGCTCTCGTGGACACATGGGGCCTGCCTTGGCCATGAAAACGAACTCATCTCCAGATTTTTGGAACAGGTCTGCATCAGGTTCTGCAGGCAAGTAGGGGTTCCACTTCACTGCACTTGCGCCAGTGGACTGGGCCCCCACAAATTTTGGGGCCATCGACCCTGCGCTATATTTTGTTAAATTTTCTATTAATCATTGCTTTCAATTTCAACTTGTTTATAGGAACAGGAGTAGGCCATTGAGCCCCTCGAGCCTGTTCCGCCATTCAATGAGATCATGGCTGATCTGCGACCTAACTCCATATACCCACCTTTGGCCCATATCCCTTAATACCTTTGGTTAACAAAAAGCTATCGATCTCAGATTTATTGTTAACAATTGATCTAGCATCAATTGCTGTTTGCGGAAGCAAATTCCAAACTTCTACCACCCTTTGTGTGTAGAAGTATTTCCTAATTTCACTCCTGAAAGGTCTGGCTCTAATTTTTAGACATTGCCCCCTAGTCCTAGAATCCCCAACCAGCAGAAATAGTTTTTCTCTATCTACCCATCTTTCCCCATGCTATAAAATAATTTGAGTGAAATTCTAACCAATATTGGACAAGATAGATCTGAAAAGCAAGATAGTATAAACATAATGGGCTGGATTTTACCAACCTTGGCAGGTCCCGGCCTCGCTGTTGGCTCCAGCCCACTGTCCAAAATGATTTCTCTCTAATTGGGCTTGTTAAGCCCACCCAGTGCGTTTGCCAGCCAATTGAAGGAAGAAGGTCTGATGATACCATTTGATGATGTGTTATCAGCTGGTTTCCTTAAAGGGACCATGCGCAAATTTAGTTTGACAGTTGTGCTGTCCGTGTTCTACAGCATTGAGGTGCTGCAAATGCTGACAAGCACTGCGCAAAGGTGCACGGCTGCACCCAGGCTCTCCCATGATTCCCTCCATATGCTTATGGAGGGAGTCACAGCACACAGGGAGATTCTCTTCCCTTCCAATGGACGGAAGAGACCACCCCCCCAGGAGACCAATGCAGCCTGGTTGCACATTGCACAGGAGGACACAAGCAGGGATGTCGTCAGGAGGACCAGGCGGCAGTGGCACAAACCTTTCAATGATCTCAGTAGATCACGAAACGTTACTGCAAAGCCACACTCAACCTCATCCTGCTGTGCCACTCATCACATCCCCATCACTCTGGCTTCCCTACCCTACTCCTGTACATCCTTACTCACACCAACTTACCTTGCACCTCCACCCATCCCTCTCTATCTGCATTATCACTCCACCATCTCACTAGCCACCCCTCACACTCACCCTCATCCTAGTCCAATCATACCAACTAACAACACACAGAGATAGGCACGTGTGTGTTTTAGCCAATGTTCATGTGAAGTTTCTGGTAATGTGCTGTCAAACATTGAAATCTTTATTTTGAACACTTTGCGTTCTTGGACAGATTTGTGTGCACCTTTGGAAGTGGCTTAGTGATTTGCAGTGAATGGTGAGACATACCGGGAGCCCTGCAATGGTGCTGAGTGTGAAAGGAATGGCTTGGGCATTGTAGGGATGCTTTATGGTGTTGGTGTGGGGTGGTGTCAACCTGGTACATCATGTGGCAGCCAGGCTGTACAGCGTCAAGTGAAGTAAATCTGGCCATGGTGAGGCCATTCCTGGTGTCCCGGCAGCAATGTGGTCAGGTGCTGATGCCCTCTGTCCTGTGCAGCATTAGTTGATTGCGGAAAAGGTTGGTGTTGTTGTTGGTGCTGCTGGTGCACCTGGTGCTGTTGGTGTTGGGGCTGATCGTGGTGGGATTCTGAGGACCAAGGTGAGATAATTTCAAGTGCACCAATGCTGATGTAATAGATGGCAGATGAACTTGAGATGACAGAAGCGATCTGTCAGTGGTGAGAGAGGTTGTTCCAATGAGACGACGCTGGATAGAGAGTTTACTCCAAACACTTGCAACCTGCATAAAGCTCAATCTCTCTTCCAAATGTAGTAAGCAACAGCTTCTGAGCTTGGAAAGTGAACCACTGTGAGATGGGAGCTTTTAAAGCTGTCAAGTAATGAGGTGATTCCATGGTCATACAACTCCCGACCTGCTTACCTGACGTGATCCCCGAGCAGCGTGGACCCCATGGGCGACCTGGTAAACTCTGAAGGTGAGTTCAAAATACTTTTTAATGGGCTGTTAAAAAAATCATAATGACTTGAATTGCTGCTGCATGTCGGGTCTGTTCAGCGCTGATAGACCCGACATCTGGGAAAGGCATGTGGCGGTGGGTTGACAGTGTGGTCCTGACCCACTGTCAAAACATTTTTTTTCCAACCGACCCACCAATGATCATGCCCGCTGACCCCCCGAAAAATTCCCCCCATAGTCTCCATAATACTACAGGAAGCTAAGACATTGCTAAACTAATTAATCAAAATATTATACAATGCTAAGGGCTTTGCGGCTTTTAGCCTTATAGTCACCAATCATGAACACCAGCTGTTCTTTATAAATTAATACCAGGACTTCCCTCAACTCCTTTACCAGGATTTTCAGCATGATGTTGCAGTCCAAATATATCATTAAGATAGGCTTATTCCTGCCACACAATGGTGTTCTTCCCTACTGTTGGGAGTACAGAAGTCAGTATGATCGCTCATATTTTACTAATGACTATCCTCTGTGATTCATTGTAAAACTTCCAATCGGCAAAGTTCATTAATAAACTTTTAACACTATTCCTGTATACACTATTTTTATATGTTACATTCCTGCTTAAAATAGCACACACAGGAATATGGAAGAAGCATTTTTAGCTAATCATATGTGGGCTTTGCCAATCAGAAATTCTAAGCAATGACCATCAAGGTGGTTCTGTTCTCTAACATTAAGGTTTAAAATACTAAAGTTAGCTTAAGAGAATAGGCCTCATGAGAGAACCTCTGACTATTTTTCAGCAATGGCTGTTCCCGAAATGCAAGCACTTCTCAAAGGGAAAGTGTTTCACAGTATACAATTTTTAGATAACTTTTAAAAGGCGAACTAATCCTTTGGGGTTCAGCTAACACTGCGCTGCCTATCCTATTTACCTCCAATGTTCACCTTTCACTCAATAGTGGAGACTTCACTCTTTGCATCAGAAGAGAATTGATCAAAGTATCCATATCCATTGAGAAAAGGGAGAGGTTTCATACAATTTGTATGGTTTTGCAAGGTCACCTGGAGATGATTGTCTAGAAATTCACATTTACAGAGAGCATGGCCCCGATATTTACGGGGAAGGTGCGGGAGAGGCCGAAAACAAACAAGAACCAGGCAAAGCCCCGAACTTAAAGGCAAGACCTCATTAACACTTTTTAGTTCCAGTTACTGCCCGGCCGCTGGTCAAATTGACAGCCTAACCGGCAGCCAGGAGGGAACACCAGTGCCAGGAGGTCACAGCCGGGGACACTTAGGGACAGACACCAGCAATCAGGAGGGGGGAGAGAGGCCACGATCAGGGCTTGGTGTTGGCTGGGGGGGGGGGGTGGAGGTGCAGTGGGGGAGAGAAGCTGGCGATCAGGAAGAAGCACAGAAGGGAGAAAGGCTGTCAATCGGGGGACCCTCTCCTGCCCATCATGGGGGTGGGGGGTGGGGTTAATATCGAGGCCCATATAGGCCTCTAACTACCTTCATAACAACATTGAAGACACTTTCAAGTAGGAATCTGTTGAAAAAATAGCTGGACCAGTTCTTGACTGGGGCAGAGCTGACATCATATAGAAGGCAAGTGTCTTTATAGATAACACTCGGTACATGTGATCTCCTGGACTAGTGTTGATTGCCTGAGAGGGTCGGAGAGGAATTTTCCAGGGTGTCTTTTTCCCTTATTAGCCCTGGGTATTTCCTTTTTTCTTTGC
The DNA here is from genome assembly GCF_052327205.1 of Somniosus microcephalus. Lineage (NCBI taxonomy): Eukaryota > Metazoa > Chordata > Chondrichthyes > Squaliformes > Somniosidae > Somniosus > Somniosus microcephalus. The sequence goes on along the minus strand of NC_140987.1, from coordinate 140,496,460 downwards.
CTCTCCATGAGATTACATGGCTGTGGTGGGGGAGGGGAGGAGAGGGAGGAGGTGGACGGTGGAAATGTTTAGTGATGATGCTCCGGCCATCATGGTATGGAGCAGGCTTGATGGACCAGCTGGTCTTTCCCTGCCTGTCAATTTTGTATTTTTGTAGGTATTCTATTGAAAATATATAAGATATAGTTACTGGAATCAAAAAAATGTGGAAAAATGCTTTAACGTTAACCCTGTTTCTCTCTCCACAGATGCTGTCTGACCTGTTGAGTATTTCCAGCCTTTTCTGTTTTTATTTCAGATTTCGTACTAATAACAGCGGATTAAGTAGCTAAAGTAATCACATGTTAGCGAGGTGCAAACAGCTATTGAACAGTTGAGTCTGCTGAAATAGTCAGAGTGTTTAATACGGTACAAACGGTGCCTTTGTCATTTACTTCTATGGGAATTTTTTTTTTTTTTTTAATTCATTGATGGGATGTGGGTGTCGCTGGCTAGGCCTGCATTTAGTGCCCATCCCTAATTGCCCTTGAGAAGATGGTGGTGAGCTGCCTTCTTGAACTGCTGCAGTCCATATGGTGTAGGTACACCCACAATGCTGTTAGGAAGGGAGTTCCAGGATTTTGGCCCAGCGACAGTGAAGGAACGGCGATACAGGTCCAAGTCAGGATGGTGTGTGGCTTGGAGGGGAACTTGTAAGTGGTGATGTTCCCATGCGTCTGCTGCCCTTGTCCTTCTAAGTGGTAGAGGTCGCGGGTTTGGAAAGTGCTGTTGAAGGAGCTTTGGCGAGTTGCTGCAGTGCATCTTGTAGATGGTACACACTGCAGCCACAGTACGCCGGTGGTGGAGGGAGTGAATGTTGAAGGTGGTGGATGGAGTGCCAATCAAGCGGGCTGCTTTATCCTGAATGGTGTCGAGCTTCTTGAGTGTTGTTGGAGCTGCACTCATCCAGGCAAGTGGAGAGTATTCCATCACACTCCTGACTTGTGCCTTGTGGATGGTGGAAAGGCTTTGGGGAGTCAGGTGGTGAGACACTCACTGCAGAATTCCCAGCCTCTGGCCTGCTCTTGTAGCCACAGTATTTATATGGCTGGTCCAGTTCAGTTTCTGATCAATGGTAACCCCCAGGATGTTGATAGTGGGGGATTCAGTGATGGTAATGCCATTGAATGTCAAGGGGAGATGGTTAGAGGCTCGCTTGTTGGAGATGGTCATTGCCTGGCACTTGTGTGGTGCAAATATTACTTGCCACTTGTCAGCCCAAGTCTGAATGTTGTCCAGGTCTTGCTGCATATGGACACGGACTGCGTCAGTATCTGACGAGTCTCGAATGGTGCTGAACAATGTGCAATCATCAGCGAACATCCCCACTTCTGACCTTATGATGGAGGGAAGGTCATTGATGAAACAGCTGAAGATGATTGGGCCTAGGACACTGCCCTGAGGAACTCCTGAAGTGATGTCATGTGATTGAGATGAATGAACTCCAACAACCACAGCCAACTTCCTTTGTGCTAGGTATGATTCCAACCAATGGAGAGTTTTCCCCTTGATTCCCATTGACTTCAGTTTTGCTAGGGCTCCTTGATGCCACACTCGATCAAATGCTGCCTTGATGTCAAGGGCAATCACTCTCACCTCACCTCTTGAGTTCAGCTCTTTTGTCCATGTTTGGACCAAGGCTGTAATGAGGTCAGGAGCTGAGTGGCCCTGGCGGAACCCAAACTGGGCGTCAGTTAGCAGGTTATTGCTGAGTAAGTGCCGCTTGATAGCACTGTCGACAACACCTTCCATCACTTTGCTGATGATTGAGAGTAGACTGATGGGACGGTAATTGGCCGGGTCGGATTTGTCCTGCTTTTTGTAGACAGGACATACTTGGGCAATTTTCCACATTGCCGGGTAGATGCCAGTGTTGTAGCTGTACTGGAACAGCTTGGCTAGGGGTGCAGCTAGTTCTGGAGCACAAGTCTTCAGTACTAATGCCGGAATGTTGTCAGGGCCCATAGCCTTTGCAGTATCCAGTGTCTTCAGCCGTTTCTTGACATCACATGGAGTGAATTGAATGGGCTGAAGACTGGCATCTGTGATGCTGGGGACCTCAGGAGGAGGCCGAGATGGATCATCCACTCGGCACTTCTGGCTGAAGATAGTTGCAAATGCTTCAGCCTTGTCTTTTGCACTCACGTGCTGGGCTCCACCATCATTGAGGATGGGGATATTTTTGGAGCCTCCTCCTCCTGTTAATTGTTTAATTGTCCACCATCACTCGGCGGTGGCATAGTGGTTATTTCACTAGACTAATAAGCCAGAGGCTCAGTCAAATGCTCTGAGGATATGGGTTCAAATCCCACCACAGCAGCTGGTGGAATTTAAATTCAATTCAATTTAATTCTGGAATTAAATGTTAGTCTTAGTAATGGCAACCATGATACCATTGTCGATTGTTGCAAAAACCCATCTGGTTCACTAATGTCCTTTAGGGAAGGAAATCTGCTGTCCTTACCTGGTCTGGCCTACATATGACTCCAGACCCATAGCAATGTGGTTGACTCTTAATGCCCTCTGAAATGGCCTAGCAAGCCACTCAGTTGTAAACAACCGCTGTGAAAAACAATAAGAATAAAACCGGACGGACCACCCGGCATCGACCTCGGCACCGGAAACTACAACGGCAAACCCAGCCCTGTCGACCCTGCAAAGTCCTCCTTACCAACATCTGGGGGCTTGTGCCAAAATTGGGAGAGCTGTCCCACAGACTAGTCAAGCAACAGCCTGACATAGTCATAATTACCGAATCATACCTTACAACCAATGCCCCAGACGCCACCATCACCATCCCTGTCCCACCGGCAGGACAGACCCACCAGAGGTGGTGGCACCGTGGTATACAGTCGGGAGGGAGTAGCCCTGGGAGTCCTCAACATTGACTCAGGACTCCATGAGGTCTCATGGCATCAAATCAAACATGGGCAAGGAAACCTCCTGCTAATTACCACCTACCGCCCTCCCTCAGCTGATGAATCAGTACTCCTTCATGTTGAACACCAATTGGAAGAAGCACTGAGAGTAGCAAGGGCAGAAAATGTCCTCTGGGTGGGGGACTTCAATGTCCATTACCAAGAGTGGCTCGGTAGCACCACAACTGACTGAGCTAGCCGAGTCCTAAAGGACATAGCTGCCAGACTGGGTCTGCGACAGGTGGTGAGGGAACCAACAAGAGGGAAAAACCTACTTGATCTCGTCCTCACCAATTTACCTGTTGCAGATGCATCTGTCCATGACAGCATTGGTGGAAGTGACCACCGCACAGTCCTTGTGGAGACGAAGTCCCGTCTTCATGTTGAGGATACCCTCCACCATGTTGTGTGGCACTACCACCGTGCTAAATGGGACAGATTTCGAACAGATCTGGCAACTCAAAACTGGGCATCCATGAGGCGCTGTGGGCCATCAGCAGCAGAATTGTATTCAACCACAATCTGTAACCTCATGGCCCGGCATATCCCTCACTCTACCATTATCATCAAGCCGGGAGATCAACCCTGGTTTAACGAAGAGTGCAGGAGAGCATGCCGGGAACAGCACCAGTCATACCGAAAAATGAGGTGTCAAACTGGTGAGGCTACAACACAGGACTACTTGCTTGCCAAGCAACATGCGATAGACAGAGCTAAGAGACCTCACAATCATCGGATCAAATCAAAGCTCTGCAGTCCTGCCACATCCAGTCGTGAGTGGTGGTGGACATTTAAACAATTAACAGGAGGAGGAGGGAATGGCAAATGACTAATGTTAGTGTAGTGTATGTACCTTTAAGAGAGAACTACTTTTACAGCTCCTGTATACTGTAGTACCGGCAGTGACCACACCTGTATATAAGCCTTGAGCATGCCTCTGTACCCCAGTCTTGAGACTACCCTACTCCAGTAAATACCTGTTGATTGTTAAGTTACAGCATCCGTGTGGTTATTGAAAAACATCATACTCTCAGAATCACGGATCTAACAGTGGCGATGAGTGTTGATTCGAATCTACCTGCAACTCTGCATTTCCCTTCGAGGATTCGCTCCGGGAGGGTGGTGGAAGAAAGTCGAGGCCAGAAGCACGGGCGTCGACCATGAGCAACCGCCCAGTCGTCCAGCAGAGAGTGAACATCACAGGGGAGGCTGTGGAGAGCCGGGCTTGGTTCCCCAGCCACGACGATCAGCAATAGATTGACGACAGGTACAGCGCAGACCCTTCCCGGACAGCGGCGGCTGGAGCCGACCGACGGCGGAGAGAAAGCCGAGCAGCGTCGAAGGGGTAAGACAGAGGGTGAAGCGTACAGGGCGCACCCGGGGGTTGAAAACTAAGCGGCGTCGAGGAAAAACAAAACGGAGAGCGAGAGGGTAAAGCAACAGCCGGGTTCAGGACCGAGCGGCGGAAACGGGAAAGGCGCACAAAAACAAAACAAAAAAGAACGCGCAGAGCACAGCCAGGGCTCAAGGGCTGAACAGTGTCTGCGGGGAGAAGAAGGGAGAGCGCGGGAGAAACCATTGAGCCGTGGAGAAGAAGGAAGAGCGCGGGAGACGCCATTTTTAGAAACCGCAGCGGAGAAGAAGGGCGAGCGCGGGAAGGAAGGAAAGCGCAGGAGACGCCATTTTGTGCCAGCGGAGAAGAAGGGGACGCGTGGGAGATGCCATTTTTGACAGTTAAATCACACCCAGGGATGCCGAAGAGTGGCAGTATCTCTACGTTCGACAATGAAGTCGAAGATTGGGCGACATATGTGGAACGCATTGAGGTGTACTGCAGGGCGAATGAAGTGCCAGATGCTAGGAAAGCACTGGTTTTGTTAAATTCCATGGGTGCAAAAACTTATGGGTTACTGCGAAACCTAATAACCCCAGAGAAGCCTGTGAACAAGAATTTCGAAAACATAGTAGAAATCCAACAGGACCACTTAAACCCCACACCGCTGCTGATAGCAGAACGATTTAAGTTCCATAAAAGGAACCAACACAAAGACGAAAGCAATGCTGAGAACCTAACGGAACTGCGCAAGCTATCGAAACACTGCCAGTTTGGAGCGGGACTAGCAGATACATTAAGGGACAAGTTTGCGTGTGGGCTGCAAAGTGAAGGAACCCAGAAACGGCTTCTATCAGAAAAGGATCTTACGCTGGACAAGGCTTTCAGTATGGCAGTATCACACGAAGCAGCCGCAAGGGGCGCTGCGGAAATACAACGGAGACCGCAAGAATATGGCACCAATGAAATGTCCTATGGAACAGGGAAGTGCTATCGCTGCGGCAGAACAACACATGACCAGAAGGATTGTTGGTTCAAGGACCAAGTGTGCAGACAGTGTGGAAAAGCAGGACACATAGCAAGAGTCTGCAGGTCTGGGAAGAAAACCAACAGTAAGACATCTCCACAGGAGAAGTACAAAAAGGTACACCAGGTGATGGACAGTAATTCAGATGAACCGAAAAGTGACACAGACTCCGGAAGCAAGGAGCTGGGTTGTCTGAAACTACATAAGGTAACCAAAATGGAGGATCACCAGACTATCTGGGTTACACTCAAGATAGACGGAGTCCAAGTGAAAATGGAATTGGACACAGGATCAGCCCTAACAGTCATAAACCAAAGGGACTACAAGCGGCTTTTTTCACATATACCCTTGAAAGCTACAGAGATTGTCTTGAAGACGTACACGGGGCAAAAAGTCTACCCCAAAGGAAAAATAAGGGTGAAAGTGATATATAAAGGCCAGGAAACACCTAAAATGGATATATATGTATTGCCAGATGGAGGACCACCACTGCTAGGACGTGAATGGATCCGGAAGATACAATTAGATTGGCATTCCATACAGGCACTGAAGGTTGAGGCCAAAAAGGATGACAACGTCACACCTGGATGACTGTCAAAAATGCTAACTGATGCAAAAGAAGTGTTCCAGGAGGGACTCGGAACACTAAAAGGCATAACAGCAACGATTAAAATAGAGGAAAATGCAAGCCCAAAGTTTCTTAAGGCCAGACCAGTGCCTTATGCGATCAGACCAGCTGTCGAAGCAGAGCTGGAAGGGTTGGAACGTTCAGGAGTACTGTCCAAAGTAGACTGGAGCGAGTGGGCTACACCCATCGTTCCTGTAATGAAGAGGTCGTTGAGTAATACGCCTGGGGAACCAAAGAAGGTCCGCATCTGTGGGGATTTTAAGGTGACAGTGAACCCAGTCCTTCACACGGTACAATATCCGCTTCCACGAATTGAGGATATTTTCACCTCGCTATCTGGAGGTAAACGCTTCGCCAAAATTGATCTAGCCCAGGCGTACTTGCAAATGGAGGTAGAAGAAGCCTCGAAACAATACCTTACGATTAACACTCATAAAGGTCTTTATCAATACAACCGGCTGGTGTTCGGGGTAGCATCGGCTCTGGCTATTTGGCAAAGGGCGATGGATCAAGTCCTGCAAGGGATTCCAGGGACCCACTGTTATTTGGACGACATCCTGATCACGGGCGAAAATGACAGTGATCACCTCGCCAACTTGGAGAAGGTGCTCACCAAATTAAAGGAATATGGGCTACAAGCTAATCGCCACAAGTGCGAGTTTTTCCAGAAACAGATCTCGTATTGTGGCCACGTCATCGATGAAGAGGGGTTACATAAGTCCCCTGAAAAGATTGAGGCAGTGGTCAAGGCTCCAGCACCGGAAAATGTGTCACAACTGAGGTCGTTCCTCGGGCTGGTAAACTACTACCATAAGTTCTTAACAAATTTGTCCACGGTATTACACCCACTGAACACCCTACTGCAAACAGGGGTACCATGGAAGTGGAATGACGAACGTAGACGAGCTTTCCAGAAGTGTAAAGAATTGATCACATCAAAAGAGGTGTTGGCCCATTTCAACCCAGCACTACCAATTCGTTTGGCATGTGATGCATCACCCTATGATATTGGAGCGGTGCTGTCGCACAAATGAGCTACATGAAGGTCATCTGGGGGGAGTGAAAATGAAAAGCCTTGCTAGGGCTTATGTGTGGTGGCCGGGAATCGATCAACAAATCGAAGACCTAACCAAGAGCTGCTCAGGATGCCAGAAGGTCCAAAATGCACCACCACATGCCCCTCTACACCCATAGGAGTGGCCCTCCTCTCCATGGCAACGGGTGCATATTGATTTTGCTGGTCCATTCATGGACTCAATGGCCTAGAAATTCAGTTGGGCGCGCCAGCCGTTAGCGCCTTAGGAGGAGTAGATCTCGAGCGCTAGGCGCTTATCGCCCGGGCGCAGCGCGATCTGCGCCTCTCCCCAACTTCAGGACACATTTAGCGCCGGCGCAAAGTCTTAGCGCGCACCCTGCTGCGCGCGCAGATCATGACGTCATTTAATAGTGCAACGCCCTTTGTGCGCCCCAAACCGGAACTTCACTCGCGCCGGCCCATTGTGCGCCGGGCGGCCCAAGCGACTGTGAAGTGGAACGGTACACAGGCCAGCCGGGCCACGGGGAGCGCAAATTAAAGGGCACTTACCCAGCAGTATAAATGCCAGCCATTTTGCAGCATTCACTCTTGTGCAACGGTTTTTTGGACAGAGACCAAGGAGGAGAGTTTACTGGTTTGGACCAACACTTGGACAGGTATTTTTGGCTCAGGCCAGAGCTTACCAATTATCTTTGCCTTCATTCAGAGCTCAGTGTTTGCCAGCATATAATGGGGGCTGCATTGAGTGGCAACGCTGAATTTCAGCCTTATGCCAGAAGGGCTTACAGACGCCGTGAGAGAGTGGCAGCCCTGGCTAGACGCAGAGGGGGCAACAGGCGTCGCCAACTGAGGCCTTACCCACGCAGGGTATACCGCCAGCAGACCTCCTATCTGACCATGTCTGCCGCGATGTGTGTTAGGAGGCTGTGATTCCGAAGGGAGGTGGTTGCAGACATCTGCCGGCTGCTTCAGAGAGATCTGCAGCCACAGCTGATGCGCAGGACGTCTCTGTCGCTGGCAGTGAAGGTGACGGTGGCTCTCAACTTCTATGCCTCCGGCTCCTTCCAATCCGCTACTGGGGACATCGCTAACATCTCCCAGTTCGCCGTGCATTGCTGCATCCGCCAGGTGACCGAAGCCCTTTTCACAAGGAGACATCAATTCATCTCCTTCCCCATGACCCTGGACAAGCAGCAGCAGCGTGCAGTGGGGTTTGCAAGAATAGCGGGCTTCCCCATGGTGCAGCGCGCCATTGACTGCACGCATGTTGCTTTGCGGGCACCTCTTGAGCATGCCGAGGAGTACCGCAACCGGAAGGGCTACCATTCCCTCAATGTACAGCTGGTGTGTGACCACAGGCAGCGCATCCTAGCTGTCAATGCCCGCTTTCCAGGCAGCAGCCACGATGCCTTTATCCTGTGACAGACAACTGTGGCTGACATGTTCCAGGCACAGCCTCCCCCAAGAGGATGGCTTATCGGGGACAAAGGCTATCCTTTGTGTACCTGGCTCATGACCCCGCTCCGCGCGCCCACGACCCCTGCTGAAGAGGCATACAATGAGAGCCATCAAGCGACGAGGAATCTCACAGAACAAACAATCGGCGTGCTCAAGCAACGGTTCCGCTGTCTCGATCGCTCCGGGGGAGCCCTCCAGTATTCGCAGGATCGAGTCTCCCAATTCGTCGTCGTTTGCTGCATGCTGCACAACCTGGCTATCCGCAGGACTCAGGCACTGCCACCTCACGTTGGACCACCATCTCAGGAGGAGGAGCAGGAGGAGCATGAGGACGACGAGGACGAGGAGTGCCAGCCCAGGAGGGAGGCACAAGGTACAAGGGCCGCCCGTCGGCGGCTTATTGAACGTCACTTCTAGGTCCCCTGTCAGGGAATGGCTTGTGCCAATGATAGAACATGATTGCAGCCGCTCCGCAAGCCCTCAGCTGGTTAAGGCAACAAACACTTCAAAGATCAAACATGGACAATGTGAATAAATAAAATGCTTTATTGTACAAACTTTGGGCCCTTCCCACATGAAAACCAAAAACAGACGAAACCCCCAAAAAACACTCAAACACATTACTCGCTCCCACAACCTGGAGAGGATTAACAAAATAGGGCAACTAAAATGGCCGTCATTCTCGGCCTTCGTCAAAAACAAACATCACATCATCGGCCTTCAAAAAACAAACATCCAATTCTCGGCCTCAAGAAACAAACACAAATGGCCACACATTCGACTATTTGGCCCGCTAGGGCGATGCCTTGGCCATCTTTGGGTGGCCCCTGCCCGCCCTGCTGCTCCGCCTCAAAGTAAGGCCATTGGCTGCTGCAAGGCTGGGGGCAGGCTCCTGAGGGGCACATGTCGTGACGGCAGATGCCCTTGGGGGTCGGCCTAGTCGAGGTCTGGCCGTCGAGCGGGCGGCTGTTGATTGCTGCAGCTGTGGCTGGCCAGCATCAGTCGCTGCAGCAGCTCCTGGCAGCTCCACTGGGGGAGTGGCAGTGGCGGCTGGAGGAATGGCGGCAAGCTGGCGGATGGCAGGCGCTCGCTGGTCGCCTGAGACACTGGCACTCGCCCGGGCCAGCACTGCAGCATGCGCACCAATCTGCCGAGGGACAGACCGCTGTGCTGCTGCAGCGCATCGGGTGCCCTGGCAATGCCTGGCTGACACAGCAAGTGTGGCAGCAGTGAGTGCCCGTGTTGACCTGTTCACTGACCGCAGCAGAGCAGCCAGTGACCGGACGGCACCACTGATCACCTGGCCAGTCGCTGACAGATCTGCCTGGTATTCCGCCCGACTGGTGGCCTCTAAGGGCCCGAACTCGGCCACACTCCGAGAGAGGGAATCGATGGACTCAGGCAACCGTGCCACTGCCACCATGAGCTCCGTGTGCCGGCGCTCCGAGTCCGCGGACAAGTCTTCGAGGCGTTCCATCTCCTCGGCGAAGAGCATCTCCTGACTGGAGGCTGGACTCTCCCTCTGGGGAGAAGGCCGCCGAGCTGGCCGACCCTTCCTGCGTTGCTGGAGGCAGCTGGGCCCAGCAATTGGACTCCCCTCCGACGCATCCCCCCTCTGGGGAGAAGGCCGCCGAGCTTCCACCCCCCTCCCGCCTTTCTGCAGCACGCAGGTCCCAGGAGCTCCCCTCCCCTTCGACACTTCCGCCACGCTGCCCTCCAGGGAAGACGTGTCCCCTACATTGGCCTGGGTGGCCGCGGCTGAGGGTTCCCCTGATGGGCCGCCTTCCTCTTGCTCCTCCTCCTGCTCCTCCTCGGAGGGTCTGTCACTGGCAAGTTGAGGGACCTCCTCTTGACCATCTGAAAGCAGGAAGGCACAAGAGTAGCTTTAGAGTGAGGAGAGGGCGTCAGTGCGGGATGCATGAGTGGTGGCATTCAGCGCATTGGTCGGACAGCGGCAAAGGATGTAGATCTGATGCGCAAGTGGGACGAGAGAGGTGCAAAAGGTGATGTCCTTACCATTGCTGCCCAGAACAGGGTCGGCATCTCCACATGCAACGGGGCCAATCACCCGACCACCCATGAGGCGCTCCACGCGATGTTGCAGGTCGGTGAGTGGCTGGATATGGGGTCGGCCTCCCCCGGTCGCAGTCCGGCTCTTGCGATTATTCGCCAGCTTGGCCTGCAAGAGAAAGGACGGCCTCTAAGTACAGTGTGTCGCCGTGATCTTGTGTGCACTGCCTCCCATGGTGGAATAGCCTGGCCAGTGTGTCGCCATGATCTGGTGTGCACTGCCTCCCATGGTGGAATAGCCTGGCCGGTGTGTTAAGTGCAGAATGTGCAATTGATGCTCATGCCTGTGCCATAGCTGCTGGATGAAGGCTGGCCATTAGAGCTTTCAGGTCCCTTTGCCCATAATGTGAGGTGCACATGCAAGGATGAGGCGGTAATTGGAAAGGGTACTCACCCTGACAATGCGTGTGAGGTCATTTAACTTTTTGCGGCATTGGGCACCGGTCCTGGGGACGTCGCTGTTGGCTGACAGCTTGCTAGCGACATGCCTCCAGGCTCTCTTGTAGACGCGGACCGTCGCCTTCTTGCCATTGTCCGGGTACAAAACATGGCGCCTCTTCTCCACAGCAGCAAGCAGCACACTCAGATCACGCTCTGAGAAGCGCTGCGCACGTTCACGGGCCTTCTCCATGTCTTCAGGCGCTATTTGGGTCCAGCAGCAGTGTTCAGGCCTAGCTGGAGGGCTCCACTATCCAGGGCGTGGCAGCAGACACAGTCGACCCTTCCCCCTTAAGAGCTGGCCGGCGCCAGGGTGTCTGCTGTCAATCACGAGATGGCTGCACCTGCGCTGCGCCCGGCCTCAGCGCTATCGATCACCACCTCCGGCTTAGCGCCCAAAGAGAGGCGTCCAGCAGCAGTTTTAGCGCTCGCCCGAACTAGTAGGGCGAAACTAATGAATATCGGAGAAGTGGCATAGATTTGGCGGCGGCCACAAACTTTAGCGGACGCCCCACTTTAGCGCCCCAAAAGTGGCGTCAATGAATTTCTAGGCCAATGTTCTTAATAGCAGTGGATGCTCATTCGATGTGGCCTGAGGTGATAAAAATGTCCTCAACCACTACAGAGAAAACGATTGCAGTCCTACGGACCATATTTGCCAGAAACGGCTTGCCAGAGCAGATTTGCTCTGATAATGGACCACAGTTTGTGTCCGAAGAGTTTCGAAAATTTATGGGGTAAGGCATTACACATCCGCCCCGTATCATCCAGCCACAAATGGATTGGCTGAGTGGTTCGTACAAACCTTTAAGAAGGCGATAAAGGTCATGTGCGACGATGAAATTCCACTACAGCATAAGGTGGACAATTTCTTATTAGCCTACCGAAACGCGACACATGCAGTTACCAACCAGACCCCGGCCATGATGTTCTTTAACCAAAGGTTGCAATCTCGTCTGGACTTGCTTAGACCAAATGTGCGAAGAAATGTTGAGGATAAACAATTCCAGCACATCAATGAGAAGCCGACAAGGAGCTTCAATGGAGGACAACCAGTCTTGGCCCGTGACTACCGAACAGAGAAATGGCAACCCGGAACGATATGCACACGGCAGGGGCCATTGATGTACACAGTGGATGTCGGGGAGAACATTGTGAGACGCCACGTTGATCAGATCTTAGCGTCACAGGAACGAGTCAACCCCATGTCTTGCGTACCTGGGGATGAACCCGACATACCGGTAGCATCTACCTCCGAACCGGTAGCAGTGGAACCCGATGAACTAACAGATGAAAAGGGGCCAGAATCGCCTCCGCTCCAAGAACAAGAACCTCAGGAAAGGCGCTATCCCGAAAGGATCAGGAAGCCGCCCCAAAGACTGAATCTATAAATGGACTATTGTTGTTTAATGTACATGTTAAAGTGTTAATTGTTATTTGAATATTATGGATACTATTAATCTAAAAGGGGAGGAATTGTAGTGCATGTACCTTTAAGAGAGAACTACTTTTACAGCTCCTGTATACTGTAGTACCGGCAGTGACCACACCTGTATATAAGCCTTGAGCATGCCTCTGTACCCCAGTCTTGAAACTACCCTACTCCAGTAAATACCTGTTGATTGTTAAGTTACAGCATCTGTGTGGTTATTGAAAAACATCATACTCTCAGAATCACAGATCTAACAGTTAGTAGCCCAGTATACACGGCTGGTTGCAATAACCATGCATGATATAAGTGGTGAGGACCGGATTGTGTTCAGGCAGAGCTCAGAAAGCTCACAAATGGGTGCATGCACTGTTTGCAATCTATAAGTGTAACTGTAATCTGACCATTTGATCAGCGGGCTCCTTGGAATGGAGGATAATCTTTTCATGTCCAAAAAGTGTGTGCCAGGCTGTCTGGACATGAATCTCAGGAACCCAGAGATTAGGAAAAACGTTGCGTGACTTGAGGACAGCTATTAACTCAATGTGAAAATTAAACTGCAAATGTTGCAAACTCTATTATGCACTGTAACCACATATTTGAATGTGACAGTTTAAAGCATTACATACATATATATCAAAATACATTGACCTGTGCAATTGAGCATAGATGCCTTAAAGAAGGTGGAGGCTTTTTTTAAAAAAGGTAAAGTGTCATATTTGTAATTTTGTAAGCCACGACAATACATGAAATCAATGCAGCAAGAAGTGTGTGAGAAGTAGTGCCGAGTGCTCTGGTCTATGGGACTTTTCTGGTTCCGTCTACATGTCACTATGAAGAGAGCATTTATGAGTGCATAAGCACATTTCACCAATTCACTATTGCCTTTGTCAAAAGATGCATTACTTAATGTGACAATATAGAAACATTGACATTACCTGCTTTGCAAATCAGGAGATAATAGCATGAAAGTGTATGTGATCCCTAAGAGCTAGAATGCTTAGAACTTCCTGCATTCTGACAGAGGCTCTTTCAACATATGGACCATATGAAGAAGTCTCTTACTCAACCCCTATGGTACTTTAAAGGATGGAGGATGGTTGTCTGCTGTTTGTGAAGGAGCAGCACCAATCGTGACAGCAACAACCCAGGACATTGCACCCATCAAAGCAGGGTTACAGACATCACTCATGGAGAGCTTCTGGTGAGTGACCATGCATCTTAGAGTTGGCCTACAACAGAGGCATAGGAATAGCCAAATGACACAATAGTCAATGTCACCTCTGTGCCAACAATTGATCCTGCACATGGCTTCTAGGGGTACAGGACAGTCCTGCCACTGATGAAGGTACATTGGTGAATCTTGGAAACAACAACTCCTACGTCCTCAACTAAGGTGTCATAACCAAAGAAATCATGAATACACAGAAGTGCACAACTGTCAGATGGTGGTAAGTACACTCGGAAAATTTATTGAAGAAATAATATATACACACTTTGGGATGAGATGCATATAATACTACATGCAGGAAATATATTTAGATACTACTATGCACAGACAATATCAATAAAAGCATGGGGGAAAAATTCAGTGTCGCCCCTTTTGGGGAGCCATTATCGGTCGTGCGCAAAGTTTAGCGCCTGCCGCTAATTATCGCCTCCGATGGCAAACTTGGCTTTTATTGCCCCTGGAGGTGATTGGAATGCTAAATCAGGCGCTTCACACCTGTCTTAAGGCGCAAAGGCCGAGGAGCGAGGCGCTACCTCAGAGCGCTGGCGAAGCTCATGTGATGTCAGTCAGCAATGGAACACAGACACACTGGCGCCGGCCAGTTCTTAAAGGGGAGCTCTGATGAAAGGTCATCGACTTGAAATGTTAACTCTGTTTCTCTCTTCACAGATGCTACTTGACCTGCTGAGTTTCTCTAGCATTTTCTGTTTTTATCTTAAAGGGGAGGGTTGATTTTGCTCTCCATCCACATCATGCTCATTGCAGCCTTGAATCTCGGCCTGGAGAGACCTGTACATCAAATCTGCTGGAAAGAACAATGGAGAAACCCAGGGAAAGAGCTCAGAGTGCAGCCCCCACAGTCTCTTCTAAATCGATACAAGGAAGGGCAAATCAAACTGAACCTGCAAAGTGCTGCTCGGTACCCAAAACTCCTTCACACAGCGTTGAATCTCTCCAGAAGTCTCTCTCTCTCTCAGAATGCATGGTGCAAAAATGTCACCAACAAAAAAAGGCAGGAAGCGATCGCCTTTAAATAGCACTCCCCCAGTCCCTTCCTGACTTGAAAACGCTCCCCTCAACCTGTCGTTGCTAGTGGCAGGTGGTAAGGCAGGGGGCGCCACTCAATATCTGGTCCGAGGCGTTGCACACTCGTCTGACGTCACGATCTGCCGGCGCAGGAGATCATGGCGGTAGTGTTTAGCATCGCCGCAAAATGTCTAGTTAATCTCGCGAGCGGCGCAAACATCACCGCACCCGGGTGCTAGTTGTTTGCTCCCCATTAGCGCCCTCTTGAGGTGCAAACCAACTGAATGTTTCCCCCCCCAAGACTCCTATTTGTAAGGCTTCACCAGAATTACTTCTGAAACCTGGAAACATTGTGGCATGTCGCACAGCATTGCTGCTGAAAGAAACCTCATACTGGATTTGCATGATAAGCAACAGAAAGACAGGAGGAAGTGCTGAAGAGCCACCAGCAGTAGACCAGGCACTATGGGCAGGGATCCGAGTACACGAGAGTGTCATCAGCTGCTTCTTTTAGCAGTGCTCTGAAAGTCAGTGATGTGACTGTGTTTAACCTCATTTGCACAAGAAGGCATACGGCCCTTTTTTGTTCTTTGTCCTAAAAGCTGCAATTTTTCCCTTTACAAAAAGTTGAGTTTTATTCCTTTCAATAAAGTGACAGTATTCAGCTTCTGCTGAAAGAGATATGGAGGGGGGGGAAGTTCAGTTGTTTAAGAGGGCGCTAATGGGGAGCAAAGCAACTAGCGCCTGGACGCGGCAATGTTTGTGCCGCTCGCGAAATTAACTAGACATTTTGCGGCAGCGCTAAACACTACCGCCACGATCTCCTGCGCCGGCAGATTGTGACGTCAGATGAATGCGCAATGCCCCAGTAGCGCCCCGGACCGGATATTGAGTGGCGCCCCCTGCCTTACCACCTGCCGCTAGTAACGACAGGTTGAGGGGAGCGTTTTGCAGTCAGGAAGGGACTGGAGGAGCGCTATTTAAAGGCGACCACTTCCTGCCTTTTTTTTTGGTGACATTTTTGCACCACGCATTCTGAGAGAGAGAGAGACTTCTGGAGAGATTCAACACTGTGTGAAGGAGTTTTGGGTACTGAGCAGCACTTTGCAGGTTCATTTTGATTTGCCCTTCCTTGTATCGATTTAAAAGAGACTGTGGGGGCTGCACTCTGAGCTCCTTCCCTGGGTTTCTCCATTGTTCTTTCCAGCAGACTTGATGTACGGGTCTCTCCAGGCTGAGATTCAAGGCTGCAATGAGCATGATGTGGATGGAGAGCAAAATTAACCCTCCCCTTTAAGATAAAAACAGAAAATGCTGGAGAAACTGAGCAGGTCAAGCAGCATCTATGAAGAGAGAAACAGAGTTAACATTTCAGGCCGATGACCTTTCGTCAGAACTCCCCTTTAAGAACTGGCCGGCGCCAGTGTGTCTCTGTTCCATTGCTGACTGACATCACATGAGCTTCGCCAGCGCTCTGAGTTAGTGCCTCGCTCCTCGGCCTTTGCGCCTTAAGACAGATGTGAAGCACCTGATTTAGCTCTCCAATCACCTCCAGGGGCAATAAAAACCAAGTTTGCCATCGGAGGCGATAATTAGCGCCAGGCGCTAAACTTTGCGCACGGCCGATAATGGCGCCCCAAACGGGGCGATACTGATTTTTTCCCCCTTGCTGTCTTCATTTTTGACATATTACTTAACGTTGTGCAGTCCACCTCACCCAAACTGAATGAATGGCAATGCCACAGTTCAGGCTTGCATAGCAATAATATTACATTACAATACTTATTAATGTATAATTTTATGCAGGTCAATGCCTCTGAAAACTATATTGTGGAAGCAGATAATACTTTACTATGCTGAGACTGGACATTTGGCCTGCAACAAAATTTTATGTTGCTTAATGTGCAGTAGCAGTTAAATTGGGCTAGGTCAGACCTTGGACTGGCAGTGGAAGTTGCATTTGACAATGCGGGGAAGGCTTTTGGAGGGAGTCTAGACTGATGGTAGGGATTGAAGAATAGGGATCAAGATGGAAATAACAAAGGGTACATCTCCAGCTGATCGGTAAAAGCAATTCTCCTGATTGTTTTCCACTGAGATTTGGATGACTGATCTCTGTTTGAAATCTCACCCTAGTTGTAATATCACTTTCCAACTTTATTCTGCTACAAAGAAATCTCCAACTGTTTCTCTCAAACTGACATGAGTAGTCTTGATATTAAAAATGCTGCAACTCTAGTGCCAACATATTTTATATTCCAAAACATGAAGAGTCTCTGATTCTAGTGCCTACCACCATGGTGCACCTTCAACAATGTCATTTGTGGCATCGCAGTCTGTTCACTCACAGATCGGTGGGCAGAGTGTCATGCGGGGTCTTGGAGCACTGACAGGCCAGGCCTGTCAATAGTTCATGGTGTTGTCTCTCCTGATGATATTTCATCCACACCCTCCCTGATGACTTCAAATATGCCTGAAAGTGGGGAGAGCTGTGCTGACCCCAGATCTATGGAATTGCAGCAGCTGGAAGCAGGCCCATCTCGGAGCCATGCTCATAAAAGCAGAGAGCCACCTCAATCCCAGCAACCTCTCTCAAACAGTCAACAACAACAACTTGTATTTATATAACGCCTTTACCGTAGTAAAACGTCCCAAGGCGCTGCACAGGAATATTTTAAGACAAAAAATTTGACACTGAGCCACATAAGGATAAATTAGATCAGGTGACCAAAAGCTTGGTCAAAGAGATAGGTTTTAAGGAGCGCCTTAAAGGAGGAAAGAGAGGTAGCGAAGCGGAGAGGTTTAGGCAGGGAATTCCAGAGCTTAGGGCCTAGGCAACAGAAGGCACGGTCACCATTGGTTGAGTGATTATAATCAGGGATGCTCAAGAGGGCAGAATTAGAGGAGCACAGATATCTCGGGGGGGGGGTCGGGGTTGGGGCTGAAGGAGATTATAGAGATAGGAAGGGGCGAGGTCATGGACGGATTTTAAAACATGGATGGGAATTTTGAAATCGAAGCGCTGCTTAACTGGGAGCCAATGTAGGTCAGCGAGCACAGGGGTGATGGGTGAACGGGACTTGGTGCAAGTTAGGGCACAGGCAGCCAAGTTTTGGATGACCTCAAGTTTACGTAGGGTGAAATGTGGGAGGCCAGCCAGGAGTGCGTTGGAATAATTAAGCCTAGAAGTAACAAAGGCATGGATCAGGGTTTCAGTAGCAGAAGAGCTGAGGCAAGGGTGGTGACGGGCGATGTTACGGAGGTGGAAATGGGCGGTCTTTGTTAGCTGCCAATGTCTTCACAGGCTCCAGCTGTTGGGGTTGCAACGAAAAGAAGCACTGGATTTGGTAATTGCGCACAAGACAAGTTGTTGCCCAAGCATCATTTGTCAAAAAGCTGATGTGAGCTGCTGGTCTATGCAGCTTTTCATGTCTACGATCACGTAACTGAATAAGGTGGAAAGTGAAGGAAGAAAAAAATGGTGTACAAAACTTGGACCATGCCTCCTGCTTCTTGATTTTCTGCTTCCTTATTCAAGTCCTATCTCCTGGATTTCAAGGGCCTGCTTCTCAAAAAGATCAGAGGATGCAGTGTGGCCAAACCACCTCTTGAAATAATTCTCTCCCTCTTGTTTCTCTGCACAAAACCTTGCACCAAGCTGGAGCTGGACACCTCCATGCTCCACGACATTGTGTGCAAGTTTCCTGTCTGTTGTCAGGACTCTAAGCATTTCATGGTGTATACCTGCTTTGATAATCTGGCTCATTGAAGTCTGCAACTGAGTCCTCTGTAGCAGAACTTGTATGTGACCTCGCCCTCTGGTGAGCTGGCACCTGCAGCGTTCTATCCCCAGACCCTAGCTCCTGCGCCCTTGTGTCTGGTGAGTCACCACACGCAAGTCCCTTATCTAATGTAACACCTAAAGTTCATGTGGTGTTAGTATCTGAGCTAGTAGTTCTGAGAGTGAAATGATGTGATGGTGCCACTCCAGAGGCTTGAGCACAAAATCTAGGCTGACACTCCAATGTAGCACTGAGGGAATGCTCCACTGTCAGAGGTGCTGTCTTTCAGATGAGATGTTAAACTGAGGCCCCATCTGCTCTCTCAGAAAAAAACCCATGTCACGATATTGAAGAAGAGCAGGGGAGTTATCCCTGGTGTCCTGGCCAATATTTATCCCTCAATCAACATAACAAAAACAGCTTACCTGGTCATTATCACATTGCTGTTTGTGGGAGCTCATTGTGCACAAATTGGCTGCTGCGTTTATTACATTACAACAGTGACTACACTTCAAAAGTACTTCATTGGCTGTTAAACACTTTGGGATGTCCTGACTCCTGAGATCGTGAAAGGCGATATATAAATGCAAGTCTTTCTGTCTTTCTGTAATGCTGCACTCGCTTCCTCCACTGGCTGAGGGGCATTGATGCTCTCGGGAGCTGAAATGAAAGAAAGGGGCAAAGATTAGGTTGTGGTGTGAGGGACAGCAGAGAGAAAAATGTGGGTGTTGAAAGTAACTGCAGCTCGTCATGTAGTGTGTGTAAGGTGAGGGAGAAGTCAGAAGAGGCAAAGAGAGGATTAGGTATAAAGGAACCTGCTTGGTGTCTCCTTCAGCATTGTCAGTGGCCATGGCCTCTGCTCTACCCATTCCCATAATGGCCATGGTGTGGAGATGCTGGTGTTGGACTGGGGTGGACAAATGTAAGAAGTCACACAACACCAGGTTACAGTCCAACAGTTTTATTTGAAACCACAAGCTTTCAGAGTGCTGCTCCTTCGTCAGGTGATGAAGGAGCAGTGAAGGAGCAGCGCTCCGAAAGCTTGTGATTTCAAATAAAACTGTTGGACTATAACCTGGTGTTGTGTGACTTCTTACATTCCCATAATTGCCAGGATGCTCTCTTCAAGGGAGAAGAAGGTGTATAGTTGTGCTCTTCTGCCTTCGGTGGCAGCCTGTTGCCTGGTGTAGTTTGCCACCTACTCCTGAAAGAGTTTGAAAGATGTTTGGGGAATGTGGCTCCCGTGGTTGAATAGCTGACAGTATGGGGTCGATTTTCCCGAAGCTGTCGGGAAGAAGGCGGGACTACAACTTTCGGGTTTTAGAACCGCCTACATCGACGTCCGGCCAATCCGCGCGATTTTTCCTTGATTGACCTTGTAAAGCCCACCCAGTGGGCTCAGCAGGCCAATTAAGGGCCACCCGGCAACAGGTGACGTCTCAGACTGCAATTTCATCTGTCAAGAGTTCTTGACAGATGAAATATCAGTGTTTCACAGCTGTTTGAAGCTGCCAAACACTGACAGTCTGAGTTCTAACATGAGTCCTTCTGCACAGACTCAGTTAGAACTCTCAGCAGCACTCAAAGCTGAAGGCTGCCACTTTTCACAGATCGCAGCCATTCAGCTTTAAGTGCCAGCTGAGTGATGCGCTCCCGACGCCTACAGGAAGAAAGGCTGTTAAGGTAAGTACAGGTAAGTAAAAGTTCTTTACACACTTTAGACACACCAAACGCACTTACCTTTGCCCTCATGCACCCATCACTCACCTGAACACCGACATCATGACCCCTCCAACTCCTTCAACCCGACGGCCCACCTGTTCTAACCTGGCGTGGTTTGGAGCCGTCGGGAATTCCACACGACACCCCTCAAAATAGGGATTAGGCTAAAAACTGCCTGCTAACTACCTGTTAACAGGCAGTTAATTGGCACTAATCCCTTCTCGCCTGGGGTCGGCGGGTCCCAGTGCCGGGCGGGTACCCGCCGCCTCTGAAACTTGCGTGGAGTGGGGTTTTGGGCGGGATGGTGTCAGGACTCCCGAATTCAGGATTTCCCCCCCACACACACCTGAAACCCCGCCTGACGGCTCCAGGAAAATCGACCCCTATGTGTGAGATGTGAGTTGTGGGTAATTGAAGTTTGTAATAGTGCTGAGTATGTGAGGATAAGGTGAAGCATATTTAGTGAAGTGTGCTGCACTGATTGCAGCAGGGTGCAGGGTGGTGGGGAGGGGAGTGTTGTGAGTACTGAGAGTGTTGCAATTAATGAGGCTGTGAGTGGTGTAGCTGCAATGAGAAAGTATTTCAACAGTGTTACTGGCCCAGAAATTCAGGACGGGGGCTTCCTGCGGGTGCAAGCCCCCGACCTGCACTTACCTAGCGCGCCAGCCGTTGAGCTGTGGGCCCCCGTGGAATTCCGATCCTGGGCCTCCTCCAACTGCCGGCGCGCAGTGCTTGCGTATCCCAGGGGTGCAGTTAGTTCGATGCGTCCCCTGGGATCACGTGGGCCATGGAGAGCCAATGGTAGCAGGGAATGCTTCATTCATAAGTTTGACAGGAAGAGCTGTCAAACCTATAAATACTATAAGCCCCAAAACATCACTGAAACTTCAAATAATTTTTTTTTTAAATCACATTTTTAAAATAACTATAAATTACATGAAATAACTATTTTAAACAATAATTTAAATTTTTGAAAAAATTAATTACATTTTCTAACGGGGCTAATAATAAACTTACCTTTCTTTAAAGTATTTAAAAATAATAAACCTGTGGAAAAAATGTTTTAATTTTAATTAATTCACCACTTACCTTGTTAAAAGCAGGCCTTGCACCTGCTTTTTAAAAGTGTAACTGCTGGAGACTTACCCTCCCAGAAAAACCTGCAGAAAAAACATAAGTTCAATGCGCACGCGCTGCCGCTCCGGCGCACGGTTTCGACCACTGAACCCCTTCTTTCAGGGGAACGGAAGTACCGGTTTCCCACACATGCGCAGTGCATGCACAAAACCGGCACTTTCGTTGGGCCTACGCGTGAGTACCCCGTGCGTACTCACGCGTTGGGACCCGAATTTCTGGGCCATTATCTTAACAGCTCTAGGCAAATCATTGGATTTTTTCTTGCATTGCCTCCATTTTCTTGGAGCAATGCCCCTGGCATTGACATTGTGAGTAATCTCCTCCCACTGCCTCCTCATCATGTACCTAAAGGCCCCTTGGGGGATAAAGTATGTCCCTCCTCCTGCACCAAGGCCTCCAGTGCAGCATGAGTAAACCTTAGTGCTCGCTCACCCTCCTTTACAAGTACTTGCAGAACAGGTCTTACAGCCAGAATGCACATCCCCTTTAAGAGGTACTGACTGCCTTTTTAAATAGTGAAATGGCCTCCTGATATTGCCGCCACCCCCTCATCAAGGTGTGTGCAGGTAGCACTGGCTACACTCACAAATAGTGATAATAAGCTGGCAGCATAGATTTTATGCAGTGCCTGCATGGGTCTCAACCGGCATGGGTAATCTATACATCGACGCAACCCCTCCCTCCCACCGCCCCCCCCCCCCACCCACCCCCCACCCCGGCCCCCACATCATTTGAATGCACAATTGAATTTCTAGGCCATACAGTGTTAATATGGATGTACTAATCAACTTCCTTAGTTCCAGCCACAATTCTTTTATTTATGCCCAATCCAGTCTTGACAGGAACTTTAAGAACTGTGGGATGCTGGGTAAGCACGACCTCTTTTAAGTTGTTATTTCTTTGTGCCATTTAGATATCTTTTAGCAATGTTTCATTTTCCTGTATGGGTGACAGTTGCTATTGTTTGAAATACTGTTTCATAACTCATGTGCCAAATGCCCAAATCTGAGGACAAAAGCAATATAATAAGACACACCAAACTACTTTCAAGGTTATTAGAAAAAATACAAGTGGCTTATTAAAATTATATTCTATAGTTTGGATTCCACTGTGGAGTCATTCATTTTATAGCCTGAAGAATACTGATCAATTCTTAGTGGTATATGTCAAGAGACTGCTATGGTACAGTCACAGGTGACAATGACAGATGATGGGCAGATGTACATCACCAAAACAAGGAGCCAGAGGCAGACCCTGTTACTATCTGGGCTACCTCTGAGTAGTCTCTTTTTTTTAAAGGCGTTTGATTCACACTAGGCATCGACACATGGTTTATTGATGATAATATTCACAATGACATGTAACTACCACCTAATTGGTTTGGCAGATATCAAAATCCTTCATAATTTAACTGTACTAATGATACGTACTATGCTTGCATACTAAAACCACACTTACCTTACGTAACTAACTGTATTAAGGTACAATACACTTTAGGAACTCTAAGTATTTTTGATGTGATGACCATGAGCGGTCAGAGGAATCAGTTCACAAGTCCCGATGAGGTCATTGCTTGTGAGATAATTGACATTAACCTCATAATTATTGCACGTGCTGAGTTTGTATTAGTGTATCGATAAATAAAAATTATTAATCAGACGTCTCTCTTTCTCATGAATCCACGAGCCTGTATTAAAGTGAAGGGTAAGGATTATTTTAAACCCAACATTATCCATCCTGAGATATATGTATACTGCCAGAAAACAACCTTCCTCAGCTCTGGTGCTGTTAAGGGTCACTACCAATTAAAAGCTATACAAAGCCCAACATTGCAATTTTCATGTATCATGGGTATTCTGGAGTGAATTTAAAGTAGTTATTACACAATCTTTGATTTTAGATGATCTTCATAACTTCTTAATCTTTTTACTGTCCTCAAAGTTAATGTAATTATAATGCTGGTTCTGTTAGAGTCTCGAATCTTAAGCACTTAGGAGTAAATTCTGCTGAAGAGTAGGTTTTCTATTACTTTAACATGATTCATTTTTATGGTACTAAACTCCTGTTAAGAACTATCTCTGCATTGTAAATATGTTTTCTCAGCTGCTGCGCACGTCAGTAACCTAACATAGCCTTGTACCTTTTAATCTGGAGTCTGTTCCATTAATTATACATTAACAAGCCACAATCGCTGAACAAAAGCTTCCAAATGTGTAAGTAGGCTGGTCATGCAGACTGAAAATGGATGATGCATCATTTCACTTTAATAATAGCATAAATTGTTACTTTTTCCAAATTAGGTCTCTGTGAGCTGTCAAATGAAGTTTACTTTATATTTTTAAAATTATTTTTGTGCATGTTGCAGGATGCTGTATTAAAAAACACATGACCCAAGAGCAATTTATCTTATTCTACCAAATGTTGGTTTAATTATCAACAAAGAAAAGACAACTATATAATAAACTGCAATATTAGATAATAGCATGTTTATATTTTGGAAAGCTCCACCTGCTTTTAAGTTCGCCAACATGCTATTCGCATTGGATTCCAGTTATTGTAACTTCCATTTTCAGAATAAAAAGGCAACAGTAACAACATTTAATTTTAACATGATTTTTTTCAGAAGTCATTTTCCAATATGATTACTTTTATTTTAATCAAACATTTTGCAGTGACAAATATTGTAATTTGTGATGATTTTGTTTGTGTTGGCCATTCAAGGGAGCTATAACTACATGCATTTAACTAAGAGCAGGGGAGTTTTCCCCGGTGCCCTGGCCAATATTTATCCCTTAACCAACATAACAAAAACAGATTATCTGGTCATTATCACATTGCTGTTTGTGGGACTTTGCTGTGCGCAAATTGGCTGCCGCATTTCCCACATTACAACAGTGACTCCACTTCAAAAGTACTTCATTGACTGTAAAGTGCTTTGAGACATCCGGTGGTCATGAAAGGCACTATATAAATGTAAGTCTTTCTTTCTTCTTTCTTTCTTAATGTGGCAAGGAAATGACTGAACAGTAAGAAGCAGCTCTGTCATGTTTTGGTCTGGTAGCTGTCCCTTTATTGATGCGATTTTAAGCAACCATCTATACCCACAGTGTATATGTTGCAAACGTTTCTGTTACAGTTTCCCTTAACATACTTGAGAGAAAGCTCAATGCGCAATTTTCAAATATATACAAACTTTGTAATTGGTTCAGTTATGAAGGTGCATGCTTTCTTCACCAGGGCTCCACAATGCAATTCCTTCCTAATGGAACCAGAGAAACCAAAGGTCAAGCTATTTAGTTCTACGGACTGGCAGTCTTCCCATAGGTGCAGGGAATGATTAACGGATCTCATTCCACTCAAAGCTCCCTATGAAAATCCCCTCTATTTTATGAACAGATAGGGTGTCCCTACCATCAATGTGGAGCTAGTGAAATATACTAATTACCTGATCCTACATATCGATGCCAAATAACCAGGAAGCTGCCATGACTTTCATCGTGTGACAATCCACTATTCTAACCCTCATGACTCAAGGCCATGTATCGGGGGATAATTGGTAACCTTGACTATCTTCCACTCATGGCTGATGACTCTAGTGAGGCTTCTGAAGAGAGGACCATGCAACCACAAGAAGTGTCATAGAACAGACTATAGTCATTCTGAAGCCTCATTTTAGGTGCTTGGATAAATCTAGTCGAGCACTGCAGTACAGCTCAGCCAGAACGATTGTAAAATGCTGCATGCTTCAAAACATTGCCATGAAGAAAGGCTTGCTGTTTCCAGGATTACATAGGATATACAGCACAGAAACAAACCATTCAGCCCAACCAGTCCATGCCAGTGTTTATGCTCCATGCAAGCCTCCTCCCATCCTTCCTCATCTAACTCTATCAGCATAACTTGAAGTGTCATAACCTACAAAGCTACAGACCAAGAGCTGGAAAGTAGGAATACGCTGGATAGCTCTTTTTCGGCTGGCAGACACGTGGACCAAATGGCCTCCTTCTGTGCTGTAACCCTCTATTCCCTTCCCCCTCATGTGCTTATCTAGCTTCCCCTTAAATGCATCTTTACTATTTGCCTCAACTACTCCCTATGGTAGTGAGTTCCACATTCTCTCCACTCTCTGGGTAAAGAAGTTTCTTCTGAATTCCCTATTTGATTTCTTGGTGACTATCTATTATTGATGGCCTCCAATTTTGCTCGTTCCCACATGGGGAAACATTCTCTGTGTCTACTCTATCAAAACATTTCTTAATTTTAAAGACCTTAATTAGATCTCAATTCTACTTTCCCACCTGATCCCCATATCCCTTGATTCATCTAGAGTCCAAAAATATATCTATCTCAGCCTTGAATATACTCAACAATTCAACATCCATAGTCCTTTGAGGTAGAGGATTCCAAAGATTCACAACCCTCTGAGTAAAGAAATTCCTCCTCATCTCAGTCTTAAATGGCCGACCCCTTATCCTGAGACTATGCCCCCTAGTTCTAGACTCTCCAGCCAAGGGAAGCAACCTCTCAGCATCTACCCTGTTAATCCCCCTCAGAATCTGATGAGTATATTCAAGGCTGAGATAGGTAGATTTTAGGACTCTAGGGGAATCAAGAGATATGGAGATCGGGCAGGTAAGTGGAGTTGAGGTCAATGATCAGCCATGATCTTATTGAATGGCAGAGCAGGCTTGAGGGGCCGTATGGCCTACTCCTGCTCCTATTTCTTATGTTCTTATGGTAGTCTATGTACCTTTAAGAGAGAACTACTTTTACAGCTCCTGTATACTGTAGTACCGGCAGTGACCACACCTGTATATAAGCCTTGAGCATGCCTCTGTACCCCAGTCTTGAGACTACCCTACTCCAGTAAATATCTGTTGATTGTTAAGTTACAGCATCCGTGTGGTTATTGAAAAACATCATACTCTCAGAATCACGGATCTAACAGTGGCGACGAGTGTCGATTCGAATCTACCTGCAACTCTGCATTTCCCTTCGAGGATTCGCACCGGGAGGGTGGTGGAAGAAAGTCGAGGCCCGAAGCACGGGCGTCGACCATGAGCAACCGCCCAGTCGTCCGGCGGAGAGTGAACATCGCAGGGGAGGCTGTGGAGAGCCGGGCTTGGTTCCCCAGCCATAACGATCAGCAGTAGACTGATGACAGGTACAGCGCAGACCCTTCCCGGACAGCGGCAGCTGGAGCCGACCGACGGTGGAGAGAAAGCCGAGCAGCGTCGACGGGGTAAGACAGAGGGTGAAGCGCACAGGGCGCAGCCGGGGGTTGAAAACCGAGCGGCGTCGAGGAAAAACAAAACGGAGAGAGAGAGGGTAAAGCAACAGCCGGGTTCAGGACCGAGCGGCGGAAACGGGAAAGGCGCACAAAAAAAAAGAACGCGCAGAGCACAGCCAGGACTCAAGGGCTGAACAGTGTCCACGGGGAGAAGGAAGGAAAGTGCGGGAGACGCCATTTTGTGTCAGCGGAGAAGAATGGGAAGCGCGGGAGACGCCATTTTTGACAGTTAAATCACACCCAGGGATGCCGAAGAATGCCAGTATCTCTACGTTCGACAATGAAGTCGAAGATTGGGTGACATATGTGGAATGTATTGAGGTGTACTGCAGGGCGAATGAAGTGACAGATGCTAGGAAAGCACTGGTTTTGTTAAATTCCATGGGTGCAAAAACTTATGGGTTACTGCGAAACCTAATAACCCCAGAGAAGCCTGTGAACAAGAATTTCGAAAGCATAGTAGAAAGCCTACAGGACCACTTAAACCCCACACCGCTGCTGATAGCAGAACAATTTAAGTTCCATAAAAGGAACCAACACAAAGACGAAAGCAATGCTGAGTACCTAACGGAACTGCGCAAGCTATCAAAACACTGCCAGTTTGGAGCGGGACTAGCAGATACGTTAAGGGACAAGTTTGTGTGTGGGCTGCAAAGTGAAGGAACCCAGAAATGGCTTCTATCAGAAAAGGATCTTACGCTGGACAAGGCTTTCAGTATGGCAGTATCACACGAAGCAGCCGCAAGGAGCGCTGCAGAGATACAACGGAGACCGCAAGAATATGGCACCAATGAAATGTCCTTTGGAACAGGGAAGTGCTATCGTTGCAGCAGAACAACACACAACCAGAAGGATTGTTGGTTCAAGGACCAAGTGTGCAGACAGTGTGGAAAAGCAGGACACATAGCAAGAGTCTGCAGGTCTGGGAAGAAAACCAACAGTAAGAAATCTCCACAGGAGAAGTACAAAAAGGTACACACGGTGATGGACAGTAGTTCAGATGAATAGAAAAGTGACACAGACTCCGGAAGCAAGGAGCTGGGTTGTCTGAAACTACATAAGGTAACCAAAATGGAGGATCACCAGACTATCTGGGTTACACTCAAGATAGACGGAGTCCAAGTGAAAATGGAATTGGACTCAGGATCAGCCCTAACAGTCATAAACCAAAGGGACGACAAGCGGCTATTTTCACATATACCCTTGAAAGCTACAGAGATTGTCTTGAAGATGTACATGGGGCAAAAAGTCCACCCCAAAGGAAAAATAAGGGTGAAAGTGATATATAAAGGCTAGGAAATACCTAAAATGGATATATATGTATTGCCAGATGGAGGACCACCACTGCTAGGACGTGAATGGATCAGGAAGATACAATTAGATTGGCATTCCATACAGGCACTGAAGGTTGAGGCCAAAAAGGATGATGACGTCACGCCTGGACGACTGTCAAAAATGCTAACTGACGCAAAAGAAGTGTTCCAGGAGGGACTCGGAACACTAAAAGGCATAACAGCAACGATTAAAATAGAGGAAAATGCAAGCCCAAAGTTTCTTAAGGCCAGACCAGTGTCTTATGCGATCAGACCAGCTGTCGAAGCAGAGCTGGAAGGGTTGGAACATTCAGGAGTACTGTCCAAAGTAGACTGGAGCGAGTGGGCTACACCCATCGTTCCTGTAATGAAGAGGTCATTGAGTAATACGCCTGGGGAACCAAAGAAGGTCCGCAGCTGTGGGGATTTTAAGGTGACAGTGAACCCAGTCCTTCACACGGTACAATATCCGCTTCCACGAATTGAGGATATTTTCGCCTCGCTATCTGGAGGTAAACGCTTCACCAAAATTGGTCTAGCCCAGGCGTACTTGCAAATGGAGGTAGAAGAAGCCTCAAAACAATACCTTACGATTAACACTCATAAAGGTCTCTATCAATACAACTGGCTGGTTTTCGGGGTAGCATAGGCTCCGGCTATTTGGCAAAGGGCAATGGATCAAGTCCTGCAAGGGATTCCAGGGACCCAGTGTTATTTGGACGACATTCTGGTCACGGGTGAAAATGACAGTGATCACCTCGTCAACTTGGAGAAGGTGCTCACCAGATTAAAGGAATATGGGCTACGAGCTAATCGCCACAAATGCGAGTTTTTCCAGAAGCAGATCTCGTATTGTGGCCACGTCATCGAAGAAGAGGGGTTACATAAGTCCCCTGAAAAGATTGAGGCAGTAGTCAAGGCTGCAGCACCGGAAAATGTGTCACAACTGAGGTTGTTCCTCGGGCTGATAAACTACTACCATAAGTTCTTACCAAATTTGTCCACGGTATTACACCCACTGAACACCCTACTGCAAACAGGGTACCATGGAAGTGGAATGACGAACATAGATGAGCTTTCCAGAAGTGTAAAGAATTGATCACATCAAAAGAGGTGTTGGCCCATTTTAACCCAGCACTACCAATTCGTTTGGCATGTGATGCATCACCCTATGGTATTGGAGCGGTGCTGTCGCACAAATTCCCAGACGGGTTGGAGAGGCCAGTAGCCTTTGCGTCTCGGTCACTAACCACAGCCGAGCGCAACTACGCCCAGATTGACAGGGAGGCCCCCAGCCTAGTATGGGGAGTAAAAAAATTCAACCAATATCTGCATGGGCAGAAGTTCAACTTGCTGACTGACCACCAACCACTTGTCTCCATCTTTAATCCTAAGAAGGACGTTCCAGTAATGACGGCACAACGGTTACAAAGATGGTCCCTGTTTCTAGGGGCGAATCAATATGAAATAGAATATAAAGGCACGAAACAGCATGGAAACGCTGATGGGCTATCGCACCTGCCACTGCCTACTGTGGAGGAAGCACCAGCAGTGGACCCTATCGAGACATTTTATTCGTCAATAATTGAACGATTGCCAGTAACGAACGCGGATATAGAGAAGGAGACCTGCAATGATCCGATGCTGTCTCGGGTATATGATTTGACGGTGAGGGGAATGGCCAACACATGGCGACTCACTGTTGCCAGCATTCTCATCCAGAAGAGAACAGCTGTCAGTATGCCAGGGGACAGTGATGCGTGGATCCAGAGTGGTGATTCCACCCAAGTTAAGGGAGAGAGTGCCAAATGAGCTACATGAAGGTCATCTGGGGGAAGTGAAAATGAAAAGCCTTGCTAGGGCTTATGTGTGGTGGCCGGGAATCGATCAACAAATCGAAGACCTAACCAAGAGCTGCTCAGGATGCCAGAAGGTCCAAAATGCACCACCACATGCCCCTCTACACCCATGGGAGTGGCCCTCCTCTCCATGGCAACGGGTGCATATTGATTTTGCTGGCCCATTCATGGACTCAATGTTCTTAATAGCAGTGGATGCTCATTCGAAGTAGCCTGAGGTGATTAAAATGTCCTCAACCACTACAGAGAAAACGATTACAGTCCTACGGACCATATTTGCCAGAAACGGCTTGCCAGAGCAGATTTGCTCTGATAATGGACCACAGTTTGTGTCCGAAGAGTTTCAAAAATTTATGAGAAGGAATGGGGTAAGGCATTACACATCCGCCCCGTATCATCCAGCCACAAATGGATTGGCTGAGAGGTTCGTACAAACCTTTAAAAAGGCGATAAAGGCCATGTGGGATGATGAAATTCCACTACAGCATAAAGTGGACAATTTCTTATTAGCCTACCGAAACGCGACACATGCAGTTACCAACCAGACCCCGGGCATGATGTTCTTTAACCGAAGGTTGCGATCTCGTCTGGGCTTGCTTAGACCAAATGTGCGAAGAACTGTTGAGGATAAACAATTCCAGCACATCAATGAGAAGCCGACAAGGAGCTTCAATGTAGGACAACCAGTCTTGGCCCGTGACTACCGAACAGAGAAATGGCAACCCGGAACGATATGCACATGGCAGGGGCCATTAATGTACACAGTGGATGTCGGGGAGAACATTGTGAGACGCCACGTTGATCAGATCTTAGCGCCACAGGAACGAGTCAACCCCATGTCTTGCGTACCTGGGGATGAACCCGACATACCGGTAGCATCTACCTCCGAACCAGTAGCAGTGGAACCTGATGAACTAACCGATAAAAAGGGGCCAGAATCACCTCCGCGCCAAGAACAAGAACCTCAGGAAAGGCGCTATCCCGAAAGGATCAGGAAGCCGCCCCAAATGCTGAATCTATAAATGGAATTTTGTTGTTTGATGTACATGTTAAAGTGTTAATTCTTATTTGAATATTATGGGTACTACTAATCTAAAAGGGGAGGAATTGTAGTGTATGTACCTTTAAGAGAGAACTACTTTTACAGCTCCTGTATACTGTAGTACCGGCAGTGACCACACCTGTATATAAGCCTCTGTACCCCAGTCTTGAGACTACCCTACTCCAGTAAATACCTGTTGATTGTTAAGTTACAGCATCCGTGTGGTTATTGAAAAACATCATACTCTCAGAATCACGGATCTAACACTTATGTTCTTAGGTCGTTGACTTGAAAGTTTAACTATGTTTCTCTCTCCACAGATGCTGCCTGACCTGCTGAGAATTCCCAGCATTTTCTGTTTTTATTTCATTTATCCGTACATCCTGTTTTCTGTGCATTAACCAAGCCTCCATCCATGCTGATACATTAGCCCAAGTCAATGAGCCCTTATCTTGCATAACAAACTTTTATGTGGCACCTTACCGAATGCCTTTTGGAAATCCAAATATACTACATCCCCTTCATCTACCCTGTTAGTTACATGCTCAAAAAACTCTAATAAATTTGTCCAACACGATTTCCCTTTCATAAAGCCATGTTGACTCTGCCTAATCATATTGGGCCATATTTTGTGACCACCACGGGTGCGTACGAGGTGTGTACGCGCCCGTATGGGCTGCGCAAGTTCCGCGTTAAAACATGCTCTGCACATGTGCGAAAAGCCGGAACTTGCAATCTGTCAAGAATTCTCCTGACAGGTGATCTGCATCCCTGGGAAAAGGACATCCGTGGGCGGAGAGTTGTGCTATTTGCTCAACTTCCGCCCACTGAACGCCCATGAATTTCTTACACCTGGTCCTGCTTTTACCAGCATAAGAGTTTTAAAAAATAGAAAAATAAAATGTTATCACTCATTTATACATTAAAAACCCTGTCCAATAAAGTAAGTTTATTTTTAGCCCCGTTAAAACATATAAAAAATGTTTTCAAAAAATTAATTTTTGTTTAAAATATTTAATTAAATGGCATTTGAGTTAATTTTAAATATGTAAATTTTTTAAAAATGCTATGTGTTTGTGTATTTTTTAAGTGATCCCCCATTCATACTTATGGGGATTCCGTATGTACTTAACTCCCATAAGTATGAATGGGGATTCCCTTCTTTTATTGGTTGGGCTGGCCCATGCGGTTCACACGCGCCCCTGGGATACGTGGGCCTCTACCCGTGGGTACCCAGAGAGGCCCAGGTGTGCCAGTCTCCGTACCTCCCGGACCAACAGGTAAATTCGTAGATTTTTTACAGGTCGGAGGCATCTGCCCATGGGAAGCCTCCAACTGCAAATGTTGGGCCATTCTGATTTTCTAAGTGCCCTGTTACCACTTCCTTAATGGATTTCAGCTTTTTCCCGATGACTGATGTCAGGCTAACTGGTCTGTGGATCCCTGTTTTCTCTCTCCTTCCTTTCTTGGATAGCGGGGTTACATTTGCTCCCTTCCAATCCGCTGGGACCGTTCTAGAATCTAGGGAATTTTGAAAGATCACAACCAATGCATCCACTATCACTGCAGCCACCGCTTTTAGAACCCCAGGTCTTTAGGCTATCAGGTCATGGGGATTTTTTGGCTTTTAGTTGCATTAGTTTCTCAAGTATTTTTTCTCTACTGATCGTAATTACTTTAAGTTGTTAATTTGTTGCAGTCCTCCTCAGTGTTGACTATCCCTCCCAATTTGGTGGTATCTGCAAATTTATAAATTGTGCTTTTGATTCCAAAGTCTAAATCGTTGCTATAAGTTGTGAACAACAGTGGTCCCAGCCGTGATCCCTGTGGGACCCCACTTTCCACCTTCTGCCACTCTGAATAGCTACCCTTTACCCTTACTCTCTGCTTTCCGTCTTGTATCCAGCAACTATCCAGTCTGTGGGCATTATTTTTTAAATTATTTAATCGGCTTAACTGTGGAAAGAATGTTGAAAGATTTAGGCCTCACAAGCCCTCCTGACTTAGTGTTAGTATCCTGTAGCCCCTCCTGGGTGCTCTACTCCTCATTTTCCCTGGTGCAGCATGTCCATGGCCCTCAGAGCAATGCTCATGTAATTAGTACATCTGGATAAACTGATATTCCTGTCCCGATATACCAAAACCATGCATTATTGAAAGGGTAGATTTTACGAAGTAGTGCTCCTGGCATGCAGCTTCGCTTTTGGGAGTGTATATCGAGGACTTGGGCTCAGAGGTCAGTGGACCCTGCAGGATTTTCTGTCCACAACAGACAGGAAGTCCTGATGGGCCCGGTGGCCTCTATGCCCGAATTTCTCATTATATGCCCCTGTTGCACTGGGAGTGTGAATTCATAAAATCTATCCTTTAATGTTAGGCAGACATGATTTGCCTGGTTTACCTGATTGCCCAAGCAATCGGCATCTGCCGTAAGTGCAATGCATTGTATTTAATGAAAAAAAAAACTCTTATTCTGCACTGATATTCAGAAAGAAAATGAAGGGAAAACGCAATAGAATGCTTTGTGCACAGGTGCATTGCAGATGCGGCCATGTGCAGTATAAAATGTAGTGCCTTCTTCTGGTATGTTCCAGCCAACAGTTCTACGGTAGCAATACTACAAAATTTATAGCAGCCTTTCAAGTATAGGTTGTCATCCATAATTTATAGATGATGCACTCATTTCATCCATTAAAGGAATGTATGCCATGCACACACATTGTATACCTAAGATGATTTTAAAATTCATTACGTTCTGCAGTCTGAAGTGCAGGCTATCTTTAATAATTATTAAGCTAAAATTTTATGCTTTAAGAGTGAATTACTACCTCAGTTTATAACAATAATAATCTAATAACTGACTCTTTGGGAAGCTTATAATAAGAACTGATTGTCACAACAGCTGATTCAGTCTGTTTCCTTTCTCTTACTAAATTGCAAGATTTTTAACAAGACACTTTTATGTGAATATAACATTTTATTATAATTAACATAAGTGCTTAGCTGGACAATCAAAAGACCTGCGCAGTGTTAGCCAGCATGTACAACACTTTTTAATGGAAAAATTATCTATCAGCGGCTTCCTGTAAGATTTACTTCCCTCCAATATGATCATGACACCTTAGAGCTCGTACAGCAGCAAGAACATTGTCAGGAAGGTAAATAAATACCCAAGGTCAAGAGGAAGTGGAGTCAACACAGCATGCACCATCAGACTGTAGGAATGTTTCCCATGTGCTTTCTTAAAGTGAGTATGGTCGAAGTAATGCTGATCTCCCTTGACACACCTGGCATGCTTTCACAGTACTAGATTGTTTTTAGTGAGGCACCACATCAACATTACACAGAGCGCTTTTATTTTGGTTCAAAAGCTTGCTTTGGCTTGGACCAAATTAAACTGACTTGAAGCCAGAATCAGGCCTTAAAGAAATAGTTTACTGTAATTGCTAAAACTGTTGATGTTCCCTACAGTTCATCTTAATGCAAGGTTGAGACAATGAACTGTTAATACTGCAGGAAAAGTCACACAGCCTCTATCTACCTTCCATTAACAGATCTGCCCCCACCCATTTACTTTGCATCTATACAGAATTATGCAGTATCTGGTTCCCACTCAAGCGGGAATTTCTCAAGACCTGCAATCAGTGGGATTATTATTTTAGTAGTGGAGACATACAAGTTCTCCTGTCTCATGCAGCACCAGGCATTTTGGCCCCACCTGGATATACCTTCCACCACTTGCCCCGCCCAGACCGTCACAGTGGCAATGTGGCTTTTATCACCAAATCACACCTTGGTCTGTCCCCCTAGTCCTACGGCACATTCTCCTCCTTTGAGCATCTCTTATTCCACCCTCTCCCCTAAGAATATAAGAACATAAGAAATAGGAGCAGGAGTAGGCCATTTGGCCGTTCGAGCATGCTCCGCCATTCAATAAGATCATGGCTGATCTTCTACCTCATCTCCACTTTCCTGCACAATCCCCATATCCCCTGATTCCCTTAATATTCAAAAATGTATCGATCTCTGTCTTGAATATACTCAACGACTGAGCCTCCACAGACCTCTGTGGTAGAGAATTCCAAAGATTCACCGCCCTCTGAGTGAAGAAATTTCTTCTCATCTCAGTCCTAAATGGCCAACCCCTTATTCTGAGACTGTGACCCCTGGTTCTAGACTCCCCAGCCTGGGGAAACATCCTCCCTGCATCTACCCTGTCAAGCCCTATAAGAATTGTGTG